>NC_137512.1:10729166-11340833 GCF_041902795.1 Electrophorus electricus
AGACTAAAACAATGCTTTATAAGAAGAATCTTTACTTTGAAACTCTGTTCTTTACCTTTTCCACACTATGAAACAGCTTTGTATTCAACTTAAACACTGTTTCAGGGCAAGAGATTGTGTTTTAGACTAAAACAATGCTTCAAAAGAAGAATCTTTACTTTGAAACTCTGTTCTTTACCTTTTTAACACTATGAAACAGCTTTGTCTTCACCTTAAACACTGTTTCAGGACAAGAGATTGTGTTTTAGACTAAAAGGTAATGCATTATTTGAAGAATCTTTACTTTGAAACTCTGTTCTTTACCTTTTCCACACTATGAAACAGCTTTGTATTCAGCTTAAACACTGTTTCAGGGCAAGAGATTGTGTTTTAGACTAAATTTTAATGCTTTATAAGAAGAATCTTTAATTTGAAACTCTGTTCTTTACCTTTTTCACACTGTGAAACAGATTTGTATTTGACTTAAACACTGTTTCAGGGCAAGAGATTGTGTTTTAGACTAAAACAATGCTTTATAAGAAGAATTTTTACTTTGAAACTCTGTTCTTTACCTTTTTCACACTGTGAAACAGATTTGTATTCACCTTAAACACTTTTTCAGGGCAAGAGATTGTGTTTTAGACTAAAACAATGCTTTATAAGAAGAATCTTTACTTTGAAACTCTGTTCTTTATCTTTTTAACACTATGAAACAGCTTTGTATTCAACTTAAACACTGTTTCAGGGCAAGAGATTGTGTTTTAGACTAAAACTTAATGCTTTATAAGAAGAATCTTTACTTTGAAACTCAGTTCTTTACCTTTTTCACACTATGAAACAGCTTTGTATTCAGCTTAAACACTGTTTCAGGGCAAGAGATTGTGTTTTAGACTAAAACTTAATGCTTTATAAGAAGAATCTTTACTTTGAAACTCTGTTCTTTACCTTTTCCACACTATGAAACAGCTTGGTATTCGCCTTAAACACTTTCAGGACAAGAGATTGTGTTTAGACTAAAACAATGCATTATAAGAAGAATCTTTACATTGAAACTCTGTTCTTTACCTTTTTCACACTATGAAACAGCTTTGTATTTGACTTAAACACTGTTTCAGGGCAAGAGATTGTGTTTTAGACTAAAACAATGCTTCAAAAGAAGAATCTTTACTTTGAAACTCTGTTCTTTACCTTTTTCACACTATGAAACAGCTTTGTATTCACCTTAAACACTGTTTCAGGGTAAGAGATTGTGTTTTAGACTAAAACTTAATGCTTTATAAGAAGAATCTTTACTTTGAAACTCTGTTCTTTACTTTTCCACACTATGAAACAGCTTTGTATTCGCCTTAAACACTGTTTCAGGGCAAGAGATTGGGTTTTAGACTAAAAGGTAATGCATTATAAGAAGAATCTTTACTTTGAAACTGTTCTTTACCTTTTTCACACTATGAAACAGCTTTGTATTCGCTTTAACACTGTTTCAGGGCGAGAGATTGTGTTTTAGACTAAATTTTAATGCTTTATAAGAAGAATCTTTAATTTGAAACTCTGTTCTTTACCTTTTTAACACTATGAAACAGCTTTGTATTCAACTTAAACACTGTTTCAGGGCAAGAGATTGGGTTTTAGACTAAAACAATGCTTTATAAGAAGAATCTTTACTTTGAAACTCTGTTCTTTATCTTTTTAACACTATGAAACAGCTTTGTATTCAACTTAAACACTGTTTCAGGGCAAGAGATTGTGTTTTAGACTAAAACTTAATGCTTTATAAGAAGAATCTTTACTTTGAAACTCAGTTCTTTACCTTTTTCACACTATGAAACAGCTTTGTATTCAGCTTAAACACTGTTTCAGGGCAAGAGATTGTGTTTTAGACTAAAACTTAATGCTTTATAAGAAGAATCTTTACTTTGAAACTCTGTTCTTTACCTTTTCCACACTATGAAACAGCTTGGTATTCGCCTTAAACACTTTCAGGACAAGAGATTGTGTTTAGACTAAAACAATGCTTTATAAGAAGAATCTTTACATTGAAACTCTGTTCTTTACCTTTTTCACACTATGAAACAGCTTTGTATTTGACTTAAACACTGTTTCAGGGCAAGAGATTGTGTTTTAGACTAAAACAATGCTTCAAAAGAAGAATCTTTACTTTGAAACTCTGTTCTTTACCTTTTTCACACTATGAAACAGCTTTGTATTCACCTTAAACACTGTTTCAGGGCAAGAGATTGTGTTTTAGACTAAAACTTAATGCTTTATAAGAAGAATCTTTACTTTGAAACTCTGATCTTTACTTTTCCACACTATGAAACAGCTTTGTATTCGCCTTAAACACTGTTTCAGGACAAGAGATTGTGTTTAGACTAAAACAATGCTTTATAAGAAGAATCTTTACATTGAAACTCTGTTCTTTACCTTTTTCACACTATGAAACAGCTTTGTATTGAACTTAAACACTGTTTCAGGGCAAGAGATTGTGTTTTAGACTAAAACTTAATGCTTTATAAGAAGAATCTTTACTTTGAAACTCAGTTCTTTACCTTTTTCACACTATGAAACAGCTTTGTATTCGCTTTAACACTGTTTCAGGGCGAGAGATTGTGTTTTAGACTAAATTTTAATGCTTTATAAGAAGAATCTTTAATTTGAAACTCTGTTCTTTACCTTTTTAACACTATGAAACAGCTTTGTATTCAACTTAAACACTGTTTCAGGGCAAGAGATTGGGTTTTAGACTAAAACTTAATGCTTTATAAGAAGAATCTTTACTTTGAAACTCAGTTCTTTACCTTTTTCACACTATGAAACAGCTTTGTATTCAGCTTAAACACTGTTTCAGGGCAAGAGATTGTGTTTTAGACTAAAAGGTAATGCATTATTAGAAGAATCTTTACTTTGAAAGTCTGTTCTTTACATTTTTCACACTGTGAAACAGATTTGTATTTGACTTAAACACTGTTTCAGGGCAAGAGATTGTGTTTTAGACTAAAAGGTAATGCATTATAAGAAGAATCTTTACTTTGAAACTCTGTTCTTTACCTTTTGCACACTATGAAACAGCTTTGTATTCAACTTAAACACTGTTTCAGGGTAAGAGATTGTGTTTTAGACTAAAACAATGCTTTATAAGAAGAATCTTTACTTTGAAACTCTGTTCTTTACCTTTTCCACACTATGAAACAGCTTTGTATTCAACTTAAACACTGTTTCAGGGCAAGAGATTGTGTTTTAGACTAAAACAATGCTTCAAAAGAAGAATCTTTACTTTGAAACTCTGTTCTTTACCTTTTTAACACTATGAAACAGCTTTGTCTTCACCTTAAACACTGTTTCAGGACAAGAGATTGTGTTTTAGACTAAAAGGTAATGCATTATTTGAAGAATCTTTACTTTGAAAGTCTGTTCTTTCCCTTTTTCACACTGTGAAACAGATTTGTATTCACCTTAAACACTGTTTCAGGACAAGAGATTGTGTTTTAGACTAAAACAATGCATTAAAAGAAGAATCTTTACATTGAAACTCTGTTCTTTACCTTTTTCACACTATGAAACAGCTTTGTATTCACCTTAAACACTGTTTCAGGGTAAGAGATTGTGTTTTAGACTAAAACAATGCTTTATAAGAAGAATCTTTACTTTGAAACTCTGTTCTTTACCTTTTCCACACTATGAAACAGCTTTGTATTCAGCTTAAACACTGTTTCAGGGCAAGAGATTGTGTTTTAGACTAAAAGGTAATGCATTATTAGAAGAATCTTTACTTTGAAAGTCTGTTCTTTACCTTTTTCACACTGTGAAACAGATTTGTATTTGACTTAAACACTGTTTCAGGGCAAGAGATTGTGTTTTAGACTAAAACAATGCTTTATAAGAAGAATTTTTACTTTGAAACTCTGTTCTTTACCTTTTTCACACTGTGAAACAGATTTGTATTCACCTTAAACACTTTTTCAGGGCAAGAGATTGTGTTTTAGACTAAAACAATGCTTTATAAGAAGAATCTTTACTTTGAAACTCTGTTCTTTATCTTTTTAACACTATGAAACAGCTTTGTATTCAACTTAAACACTGTTTCAGGGCAAGAGATTGTGTTTTAGACTAAAACTTAATGCTTTATAAGAAGAATCTTTACTTTAAAACTCAGTTCTTTACCTTTTTCACACTATGAAACAGCTTTGTATTCAGCTTAAACACTGTTTCAGGGCAAGAGATTGTGTTTTAGACTAAAAGGTAATGCATTATAAGAAGAATCTTTACTTTGAAACTGTTCTTTACCTTTTTCACACTATGAAACAGCTTTGTATTCGCTTTAACACTGTTTCAGGGCGAGAGATTGTGTTTTAGACTAAATTTTAATGCTTTATAAGAAGAATCTTTAATTTGAAACTCTGTTCTTTACCTTTTTAACACTATGAAACAGCTTTGTATTCAACTTAAACACTGTTTCAGGGCAAGAGATTGGGTTTTAGACTAAAACAATGCTTTATAAGAAGAATCTTTACTTTGAAACTCTGTTCTTTATCTTTTTAACACTATGAAACAGCTTTGTATTCAACTTAAACACTGTTTCAGGGCAAGAGATTGTGTTTTAGACTAAAACTTAATGCTTTATAAGAAGAATCTTTACTTTGAAACTCAGTTCTTTACCTTTTTCACACTATGAAACAGCTTTGTATTCAGCTTAAACACTGTTTCAGGGCAAGAGATTGTGTTTTAGACTAAAACTTAATGCTTTATAAGAAGAATCTTTACTTTGAAACTCTGTTCTTTACCTTTTCCACACTATGAAACAGCTTGGTATTCGCCTTAAACACTTTCAGGACAAGAGATTGTGTTTAGACTAAAACAATGCTTTATAAGAAGAATCTTTACATTGAAACTCTGTTCTTTACCTTTTTCACACTATGAAACAGCTTTGTATTTGACTTAAACACTGTTTCAGGGCAAGAGATTGTGTTTTAGACTAAAACAATGCTTCAAAAGAAGAATCTTTACTTTGAAACTCTGTTCTTTACCTTTTTCACACTATGAAACAGCTTTGTATTCACCTTAAACACTGTTTCAGGGCAAGAGATTGTGTTTTAGACTAAAACTTAATGCTTTATAAGAAGAATCTTTACTTTGAAACTCTGATCTTTACTTTTCCACACTATGAAACAGCTTTGTATTCGCCTTAAACACTGTTTCAGGACAAGAGATTGTGTTTAGACTAAAACAATGCTTTATAAGAAGAATCTTTACATTGAAACTCTGTTCTTTACCTTTTTCACACTATGAAACAGCTTTGTATTGAACTTAAACACTGTTTCAGGGCAAGAGATTGTGTTTTAGACTAAAACTTAATGCTTTATAAGAAGAATCTTTACTTTGAAACTCAGTTCTTTACCTTTTTCACACTATGAAACAGCTTTGTATTCGCTTTAACACTGTTTCAGGGCGAGAGATTGTGTTTTAGACTAAATTTTAATGCTTTATAAGAAGAATCTTTAATTTGAAACTCTGTTCTTTACCTTTTTAACACTATGAAACAGCTTTGTATTCAACTTAAACACTGTTTCAGGGCAAGAGATTGGGTTTTAGACTAAAACTTAATGCTTTATAAGAAGAATCTTTACTTTGAAACTCAGTTCTTTACCTTTTTCACACTATGAAACAGCTTTGTATTCAGCTTAAACACTGTTTCAGGGCAAGAGATTGTGTTTTAGACTAAAAGGTAATGCATTATTAGAAGAATCTTTACTTTGAAAGTCTGTTCTTTACATTTTTCACACTGTGAAACAGATTTGTATTTGACTTAAACACTGTTTCAGGGCAAGAGATTGTGTTTTAGACTAAAAGGTAATGCATTATAAGAAGAATCTTTACTTTGAAACTCTGTTCTTTACCTTTTGCACACTATGAAACAGCTTTGTATTCAACTTAAACACTGTTTCAGGGTAAGAGATTGTGTTTTAGACTAAAACAATGCTTTATAAGAAGAATCTTTACTTTGAAACTCTGTTCTTTACCTTTTCCACACTATGAAACAGCTTTGTATTCAACTTAAACACTGTTTCAGGGCAAGAGATTGTGTTTTAGACTAAAACAATGCTTCAAAAGAAGAATCTTTACTTTGAAACTCTGTTCTTTACCTTTTTAACACTATGAAACAGCTTTGTCTTCACCTTAAACACTGTTTCAGGACAAGAGATTGTGTTTTAGACTAAAAGGTAATGCATTATTTGAAGAATCTTTACTTTGAAAGTCTGTTCTTTCCCTTTTTCACACTGTGAAACAGATTTGTATTCACCTTAAACACTGTTTCAGGACAAGAGATTGTGTTTTAGACTAAAACAATGCATTAAAAGAAGAATCTTTACATTGAAACTCTGTTCTTTACCTTTTTCACACTATGAAACAGCTTTGTATTCACCTTAAACACTGTTTCAGGGTAAGAGATTGTGTTTTAGACTAAAACAATGCTTTATAAGAAGAATCTTTACTTTGAAACTCTGTTCTTTACCTTTTCCACACTATGAAACAGCTTTGTATTCAGCTTAAACACTGTTTCAGGGCAAGAGATTGTGTTTTAGACTAAAAGGTAATGCATTATTAGAAGAATCTTTACTTTGAAAGTCTGTTCTTTACCTTTTTCACACTGTGAAACAGATTTGTATTTGACTTAAACACTGTTTCAGGGCAAGAGATTGTGTTTTAGACTAAAACAATGCTTTATAAGAAGAATTTTTACTTTGAAACTCTGTTCTTTACCTTTTTCACACTGTGAAACAGATTTGTATTCACCTTAAACACTTTTTCAGGGCAAGAGATTGTGTTTTAGACTAAAACAATGCTTTATAAGAAGAATCTTTACTTTGAAACTCTGTTCTTTATCTTTTTAACACTATGAAACAGCTTTGTATTCAACTTAAACACTGTTTCAGGGCAAGAGATTGTGTTTTAGACTAAAACTTAATGCTTTATAAGAAGAATCTTTACTTTAAAACTCAGTTCTTTACCTTTTTCACACTATGAAACAGCTTTGTATTCAGCTTAAACACTGTTTCAGGGCAAGAGATTGTGTTTTAGACTAAAAGGTAATGCATTATAAGAAGAATCTTTACTTTGAAACTGTTCTTTACCTTTTTCACACTATGAAACAGCTTTGTATTCGCTTTAACACTGTTTCAGGGCAAGAGATTGTGTATTAGACTAAAACTTAATGCTTTATAAGAAGAATCTTTACTTTGAAACTCTGTTCTTTACCTTTTTCACACTATGAAACAGCTTTGTATTCAACTTAAGCACTGTTTCAGGGCAAGAGATTGTGTTTTAGACTAAAACAATGCTTCAAAAGAAGAATCTTTACTTTGAAACTCAGTTCTTTACCTTTTTCACACTATGAAACAGCTTTGTATTCAGCTTAAACACTGTTTCAGGGCAAGAGATTGTGTTTTAGACTAAAAGGTAATGCATTATTAGAAGAATCTTTACTTTGAAAGTCTGTTCTTTACATTTTTCACACTGTGAAACAGATTTGTATTTGACTTAAACACTGTTTCAGGTCAAGAGATTGTGTTTTAGACTAAAAGGTAATGCATTATAAGAAGAATCTTTACTTTGAAACTCTGTTCTTTACCTTTTGCACACTATGAAACAGCTTTGTATTCAACTTAAACACTGTTTCAGGGTAAGAGATTGTGTTTTAGACTAAAACAATGCTTTATAAGAAGAATCTTTACTTTGAAACTCTGTTCTTTACCTTTTCCACACTATGAAACAGCTTTGTATTCAACTTAAACACTGTTTCAGGGCAAGAGATTGTGTTTTAGACTAAAACAATGCTTCAAAAGAAGAATCTTTACTTTGAAACTCTGTTCTTTACCTTTTTAACACTATGAAACAGCTTTGTCTTCACCTTAAACACTGTTTCAGGACAAGAGATTGTGTTTTAGACTAAAAGGTAATGCATTATTTGAAGAATCTTTACTTTGAAAGTCTGTTCTTTCCCTTTTTCACACTGTGAAACAGATTTGTATTCACCTTAAACACTGTTTCAGGACAAGAGATTGTGTTTTAGACTAAAACAATGCATTAAAAGAAGAATCTTTACATTGAAACTCTGTTCTTTACCTTTTTCACACTATGAAACAGCTTTGTATTCACCTTAAACACTGTTTCAGGGTAAGAGATTGTGTTTTAGACTAAAACTTAATGCTTTATAAGAAGAATCTTTACTTTGAAACTCTGTTCTTTACCTTTTCCACACTATGAAACAGCTTTGTATTCAGCTTAAACACTGTTTCAGGGCAAGAGATTGTGTTTTAGACTAAATTTTAATGCTTTATAAGAAGAATCTTTAATTTGAAACTCTGTTCTTTACCTTTTTAACACTATGAAACAGCTTTGTATTCAACTTAAACACTGTTTCAGGGCAAGAGATTGTGTTTTAGACTAAAACAATGCTTCAAAAGAAGAATCTTTACTTTGAAACTCTGTTCTTTACCTTTTTAACACTATGAAACAGCTTTGTCTTCACCTTAAACACTGTTTCAGGACAAGAGATTGTGTTTTAGACTAAAAGGTAATGCATTATTTGAAGAATCTTTACTTTGAAAGTCTGTTCTTTCCCTTTTTCACACTGTGAAACAGATTTGTATTCACCTTAAACACTGTTTCAGGACAAGAGATTGTGTTTTAGACTAAAACAATGCATTAAAAGAAGAATCTTTACATTGAAACTCTGTTCTTTACCTTTTTCACACTATGAAACAGCTTTGTATTCACCTTAAACACTGTTTCAGGGTAAGAGATTGTGTTTTAGACTAAAACTTAATGCTTTATAAGAAGAATCTTTACTTTGAAACTCTGTTCTTTACCTTTTCCACACTATGAAACAGCTTTGTATTCAGCTTAAACACTGTTTCAGGGCAAGAGATTGTGTTTTAGACTAAATTTTAATGCTTTATAAGAAGAATCTTTAATTTGAAACTCTGTTCTTTACCTTTTTAACACTATGAAACAGCTTTGTATTCAACTTAAACACTGTTTCAGGGCAAGAGATTGTGTTTTAGACTAAAACTTAATGCTTTATAAGAAGAATCTTTACTTTGAAACTCAGTTCTTTACCTTTTTCACACTATGAAACAGCTTTGTATTCAGCTTAAACACTGTTTCAGGGCAAGAGATTGTGTTTTAGACTAAAAGGTAATGCATTATAAGAAGAATCTTTACTTTGAAACTGTTCTTTACCTTTTTCACACTATGAAACAGCTTTGTATTCGCTTTAACACTGTTTCAGGGCAAGAGATTGTGTATTAGACTAAAACTTAATGCTTTATAAGAAGAATCTTTACTTTGAAACTCTGTTCTTTACCTTTTTCACACTATGAAACAGCTTTGTATTCAACTTAAGCACTGTTTCAGGGCAAGAGATTGTGTTTTAGACTAAAACAATGCTTCAAAAGAAGAATCTTTACTTTGAAACTCTGTTCTTTACCTTTTTCACACTATGAAACAGCTTTGTATTCACCTTAAACACTGTTTCAGGGTAAGAGATTGTGTTTTAGACTAAAACTTAATGCTTTATAAGAAGAATCTTTACTTTGAAACTCTGTTCTTTACCTTTTCCACACTATGAAACAGCTTTGTATTCGCCTTAAACACTTTCAGGACAAGAGATTGTGTTTAGACTAAAACAATGCTTTATAAGAAGAATCTTTACATTGAAACTCTGTTCTTTACCTTTTTCACACTATGAAACAGCTTTGTATTTGACTTAAACACTGTTTCAGGGCAAGAGATTGTGTTTTAGACTAAAACAATGCTTCAAAAGAAGAATCTTTACTTTGAAACTCTGTTCTTTACCTTTTGCACACTATGAAACAGCTTTGTATTCAACTTAAACACTGTTTCAGGGTAAGAGATTGTGTTTTAGACTAAAACAATGCTTTATAAGAAGAATCTTTACTTTGAAACTCTGTTCTTTACCTTTTCCACACTATGAAACAGCTTTGTATTCAACTTAAACACTGTTTCAGGGCAAGAGATTGTGTTTTAGACTAAAACAATGCTTTATAAGAAGAATCTTTACTTTGAAACTCTGTTCTTTACCTTTTTCACACTATGAAACAGCTTTGTATTCAGCTTAAACACTGTTTCAGGGCAAGAGATTGTGTTTTAGACTAAAAGGTAATGCATTATAAGAAGAATCTTTACTTTGAAACTGTTCTTTACCTTTTTCACACTATGAAACAGCTTTGTATTCGCTTTAACACTGTTTCAGGGCAAGAGATTGTGTATTAGACTAAAACTTAATGCTTTATAAGAAGAATCTTTACTTTGAAACTCTGTTCTTTACCTTTTTCACACTATGAAACAGCTTTGTATTCAACTTAAGCACTGTTTCAGGGCAAGAGATTGTGTTTTAGACTAAAACAATGCTTCAAAAGAAGAATCTTTACTTTGAAACTCAGTTCTTTACCTTTTTCACACTATGAAACAGCTTTGTATTCAGCTTAAACACTGTTTCAGGGCAAGAGATTGTGTTTTAGACTAAAAGGTAATGCATTATTAGAAGAATCTTTACTTTGAAAGTCTGTTCTTTACATTTTTCACACTGTGAAACAGATTTGTATTTGACTTAAACACTGTTTCAGGTCAAGAGATTGTGTTTTAGACTAAAAGGTAATGCATTATAAGAAGAATCTTTACTTTGAAACTCTGTTCTTTACCTTTTGCACACTATGAAACAGCTTTGTATTCAACTTAAACACTGTTTCAGGGTAAGAGATTGTGTTTTAGACTAAAACAATGCTTTATAAGAAGAATCTTTACTTTGAAACTCTGTTCTTTACCTTTTCCACACTATGAAACAGCTTTGTATTCAACTTAAACACTGTTTCAGGGCAAGAGATTGTGTTTTAGACTAAAACAATGCTTCAAAAGAAGAATCTTTACTTTGAAACTCTGTTCTTTACCTTTTTAACACTATGAAACAGCTTTGTCTTCACCTTAAACACTGTTTCAGGACAAGAGATTGTGTTTTAGACTAAAAGGTAATGCATTATTTGAAGAATCTTTACTTTGAAAGTCTGTTCTTTCCCTTTTTCACACTGTGAAACAGATTTGTATTCACCTTAAACACTGTTTCAGGACAAGAGATTGTGTTTTAGACTAAAACAATGCATTAAAAGAAGAATCTTTACATTGAAACTCTGTTCTTTACCTTTTTCACACTATGAAACAGCTTTGTATTCACCTTAAACACTGTTTCAGGGTAAGAGATTGTGTTTTAGACTAAAACTTAATGCTTTATAAGAAGAATCTTTACTTTGAAACTCTGTTCTTTACCTTTTCCA
This sequence comes from Electrophorus electricus, assembly GCF_041902795.1. Taxonomy (NCBI): domain Eukaryota; kingdom Metazoa; phylum Chordata; class Actinopteri; order Gymnotiformes; family Gymnotidae; genus Electrophorus; species Electrophorus electricus. The sequence continues at coordinate 10,740,491 of NC_137512.1, forward strand.
CACTATGAAACAGCTTTGTATTCAGCTTAAACACTGTTTCAGGGCAAGAGATTGTGTTTTAGACTAAATTTTAATGCTTTATAAGAAGAATCTTTAATTTGAAACTCTGTTCTTTACCTTTTTAACACTATGAAACAGCTTTGTATTCAACTTAAACACTGTTTCAGGGCAAGAGATTGTGTTTTAGACTAAAACTTAATGCTTTATAAGAAGAATCTTTACTTTGAAACTCAGTTCTTTACCTTTTTCACACTATGAAACAGCTTTGTATTCAGCTTAAACACTGTTTCAGGGCAAGAGATTGTGTTTTAGACTAAAAGGTAATGCATTATAAGAAGAATCTTTACTTTGAAACTGTTCTTTACCTTTTTCACACTATGAAACAGCTTTGTATTCGCTTTAACACTGTTTCAGGGCAAGAGATTGTGTATTAGACTAAAACTTAATGCTTTATAAGAAGAATCTTTACTTTGAAACTCTGTTCTTTACCTTTTTCACACTATGAAACAGCTTTGTATTCAACTTAAGCACTGTTTCAGGGCAAGAGATTGTGTTTTAGACTAAAACAATGCTTCAAAAGAAGAATCTTTACTTTGAAACTCTGTTCTTTACCTTTTTCACACTATGAAACAGCTTTGTATTCACCTTAAACACTGTTTCAGGGTAAGAGATTGTGTTTTAGACTAAAACTTAATGCTTTATAAGAAGAATCTTTACTTTGAAACTCTGTTCTTTACCTTTTCCACACTATGAAACAGCTTTGTATTCGCCTTAAACACTTTCAGGACAAGAGATTGTGTTTAGACTAAAACAATGCTTTATAAGAAGAATCTTTACATTGAAACTCTGTTCTTTACCTTTTGCACACTATGAAACAGCTTTGTATTCAACTTAAACACTGTTTCAGGGTAAGAGATTGTGTTTTAGACTAAAACAATGCTTTATAAGAAGAATCTTTACTTTGAAACTCTGTTCTTTACCTTTTCCACACTATGAAACAGCTTTGTATTCAACTTAAACACTGTTTCAGGGCAAGAGATTGTGTTTTAGACTAAAACAATGCTTCAAAAGAAGAATCTTTACTTTGAAACTCTGTTCTTTACCTTTTTAACACTATGAAACAGCTTTGTCTTCACCTTAAACACTGTTTCAGGACAAGAGATTGTGTTTTAGACTAAAAGGTAATGCATTATTTGAAGAATCTTTACTTTGAAAGTCTGTTCTTTCCCTTTTTCACACTGTGAAACAGATTTGTATTCACCTTAAACACTGTTTCAGGACAAGAGATTGTGTTTTAGACTAAAACAATGCATTAAAAGAAGAATCTTTACATTGAAACTCTGTTCTTTACCTTTTTCACACTATGAAACAGCTTTGTATTCACCTTAAACACTGTTTCAGGGTAAGAGATTGTGTTTTAGACTAAAACTTAATGCTTTATAAGAAGAATCTTTACTTTGAAACTCTGTTCTTTACCTTTTCCACACTATGAAACAGCTTTGTATTCAGCTTAAACACTGTTTCAGGGCAAGATATTGTGTTTTAGACTAAAAGGTAATGCATTATTAGAAGAATCTTTACTTTGAAAGTCTGTTCTTTACCTTTTTCACACTGTGAAACAGATTTGTATTTGACTTAAACACTGTTTCAGGGCAAGAGATTGTGTTTTAGACTAAAACAATGCTTTATAAGAAGAATTTTTACTTTGAAACTCTGTTCTTTACCTTTTTCACACTGTGAAACAGATTTGTATTCACCTTAAACACTTTTTCAGGGCAAGAGATTGTGTTTTAGACTAAAACAATGCTTTATAAGAAGAATCTTTACTTTGAAACTCTGTTCTTTATCTTTTTAACACTATGAAACAGCTTTGAATTCAACTTAAACACTGTTTCAGGGCAAGAGATTGTGTTTTAGACTAAAACTTAATGCTTTATAAGAAGAATCTTTACTTTAAAACTCAGTTCTTTACCTTTTTCACACTATGAAACAGCTTTGTATTCAGCTTAAACACTGTTTCAGGGCAAGAGATTGTGTTTTAGACTAAAAGGTAATGCATTATAAGAAGAATCTTTACTTTGAAACTGTTCTTTACCTTTTTCACACTATGAAACAGCTTTGTATTCGCTTTAACACTGTTTCAGGGCAAGAGATTGTGTATTAGACTAAAACTTAATGCTTTATAAGAAGAATCTTTACTTTGAAACTCTGTTCTTTACCTTTTTCACACTATGAAACAGCTTTGTATTCAACTTAAGCACTGTTTCAGGGCAAGAGATTGTGTTTTAGACTAAAACAATGCTTCAAAAGAAGAATCTTTACTTTGAAACTCAGTTCTTTACCTTTTTCACACTATGAAACAGCTTTGTATTCAGCTTAAACACTGTTTCAGGGCAAGAGATTGTGTTTTAGACTAAAAGGTAATGCATTATTAGAAGAATCTTTACTTTGAAAGTCTGTTCTTTACATTTTTCACACTGTGAAACAGATTTGTATTTGACTTAAACACTGTTTCAGGTCAAGAGATTGTGTTTTAGACTAAAAGATAATGCATTATAAGAAGAATCTTTACTTTGAAACTCTGTTCTTTACCTTTTGCACACTATGAAACAGCTTTGTATTCAACTTAAACACTGTTTCAGGGTAAGAGATTGTGTTTTAGACTAAAACAATGCTTTATAAGAAGAATCTTTACTTTGAAACTCTGTTCTTTACCTTTTCCACACTATGAAACAGCTTTGTATTCAACTTAAACACTGTTTCAGGGCAAGAGATTGTGTTTTAGACTAAAACAATGCTTCAAAAGAAGAATCTTTACTTTGAAACTCTGTTCTTTACCTTTTTAACACTATGAAACAGCTTTGTCTTCACCTTAAACACTGTTTCAGGACAAGAGATTGTGTTTTAGACTAAAAGGTAATGCATTATTTGAAGAATCTTTACTTTGAAAGTCTGTTCTTTCCCTTTTTCACACTGTGAAACAGATTTGTATTCACCTTAAACACTGTTTCAGGACAAGAGATTGTGTTTTAGACTAAAACAATGCATTAAAAGAAGAATCTTTACATTGAAACTCTGTTCTTTACCTTTTTCACACTATGAAACAGCTTTGTATTCACCTTAAACACTGTTTCAGGGTAAGAGATTGTGTTTTAGACTAAAACTTAATGCTTTATAAGAAGAATCTTTACTTTGAAACTCTGTTCTTTACCTTTTCCACACTATGAAACAGCTTTGTATTCAGCTTAAACACTGTTTCAGGGCAAGAGATTGTGTTTTAGACTAAATTTTAATGCTTTATAAGAAGAATCTTTAATTTGAAACTCTGTTCTTTACCTTTTTAACACTATGAAACAGCTTTGTATTCAACTTAAACACTGTTTCAGGGCAAGAGATTGTGTTTTAGACTAAAACTTAATGCTTTATAAGAAGAATCTTTGCTTTGAAACTCAGTTCTTTACCTTTTTCACACTATGAAACAGCTTTGTATTCAGCTTAAACACTGTTTCAGGGCAAGAGATTGTGTTTTAGACTAAAAGGTAATGCATTATTAGAAGAATCTTTACTTTGAAAGTCTGTTCTTTACCTTTTTCACACTGTGAAACAGATTTGTATTTGACTTAAACACTGTTTCAGGGCAAGAGATTGTGTTTTAGACTAAAACAATGCTTTATAAGAAGAATTTTTACTTTGAAACTCTGTTCTTTACCTTTTTCACACTGTGAAACAGATTTGTATTCACCTTAAACACTTTTTCAGGGCAAGAGATTGTGTTTTAGACTAAAACAATGCTTTATAAGAAGAATCTTTACTTTGAAACTCTGTTCTTTATCTTTTTAACACTATGAAACAGCTTTGTATTCAACTTAAACACTGTTTCAGGGCAAGAGATTGTGTTTTAGACTAAAACTTAATGCTTTATAAGAAGAATCTTTACTTTGAAACTCAGTTCTTTACCTTTTTCACACTATGAAACAGCTTTGTATTCAGCTTAAACACTGTTTCAGGGCAAGAGATTGTGTTTTAGACTAAAAGGTAATGCATTATAAGAAGAATCTTTACTTTGAAACTGTTCTTTACCTTTTTCACACTATGAAACAGCTTTGTATTCGCTTTAACACTGTTTCAGGGCAAGAGATTGTGTATTAGACTAAAACTTAATGCTTTATAAGAAGAATCTTTACTTTGAAACTCTGTTCTTTACCTTTTTCACACTATGAAACAGCTTTGTATTCAACTTAAGCACTGTTTCAGGGCAAGAGATTGTGTTTTAGACTAAAACAATGCTTCAAAAGAAGAATCTTTACTTTGAAACTCTGTTCTTTACCTTTTTCACACTATGAAACAGCTTTGTATTCACCTTAAACACTGTTTCAGGGTAAGAGATTGTGTTTTAGACTAAAACTTAATGCTTTATAAGAAGAATCTTTACTTTGAAACTCTGTTCTTTACCTTTTCCACACTATGAAACAGCTTTGTATTCGCCTTAAACACTTTCAGGACAAGAGATTGTGTTTAGACTAAAACAATGCTTTATAAGAAGAATCTTTACATTGAAACTCTGTTCTTTACCTTTTTCACACTATGAAACAGCTTTGTATTTGACTTAAACACTGTTTCAGGGCAAGAGATTGTGTTTTAGACTAAAACAATGCTTCAAAAGAAGAATCTTTACTTTGAAACTCTGTTCTTTACCTTTTGCACACTATGAAACAGCTTTGTATTCAACTTAAACACTGTTTCAGGGTAAGAGATTGTGTTTTAGACTAAAACAATGCTTTATAAGAAGAATCTTTACTTTGAAACTCTGTTCTTTACCTTTTCCACACTATGAAACAGCTTTGTATTCAACTTAAACACTGTTTCAGGGCAAGAGATTGTGTTTTAGACTAAAACAATGCTTCAAAAGAAGAATCTTTACTTTGAAACTCTGTTCTTTACCTTTTTAACACTATGAAACAGCTTTGTCTTCACCTTAAACACTGTTTCAGGACAAGAGATTGTGTTTTAGACTAAAAGGTTATGCATTATTTGAAGAATCTTTACTTTGAAAGTCTGTTCTTTCCCTTTTTCACACTGTGAAACAGATTTGTATTCACCTTAAACACTGTTTCAGGGCAAGAGATTGTGTTTTAGACTAAAACTTAATGCTTTATAAGAAGAATCTTTACTTTGAAACTCTGTTCTTTACCTTTTCCACACTATGAAACAGCTTTGTATTCAGCTTAAACACTGTTTCAGGGCAAGAGATTGTGTTTTAGACTAAATTTTAATGCTTTATAAGAAGAATCTTTAATTTGAAACTCTGTTCTTTACCTTTTTAACACTATGAAACAGCTTTGTATTCAACTTAAACACTGTTTCAGGGCAAGAGATTGTGTTTTAGACTAAAACTTAATGCTTTATAAGAAGAATCTTTACTTTGAAACTCAGTTCTTTACCTTTTTCACACTATGAAACAGCTTTGTATTCAGCTTAAACACTGTTTCAGGGCAAGAGATTGTGTTTTAGACTAAAAGGTAATGCATTATTAGAAGAATCTTTACTTTGAAAGTCTGTTCTTTACCTTTTTCACACTGTGAAACAGATTTGTATTTGACTTAAACACTGTTTCAGGGCAAGAGATTGTGTTTTAGACTAAAGCAATGCTTTATAAGAAGAATTTTTACTTTGAAACTCTGTTCTTTACCTTTTTCACACTGTGAAACAGATTTGTATTCACCTTAAACACTTTTTCAGGGCAAGAGATTGTGTTTTAGACTAAAACAATGCTTTATAAGAAGAATCTTTACTTTGAAACTCTGTTCTTTATCTTTTTAACACTATGAAACAGCTTTGTATTCAACTTAAACACTGTTTCAGGGCAAGAGATTGTGTTTTAGACTAAAAGGTAATGCATTATAAGAAGAATCTTTACTTTGAAACTGTTCTTTACCTTTTTCACACTATGAAACAGCTTTGTATTCGCTTTAACACTGTTTCAGGGCAAGAGATTGTGTATTAGACTAAAACTTAATGCTTTATAAGAAGAATCTTTACTTTGAAACTCTGTTCTTTACCTTTTTCACACTATGAAACAGCTTTGTATTCAACTTAAGCACTGTTTCAGGGCAAGAGATTGTGTTTTAGACTAAAACAATGCTTCAAAAGAAGAATCTTTACTTTGAAACTCTGTTCTTTACCTTTTTCACACTATGAAACAGCTTTGTATTCACCTTAAACACTGTTTCAGGGTAAGAGATTGTGTTTTAGACTAAAACTTAATGCTTTATAAGAAGAATCTTTACTTTGAAACTCTGTTCTTTACCTTTTTCACACTATGAAACAGCTTTGTATTCGCCTTAAACACTTTCAGGACAAGAGATTGTGTTTAGACTAAAACAATGCTTTATAAGAAGAATCTTTACATTGAAACTCTGTTCTTTACCTTTTTCACACTATGAAACAGCTTTGTATTCAACTTAAGCACTGTTTCAGGGCAAGAGATTGTGTTTTAGACTAAAACAATGCTTCAAAAGAAGAATCTTTACTTTGAAACTCAGTTCTTTACCTTTTTCACACTATGAAACAGCTTTGTATTCAGCTTAAACACTGTTTCAGGGCAAGAGATTGTGTTTTAGACTAAAAGGTAATGCATTATTAGAAGAATCTTTACTTTGAAAGTCTGTTCTTTACATTTTTCACACTGTGAAACAGATTTGTATTTGACTTAAACACTGTTTCAGGTCAAGAGATTGTGTTTTAGACTAAAAGATAATGCATTATAAGAAGAATCTTTACTTTGAAACTCTGTTCTTTACCTTTTGCACACTATGAAACAGCTTTGTATTCAACTTAAACACTGTTTCAGGGTAAGAGATTGTGTTTTAGACTAAAACAATGCTTTATAAGAAGAATCTTTACGTTGAAACTCTGTTCTTTACCTTTTCCACACTATGAAACAGCTTTGTATTCAACTTAAACACTGTTTCAGGGCAAGAGATTGTGTTTTAGACTAAAACAATGCTTCAAAAGAAGAATCTTTACTTTGAAACTCTGTTCTTTACCTTTTTAACACTATGAAACAGCTTTGTCTTCACCTTAAACACTGTTTCAGGACAAGAGATTGTGTTTTAGACTAAAAGGTAATGCATTATTTGAAGAATCTTTACTTTGAAAGTCTGTTCTTTCCCTTTTTCACACTGTGAAACAGATTTGTATTCACCTTAAACACTGTTTCAGGACAAGAGATTGTGTTTTAGACTAAAACAATGCATTAAAAGAAGAATCTTTACATTGAAACTCTGTTCTTTACCTTTTTCACACTATGAAACAGCTTTGTATTCACCTTAAACACTGTTTCAGGGTAAGAGATTGTGTTTTAGACTAAAACTTAATGCTTTATAAGAAGAATCTTTACTTTGAAACTCTGTTCTTTACCTTTTCCACACTATGAAACAGCTTTGTATTCAGCTTAAACACTGTTTCAGGGCAAGAGATTGTGTTTTAGACTAAATTTTAATGCTTTATAAGAAGAATCTTTAATTTGAAACTCTGTTCTTTACCTTTTTAACACTATGAAACAGCTTTGTATTCAACTTAAACACTGTTTCAGGGCAAGAGATTGTGTTTTAGACTAAAACTTAATGCTTTATAAGAAGAATCTTTGCTTTGAAACTCAGTTCTTTACCTTTTTCACACTATGAAACAGCTTTGTATTCAGCTTAAACACTGTTTCAGGGCAAGAGATTGTGTTTTAGACTAAAAGGTAATGCATTATTAGAAGAATCTTTACTTTGAAAGTCTGTTCTTTACCTTTTTCACACTGTGAAACAGATTTGTATTTGACTTAAACACTGTTTCAGGGCAAGAGATTGTGTTTTAGACTAAAACAATGCTTTATAAGAAGAATTTTTACTTTGAAACTCTGTTCTTTACCTTTTTCACACTGTGAAACAGATTTGTATTCACCTTAAACACTTTTTCAGGGCAAGACATTGTGTTTTAGACTAAAACAATGCTTTATAAGAAGAATCTTTACTTTGAAACTCTGTTCTTTATCTTTTTAACACTATGAAACAGCTTTGTATTCAACTTAAACACTGTTTCAGGGCAAGAGATTGTGTTTTAGACTAAAACTTAATGCTTTATAAGAAGAATCTTTACTTTGAAACTCAGTTCTTTACCTTTTTCACACTATGAAACAGCTTTGTATTCAGCTTAAACACTGTTTCAGGGCAAGAGATTGTGTTTTAGACTAAAAGGTAATGCATTATAAGAAGAATCTTTACTTTGAAACTGTTCTTTACCTTTTTCACACTATGAAACAGCTTTGTATTCGCTTTAACACTGTTTCAGGGCAAGAGATTGTGTATTAGACTAAAACTTAATGCTTTATAAGAAGAATCTTTACTTTGAAACTCTGTTCTTTACCTTTTTCACACTATGAAACAGCTTTGTATTCAACTTAAGCACTGTTTCAGGGCAAGAGATTGTGTTTTAGACTAAAACAATGCTTCAAAAGAAGAATCTTTACTTTGAAACTCTGTTCTTTACCTTTTTCACACTATGAAACAGCTTTGTATTCACCTTAAACACTGTTTCAGGGTAAGAGATTGTGTTTTAGACTAAAACTTAATGCTTTATAAGAAGAATCTTTACTTTGAAACTCTGTTCTTTACCTTTTCCACACTATGAAACAGCTTTGTATTCGCCTTAAACACTTTCAGGACAAGAGATTGTGTTTAGACTAAAACAATGCTTTATAAGAAGAATCTTTACATTGAAACTCTGTTCTTTACCTTTTTCACACTATGAAACAGCTTTGTATTTGACTTAAACACTGTTTCAGGGCAAGAGATTGTGTTTTAGACTAAAACAATGCTTCAAAAGAAGAATCTTTACTTTGAAACTCTGTTCTTTACCTTTTGCACACTATGAAACAGCTTTGTATTCAACTTAAACACTGTTTCAGGGTAAGAGATTGTGTTTTAGACTAAAACAATGCTTTATAAGAAGAATCTTTACTTTGAAACTCTGTTCTTTACCTTTTCCACACTATGAAACAGCTTTGTATTCAACTTAAACACTGTTTCAGGGCAAGAGATTGTGTTTTAGACTAAAACAATGCTTCAAAAGAAGAATCTTTACTTTGAAACTCTGTTCTTTACCTTTTTAACACTATGAAACAGCTTTGTCTTCACCTTAAACACTGTTTCAGGACAAGAGATTGTGTTTTAGACTAAAAGGTTATGCATTATTTGAAGAATCTTTACTTTGAAAGTCTGTTCTTTCCCTTTTTCACACTGTGAAACAGATTTGTATTCACCTTAAACACTGTTTCAGGGCAAGAGATTGTGTTTTAGACTAAAACTTAATGCTTTATAAGAAGAATCTTTACTTTGAAACTCTGTTCTTTACCTTTTCCACACTATGAAACAGCTTTGTATTCAGCTTAAACACTGTTTCAGGGCAAGAGATTGTGTTTTAGACTAAATTTTAATGCTTTATAAGAAGAATCTTTAATTTGAAACTCTGTTCTTTACCTTTTTAACACTATGAAACAGCTTTGTATTCAACTTAAACACTGTTTCAGGGCAAGAGATTGTGTTTTAGACTAAAACTTAATGCTTTATAAGAAGAATCTTTACTTTGAAACTCAGTTCTTTACCTTTTTCACACTATGAAACAGCTTTGTATTCAGCTTAAACACTGTTTCAGGGCAAGAGATTGTGTTTTAGACTAAAAGGTAATGCATTATTAGAAGAATCTTTACTTTGAAAGTCTGTTCTTTACCTTTTTCACACTGTGAAACAGATTTGTATTTGACTTAAACACTGTTTCAGGGCAAGAGATTGTGTTTTAGACTAAAGCAATGCTTTATAAGAAGAATTTTTACTTTGAAACTCTGTTCTTTACCTTTTTCACACTGTGAAACAGATTTGTATTCACCTTAAACACTTTTTCAGGGCAAGAGATTGTGTTTTAGACTAAAACAATGCTTTATAAGAAGAATCTTTACTTTGAAACTCTGTTCTTTATCTTTTTAACACTATGAAACAGCTTTGTATTCAACTTAAACACTGTTTCAGGGCAAGAGATTGTGTTTTAGACTAAAAGGTAATGCATTATAAGAAGAATCTTTACTTTGAAACTGTTCTTTACCTTTTTCACACTATGAAACAGCTTTGTATTCGCTTTAACACTGTTTCAGGGCAAGAGATTGTGTATTAGACTAAAACTTAATGCTTTATAAGAAGAATCTTTACTTTGAAACTCTGTTCTTTACCTTTTTCACACTATGAAACAGCTTTGTATTCAACTTAAGCACTGTTTCAGGGCAAGAGATTGTGTTTTAGACTAAAACAATGCTTCAAAAGAAGAATCTTTACTTTGAAACTCTGTTCTTTACCTTTTTCACACTATGAAACAGCTTTGTATTCACCTTAAACACTGTTTCAGGGTAAGAGATTGTGTTTTAGACTAAAACTTAATGCTTTATAAGAAGAATCTTTACTTTGAAACTCTGTTCTTTACCTTTTTCACACTATGAAACAGCTTTGTATTCGCCTTAAACACTTTCAGGACAAGAGATTGTGTTTAGACTAAAACAATGCTTTATAAGAAGAATCTTTACTTTGAAACTCTGTTCTTTACCTTTTTCACACTATGAAACAGCTTTGTATTCACCTTAAACACTGTTTCAGGGTAAGAGATTGTGTTTTAGACTAAAACTTAATGCTTTATAAGAAGAATCTTTACTTTGAAACTCTGTTCTTTACCTTTTCCACACTATGAAACAGCTTTGTATTTGACTTAAACACTGTTTCAGGGCAAGAGATTGTGTTTTAGACTAAAACAATGCTTCAAAAGAAGAATCTTTACTTTGAAACTCTGTTCTTTACCTTTTTCACACTATGAAACAGCTTTGTATTCACCTTAAACACTGTTTCAGGGTAAGAGATTGTGTTTTAGACTAAAACTTAATGCTTTATAAGAAGAATCTTTACTTTGAAACTCTGTTCTTTACCTTTTCCACACTATGAAACAGCTTTGTATTCGCCTTAAACACTGTTTCAGGACAAGAGATTGTGTTTAGACTAAAACAATGCTTTATAAGAAGAATCTTTACATTGAAACTCTGTTCTTTACCTTTTTCACACTATGAAACAGCTTTGTATTGAACTTAAACACTGTTTCAGGGCAAGAGATTGTGTTTTAGACTAAAACTTAATGCTTTATAAGAAGAATCTTTACTTTGAAACTCAGTTCTTTACCTTTTTCACACTATGAAACAGCTTTGTATTCAGCTTAAACACTGTTTCAGGGCAAGAGATTGGGTTTTAGACTAAAAGGTAATGCATTATAAGAAGAATCTTTACTTTGAAACTGTTCTTTACCTTTTTCACACTATGAAACAGCTTTGTATTCGCTTTAACACTGTTTCAGGGCGAGAGATTGTGTTTTAGACTAAATTTTAATGCTTTATAAGAAGAATCTTTAATTTGAAACTCTGTTCTTTACCTTTTTAACACTATGAAACAGCTTTGTATTCAACTTAAACACTGTTTCAGGGCAAGAGATTGGGTTTTAGACTAAAACTTAATGCTTTATAAGAAGAATCTTTACTTTGAAACTCAGTTCTTTACCTTTTTCACACTATGAAACAGCTTTGTATTCAGCTTAAACACTGTTTCAGGGCAAGAGATTGTGTTTTAGACTAAAAGGTAATGCATTATTAGAAGAATCTTTACTTTGAAAGTCTGTTCTTTACATTTTTCACACTGTGAAACAGATTTGTATTTGACTTAAACACTGTTTCAGGGCAAGAGATTGTGTTTTAGACTAAAAGGTAATGCATTATAAGAAGAATCTTTACTTTGAAACTCTGTTCTTTACCTTTGGCACACTATGAAACAGCTTTGTATTCAACTTAAACACTGTTTCAGGGTAAGAGATTGTGTTTTAGACTAAAACAATGCTTTATAAGAAGAATCTTTACTTTGAAACTCTGTTCTTTACCTTTTCCACACTATGAAACAGCTTTGTATTCAACTTAAACACTGTTTCAGGGCAAGAGATTGTGTTTTAGACTAAAACAATGCTTCAAAAGAAGAATCTTTACTTTGAAACTCTGTTCTTTACCTTTTTAACACTATGAAACAGCTTTGTCTTCACCTTAAACACTGTTTCAGGACAAGAGATTGTGTTTTAGACTAAAAGGTAATGCATTATTTGAAGAATCTTTACTTTGAAAGTCTGTTCTTTCCCTTTTTCACACTGTGAAACAGATTTGTATTCACCTTAAACACTGTTTCAGGACAAGAGATTGTGTTTTAGACTAAAACAATGCATTAAAAGAAGAATCTTTACATTGAAACTCTGTTCTTTACCTTTTTCACACTATGAAACAGCTTTGTATTCACCTTAAACACTGTTTCAGGGTAAGAGATTGTGTTTTAGACTAAAACTTAATGCTTTATAAGAAGAATCTTTACTTTGAAACTCTGTTCTTTACCTTTTCCACACTATGAAACAGCTTTGTATTCAGCTTAAACACTGTTTCAGGGCAAGAGATTGTGTTTTAGACTAAATTTTAATGCTTTATAAGAAGAATCTTTGCTTTGAAACTCAGTTCTTTACCTTTTTCACACTATGAAACAGCTTTGTATTCAGCTTAAACACTGTTTCAGGGCAAGAGATTGTGTTTTAGACTAAAAGGTAATGCATTATTAGAAGAATCTTTACTTTGAAAGTCTGTTCTTTACCTTTTTCACACTGTGAAACAGATTTGTATTTGACTTAAACACTGTTTCAGGGCAAGAGATTGTGTTTTAGACTAAAACAATGCTTTATAAGAAGAATTTTTACTTTGAAACTCTGTTCTTTACCTTTTTCACACTGTGAAACAGATTTGTATTCACCTTAAACACTTTTTCAGGGCAAGAGATTGTGTTTTAGACTAAAACAATGCTTCATAAGAAGAATCTTTACTTTGAAACTCTGTTCTTTATCTTTTTAACACTATGAAACAGCTTTGTATTCAACTTAAACACTGTTTCAGGGCAAGAGATTGTGTTTTAGACTAAAACTTAATGCTTTATAAGAAGAATCTTTACTTTAAAACTCAGTTCTTTACCTTTTTCACACTATGAAACAGCTTTGTATTCAGCTTAAACACTGTTTCAGGGCAAGAGATTGTGTTTTAGACTAAAAGGTAATGCATTATAAGAAGAATCTTTACTTTGAAACTGTTCTTTACCTTTTTCACACTATGAAACAGCTTTGTATTCACTTTAACACTGTTTCAGGGCAAGAGATTGTGTATTAGACTAAAACTTAATGCTTTATAAGAAGAATCTTTACTTTGAAACTCTGTTCTTTACCTTTTTCACACTATGAAACAGCTTTGTATTCAACTTAAGCACTGTTTCAGGGCAAGAGATTGTGTTTTAGACTAAAACAATGCTTCAAAAGAAGAATCTTTACTTTGAAACTCAGTTCTTTACCTTTTTCACACTATGAAACAGCTTTGTATTCAGCTTAAACACTGTTTCAGGGCAAGAGATTGTGTTTTAGACTAAAAGGTAATGCATTATTAGAAGAATCTTTACTTTGAAACTCTGTTCTTTACCTTTTGCACACTATGAAACAGCTTTGTATTCAACTTAAACACTGTTTCAGGGTAAGAGATTGTGTTTTAGACTAAAACAATGCTTTATAAGAAGAATCTTTACTTTGAAACTCTGTTCTTTACCTTTTCCACACTATGAAACAGCTTTGTATTCAACTTAAACACTGTTTCAGGGCAAGAGATTGTGTTTTAGACTAAAACAATGCTTCAAAAGAAGAATCTTTACTTTGAAACTCTGTTCTTTACCTTTTTAACACTATGAAACAGCTTTGTCTTCACCTTAAACACTGTTTCAGGACAAGAGATTGTGTTTTAGACTAAAAGGTAATGCATTATTTGAAGAATCTTTACTTTGAAAGTCTGTTCTTTCCCTTTTTCACACTGTGAAACAGATTTGTATTCACCTTAAACACTGTTTCAGGACAAGAGATTGTGTTTTAGACTAAAACAATGCATTAAAAGAAGAATCTTTACATTGAAACTCTGTTCTTTACCTTTTTCACACTATGAAACAGCTTTGTATTCACCTTAAACACTGTTTCAGGGTAAGAGATTGTGTTTTAGACTAAAACTTAATGCTTTATAAGAAGAATCTTTACTTTGAAACTCTGTTCTTTACCTTTTCCACACTATGAAACAGCTTTGTATTCAGCTTAAACACTGTTTCAGGGCAAGAGATTGTGTTTTAGACTAAATTTTAATGCTTTATAAGAAGAATCTTTAATTTGAAACTCTGTTCTTTACCTTTTTAACACTATGAAACAGCTTTGTATTCAACTTAAACACTGTTTCAGGGCAAGAGATTGTGTTTTAGACTAAAACTTAATGCTTTATAAGAAGAATCTTTGCTTTGAAACTCAGTTCTTTACCTTTTTCACACTATGAAACAGCTTTGTATTCAGCTTAAACACTGTTTCAGGGCAAGAGATTGTGTTTTAGACTAAAAGGTAATGCATTATTAGAAGAATCTTTACTTTGAAAGTCTGTTCTTTACCTTTTTCACACTGTGAAACAGATTTGTATTTGACTTAAACACTGTTTCAGGGCAAGAGATTGTGTTTTAGACTAAAACAATGCTTTATAAGAAGAATTTTTACTTTGAAACTCTGTTCTTTACCTTTTTCACACTGTGAAACAGATTTGTATTCACCTTAAACACTTTTTCAGGGCAAGAGATTGTGTTTTAGACTAAAACAATGCTTTATAAGAAGAATCTTTACTTTGAAACTCTGTTCTTTATCTTTTTAACACTATGAAACAGCTTTGTATTCAACTTAAACACTGTTTCAGGGCAAGAGATTGTGTTTTAGACTAAAACTTAATGCTTTATAAGAAGAATCTTTACTTTGAAACTCAGTTCTTTACCTTTTTCACACTATGAAACAGCTTTGTATTCAGCTTAAACACTGTTTCAGGGCAAGAGATTGTGTTTTAGACTAAAAGGTAATGCATTATAAGAAGAATCTTTACTTTGAAACTGTTCTTTACCTTTTTCACACTATGAAACAGCTTTGTATTCGCTTTAACACTGTTTCAGGGCAAGAGATTGTGTATTAGACTAAAACTTAATGCTTTATAAGAAGAATCTTTACTTTGAAACTCTGTTCTTTACCTTTTTCACACTATGAAACAGCTTTGTATTCAACTTAAGCACTGTTTCAGGGCAAGAGATTGTGTTTTAGACTAAAACAATGCTTCAAAAGAAGAATCTTTACTTTGAAACTCTGTTCTTTACCTTTTTCACACTATGAAACAGCTTTGTATTCACCTTAAACACTGTTTCAGGGTAAGAGATTGTGTTTTAGACTAAAACTTAATGCTTTATAAGAAGAATCTTTACTTTGAAACTCTGTTCTTTACCTTTTCCACACTATGAAACAGCTTTGTATTCGCCTTAAACACTTTCAGGACAAGAGATTGTGTTTAGACTAAAACAATGCTTTATAAGAAGAATCTTTACATTGAAACTCTGTTCTTTACCTTTTTCACACTATGAAACAGCTTTGTATTCAACTTAAACACTGTTTCAGGGTAAGAGATTGTGTTTTAGACTAAAACAATGCTTTATAAGAAGAATCTTTACTTTGAAACTCTGTTCTTTACCTTTTCCACACTATGAAACAGCTTTGTATTCAACTTAAACACTGTTTCAGGGCAAGAGATTGTGTTTTAGACTAAAACAATGCTTCAAAAGAAGAATCTTTACTTTGAAACTCTGTTCTTTACCTTTTTAACACTATGAAACAGCTTTGTCTTCACCTTAAACACTGTTTCAGGACAAGAGATTGTGTTTTAGACTAAAAGGTTATGCATTATTTGAAGAATCTTTACTTTGAAAGTCTGTTCTTTCCCTTTTTCACACTGTGAAACAGATTTGTATTCACCTTAAACACTGTTTCAGGACAAGAGATTGTGTTTTAGACTAAAACAATGCATTAAAAGAAGAATCTTTACATTGAAACTCTGTTCTTTACCTTTTTCACACTATGAAACAGCTTTGTATTCACCTTAAACACTGTTTCAGGGTAAGAGATTGTGTTTTAGACTAAAACTTAATGCTTTATAAGAAGAATCTTTACTTTGAAACTCTGTTCTTTACCTTTTCCACACTATGAAACAGCTTTGTATTCAGCTTAAACACTGTTTCAGGGCAAGAGATTGTGTTTTAGACTAAATTTTAATGCTTTATAAGAAGAATCTTTAATTTGAAACTCTGTTCTTTACCTTTTTAACACTATGAAACAGCTTTGTATTCAACTTAAACACTGTTTCAGGGCAAGAGATTGTGTTTTAGACTAAAACTTAATGCTTTATAAGAAGAATCTTTACTTTGAAACTCAGTTCTTTACCTTTTTCACACTATGAAACAGCTTTGTATTCAGCTTAAACACTGTTTCAGGGCAAGAGATTGTGTTTTAGACTAAAAGGTAATGCATTATTAGAAGAATCTTTACTTTGAAAGTCTGTTCTTTACCTTTTTCACACTGTGAAACAGATTTGTATTTGACTTAAACACTGTTTCAGGGCAAGAGATTGTGTTTTAGACTAAAGCAATGCTTTATAAGAAGAATTTTTACTTTGAAACTCTGTTCTTTACCTTTTTCACACTGTGAAACAGATTTGTATTCACCTTAAACACTTTTTCAGGGCAAGAGATTGTGTTTTAGACTAAAACAATGCTTTATAAGAAGAATCTTTACTTTGAAACTCTGTTCTTTATCTTTTTAACACTATGAAACAGCTTTGTATTCAACTTAAACACTGTTTCAGGGCAAGAGATTGTGTTTTAGACTAAAAGGTAATGCATTATAAGAAGAATCTTTACTTTGAAACTGTTCTTTACCTTTTTCACACTATGAAACAGCTTTGTATTCGCTTTAACACTGTTTCAGGGCAAGAGATTGTGTATTAGACTAAAACTTAATGCTTTATAAGAAGAATCTTTACTTTGAAACTCTGTTCTTTACCTTTTTCACACTATGAAACAGCTTTGTATTCGCCTTAAACACTTTCAGGACAAGAGATTGTGTTTAGACTAAAACAATGCTTTATAAGAAGAATCTTTACATTGAAACTCTGTTCTTTACCTTTTTCACACTATGAAACAGCTTTGTATTTGACTTAAACACTGTTTCAGGGCAAGAGATTGTGTTTTAGACTAAAACAATGCTTCAAAAGAAGAATCTTTACTTTGAAACTCTGTTCTTTACCTTTTTCACACTATGAAACAGCTTTGTATTCACCTTAAACACTGTTTCAGGGTAAGAGATTGTGTTTTAGACTAAAACTTAATGCTTTATAAGAAGAATCTTTACTTTGAAACTCTGTTCTTTACCTTTTCCACACTATGAAACAGCTTTGTATTCGCCTTAAACACTGTTTCAGGACAAGAGATTGTGTTTAGACTAAAACAATGCTTTATAAGAAGAATCTTTACATTGAAACTCTGTTCTTTACCTTTTTCACACTATGAAACAGCTTTGTATTGAACTTAAACAATGTTTCTGGGCAAGAGATTGTGTTTTAGACTAAAACTTAATGCTTTATAAGAAGAATCTTTACTTTGAAACTCAGTTCTTTACCTTTTTCACACTATGAAACAGCTTTGTATTCAGCTTAAACACTGTTTCAGGGCAAGAGATTGGGTTTTAGACTAAAAGGTAATGCATTATAAGAAGAATCTTTACTTTGAAACTGTTCTTTACCTTTTTCACACTATGAAACAGCTTTGTATTCGCTTTAACACTGTTTCAGGGCGAGAGATTGTGTTTTAGACTAAATTTTAATGCTTTATAAGAAGAATCTTTAATTTGAAACTCTGTTCTTTACCTTTTTAACACTATGAAACAGCTTTGTATTCAACTTAAACACTGTTTCAGGGCAAGAGATTGGGTTTTAGACTAAAACTTAATGCTTTATAAGAAGAATCTTTACTTTGAAACTCAGTTCTTTACCTTTTTCACACTATGAAACAGCTTTGTATTCAGCTTAAACACTGTTTCAGGGCAAGAGATTGTGTTTTAGACTAAAAGGTAATGCATTATTAGAAGAATCTTTACTTTGAAAGTCTGTTCTTTACATTTTTCACACTGTGAAACAGATTTGTATTTGACTTAAACACTGTTTCAGGGCGAGAGATTGTGTTTTAGACTAAATTTTAATGCTTTATAAGAAGAATCTTTACTTTGAAAGTCTGTTCTTTACCTTTTTCACACTGTGAAACAGATTTGTATTTGACTTAAACACTGTTTCAGGGCAAGAGATTGTGTTTTAGACTAAAGCAATGCTTTATAAGAAGAATTTTTACTTTGAAACTCTGTTCTTTACCTTTTTCACACTGTGAAACAGATTTGTATTCACCTTAAACACTTTTTCAGGGCAAGAGATTGTGTTTTAGACTAAAACAATGCTTTATAAGAAGAATCTTTACTTTGAAACTCTGTTCTTTATCTTTTTAACACTATGAAACAGCTTTGTATTCAACTTAAACACTGTTTCAGGGCAAGAGATTGTGTTTTAGACTAAAAGGTAATGCATTATAAGAAGAATCTTTACTTTGAAACTGTTCTTTACCTTTTTCACACTATGAAACAGCTTTGTATTCGCTTTAACACTGTTTCAGGGCAAGAGATTGTGTATTAGACTAAAACTTAATGCTTTATAAGAAGAATCTTTACTTTGAAACTCTGTTCTTTACCTTTTTCACACTATGAAACAGCTTTGTATTCGCCTTAAACACTTTCAGGACAAGAGATTGTGTTTAGACTAAAACAATGCTTTATAAGAAGAATCTTTACATTGAAACTCTGTTCTTTACCTTTTTCACACTATGAAACAGCTTTGTATTTGACTTAAACACTGTTTCAGGGCAAGAGATTGTGTTTTAGACTAAAACAATGCTTCAAAAGAAGAATCTTTACTTTGAAACTCTGTTCTTTACCTTTTTCACACTATGAAACAGCTTTGTATTCACCTTAAACACTGTTTCAGGGTAAGAGATTGTGTTTTAGACTAAAACTTA
Organism: Electrophorus electricus; assembly: GCF_041902795.1. NCBI lineage: Eukaryota > Metazoa > Chordata > Actinopteri > Gymnotiformes > Gymnotidae > Electrophorus > Electrophorus electricus. The sequence goes on from NC_137512.1 coordinate 10,759,624, forward strand.
ATGCTTTATAAGAAGAATCTTTACTTTGAAACTCTGTTCTTTACCTTTTCCACACTATGAAACAGCTTTGTATTCGCCTTAAACACTGTTTCAGGACAAGAGATTGTGTTTAGACTAAAACAATGCTTTATAAGAAGAATCTTTACATTGAAACTCTGTTCTTTACCTTTTTCACACTATGAAACAGCTTTGTATTGAACTTAAACAATGTTTCTGGGCAAGAGATTGTGTTTTAGACTAAAACTTAATGCTTTATAAGAAGAATCTTTACTTTGAAACTCAGTTCTTTACCTTTTTCACACTATGAAACAGCTTTGTATTCAGCTTAAACACTGTTTCAGGGCAAGAGATTGGGTTTTAGACTAAAAGGTAATGCATTATAAGAAGAATCTTTACTTTGAAACTGTTCTTTACCTTTTTCACACTATGAAACAGCTTTGTATTCGCTTTAACACTGTTTCAGGGCGAGAGATTGTGTTTTAGACTAAATTTTAATGCTTTATAAGAAGAATCTTTAATTTGAAACTCTGTTCTTTACCTTTTTAACACTATGAAACAGTTTTGTATTCAACTTAAACACTGTTTCAGGGCAAGAGATTGGGTTTTAGACTAAAACTTAATGCTTTATAAGAAGAATCTTTACTTTGAAACTCAGTTCTTTACCTTTTTCACACTATGAAACAGCTTTGTATTCAGCTTAAACACTGTTTCAGGGCAAGAGATTGTGTTTTAGACTAAAAGGTAATGCATTATTAGAAGAATCTTTACTTTGAAAGTCTGTTCTTTACATTTTTCACACTGTGAAACAGATTTGTATTTGACTTAAACACTGTTTCAGGGCAAGAGATTGTGTTTTAGACTAAAACAATGCTTTATAAGAATATTTATTTTGAAACTCTGTTCTTTACCTTTTTCACATTATGAAACAGCTTTGTATTCACCTTAAACACTGTTTCAGGGCAAGAGATTGTGTTTTAGACTAAAACAATGCTTTATAAGAAGAATCTTTACTTTGAAACTCTGTTCTTTACCTTTTCCACAATATGAAACAGCTTTGTATTCAACTTAAACACTGTTTCAGGGCAAGAGATTGTGTTTTAGACTAAAACAATGCTTCAAAAGAAGAATCTTTACTTTGAAACTCTGTTCTTTACCTTTTTCACACTGTGAAACAGATTAGTATTCACCTTAAACACTTTTTCAGGGCAAGAGATTGTGTTTTAGACTAAAACAATGCTTTATAAGAAGAATCTTTACTTTGAAACTCTGTTCTTTATCTTTTTAACACTATGAAACAGCTTTGTATTCAACTTAAACACTGTTTCAGGGCAAGAGATTGTGTTTTAGACTAAAAGGTAATGCATTATAAGAAGAATCTTTACTTTGAAACTGTTCTTTACCTTTTTCACACTATGAAACAGCTTTGTATTCGCTTTAACACTGTTTCAGGGCAAGAGATTGTGTATTAGACTAAAACTTAATGCTTTATAAGAAGAATCTTTACTTTGAAACTCTGTTCTTTACCTTTTTCACACTATGAAACAGCTTTGTATTCGCCTTAAACACTTTCAGGACAAGAGATTGTGTTTAGACTAAAACAATGCTTTATAAGAAGAATCTTTACATTGAAACTCTGTTCTTTACCTTTTTCACACTATGAAACAGCTTTGTATTTGACTTAAACACTGTTTCAGGGCAAGAGATTGTGTTTTAGACTAAAACAATGCTTCAAAAGAAGAATCTTTACTTTGAAACTCTGTTCTTTACCTTTTTCACACTATGAAACAGCTTTGTATTCACCTTAAACACTGTTTCAGGGTAAGAGATTGTGTTTTAGACTAAAACTTAATGCTTTATAAGAAGAATCTTTACTTTGAAACTCTGTTCTTTACCTTTTCCACACTATGAAACAGCTTTGTATTCGCCTTAAACACTGTTTCAGGACAAGAGATTGTGTTTAGACTAAAACAATGCTTTATAAGAAGAATCTTTACATTGAAACTCTGTTCTTTACCTTTTTCACACTATGAAACAGCTTTGTATTGAACTTAAACACTGTTTCTGGGCAAGAGATTGTGTTTTAGACTAAAACTTAATGCTTTATAAGAAGAATCTTTACTTTGAAACTCAGTTCTTTACCTTTTTCACACTATGAAACAGCTTTGTATTCAGCTTAAACACTGTTTCAGGGCAAGAGATTGGGTTTTAGACTAAAAGGTAATGCATTATAAGAAGAATCTTTACTTTGAAACTGTTCTTTACCTTTTTCACACTATGAAACAGCTTTGTATTCGCTTTAACACTGTTTCAGGGCGAGAGATTGTGTTTTAGACTAAATTTTAATGCTTTATAAGAAGAATCTTTAATTTGAAACTCTGTTCTTTACCTTTTTAACACTATGAAACAGCTTTGTATTCAACTTAAACACTGTTTCAGGGCAAGAGATTGGGTTTTAGACTAAAACTTAATGCTTTATAAGAAGAATCTTTACTTTGAAACTCAGTTCTTTACCTTTTTCACACTATGAAACAGCTTTGTATTCAGCTTAAACACTGTTTCAGGGCAAGAGATTGTGTTTTAGACTAAAAGGTAATGCATTATTAGAAGAATCTTTACTTTGAAAGTCTGTTCTTTACATTTTTCACACTGTGAAACAGATTTGTATTTGACTTAAACACTGTTTCAGGGCAAGAGATTGTGTTTTAGACTAAAACAATGCTTTATAAGAATATTTATTTTGAAACTCTGTTCTTTACCTTTTTCACATTATGAAACAGCTTTGTATTCACCTTAAACACTGTTTCAGGGCAAGAGATTGTGTTTTAGACTAAAAGGTAATGCATTATAAGAAGAATCTTTACTTTGAAACTCTGTTCTTTACCTTTTGCACACTATGAAACAGCTTTGTATTCAACTTAAACACTGTTTCAGGGTAAGAGATTGTGTTTTAGACTAAAACAATGCTTTATAAGAAGAATCTTTACTTTGAAACTCTGTTCTTTACCTTTTCCACAATATGAAACAGCTTTGTATTCAACTTAAACACTGTTTCAGGGCAAGAGATTGTGTTTTAGACTAAAACAATGCTTCAAAAGAAGAATCTTTACTTTGAAACTCTGTTCTTTACCTTTTTCACACTATGAAACAGCTTTGTATTCACCTTAAACACTGTTTCAGGGTAAGAGATTGTGTTTTAGACTAAAACTTAATGCTTTATAAGAAGAATCTTTACTTTGAAACTCTGTTCTTTACCTTTTCCACACTATGAAACAGCTTTGTATTCAGCTTAAACACTGTTTCAGGGCAAGAGATTGTGTTTTAGACTAAATTTTAATGCTTTATAAGAAGAATCTTTAATTTGAAACTCTGTTCTTTACCTTTTTCACACTATGAAACAGCTTTGTATTCAGCTTAAACACTGTTTCAGGGCAAGAGATTGTGTTTTAGACTAAAAGGTAATGCATTATTAGAAGAATCTTTACTTTGAAAGTCTGTTCTTTACCTTTTTCACACTGTGAAACAGATTTGTATTTGACTTAAACACTGTTTCAGGGCAAGAGATTGTGTTTTAGACTAAAACAATGCTTTATAAGAAGAATTTTTACTTTGAAACTCTGTTCTTTACCTTTCTCACACTGTGAAACAGATTTGTATTCACCTTAAACACTTTTTCAGGGCAAGAGATTGTGTTTTAGACTAAAACAATGCTTTATAAGAAGAATCTTTACTTTGAAACTCTGTTCTTTATCTTTTTAACACTATGAAACAGCTTTGTATTCAACTTAAACACTGTTTCAGGGCAAGAGATTGTGTTTTAGACTAAAACTTAATGCTTTATAAGAAGAATCTTTACTTTGAAACTCAGTTCTTTACCTTTTTCACACTATGAAACAGCTTTGTATTCAGCTTAAACACTGTTTCAGGGCAAGAGATTGTGTTTTAGACTAAAAGGTAATGCATTATAAGAAGAATCTTTACTTTGAAACTGTTCTTTACCTTTTTCACACTATGAAACAGCTTTGTATTCGCTTTAACACTGTTTCAGGGCAAGAGATTGTGTATTAGACTAAAACTTAATGCTTTATAAGAAGAATCTTTACTTTGAAACTCTGTTCTTTACCTTTTTCACACTATGAAACAGCTTTGTATTCAACTTAAGCACTGTTTCAGGGCAAGAGATTGTGTTTTAGACTAAAACAATGCTTCAAAAGAAGAATCTTTACTTTGAAACTCTGTTCTTTACCTTTTTCACACTATGAAACAGCTTTGTATTCACCTTAAACACTGTTTCAGGGTAAGAGATTGTGTTTTAGACTAAAACTTAATGCTTTATAAGAAGAATCTTTACTTTGAAACTCTGTTCTTTACCTTTTCCACACTATGAAACAGCTTTGTATTCGCCTTAAACACTTTCAGGACAAGAGATTGTGTTTAGACTAAAACAATGCTTTATAAGAAGAATCTTTACATTGAAACTCTGTTCTTTACCTTTTTCACACTATGAAACAGCTTTGTATTTGACTTAAACACTGTTTCAGGGCAAGAGATTGTGTTTTAGACTAAAACAATGCTTCAAAAGAAGAATCTTTACTTTGAAACTCTGTTCTTTACCTTTTGCACACTATGAAACAGCTTTGTATTCAACTTAAACACTGTTTCAGGGTAAGAGATTGTGTTTTAGACTAAAACAATGCTTTATAAGAAGAATCTTTACTTTGAAACTCTGTTCTTTACCTTTTCCACACTATGAAACAGCTTTGTATTCAACTTAAACACTGTTTCAGGGCAAGAGATTGTGTTTTAGACTAAAACAATGCTTCAAAAGAAGAATCTTTACTTTGAAACTCTGTTCTTTACCTTTTTAACACTATGAAACAGCTTTGTCTTCACCTTAAACACTGTTTCAGGACAAGAGATTGTGTTTTAGACTAAAAGGTTATGCATTATTTGAAGAATCTTTACTTTGAAAGTCTGTTCTTTCCCTTTTTCACACTGTGAAACAGATTTGTATTCACCTTAAACACTGTTTCAGGACAAGAGATTGTGTTTTAGACTAAAACAATGCATTAAAAGAAGAATCTTTACATTGAAACTCTGTTCTTTACCTTTTTCACACTATGAAACAGCTTTGTATTCACCTTAAACACTGTTTCAGGGTAAGAGATTGTGTTTTAGACTAAAACTTAATGCTTTATAAGAAGAATCTTTACTTTGAAACTCTGTTCTTTACCTTTTCCACACTATGAAACAGCTTTGTATTCAGCTTAAACACTGTTTCAGGGCAAGAGATTGTGTTTTAGACTAAATTTTAATGCTTTATAAGAAGAATCTTTAATTTGAAACTCTGTTCTTTACCTTTTTAACACTATGAAACAGCTTTGTATTCAACTTAAACACTGTTTCAGGGCAAGAGATTGTGTTTTAGACTAAAACTTAATGCTTTATAAGAAGAATCTTTACTTTGAAACTCAGTTCTTTACCTTTTTCACACTATGAAACAGCTTTGTATTCAGCTTAAACACTGTTTCAGGGCAAGAGATTGTGTTTTAGACTAAAAGGTAATGCATTATTAGAAGAATCTTTACTTTGAAAGTCTGTTCTTTACCTTTTTCACACTGTGAAACAGATTTGTATTTGACTTAAACACTGTTTCAGGGCAAGAGATTGTGTTTTAGACTAAAGCAATGCTTTATAAGAAGAATTTTTACTTTGAAACTCTGTTCTTTACCTTTTTCACACTGTGAAACAGATTTGTATTCACCTTAAACACTTTTTGAGGGCAAGAGATTGTGTTTTAGACTAAAACAATGCTTTATAAGAAGAATCTTTACTTTGAAACTCTGTTCTTTATCTTTTTAACACTATGAAACAGCTTTGTATTCAACTTAAACACTGTTTCAGGGCAAGAGATTGTGTTTTAGACTAAAACTTAATGCTTTATAAGAAGAATCTTTACTTTGAAACTCTGTTCTTTACCTTTTCCACACTATGAAACAGCTTTGTATTCGCCTTAAACACTGTTTCAGGACAAGAGATTGTGTTTAGACTAAAACAATGCTTTATAAGAAGAATCTTTACATTGAAACTCTGTTCTTTACCTTTTTCACACTATGAAACAGCTTTGTATTGAACTTAAACACTGTTTCTGGGCAAGAGATTGTGTTTTAGACTAAAACTTAATGCTTTATAAGAAGAATCTTTACTTTGAAACTCAGTTCTTTACCTTTTTCACACTATGAAACAGCTTTGTATTCAGCTTAAACACTGTTTCAGGGCAAGAGATTGGGTTTTAGACTAAAAGGTAATGCATTATAAGAAGAATCTTTACTTTGAAACTGTTCTTTACCTTTTTCACACTATGAAACAGCTTTGTATTCGCTTTAACACTGTTTCAGGGCGAGAGATTGTGTTTTAGACTAAATTTTAATGCTTTATAAGAAGAATCTTTAATTTGAAACTCTGTTCTTTACCTTTTTAACACTATGAAACAGCTTTGTATTCAACTTAAACACTGTTTCAGGGCAAGAGATTGGGTTTTAGACTAAAACTTAATGCTTTATAAGAAGAATCTTTACTTTGAAACTCAGTTCTTTACCTTTTTCACACTATGAAACAGCTTTGTATTCAGCTTAAACACTGTTTCAGGGCAAGAGATTGTGTTTTAGACTAAAAGGTAATGCATTATTAGAAGAATCTTTACTTTGAAAGTCTGTTCTTTACATTTTTCACACTGTGAAACAGATTTGTATTTGACTTAAACACTGTTTCAGGGCAAGAGATTGTGTTTTAGACTAAAACAATGCTTTATAAGAATATTTATTTTGAAACTCTGTTCTTTACCTTTTTCACATTATGAAACAGCTTTGTATTCACCTTAAACACTGTTTCAGGGCAAGAGATTGTGTTTTAGACTAAAAGGTAATGCATTATAAGAAGAATCTTTACTTTGAAACTCTGTTCTTTACCTTTTGCACACTATGAAACAGCTTTGTATTCAACTTAAACACTGTTTCAGGGTAAGAGATTGTGTTTTAGACTAAAACAATGCTTTATAAGAAGAATCTTTACTTTGAAACTCTGTTCTTTACCTTTTCCACAATATGAAACAGCTTTGTATTCAACTTAAACACTGTTTCAGGGCAAGAGATTGTGTTTTAGACTAAAACAATGCTTCAAAAGAAGAATCTTTACTTTGAAACTCTGTTCTTTACCTTTTTCACACTATGAAACAGCTTTGTATTCACCTTAAACACTGTTTCAGGGTAAGAGATTGTGTTTTAGACTAAAACTTAATGCTTTATAAGAAGAATCTTTACTTTGAAACTCTGTTCTTTACCTTTTCCACACTATGAAACAGCTTTGTATTCAGCTTAAACACTGTTTCAGGGCAAGAGATTGTGTTTTAGACTAAATTTTAATGCTTTATAAGAAGAATCTTTAATTTGAAACTCTGTTCTTTACCTTTTTCACACTATGAAACAGCTTTGTATTCAGCTTAAACACTGTTTCAGGGCAAGAGATTGTGTTTTAGACTAAAAGGTAATGCATTATTAGAAGAATCTTTACTTTGAAAGTCTGTTCTTTACCTTTTTCACACTGTGAAACAGATTTGTATTTGACTTAAACACTGTTTCAGGGCAAGAGATTGTGTTTTAGACTAAAACAATGCTTTATAAGAAGAATTTTTACTTTGAAACTCTGTTCTTTACCTTTCTCACACTGTGAAACAGATTTGTATTCACCTTAAACACTTTTTCAGGGCAAGAGATTGTGTTTTAGACTAAAACAATGCTTTATAAGAAGAATCTTTACTTTGAAACTCTGTTCTTTATCTTTTTAACACTATGAAACAGCTTTGTATTCAACTTAAACACTGTTTCAGGGCAAGAGATTGTGTTTTAGACTAAAACTTAATGCTTTATAAGAAGAATCTTTACTTTGAAACTCAGTTCTTTACCTTTTTCACACTATGAAACAGCTTTGTATTCAGCTTAAACACTGTTTCAGGGCAAGAGATTGTGTTTTAGACTAAAAGGTAATGCATTATAAGAAGAATCTTTACTTTGAAACTGTTCTTTACCTTTTTCACACTATGAAACAGCTTTGTATTCGCTTTAACACTGTTTCAGGGCAAGAGATTGTGTATTAGACTAAAACTTAATGCTTTATAAGAAGAATCTTTACTTTGAAACTCTGTTCTTTACCTTTTTCACACTATGAAACAGCTTTGTATTCAACTTAAGCACTGTTTCAGGGCAAGAGATTGTGTTTTAGACTAAAACAATGCTTCAAAAGAAGAATCTTTACTTTGAAACTCTGTTCTTTACCTTTTTCACACTATGAAACAGCTTTGTATTCACCTTAAACACTGTTTCAGGGTAAGAGATTGTGTTTTAGACTAAAACTTAATGCTTTATAAGAAGAATCTTTACTTTGAAACTCTGTTCTTTACCTTTTCCACACTATGAAACAGCTTTGTATTCGCCTTAAACACTTTCAGGACAAGAGATTGTGTTTAGACTAAAACAATGCTTTATAAGAAGAATCTTTACATTGAAACTCTGTTCTTTACCTTTTTCACACTATGAAACAGCTTTGTATTTGACTTAAACACTGTTTCAGGGCAAGAGATTGTGTTTTAGACTAAAACAATGCTTCAAAAGAAGAATCTTTACTTTGAAACTCTGTTCTTTACCTTTTGCACACTATGAAACAGCTTTGTATTCAACTTAAACACTGTTTCAGGGTAAGAGATTGTGTTTTAGACTAAAACAATGCTTTATAAGAAGAATCTTTACTTTGAAACTCTGTTCTTTACCTTTTCCACACTATGAAACAGCTTTGTATTCAACTTAAACACTGTTTCAGGGCAAGAGATTGTGTTTTAGACTAAAACAATGCTTCAAAAGAAGAATCTTTACTTTGAAACTCTGTTCTTTACCTTTTTAACACTATGAAACAGCTTTGTCTTCACCTTAAACACTGTTTCAGGACAAGAGATTGTGTTTTAGACTAAAAGGTTATGCATTATTTGAAGAATCTTTACTTTGAAAGTCTGTTCTTTCCCTTTTTCACACTGTGAAACAGATTTGTATTCACCTTAAACACTGTTTCAGGACAAGAGATTGTGTTTTAGACTAAAACTTAATGCTTTATAAGAAGAATCTTTACTTTGAAACTCTGTTCTTTACCTTTTCCACACTATGAAACAGCTTTGTATTCAGCTTAAACACTGTTTCAGGGCAAGAGATTGTGTTTTAGACTAAATTTTAATGCTTTATAAGAAGAATCTTTAATTTGAAACTCTGTTCTTTACCTTTTTAACACTATGAAACAGCTTTGTATTCAACTTAAACACTGTTTCAGGGCAAGAGATTGTGTTTTAGACTAAAACTTAATGCTTTATAAGAAGAATCTTTACTTTGAAACTCAGTTCTTTACCTTTTTCACACTATGAAACAGCTTTGTATTCAGCTTAAACACTGTTTCAGGGCAAGAGATTGTGTTTTAGACTAAAAGGTAATGCATTATTAGAAGAATCTTTACTTTGAAAGTCTGTTCTTTACCTTTTTCACACTGTGAAACAGATTTGTATTTGACTTAAACACTGTTTCAGGGCAAGAGATTGTGTTTTAGACTAAAGCAATGCTTTATAAGAAGAATTTTTACTTTGAAACTCTGTTCTTTACCTTTTTCACACTGTGAAACAGATTTGTATTCACCTTAAACACTTTTTGAGGGCAAGAGATTGTGTTTTAGACTAAAACAATGCTTTATAAGAAGAATCTTTACTTTGAAACTCTGTTCTTTATCTTTTTAACACTATGAAACAGCTTTGTATTCAACTTAAACACTGTTTCAGGGCAAGAGATTGTGTTTTAGACTAAAAGGTAATGCATTATAAGAAGAATCTTTACTTTGAAACTGTTCTTTACCTTTTTCACACTATGAAACAGCTTTGTATTCGCTTTAACACTGTTTCAGGGCAAGAGATTGTGTATTAGACTAAAACTTAATGCTTTATAAGAAGAATCTTTACTTTGAAACTCTGTTCTTTACCTTTTTCACACTATGAAACAGCTTTGTATTCAACTTAAGCACTGTTTCAGGGCAAGAGATTGTGTTTTAGACTAAAACAATGCTTCAAAAGAAGAATCTTTACTTTGAAACTCTGTTCTTTACCTTTTTCACACTATGAAACAGCTTTGTATTCACCTTAAACACTGTTTCAGGGTAAGAGATTGTGTTTTAGACTAAAACTTAATGCTTTATAAGAAGAATCTTTACTTTGAAACTCTGTTCTTTACCTTTTTCACACTATGAAACAGCTTTGTATTCGCCTTAAACACTTTCAGGACAAGAGATTGTGTTTAGACTAAAACAATGCTTTATAAGAAGAATCTTTACATTGAAACTCTGTTCTTTACCTTTTTCACACTATGAAACAGCTTTGTATTTGACTTAAACACTGTTTCAGGGCAAGAGATTGTGTTTTAGACTAAAACAATGCTTCAAAAGAAGAATCTTTACTTTGAAACTCTGTTCTTTACCTTTTTCACACTATGAAACAGCTTTGTATTCACCTTAAACACTGTTTCAGGGTAAGAGATTGTGTTTTAGACTAAAACTTAATGCTTTATAAGAAGAATCTTTACTTTGAAACTCTGTTCTTTACCTTTTGCACACTATGAAACAGCTTTGTATTCGCCTTAAACACTGTTTCAGGACAAGAGATTGTGTTTAGACTAAAACAATGCTTTATAAGAAGAATCTTTACATTGAAACTCTGTTCTTTACCTTTTTCACACTATGAAACAGCTTTGTATTGAACTTAAACACTGTTTCTGGGCAAGAGATTGTGTTTTAGACTAAAACTTAATGCTTTATAAGAAGAATCTTTACTTTGAAACTCAGTTCTTTACCTTTTTCACACTATGAAACAGCTTTGTATTCAGCTTAAACACTGTTTCAGGGCAAGAGATTGGGTTTTAGACTAAAAGGTAATGCATTATAAGAAGAATCTTTACTTTGAAACTGTTCTTTACCTTTTTCACACTATGAAACAGCTTTGTATTCGCTTTAACACTGTTTCAGGGCGAGAGATTGTGTTTTAGACTAAATTTTAATGCTTTATAAGAAGAATCTTTAATTTGAAACTCTGTTCTTTACCTTTTTAACACTATGAAACAGCTTTGTATTCAACTTAAACACTGTTTCAGGGCAAGAGATTGGGTTTTAGACTAAAACTTAATGCTTTATAAGAAGAATCTTTACTTTGAAACTCAGTTCTTTACCTTTTTCACACTATGAAACAGCTTTGTATTCAGCTTAAACACTGTTTCAGGGCAAGAGATTGTGTTTTAGACTAAAAGGTAATGCATTATTAGAAGAATCTTTACTTTGAAAGTCTGTTCTTTACATTTTTCACACTGTGAAACAGATTTGTATTTGACTTAAACACTGTTTCAGGGCAAGAGATTGTGTTTTAGACTAAATTTTAATGCTTTATAAGAAGAATCTTTAATTTGAAACTCTGTTCTTTACCTTTTTCACACTATGAAACAGCTTTGTATTGAACTTAAACACTGTTTCTGGGCAAGAGATTGTGTTTTAGACTAAAACAATGCTTTATAAGAATATTTATTTTGAAACTCTGTTCTTTACCTTTTTCACATTATGAAACAGCTTTGTATTCACCTTAAACACTGTTTCAGGGCAAGAGATTGTGTTTTAGACTAAAAGGTAATGCATTATAAGAAGAATCTTTACTTTGAAACTCTGTTCTTTACCTTTTGCACACTATGAAACAGCTTTGTATTCAACTTAAACACTGTTTCAGGGTAAGAGATTGTGTTTTAGACTAAAACAATGCTTTATAAGAAGAATCTTTACTTTGAAACTCTGTTCTTTACCTTTTCCACAATATGAAACAGCTTTGTATTCAACTTAAACACTGTTTCAGGGCAAGAGATTGTGTTTTAGACTAAAACAATGCTTCAAAAGAAGAATCTTTACTTTGAAACTCTGTTCTTTACCTTTTTCACACTATGAAACAGCTTTGTATTCACCTTAAACACTGTTTCAGGGTAAGAGATTGTGTTTTAGACTAAAACTTAATGCTTTATAAGAAGAATCTTTACTTTGAAACTCTGTTCTTTACCTTTTCCACACTATGAAACAGCTTTGTATTCAGCTTAAACACTGTTTCAGGGCAAGAGATTGTGTTTTAGACTAAATTTTAATGCTTTATAAGAAGAATCTTTAATTTGAAACTCTGTTCTTTACCTTTTTCACACTATGAAACAGCTTTGTATTCAGCTTAAACACTGTTTCAGGGCAAGAGATTGTGTTTTAGACTAAAAGGTAATGCATTATTAGAAGAATCTTTACTTTGAAAGTCTGTTCTTTACCTTTTTCACACTGTGAAACAGATTTGTATTTGACTTAAACACTGTTTCAGGGCAAGAGATTGTGTTTTAGACTAAAACAATGCTTTATAAGAAGAATTTTTACTTTGAAACTCTGTTCTTTACCTTTCTCACACTGTGAAACAGATTTGTATTCACCTTAAACACTTTTTCAGGGCAAGAGATTGTGTTTTAGACTAAAACAATGCTTTATAAGAAGAATCTTTACTTTGAAACTCTGTTCTTTATCTTTTTAACACTATGAAACAGCTTTGTATTCAACTTAAACACTGTTTCAGGGCAAGAGATTGTGTTTTAGACTAAAACTTAATGCTTTATAAGAAGAATCTTTACTTTGAAACTCAGTTCTTTACCTTTTTCACACTATGAAACAGCTTTGTATTCAGCTTAAACACTGTTTCAGGGCAAGAGATTGTGTTTTAGACTAAAAGGTAATGCATTATAAGAAGAATCTTTACTTTGAAACTGTTCTTTACCTTTTTCACACTATGAAACAGCTTTGTATTCGCTTTAACACTGTTTCAGGGCAAGAGATTGTGTATTAGACTAAAACTTAATGCTTTATAAGAAGAATCTTTACTTTGAAACTCTGTTCTTTACCTCTTTCACACTATGAAACAGCTTTGTATTCAACTTAAGCACTGTTTCAGGGCAAGAGATTGTGTTTTAGACTAAAACAATGCTTCAAAAGAAGAATCTTTACTTTGAAACTCTGTTCTTTACCTTTTTCACACTATGAAACAGCTTTGTATTCACCTTAAACACTGTTTCAGGGTAAGAGATTGTGTTTTAGACTAAAACTTAATGCTTTATAAGAAGAATCTTTACTTTGAAACTCTGTTCTTTACCTTTTCCACACTATGAAACAGCTTTGTATTCGCCTTAAACACTTTCAGGACAAGAGATTGTGTTTAGACTAAAACAATGCTTTATAAGAAGAATCTTTACATTGAAACTCTGTTCTTTACCTTTTTCACACTATGAAACAGCTTTGTATTTGACTTAAACACTGTTTCAGGGCAAGAGATTGTGTTTTAGACTAAAACAATGCTTCAAAAGAAGAATCTTTACTTTGAAACTCTGTTCTTTACCTTTTGCACACTATGAAACAGCTTTGTATTCAACTTAAACACTGTTTCAGGGTAAGAGATTGTGTTTTAGACTAAAACAATGCTTTATAAGAAGAATCTTTACTTTGAAACTCTGTTCTTTACCTTTTCCACACTATGAAACAGCTTTGTATTCAACTTAAACACTGTTTCAGGGCAAGAGATTGTGTTTTAGACTAAAACAATGCTTCAAAAGAAGAATCTTTACTTTGAAACTCTGTTCTTTACCTTTTTAACACTATGAAACAGCTTTGTCTTCACCTTAAACACTGTTTCAGGACAAGAGATTGTGTTTTAGACTAAAAGGTTATGCATTATTTGAAGAATCTTTACTTTGAAAGTCTGTTCTTTCCCTTTTTCACACTGTGAAACAGATTTGTATTCACCTTAAACACTGTTTCAGGACAAGAGATTGTGTTTTAGACTAAAACTTAATGCTTTATAAGAAGAATCTTTACTTTGAAACTCTGTTCTTTACCTTTTCCACACTATGAAACAGCTTTGTATTCAGCTTAAACACTGTTTCAGGGCAAGAGATTGTGTTTTAGACTAAATTTTAATGCTTTATAAGAAGAATCTTTAATTTGAAACTCTGTTCTTTACCTTTTTAACACTATGAAACAGCTTTGTATTCAACTTAAACACTGTTTCAGGGCAAGAGATTGTGTTTTAGACTAAAACTTAATGCTTTATAAGAAGAATCTTTACTTTGAAACTCAGTTCTTTACCTTTTTCACACTATGAAACAGCTTTGTATTCAGCTTAAACACTGTTTCAGGGCAAGAGATTGTGTTTTAGACTAAAAGGTAATGCATTATTAGAAGAATCTTTACTTTGAAAGTCTGTTCTTTACCTTTTTCACACTGTGAAACAGATTTGTATTTGACTTAAACACTGTTTCAGGGCAAGAGATTGTGTTTTAGACTAAAGCAATGCTTTATAAGAAGAATTTTTACTTTGAAACTCTGTTCTTTACCTTTTTCACACTGTGAAACAGATTTGTATTCACCTTAAACACTTTTTCAGGGCAAGAGATTGTGTTTTAGACTAAAACAATGCTTTATAAGAAGAATCTTTACTTTGAAACTCTGTTCTTTATCTTTTTAACACTATGAAACAGCTTTGTATTCAACTTAAACACTGTTTCAGGGCAAGAGATTGTGTTTTAGACTAAAAGGTAATGCATTATAAGAAGAATCTTTACTTTGAAACTGTTCTTTACCTTTTTCACACTATGAAACAGCTTTGTATTCGCTTTAACACTGTTTCAGGGCAAGAGATTGTGTATTAGACTAAAACTTAATGCTTTATAAGAAGAATCTTTACTTTGAAACTCTGTTCTTTACCTTTTTCACACTATGAAACAGCTTTGTATTCAACTTAAGCACTGTTTCAGGGCAAGAGATTGTGTTTTAGACTAAAACAATGCTTCAAAAGAAGAATCTTTACTTTGAAACTCTGTTCTTTACCTTTTTCACACTATGAAACAGCTTTGTATTCAGCTTAAACACTGTTTCAGGGTAAGAGATTGTGTTTTAGACTAAAAGGTAATGCATTATTAGAAGAATCTTTACTTTGAAAGTCTGTTCTTTACCTTTTTCACACTGTGAAACAGATTTGTATTTGACTTAAACACTGTTTCAGGGCAAGAGATTGTGTTTTAGACTAAAACAATGCTTTATAAGAAGAATTTTTACTTTGAAACTCTGTTCTTTACCTTTTTCACACTGTGAAACAGATTTGTATTCACCTTTAACACTGTTTCAGGGCAAGAGATTGTGTATTAGACTAAAACTTAATGCTTTATAAGAAGAATCTTTACTTTGAAACTCTGTTCTTTACCTTTTTCACACTATGAAACAGCTTTGTATTCAACTTAAGCACTGTTTCAGGGCAAGAGATTGTGTTTTAGACTAAAACAATGCTTCAAAAGAAGAATCTTTACTTTGAAACTCTGTTCTTTACCTTTTTCACACTATGAAACAGCTTTGTATTCACCTTAAACACTGTTTCAGGGTAAGAGATTGTGTTTTAGACTAAAACTTAATGCTTTATAAGAAGAATCTTTACTTTGAAACTCTGTTCTTTACCTTTTCCACACTATGAAACAGCTTTGTATTCGCCTTAAACACTTTCAGGACAAGAGATTGTGTTTAGACTAAAACAATGCTTTATAAGAAGAATCTTTACATTGAAACTCTGTTCTTTACCTTTTTCACACTATGAAACAGCTTTGTATTCAACTTAAGCACTGTTTCAGGGCAAGAGATTGTGTTTTAGACTAAATTTTAATGCTTTATAAGAAGAATCTTTAATTTGAAACTCTGTTCTTTACCTTTTTAACACTATGAAACAGCTTTGTATTCAACTTAAACACTGTTTCAGGGCAAGAGATTGTGTTTTAGACTAAAACTTAATGCTTTATAAGAAGAATCTTTACTTTGAAACTCAGTTCTTTACCTTTTTCACACTATGAAACAGCTTTGTATTCAGCTTAAACACTGTTTCAGGGCAAGAGATTGTGTTTTAGACTAAAAGGTAATGCATTATTAGAAGAATCTTTACTTTGAAAGTCTGTTCTTTACCTTTTTCACACTGTGAAACAGATTTGTATTTGACTTAAACACTGTTTCAGGGCAAGAGATTGTGTTTTAGACTAAAGCAATGCTTTATAAGAAGAATTTTTACTTTGAAACTCTGTTCTTTACCTTTTTCACACTGTGAAACAGATTTGTATTCACCTTAAACACTTTTTCAGGGCAAGAGATTGTGTTTTAGACTAAAACAATGCTTTATAAGAAGAATCTTTACTTTGAAACTCTGTTCTTTATCTTTTTAACACTATGAAACAGCTTTGTATTCAACTTAAACACTGTTTCAGGGCAAGAGATTGTGTTTTAGACTAAAAGGTAATGCATTATAAGAAGAATCTTTACTTTGAAACTGTTCTTTACCTTTTTCACACTATGAAACAGCTTTGTATTCGCTTTAACACTGTTTCAGGGCAAGAGATTGTGTATTAGACTAAAACTTAATGCTTTATAAGAAGAATCTTTACTTTGAAACTCTGTTCTTTACCTTTTTCACACTATGAAACAGCTTTGTATTCAACTTAAGCACTGTTTCAGGGCAAGAGATTGTGTTTTAGACTAAAACAATGCTTCAAAAGAAGAATCTTTACTTTGAAACTCTGTTCTTTACCTTTTTCACACTATGAAACAGCTTTGTATTCACCTTAAACACTGTTTCAGGGTAAGAGATTGTGTTTTAGACTAAAACTTAATGCTTTATAAGAAGAATCTTTACTTTGAAACTCTGTTCTTTACCTTTTCCACACTATGAAACAGCTTTGTATTCGCCTTAAACACTTTCAGGACAAGAGATTGTGTTTAGACTAAAACAATGCTTTATAAGAAGAATCTTTACATTGAAACTCTGTTCTTTACCTTTTTCACACTATGAAACAGCTTTGTATTTGACTTAAACACTGTTTCAGGGCAAGAGATTGTGTTTTAGACTAAAACAATGCTTCAAAAGAAGAATCTTTACTTTGAAACTCTGTTCTTTACCTTTTTCACACTATGAAACAGCTTTGTATTCACCTTAAACACTGTTTCAGGGTAAGAGATTGTGTTTTAGACTAAAACTTAATGCTTTATAAGAAGAATCTTTACATTGAAACTCTGTTCTTTACCTTTTCCACACTATGAAACAGCTTTGTATTCAGCTTAAACACTGTTTCAGGGCAAGAGATTGGGTTTTAGACTAAAAGGTAATGCATTATAAGAAGAATCTTTACTTTGAAACTGTTCTTTACCTTTTTCACACTATGAAACAGCTTTGTATTCGCTTTAACACTGTTTCAGGGCGAGAGATTGTGTTTTAGACTAAATTTTAATGCTTTATAAGAAGAATCTTTAATTTTTAACTCTGTTCTTTACCTTTTTAACACTATGAAACAGCTTTGTATTCAACTTAAACACTGTTTCAGGGTAAGAGATTGGGTTTTAGAATAAAACTTAATGCTTTATAAGAAGAATCTTTACTTTGAAACTCAGTTCTTTACCTTTTTCACACTATGAAACAGCTTTGTATTCAGCTTAAACACTGTTTCAGGGCAAGAGATTGTGTTTTAGACTAAAAGGTAATGCATTATTAGAAGAATCTTTACTTTGAAAGTCTGTTCTTTACATTTTTCACACTGTGAAACAGATTTGTATTTGACTTAAACACTGTTTCAGGGCAAGAGATTGTGTTTTAGACTAAAGCAATGCTTTATAAGAATATTTATTTTGAAACTCTGTTCTTTACCTTTTTCACATTATGAAACAGCTTTGTATTCAACTTAAACACTGTTTCAGGGCAAGAGATTGTGTTTTAGACTAAAACAATGCTTCAAAAGAAGAATCTTTACTTTGAAACTCTGTTCTTTACCTTTTTCACACTATGAAACAGCTTTGTATTCACCTTATACACTGTTTCAGGGTAAGAGATTGTGTTTTAGACTAAAACTTAATGCTTTATAAGAAGAATCTTTACTTTGAAACTCTGTTCTTTACCTTTTCCACACTATGAAACAGCTTTGTATTCAGCTTAAACACTGTTTCAGGGCAAGAGATTGTGTTTTAGACTAAATTTTAATGCTTTATAAGAAGAATCTTTAATTTGAAACTCTGTTCTTTACCTTTTTAACACTATGAAACAGCTTTGTATTCAACTTAAACACTGTTTCAGGGCAAGAGATTGTGTTTTAGAATAAACTTAATGCTTTATAAGAAGAATCTTTACTTTGAAACTCAGTTCTTTACCTTTTTCACACTATGAAACAGCTTTGTATTCAGCTTAAACACTGTTTCAGGGCAAGAGATTGTGTTTTAGACTAAAAGGTAATGCATTATTAGAAGAATCTTTACTTTGAAAGTCTGTTCTTTACCTTTTTCACACTGTGAAACAGATTTGTATTTGACTTAAACACTGTTTCAGGGCAAGAGATTGTGTTTTAGACTAAAACAATGCTTTATAAGAAGAATTTTTACTTTGAAACTCTGTTCTTTACCTTTCTCACACTGTGAAACAGATTTGTATTCACCTTAAACACTTTTTCAGGGCAAGAGATTGTGTTTTAGACTAAAACAATGCTTTATAAGAAGAATCTTTACTTTGAAACTCTGTTCTTTATCTTTTTAACACTATGAAACAGCTTTGTATTCAACTTAAACACTGTTTCAGGGCAAGAGATTGTGTTTTAGACTAAAACTTAATGCTTTATAAGAAGAATCTTTACTTTGAAACTCTGTTCTTTACCTTTTTCACACTATGAAACAGCTTTGTATTCAGCTTAAACACTGTTTCAGGGCAAGAGATTGTGTTTTAGACTAAAAGGTAATGCATTATAAGAAGAATCTTTACTTTGAAACTGTTCTTTACCTTTTTCACACTATGAAACAGCTTTGTATTCGCTTTAACACTGTTTCAGGGCAAGAGATTGTGTATTAGACTAAAACTTAATGCTTTATAAGAAGAATCTTTACTTTGAAACGCTGTTCTTTACCTTTTTCACACTATGAAACAGCTTTGTATTCAACTTAAGCACTGTTTCAGGGCAAGAGATTGTGTTTTAGACTAAAACAATGCTTCAAAAGAAGAATCTTTACTTTGAAACTCTGTTCTTTACCTTTTTCACACTATGAAACAGCTTTGTATTCACCTTAAACACTGTTTCAGGGTAAGAGATTGTGTTTTAGACTAAAACTTAATGCTTTATAAGAAGAATCTTTACTTTGAAACTCTGTTCTTTACCTTTTCCACACTATGAAACAGCTTTGTATTCGCCTTAAACACTTTCAGGACAAGAGATTGTGTTTAGACTAAAACAATGCATTAAAAGAAGAATCTTTACATTGAAACTCTGTTCTTTACCTTTTTCACACTGTGAAACAGATTTGTATTCACCTTAAACACTGTTTCAGGGCAAGAGATTGTGTTTTAGACTAAAAGGTAATGCATTATAAGAAGAATCTTTACTTTGAAACTCTGTTCTTTACCTTTTGCACACTATGAAACAGCTTTGTATTCAACTTAAACACTGTTTCAGGGTAAGAGATTGTGTTTTAGACTAAAACAATGCTTTATAAGAAGAATCTTTACTTTGAAACTCTGTTCTTTACCTTTTCCACACTATGAAACAGCTTTGTATTCAACTTAAACACTGTTTCAGGGCAAGAGATTGTGTTTTAGACTAAAACAATGCTTCAAAAGAAGAATCTTTACTTTGAAACTCTGTTCTTTACCTTTTTAACACTATGAAACAGCTTTGTCTTCACCTTAAACACTGTTTCAAGACAAGAGATTGTGTTTTAGACTAAAAGGTAATGCATTATTTGAAGAATCTTTACTTTGAAAGTCTGTTCTTTCCCTTTTTCACACTGTGAAACAGATTTGTATTTGACTTAAACACTGTTTCAGGGCAAGAGATTGTGTTTTAGACTAAAACAATGCTTTATAAGAATATTTATTTTGAAACTCTGTTCTTTACCTTTTTCACATTATGAAACAGCTTTGTATTCACCTTAAACACTGTTTCAGGGCAAGAGATTGTGTTTTAGACTAAAAGGTAATGCATTATAAGAAGAATCTTTACTTTGAAACTCTGTTCTTTACCTTTTGCACACTATGAAACAGCTTTGTATTCAACTTAAACACTGTTTCAGGGTAAGAGATTGTGTTTTAGACTAAAACAATGCTTTATAAGAAGAATCTTTACTTTGAAACTCTGTTCTTTACCTTTTCCACACTATGAAACAGCTTTGTATTCAACTTAAACACTGTTTCAGGGCAAGAGATTGTGTTTTAGACTAAAACAATGCTTCAAAAGAAGAATCTTTACTTTGAAACTCTGTTCTTTACCTTTTTAACACTATGAAACAGCTTTGTCTTCACCTTAAACACTGTTTCAAGACAAGAGATTGTGTTTTAGACTAAAAGGTAATGCATTATTTGAAGAATCTTTACTTTGAAAGTCTGTTCTTTCCCTTTTTCACACTGTGAAACAGATTTGTATTCACCTTAAACACTGTTTCAGGACAAGAGATTGTGTTTTAGACTAAAACAATGCATTAAAAGAAGAATCTTTACATTGAAACTCTGTTCTTTACCTTTTTCACACTATGAAACAGCTTTGTATTCACCTTAAACACTGTTTCAGGGTAAGAGATTGTGTTTTAGACTAAAACTTAATGCTTTATAAGAAGAATCTTTACTTTGAAACTCTGTTCTTTACCTTTTCCACACTATGAAACAGCTTTGTATTCAGCTTAAACACTGTTTCAGGGCAAGAGATTGTGTTTTAGACTAAATTTTAATGCTTTATAAGAAGAATCTTTAATTTGAAACTCTGTTCTTTATCTTTTTAACACTATGAAACAGCTTTGTATTCAACTTAAACACTGTTTCAGGGCAAGAGATTGTGTTTTAGACTAAAACTTAATGCTTTATAAGAAGAATCTTTACTTTGAAACTCAGTTCTTTACCTTTTTCACACTATGAAACAGCTTTGTATTCAGCTTAAACACTGTTTCAGGGCAAGAGATTGTGTTTTAGACTAAAAGGTAATGCATTATAAGAAGAATCTTTACTTTGAAACTGTTCTTTACCTTTTTCACACTATGAAACAGCTTTGTATTCGCTTTAACACTGTTTCAGGGCAAGAGATTGTGTATTAGACTAAAACTTAATGCTTTATAAGAAGAATCTTTACTTTGAAACTCTGTTCTTTACCTTTTTCACACTATGAAACAGCTTTGTATTCAACTTAAGCACTGTTTCAGGGCAAGAGATTGTGTTTTAGACTAAAACAATGCTTCAAAAGAAGAATCTTTACTTTGAAACTCTGTTCTTTACCTTTTTCACACTATGAAACAGCTTTGTATTCACCTTAAACACTGTTTCAGGGTAAGAGATTGTGTTTTAGACTAAAACTTAATGCTTTATAAGAAGAATCTTTACTTTGAAACTCTGTTCTTTACCTTTTCCACACTATGAAACAGCTTTGTATTCGCCTTAAACACTGTTTCAGGACAAGAGATTGTGTTTAGACTAAAACAATGCTTTATAAGAAGAATCTTTACATTGAAACTCTGTTCTTTACCTTTTTCACACTATGAAACAGCTTTGTATTGAACTTAAACACTGTTTCAGGGCAAGAGATTGTGTTTTAGACTAAAACTTAATGCTTTATAAGAAGAATCTTTACTTTGAAACTCAGTTCTTTACCTTTTTCACACTATGAAACAGCTTTGTATTCACCTTAAACACTGTTTCAGGGTAAGAGATTGTGTTTTAGACTAAAACTTAATGCTTTATAAGAAGAATCTTTACTTTGAAACTCTGTTCTTTACCTTTTCCACACTATGAAACAGCTTTGTATTCAGCTTAAACACTGTTTCAGGGCAAGAGATTGTGTTTTAGACTAAATTTTAATGCTTTATAAGAAGAATCTTTAATTTGAAACTCTGTTCTTTACCTTTTTAACACTATGAAACAGCTTTGTATTCAACTTAAACACTGTTTCAGGGCAAGAGATTGTGTTTTAGACTAAAACTTAATGCTTTATAAGAAGAATCTTTACTTTGAAACTCAGTTCTTTACCTTTTTCACACTATGAAACAGCTTTGTATTCAGCTTAAACACTGTTTCAGGGCAAGAGATTGTGTTTTAGACTAAAAGGTAATGCATTATTAGAAGAATCTTTACTTTGAAAGTCTGTTCTTTACCTTTTTCACACTGTGAAACAGATTTGTATTTGACTTAAACACTGTTTCAGGGCAAGAGATTGTGTTTTAGACTAAAACAATGCTTTATAAGAAGAATTTTTACTTTGAAACTCTGTTCTTTACCTTTTTCACACTGTGAAACAGATTTGTTTTCACCTTAAACACTTTTTCAGGGCAAGAGATTGTGTTTTAGACTAAAACAATGCTTTATAAGAAGAATCTTTACTTTGAAACTCTGTTCTTTATCTTTTTAACACTATGAAACAGCTTTGTATTCAACTTAAACACTGTTTCAGGGTTAGAGATTGTGTTTTAGACTAAAACTTAATGCTTTATAAGAAGAATCTTTACTTTGAAACTCAGTTCTTTACCTTTTTCACACTATGAAACAGCTTTGTATTCAGCTTAAACACTGTTTCAGGGCAAGAGATTGTGTTTTAGACTAAAAGGTAATGCATTATAAGAAGAATCTTTACTTTGAAACTGTTCTTTACCTTTTTCACACTATGAAACAGCTTTGTATTCGCTTTAACACTGTTTCAGGGCAAGAGATTGTGTATTAGACTAAAACTTAATGCTTTATAAGAAGAATCTTTACTTTGAAACTCAGTTCTTTACCTTTTTAACACTATGAAACAGCTTTGTATTCAACTTAAACACTGTTTCAGGGCAAGAGATTGTGTTTTAGACTAAAACTTAATGCTTTATAAGAAGAATCTTTACTTTGAAACTCAGTTCTTTACCTTTTTCACACTATGAAACAGCTTTGTATTCAGCTTAAACACTGTTTCAGGGCAAGAGATTGTGTTTTAGACTAAAAGGTAATGCATTATTAGAAGAATCTTTACTTTGAAAGTCTGTTCTTTACCTTTTTCACACTGGGAAACAGATTTGTATTTGACTTAAACACTGTTTCAGGGCAAGAGATTGTGTTTTAGACTAAAACAATGCTTTATAAGAAGAATTTTTACTTTGAAACTCTGTTCTTTACCTTTTTCACACTGTGAAACAGATTTGTATTCACCTTAAACACTTTTTCAGGGCAAGAGATTGTGTTTTAGACTAAAACAATGCTTTATAAGAAGAATCTTTACTTTGAAACTCTGTTCTTTATCTTTTTAACACTATGAAACAGCTTTGTATTCAACTTAAACACTGTTTCAGGGCAAGAGATTGTGTTTTAGACTAAAACTTAATGCTTTATAAGAAGAATCTTTACTTTGAAACTCAGTTCTTTACCTTTTTCACACTATGAAACAGCTTTGTATTCAGCTTAAACACTGTTTCAGGGCAAGAGATTGTGTTTTAGACTAAAAGGTAATGCATTATAAGAAGAATCTTTACTTTGAAACTGTTCTTTACCTTTTTCACACTATGAAACAGCTTTGTATTCGCTTTAACACTGTTTCAGGGCAAGAGATTGTGTATTAGACTAAAACTTAATGCTTTATAAGAAGAATCTTTACTTTGAAACTCTGTTCTTTACCTTTTTCACACTATGAAACAGCTTTGTATTCAACTTAAGCACTGTTTCAGGGCAAGAGATTGTGTTTTAGACTAAAACAATGCTTCAAAAGAAGAATCTTTACTTTGAAACTCTGTTCTTTACCTTTTTCACACTATGAAACAGCTTTGTATTCACCTTAAACACTGTTTCAGGGTAAGAGATTGTGTTTTAGACTAAAACTTAATGCTTTATAAGAAGAATCTTTACTTTGAAACTCTGTTCTTTACCTTTTCCACACTATGAAACAGCTTTGTATTCGCCTTAAACACTGTTTCAGGACAAGAGATTGTGTTTAGACTAAAACAATGCTTTATAAGAAGAATCTTTACATTGAAACTCTGTTCTTTACCTTTTTCACACTATGAAACAGCTTTGTATTGAACTTAAACACTGTTTCAGGGCAAGAGATTGTGTTTTAGACTAAAACTTAATGCTTTATAAGAAGAATCTTTACTTTGAAACTCAGTTCTTTACCTTTTTCACACTATGAAACAGCTTTGTATTCACCTTAAACACTGTTTCAGGGTAAGAGATTGTGTTTTAGACTAAAACTTAATGCTTTATAAGAAGAATCTTTACTTTGAAACTCTGTTCTTTACCTTTTCCACACTATGAAACAGCTTTGTATTCAGCTTAAACACTGTTTCAGGGCAAGAGATTGTGTTTTAGACTAAATTTTAATGCTTTATAAGAAGAATCTTTAATTTGAAACTCTGTTCTTTACCTTTTTAACACTATGAAACAGCTTTGTATTCAACTTAAACACTGTTTCAGGGCAAGAGATTGTGTTTTAGACTAAAACTTAATGCTTTATAAGAAGAATCTTTACTTTGAAACTCAGTTCTTTACCTTTTTCACACTATGAAACAGCTTTGTATTCAGCTTAAACACTGTTTCAGGGCAAGAGATTGTGTTTTAGACTAAAAGGTAATGCATTATTAGAAGAATCTTTACTTTGAAAGTCTGTTCTTTACCTTTTTCACACTGTGAAACAGATTTGTATTTGACTTAAACACTGTTTCAGGGCAAGAGATTGTGTTTTAGACTAAAACAATGCTTTATAAGAAGAATTTTTACTTTGAAACTCTGTTCTTTACCTTTTTCACACTGTGAAACAGATTTGTTTTCACCTTAAACACTTTTTCAGGGCAAGAGATTGTGTTTTAGACTAAAACAATGCTTTATAAGAAGAATCTTTACTTTGAAACTCTGTTCTTTATCTTTTTAACACTATGAAACAGCTTTGTATTCAACTTAAACACTGTTTCAGGGTTAGAGATTGTGTTTTAGACTAAAACTTAATGCTTTATAAGAAGAATCTTTACTTTGAAACTCAGTTCTTTACCTTTTTCACACTATGAAACAGCTTTGTATTCAGCTTAAACACTGTTTCAGGGCAAGAGATTGTGTTTTAGACTAAAAGGTAATGCATTATAAGAAGAATCTTTACTTTGAAACTGTTCTTTACCTTTTTCACACTATGAAACAGCTTTGTATTCGCTTTAACACTGTTTCAGGGCAAGAGATTGTGTATTAGACTAAAACTTAATGCTTTATAAGAAGAATCTTTACTTTGAAACTCAGTTCTTTACCTTTTTAACACTATGAAACAGCTTTGTATTCAACTTAAACACTGTTTCAGGGCAAGAGATTGTGTTTTAGACTAAAACTTAATGCTTTATAAGAAGAATCTTTACTTTGAAACTCAGTTCTTTACCTTTTTCACACTATGAAACAGCTTTGTATTCAGCTTAAACACTGTTTCAGGGCAAGAGATTGTGTTTTAGACTAAAAGGTAATGCATTATTAGAAGAATCTTTACTTTGAAAGTCTGTTCTTTACCTTTTTCACACTGGGAAACAGATTTGTATTTGACTTAAACACTGTTTCAGGGCAAGAGATTGTGTTTTAGACTAAAACAATGCTTTATAAGAAGAATTTTTACTTTGAAACTCTGTTCTTTACCTTTTTCACACTGTGAAACAGATTTGTATTCACCTTAAACACTTTTTCAGGGCAAGAGATTGTGTTTTAGACTAAAACAATGCTTTATAAGAAGAATCTTTACTTTGAAACTCTGTTCTTTATCTTTTTAACACTATGAAACAGCTTTGTATTCAACTTAAACACTGTTTCAGGGCAAGAGATTGTGTTTTAGACTAAAACTTAATGCTTTATAAGAAGAATCTTTACTTTGAAACTCAGTTCTTTACCTTTTTCACACTATGAAACAGCTTTGTATTCAGCTTAAACACTGTTTCAGGGCAAGAGATTGTGTTTTAGACTAAAAGGTAATGCATTATAAGAAGAATCTTTACTTTGAAACTGTTCTTTACCTTTTTCACACTATGAAACAGCTTTGTATTCGCTTTAACACTGTTTCAGGGCAAGAGATTGTGTATTAGACTAAAACTTAATGCTTTATAAGAAGAATCTTTACTTTGAAACTCTGTTCTTTACCTTTTTCACACTATGAAACAGCTTTGTATTCAACTTAAGCACTGTTTCAGGGCAAGAGATTGTGTTTTAGACTAAAACAATGCTTCAAAAGAAGAATCTTTACTTTGAAACTCTGTTCTTTACCTTTTTCACACTATGAAACAGCTTTGTATTCACCTTAAACACTGTTTCAGGGTAAGAGATTGTGTTTTAGACTAAAACTTAATGCTTTATAAGAAGAATCTTTACTTTGAAACTCTGTTCTTTACCTTTTCCACACTATGAAACAGCTTTGTATTCGCCTTAAACACTTTCAGGACAAGAGATTGTGTTTAGACTAAAACAATGCTTTATAAGAAGAATCTTTACATTGAAACTCTGTTCTTTACCTTTTTCACACTATGAAACAGCTTTGTATTTGACTTAAACACTGTTTCAGGGCAAGAGATTGTGTTTTAGACTAAAACAATGCTTCAAAAGAAGAATCTTTACTTTGAAACTCTGTTCTTTACCTTTTTCACACTATGAAACAGCTTTGTATTCACCTTAAACACTGTTTCAGGGTAAGAGATTGTGTTTTAGACTAAAACTTAATGCTTTATAAGAAGAATCTTTACTTTGAAACTCTGTTCTTTACCTTTTCCACACTATGAAACAGCTTTGTATTCGCCTTAAACACTGTTTCAGGACAAGAGATTGTGTTTAGACTAAAACAATGCTTTATAAGAAGAATCTTTACATTGAAACTCTGTTCTTTACCTTTTTCACACTATGAAACAGCTTTGTATTGAACTTAAACACTGTTTCAGGGCAAGAGATTGTGTTTTAGACTAAAACTTAATGCTTTATAAGAAGAATCTTTACTTTGAAACTCAGTTCTTTACCTTTTTCACACTATGAAACAGCTTTGTATTCAGCTTAAACACTGTTTCAGGGCAAGAGATTGTGTTTTAGACTAAAAGGTAATGCATTATAAGAAGAATCTTTACTTTGAAACTGTTCTTTACCTTTTTCACACTATGAAACAGCTTTGTATTCGCTTTAACACTGTTTCAGGGCGAGAGATTGTGTTTTAGACTAAATTTTAATGCTTTATAAGAAGAATCTTTATTTTGAAACTCTGTTCTTTACCTTTTTAACACTATGAAACAGCTTTGTATTCAACTTAAACACTGTTTCAGGGCAAGAGATTGGGTTTTAGACTAAAACTTAATGCTTTATAAGAAGAATCTTTACTTTGAAACTCAGTTCTTTACCTTTTTCACACTATGAAACAGCTTTGTATTCAGCTTAAACACTGTTTCAGGGCAAGAGATTGTGTTTTAGACTAAAAGGTAATGCATTATTAGAAGAATCTTTACTTTGAAAGTCTGTTCTTTACATTTTTCACACTGTGAAACAGATTTGTATTTGACTTAAACACTGTTTCAGGGCAAGAGATTGTGTTTTAGACTAAAACAATGCTTTATAAGAATATTTATTTTGAAACTCTGTTCTTTACCTTTTTCACATTATGAAACAGCTTTGTATTCACCTTAAACACTGTTTCAGGGCAAGAGATTGTGTTTTAGACTAAAAGGTAATGCATTATAAGAAGAATCTTTACTTTGAAACTCTGTTCTTTACCTTTTGCACACTATGAAACAGCTTTGTATTCAACTTAAACACTGTTTCAGGGTAAGAGATTGTGTTTTAGACTAAAACAATGCTTTATAAGAATATTTATTTTGAAACTCTGTTCTTTACCTTTTTCACATTATGAAACAGCTTTGTATTCACCTTAAACACTGTTTCAGGGCAAGAGATTGTGTTTTAGACTAAAAGGTAATGCATTATAAGAAGAATCTTTACTTTGAAACTCTGTTCTTTACCTTTTGCACACTATGAAACAGCTTTGTATTCAACTTAAACACTGTTTCAGGGTAAGAGATTGTGTTTTAGACTAAAACAATGCTTTATAAGAAGAATCTTTACTTTGAAACTCTGTTCTTTACCTTTTCCACACTATGAAACAGCTTTGTCTTCACCTTAAACACTGTTTCAGGACAAGAGATTGTGTTTTAGACTAAAAGGTAATGCATTATTTGAAGAATCTTTACTTTGAAAGTCTGTTCTTTCCCTTTTTCACACTGTGAAACAGATTTGTATTCACCTTAAACACTGTTTCAGGACAAGAGATTGTGTTTTAGACTAAAACAATGCATTAAAAGAAGAATCTTTACATTGAAACTCTGTTCTTTACCTTTTTCAGACTATGAAACAGCTTTGTATTCACCTTACACACTGTTTCAGGGCAAGAGATTGTGTTTTAGACTAAAACTTAATGCTTTATAAGAAGAATCTTTACTTTGAAACTCTGTTCTTTACCTTTTTCACACTATGAAACAGCTTTGTATTCGCCTTAAACACTGTTTCAGGACAAGAGATTGTGTTTTAGACTAAAACAATGCTTTATAAGAAGAATCTTTACTTTGAAACTGTTCTTTACCTTTTTCACACTATGAAACAGCTTTGTATTCACCTTAAACACTGTTTCAGGGCAAGAGATTGTGTTTTAGACTAAAACAATGCTTTATAAGAAGAATCTTTACTTTGAAACTCTGTTCTTTATCTTTTTAACACTATGAAACAGCTTTGTATTCAACTTAAACACTGTTTCAGGGCAAGAGATTGTGTTTTAGACTAAAAGGTAATGCATTATAAGAAGAATCTTTACTTTGAAACTCTGTTCTTTACCTTTTTCACACTATGAAACAGCTTTGTATTTGACTTAAACACTGTTTCAGGGCAAGAGATTGTGTTTTAGACTAAAACAATGCTTCAAAAGAAGAATCTTTACTTTGAAACTCTGTTCTTTACCTTTTTCACACTATGAAACAGCTTTGTATTCACCTTAAACACTGTTTCAGGGTAAGAGATTGTGTTTTAGACTAAAACTTAATGCTTTATAAGAAGAATCTTTACTTTGAAACTCTGTTCTTTACCTTTTCCACACTATGAAACAGCTTTGTATTCGCCTTAAACACTGTTTCAGGACAAGAGATTGTGTTTAGACTAAAACAATGCTTTATAAGAAGAATCTTTACATTGAAACTCTGTTCTTTACCTTTTTCACACTATGAAACAGCTTTGTATTGAACTTAAACACTGTTTCAGGGCAAGAGATTGTGTTTTAGACTAAAACTTAATGCTTTATAAGAAGAATCTTTACTTTGAAACGCTGTTCTTTACCTTTTTCACACTATGAAACAGCTTTGTATTCAGCTTAAACACTGTTTCAGGGCAAGAGATTGTGTTTTAGACTAAAAGGTAATGCATTATAAGAAGAATCTTTACTTTGAAACTGTTCTTTACCTTTTTCACACTATGAAACAGCTTTGTATTCGCTTTAACACTGTTTCAGGGCGAGAGATTGTGTTTTAGACTAAATTTTAATGCTTTATAAGAAGAATCTTTAATTTGAAACTCTGTTCTTTACCTTTTTAACACTATGAAACAGCTTTGTATTCAACTTAAACACTGTTTCAGGGCAAGAGATTGGGTTTTAGACTAAAACTTAATGCTTTATAAGAAGAATCTTTACTTTGAAACTCAGTTCTTTACCTTTTTCACACTATGAAACAGCTTTGTATTCAGCTTAAACACTGTTTCAGGGCAAGAGATTGTGTTTTAGACTAAAAGGTAATGCATTATTAGAAGAATCTTTACTTTGAAAGTCTGTTCTTTACATTTTTCACACTGTGAAACAGATTTGTATTTGACTTAAACACTGTTTCAGGGCAAGAGATTGTGTTTTAGACTAAAACAATGCTTTATAAGAATATTTATTTTGAAACTCTGTTCTTTACCTTTTTCACATTATGAAACAGCTTTGTATTCACCTTAAACACTGTTTCAGGGCAAGAGATTGTGTTTTAGACTAAAAGGTAATGCATTTTAAGAAGAATCTTTACTTTGAAACTCTGATCTTTACCTTTTCCACACTATGAAACAGCTTTGTATTCAACTTAAGCACTGTTTCAGGGCAAGAGATTGTGTTTTAGACTAAAACAATGCTTCGAAAGAAGAATCTTTACTTTGAAACTCTGTTCTTTACCTTTTTCACACTATGAAACAGCTTTGTATTCACCTTAAACACTGTTTCAGGACAAGAGATTGTGTTTTAGACTAAAACAATGCTTTATAAGAAGAATCTTTACTTTGAAACTCTGTTCTTTACCTTTTTCACACTATGAAACAGCTTTTTATTCAACTTAAACACTGTTTCAGGGCAAGAGATTGTGTTTTAGACTAAAACAATGCATTAAAAGAAGAATCTTTACATTGAAACTCTGTTCTTTACCTTTTTCACACTGTGAAACAGATTTGTATTCACCTTAAACACTGTTTCAGGACAAGAGATTGTGTTTTAGAATAAAAGGTAATGCATTATAAGAAGAATCATTACTTTGAAACTCTTCTTTACCTGTTTCACACTATGAAACAGCTTTGTATTCGACTTAAACACTGTTTCAGGGCAAGAGATTGTGTTTTAGACTAAAACAATGCTTTATAAGAAGAATCTTTACTTTGAAACTGTTCTTTACCTTTTTCACACTATAAAACAGCTTTGTATTCGCTTTAACACTGTTTCAGGGCGAGAGATTGTGTTTTAGACTAAATTTTAATGCTTTATAAAAAGAATCTTTAATTTGAAACTCTGTTCTTTACCTTTTTAACACTATGAAACAGCTTTGTATTCAACTTAAACACTGTTTCAGGGCAAGAGACTGTGTTTTAGACTAAAACTTAATGCTTTATAAGAAGAATCTTTACTTTGAAACTCTGTTCTTTACCTTTTTCACACTATGAAACAGCTTTGTATTCAGCTTAAACACTCTTTCAGGGCAAGAGATTGTGTTTTAGACTAAAACTTAATGCTTTATAAGAAGAATCTTTACTTTGAAACTCAGTTCTTTACCTTTTTCACACTATGAAACAGCTTTGTATTCAGCTTAAACACTGTTTCAGGGCAAGAGATTGTGTTTTAGACTAAAAGGTAATGCATTATAAGAAGAATCTTTACTTTGAAACTGTTCTTTACCTTTTTCACACTATGAAACAGCTTTGTATTCGCTTTAACACTGTTTCAGGGCAAGAGATTGTGAATTAGACTAAAACTTAATGCTTTATAAGAAGAATTTTTACTTTGAAACTCTGTTCTTTACCTTTTTCACACTTTGAAACAGCTTTGTATTCAACTTAAGCACTGTTTCAGGGCAAGAGATTGTGTTTTAGACTAAAACAATGCTTCAAAAGAAGAATCTTTACTTTGAAACTCTGTTCTTTACCTTTTTCACACTATGAAACAGCTTTGTATTCACCTTAAACACTGTTTCAGGGTAAGAGATTGTGTTTTAGACTAAAACTTAATGCTTTATAAGAAGAATCTTTACTTTGAAACTCTGTTCTTTACCTTTTCCACACTATGAAACAGCTTTGTATTTGCCTTAAACACTTTCAGGACAAGAGATTGTGTTTAGACTAAAACAATGCTTTATAAGAAGAATCTTTACATTGAAACTCTGTTCTTTACCTTTTTCACACTATGAAACAGCTTTGTATTTGACTTAAACACTGTTTCAGGGCAAGAGATTGTGTTTTAGACTAAAACAATGCTTCAAAAGAAGAATCTTTACTTTGAAACTCTGTTCTTTACCTTTTTCACACTATGAAACAGCTTTGTATTCACCTTAAACACTGTTTCAGGGTAAGAGATTGTGTTTTAGACTAAAACTTAATGCTTTATAAGAAGAATCTTTACTTTGAAACTCTGTTCTTTACCTTTTCCACACTATGAAACAGCTTTGTATTCGCCTTAAACACTGTTTCAGGACAAGAGATTGTGTTTAGACTAAAACAATGCTTTATAAGAAGAATCTTTACATTGAAACTCTGTTCTTTACCTTTTTCACACTATGAAACAGCTTTGTATTGAACTTAAACACTGTTTCAGGGCAAGAGATTGTGTTTTAGACTAAAACTTAATGCTTTATAAGAAGAATCTTTACTTTGAAACTCAGTTCTTTACCTTTTTCACACTATGAAACAGCTTTGTATTCAGCTTAAACACTGTTTCAGGGCAAGAGATTGTGTTTTAGACTAAAAGGTAATGCATTATAAGAAGAATCTTTACTTTGAAACTGTTCTTTACCTTTTTCACACTATGAAACAGCTTTGTATTCGCTTTAACACTGTTTCAGGGTGAGAGATTGTGTTTTAGACTAAATTTTAATGCTTTATAAGAAGAATCTTTATTTTGAAACTCTGTTCTTTACCTTTTTAACACTATGAAACAGCTTTGTATTCAACTTAAACACTGTTTCAGGGCAAGAGATTGGGTTTTAGACTAAAACTTAATGCTTTATAAGAAGAATCTTTACTTTGAAACTCAGTTCTTTACCTTTTTCACACTATGAAACAGCTTTGTATTCAGCTTAAACACTGTTTCAGGGCAAGAGATTGTGTTTTAGACTAAAAGGTAATGCATTATTAGAAGAATCTTTACTTTGAAAGTCTGTTCTTTACATTTTTCACACTGTGAAACAGATTTGTATTTGACTTAAACACTGTTTCAGGGCAAGAGATTGTGTTTTAGACTAAAACAATGCTTTATAAGAATATTTATTTTGAAACTCTGTTCTTTACCTTTTTCACATTATGAAACAGCTTTGTATTCACCTTAAACACTGTTTCAGGGCAAGAGATTGTGTTTTAGACTAAAAGGTAATGCATTATAAGAAGAATCTTTACTTTGAAACTGTTCTTTACCTTTTGCACACTATGAAACAGCTTTGTATTCAACTTAAACACTGTTTCAGGGTAAGAGATTGTGTTTTAGACTAAAACAATGCTTTATAAGAATATTTATTTTGAAACTCTGTTCTTTACCTTTTTCACATTATGAAACAGCTTTGTATTCACCTTAAACACTGTTTCAGGGCAAGAGATTGTGTTTTAGACTAAAAGGTAATGCATTATAAGAAGAATCTTTACTTTGAAACTCTGTTCTTTACCTTTTGCACACTATGAAACAGCTTTGTATTCAACTTAAACACTGTTTCAGGGTAAGAGATTGTGTTTTAGACTAAAACAATGCTTTATAAGAAGAATCTTTACTTTGAAACTCTGTTCTTTACCTTTTCCACACTATGAAACAGCTTTGTCTTCACCTTAAACACTGTTTCAGGACAAGAGATTGTGTTTTAGACTAAAAGGTAATGCATTATTTGAAGAATCTTTACTTTGAAAGTCTGTTCTTTCCCTTTTTCACACTGTGAAACAGATTTGTATTCACCTTAAACACTGTTTCAGGACAAGAGATTGTGTTTTAGACTAAAACAATGCATTAAAAGAAGAATCTTTACATTGAAACTCTGTTCTTTACCTTTTTCAGACTATGAAACAGCTTTGTATTCACCTTACACACTGTTTCAGGGCAAGAGATTGTGTTTTAGACTAAAACTTAATGCTTTATAAGAAGAATCTTTACTTTGAAACTCTGTTCTTTACCTTTTTCACACTATGAAACAGCTTTGTATTCGCCTTAAACACTGTTTCAGGACAAGAGATTGTGTTTTAGACTAAAACAATGCTTTATAAGAAGAATCTTTACTTTGAAACTGTTCTTTACCTTTTTCACACTATGAAACAGCTTTGTATTCACCTTAAACACTGTTTCAGGGCAAGAGATTGTGTTTTAGACTAAAACAATGCTTTATAAGAAGAATCTTTACTTTGAAACTCTGTTCTTTATCTTTTTAACACTATGAAACAGCTTTGTATTCAACTTAAACACTGTTTCAGGGCAAGAGATTGTGTTTTAGACTAAAAGGTAATGCATTATAAGAAGAATCTTTACTTTGAAACTCTGTTCTTTACCTTTTTCACACTATGAAACAGCTTTGTATTTGACTTAAACACTGTTTCAGGGCAAGAGATTGTGTTTTAGACTAAAACAATGCTTCAAAAGAAGAATCTTTACTTTGAAACTCTGTTCTTTACCTTTTTCACACTATGAAACAGCTTTGTATTCACCTTAAACACTGTTTCAGGGTAAGAGATTGTGTTTTAGACTAAAACTTAATGCTTTATAAGAAGAATCTTTACTTTGAAACTCTGTTCTTTACCTTTTCCACACTATGAAACAGCTTTGTATTCGCCTTAAACACTGTTTCAGGACAAGAGATTGTGTTTAGACTAAAACAATGCTTTATAAGAAGAATCTTTACATTGAAACTCTGTTCTTTACCTTTTTCACACTATGAAACAGCTTTGTATTGAACTTAAACACTGTTTCAGGGCAAGAGATTGTGTTTTAGACTAAAACTTAATGCTTTATAAGAAGAATCTTTACTTTGAAACGCTGTTCTTTACCTTTTTCACACTATGAAACAGCTTTGTATTCAGCTTAAACACTGTTTCAGGGCAAGAGATTGTGTTTTAGACTAAAAGGTAATGCATTATAAGAAGAATCTTTACTTTGAAACTGTTCTTTACCTTTTTCACACTATGAAACAGCTTTGTATTCGCTTTAACACTGTTTCAGGGCGAGAGATTGTGTTTTAGACTAAATTTTAATGCTTTATAAGAAGAATCTTTAATTTGAAACTCTGTTCTTTACCTTTTTAACACTATGAAACAGCTTTGTATTCAACTTAAACACTGTTTCAGGGCAAGAGATTGGGTTTTAGACTAAAACTTAATGCTTTATAAGAAGAATCTTTACTTTGAAACTCAGTTCTTTACCTTTTTCACACTATGAAACAGCTTTGTATTCAGCTTAAACACTGTTTCAGGGCAAGAGATTGTGTTTTAGACTAAAAGGTAATGCATTATTAGAAGAATCTTTACTTTGAAAGTCTGTTCTTTACATTTTTCACACTGTGAAACAGATTTGTATTTGACTTAAACACTGTTTCAGGGCAAGAGATTGTGTTTTAGACTAAAACAATGCTTTATAAGAATATTTATTTTGAAACTCTGTTCTTTACCTTTTTCACATTATGAAACAGCTTTGTATTCACCTTAAACACTGTTTCAGGGCAAGAGATTGTGTTTTAGACTAAAAGGTAATGCATTATAAGAAGAATCTTTACTTTGAAACTCTGATCTTTACCTTTTCCACACTATGAAACAGCTTTGTATTCAACTTAAGCACTGTTTCAGGGCAAGAGATTGTGTTTTAGACTAAAACAATGCTTCGAAAGAAGAATCTTTACTTTGAAACTCTGTTCTTTACCTTTTTCACACTATGAAACAGCTTTGTATTCACCTTAAACACTGTTTCAGGACAAGAGATTGTGTTTTAGACTAAAACAATGCTTTATAAGAAGAATCTTTACTTTGAAACTCTGTTCTTTACCTTTTTCACACTATGAAACAGCTTTTTATTCAACTTAAACACTGTTTCAGGGCAAGAGATTGTGTTTTAGACTAAAACAATGCATTAAAAGAAGAATCTTTACATTGAAACTCTGTTCTTTACCTTTTTCACACTGTGAAACAGATTTGTATTCACCTTAAACACTGTTTCAGGACAAGAGATTGTGTTTTAGAATAAAAGGTAATGCATTATAAGAAGAATCATTACTTTGAAACTCTTCTTTACCTGTTTCACACTATGAAACAGCTTTGTATTCGACTTAAACACTGTTTCAGGGCAAGAGATTGTGTTTTAGACTAAAACAATGCTTTATAAGAAGAATCTTTACTTTGAAACTGTTCTTTACCTTTTTCACACTATAAAACAGCTTTGTATTCGCTTTAACACTGTTTCAGGGCGAGAGATTGTGTTTTAGACTAAATTTTAATGCTTTATAAAAAGAATCTTTAATTTGAAACTCTGTTCTTTACCTTTTTAACACTATGAAACAGCTTTGTATTCAACTTAAACACTGTTTCAGGGCAAGAGACTGTGTTTTAGACTAAAACTTAATGCTTTATAAGAAGAATCTTTACTTTGAAACTCTGTTCTTTACCTTTTTCACACTATGAAACAGCTTTGTATTCAGCTTAAACACTCTTTCAGGGCAAGAGATTGTGTTTTAGACTAAAACTTAATGCTTTATAAGAAGAATCTTTACTTTGAAACTCAGTTCTTTACCTTTTTCACACTATGAAACAGCTTTGTATTCAGCTTAAACACTGTTTCAGGGCAAGAGATTGTGTTTTAGACTAAAAGGTAATGCATTATAAGAAGAATCTTTACTTTGAAACTGTTCTTTACCTTTTTCACACTATGAAACAGCTTTGTATTCGCTTTAACACTGTTTCAGGGCAAGAGATTGTGTATTAGACTAAAACTTAATGCTTTATAAGAAGAATCTTTACTTTGAAACTCTGTTCTTTACCTTTTTCACACTATGAAACAGCTTTGTATTCAACTTAAGCACTGTTTCAGGGCAAGAGATTGTGTTTTAGACTAAAACAATGCTTTATAAGAAGAATCTTTACTTTGAAACTGTTCTTTACCTTTTTCACACTATGAAACAGCTTTGTATTCACCTTAAACACTGTTTCAGGGCAAGAGATTGTGTTTTAGACTAAAACAATGCTTTATAAGAAGAATCTTTACTTTGAAACTCTGTTCTTTATCTTTTTAACACTATGAAACAGCTTTGTATTCAACTTAAACACTGTTTCAGGGCAAGAGATTGTGTTTTAGACTAAAAGGTAATGCATTATAAGAAGAATCTTTACTTTGAAACTCTGTTCTTTACCTTTTTCACACTATGAAACAGCTTTGTATTTGACTTAAACACTGTTTCAGGGCAAGAGATTGTGTTTTAGACTAAAACAATGCTTCAAAAGAAGAATCTTTACTTTGAAACTCTGTTCTTTACCTTTTTCACACTATGAAACAGCTTTGTATTCACCTTAAACACTGTTTCAGGGTAAGAGATTGTGTTTTAGACTAAAACTTAATGCTTTATAAGAAGAATCTTTACTTTGAAACTCTGTTCTTTACCTTTTCCACACTATGAAACAGCTTTGTATTCGCCTTAAACACTGTTTCAGGACAAGAGATTGTGTTTAGACTAAAACAATGCTTTATAAGAAGAATCTTTACATTGAAACTCTGTTCTTTACCTTTTTCACACTATGAAACAGCTTTGTATTGAACTTAAACACTGTTTCAGGGCAAGAGATTGTGTTTTAGACTAAAACTTAATGCTTTATAAGAAGAATCTTTACTTTGAAACGCTGTTCTTTACCTTTTTCACACTATGAAACAGCTTTGTATTCAGCTTAAACACTGTTTCAGGGCAAGAGATTGTGTTTTAGACTAAAAGGTAATGCATTATAAGAAGAATCTTTACTTTGAAACTGTTCTTTACCTTTTTCACACTATGAAACAGCTTTGTATTCGCTTTAACACTGTTTCAGGGCGAGAGATTGTGTTTTAGACTAAATTTTAATGCTTTATAAGAAGAATCTTTAATTTGAAACTCTGTTCTTTACCTTTTTAACACTATGAAACAGCTTTGTATTCAACTTAAACACTGTTTCAGGGCAAGAGATTGGGTTTTAGACTAAAACTTAATGCTTTATAAGAAGAATCTTTACTTTGAAACTCAGTTCTTTACCTTTTTCACACTATGAAACAGCTTTGTATTCAGCTTAAACACTGTTTCAGGGCAAGAGATTGTGTTTTAGACTAAAAGGTAATGCATTATTAGAAGAATCTTTACTTTGAAAGTCTGTTCTTTACATTTTTCACACTGTGAAACAGATTTGTATTTGACTTAAACACTGTTTCAGGGCAAGAGATTGTGTTTTAGACTAAAACAATGCTTTATAAGAATATTTATTTTGAAACTCTGTTCTTTACCTTTTTCACATTATGAAACAGCTTTGTATTCACCTTAAACACTGTTTCAGGGCAAGAGATTGTGTTTTAGACTAAAAGGTAATGCATTATAAGAAGAATCTTTACTTTGAAACTCTGATCTTTACCTTTTCCACACTATGAAACAGCTTTGTATTCAACTTAAGCACTGTTTCAGGGCAAGAGATTGTGTTTTAGACTAAAACAATGCTTCGAAAGAAGAATCTTTACTTTGAAACTCTGTTCTTTACCTTTTTCACACTATGAAACAGCTTTGTATTCACCTTAAACACTGTTTCAGGACAAGAGATTGTGTTTTAGACTAAAACAATGCTTTATAAGAAGAATCTTTACTTTGAAACTCTGTTCTTTACCTTTTTCACACTATGAAACAGCTTTTTATTCAACTTAAACACTGTTTCAGGGCAAGAGATTGTGTTTTAGACTAAAACAATGCATTAAAAGAAGAATCTTTACATTGAAACTCTGTTCTTTACCTTTTTCACACTGTGAAACAGATTTGTATTCACCTTAAACACTGTTTCAGGACAAGAGATTGTGTTTTAGAATAAAAGGTAATGCATTATAAGAAGAATCATTACTTTGAAACTCTTCTTTACCTGTTTCACACTATGAAACAGCTTTGTATTCGACTTAAACACTGTTTCAGGGCAAGAGATTGTGTTTTAGACTAAAACAATGCTTTATAAGAAGAATCTTTACTTTGAAACTGTTCTTTACCTTTTTCACACTATAAAACAGCTTTGTATTCGCTTTAACACTGTTTCAGGGCGAGAGATTGTGTTTTAGACTAAATTTTAATGCTTTATAAAAAGAATCTTTAATTTGAAACTCTGTTCTTTACCTTTTTAACACTATGAAACAGCTTTGTATTCAACTTAAACACTGTTTCAGGGCAAG
Source organism: Electrophorus electricus (assembly GCF_041902795.1). Lineage (NCBI taxonomy): Eukaryota > Metazoa > Chordata > Actinopteri > Gymnotiformes > Gymnotidae > Electrophorus > Electrophorus electricus. Next base: position 10,798,668 of record NC_137512.1, read on the forward strand.
AGACTGTGTTTTAGACTAAAACTTAATGCTTTATAAGAAGAATCTTTACTTTGAAACTCTGTTCTTTACCTTTTTCACACTATGAAACAGCTTTGTATTCAGCTTAAACACTCTTTCAGGGCAAGAGATTGTGTTTTAGACTAAAACTTAATGCTTTATAAGAAGAATCTTTACTTTGAAACTCAGTTCTTTACCTTTTTCACACTATGAAACAGCTTTGTATTCAGCTTAAACACTGTTTCAGGGCAAGAGATTGTGTTTTAGACTAAAAGGTAATGCATTATAAGAAGAATCTTTACTTTGAAACTGTTCTTTACCTTTTTCACACTATGAAACAGCTTTGTATTCGCTTTAACACTGTTTCAGGGCAAGAGATTGTGTATTAGACTAAAACTTAATGCTTTATAAGAAGAATCTTTACTTTGAAACTCTGTTCTTTACCTTTTTCACACTATGAAACAGCTTTGTATTCAACTTAAGCACTGTTTCAGGGCAAGAGATTGTGTTTTAGACTAAAACAATGCTTCAAAAGAAGAATCTTTACTTTGAAACTCTGTTCTTTACCTTTTTCACACTATGAAACAGCTTTGTATTCACCTTAAACACTGTTTCAGGGTAAGAGATTGTGTTTTAGACTAAAACTTAATGCTTTATAAGAAGAATCTTTACTTTGAAACTCTGTTCTTTACCTTTTCCACACTATGAAACAGCTTTGTATTTGCCTTAAACACTTTCAGGACAAGAGATTGTGTTTAGACTAAAACAATGCTTTATAAGAAGAATCTTTACATTGAAACTCTGTTCTTTACCTTTTTCACACTATGAAACAGCTTTGTATTTGACTTAAACACTGTTTCAGGGCAAGAGATTGTGTTTTAGACTAAAACAATGCTTCAAAAGAAGAATCTTTACTTTGAAACTCTGTTCTTTACCTTTTTCACACTATGAAACAGCTTTGTATTCACCTTAAACACTGTTTCAGGGTAAGAGATTGTGTTTTAGACTAAAACTTAATGCTTTATAAGAAGAATCTTTACTTTGAAACTCTGTTCTTTACCTTTTCCACACTATGAAACAGCTTTGTATTCGCCTTAAACACTGTTTCAGGACAAGAGATTGTGTTTAGACTAAAACAATGCTTTATAAGAAGAATCTTTACATTGAAACTCTGTTCTTTACCTTTTTCACACTATGAAACAGCTTTGTATTGAACTTAAACACTGTTTCAGGGCAAGAGATTGTGTTTTAGACTAAAACTTAATGCTTTATAAGAAGAATCTTTACTTTGAAACTCAGTTCTTTACCTTTTTCACACTATGAAACAGCTTTGTATTCAGCTTAAACACTGTTTCAGGGCAAGAGATTGTGTTTTAGACTAAAAGGTAATGCATTATAAGAAGAATCTTTACTTTGAAACTGTTCTTTACCTTTTTCACACTATGAAACAGCTTTGTATTCGCTTTAACACTGTTTCAGGGCAAGAGATTGGGTTTTAGACTAAAACTTAATGCTTTATAAGAAGAATCTTTACTTTGAAACTCAGTTCTTTACCTTTTTCACACTATGAAACAGCTTTGTATTCAGCTTAAACACTGTTTCAGGGCAAGAGATTGTGTTTTAGACTAAAAGGTAATGCATTATTAGAAGAATCTTTACTTTGAAAGTCTGTTCTTTACATTTTTCACACTGTGAAACAGATTTGTATTTGACTTAAACACTGTTTCAGGGCAAGAGATTGTGTTTTAGACTAAAACAATGCTTTATAAGAATATTTATTTTGAAACTCTGTTCTTTACCTTTTTCACATTATGAAACAGCTTTGTATTCACCTTAAACACTGTTTCAGGGCAAGAGATTGTGTTTTAGACTAAAAGGTAATGCATTATAAGAAGAATCTTTACTTTGAAACTGTTCTTTACCTTTTGCACACTATGAAACAGCTTTGTATTCAACTTAAACACTGTTTCAGGGTAAGAGATTGTGTTTTAGACTAAAACAATGCTTTATAAGAATATTTATTTTGAAACTCTGTTCTTTACCTTTTTCACATTATGAAACAGCTTTGTATTCACCTTAAACACTGTTTCAGGGCAAGAGATTGTGTTTTAGACTAAAAGGTAATGCATTATAAGAAGAATCTTTACTTTGAAACTCTGTTCTTTACCTTTTGCACACTATGAAACAGCTTTGTATTCAACTTAAACACTGTTTCAGGGTAAGAGATTGTGTTTTAGACTAAAACAATGCTTTATAAGAAGAATCTTTACTTTGAAACTCTGTTCTTTACCTTTTCCACACTATGAAACAGCTTTGTCTTCACCTTAAACACTGTTTCAGGACAAGAGATTGTGTTTTAGACTAAAAGGTAATGCATTATTTGAAGAATCTTTACTTTGAAAGTCTGTTCTTTCCCTTTTTCACACTGTGAAACAGATTTGTATTCACCTTAAACACTGTTTCAGGACAAGAGATTGTGTTTTAGACTAAAACAATGCATTAAAAGAAGAATCTTTACATTGAAACTCTGTTCTTTACCTTTTTCAGACTATGAAACAGCTTTGTATTCACCTTACACACTGTTTCAGGGCAAGAGATTGTGTTTTAGACTAAAACTTAATGCTTTATAAGAAGAATCTTTACTTTGAAACTCTGTTCTTTACCTTTTTCACACTATGAAACAGCTTTGTATTCGCCTTAAACACTGTTTCAGGACAAGAGATTGTGTTTTAGACTAAAACAATGCTTTATAAGAAGAATCTTTACTTTGAAACTGTTCTTTACCTTTTTCACACTATGAAACAGCTTTGTATTCACCTTAAACACTGTTTCAGGGCAAGAGATTGTGTTTTAGACTAAAACAATGCTTTATAAGAAGAATCTTTACTTTGAAACTCTGTTCTTTATCTTTTTAACACTATGAAACAGCTTTGTATTCAACTTAAACACTGTTTCAGGGAAAGAGATTGTGTTTTAGACTAAAAGGTAATGCATTATAAGAAGAATCTTTACTTTGAAACTGTTCTTTACCTTTTTCACACTATGAAACAGCTTTGTATTCGCTTTAACACTTTCAGGGCAAGAGATTGTGTATTAGACTAAAACTTAATGCTTTATAAGAAGAATCTTTACTTTGAAACTCTGTTCTTTACCTTTTTCACACTATGAAACAGCTTTGTATTCACCTTAAACACTGTTTCAGGGCAAGAGATTGTGTTTTTGACTAAAACTTAATGCTTTATAAGAAGAATCTTTACTTTGAAACTCTGTTCTTTACCTTTTTCACACTATGAAACTGCTTTTTATTCAACTTAAACACTGTTTCAGGGCAAGAGATTGTGTTTTAGACTAAAACAATGCATTAAAAGAAGAATCTTTACATTGAAACTCTGTTCTTTACCTTTTTCACACTATGAAACAGCTTTGTATTCACCTTAAACACTGTTTCAGGGCAAGAGATTGTGTTTTAGACTAAAACAATGCTTCAAAAGAAGAATCTTTACTTTGAAACTCTGTTCTTTACCTTTTTCACACTATGAAACAGCTTTGTATTCACCTTAAACACTGTTTCAGGGTAAGAGATTGTGTTTTAGACTAAAACTTAATGCTTTATAAGAAGAATCTTTACTTTGAAACTCTGTTCTTTACCTTTTCCACACTATGAAACAGCTTTGTATTCGCCTTAAACACTTTCAGGACAAGAGATTGTGTTTAGACTAAAAGAATGCTTTATAAGAAGAATCTTTATATTGAAACTCTGTTCTTTACCTTTTTCACACTATGAAACAGCTTTGTATTTGACTTAAACACTGTTTCAGGGCAAGAGATTGTGTTTTAGACTAAAACAATGCTTCAAAAGAAGAATCTTTACTTTGAAACTCTGTTCTTTACCTTTTTCACACTATGAAACAGCTTTGTATTCACCTTAAACACTGTTTCAGGGTAAGAGATTGTGTTTTAGACTAAAACTTAATGCTTTATAAGAAGAATCTTTACTTTGAAACTCTGTTCTTTACCTTTTCCACACTATGAAACAGCTTTGTATTCGCCTTAAACACTGTTTCAGGACAAGAGATTGTGTTTAGACTAAAACAATGCTTTATAAGAAGAATCTTTACATTGAAACTCTGTTCTTTACCTTTTTCACACTATGAAACAGCTTTGTATTGAACTTAAACACTGTTTCAGGGCAAGAGATTGTGTTTTAGACTAAAACTTAATGCTTTATAAGAAGAATCTTTACTTTGAAACGCTGTTCTTTACCTTTTTCACACTATGAAACAGCTTTGTATTCAGCTTAAACACTGTTTCAGGGCAAGAGATTGTGTTTTAGACTAAAAGGTAATGCATTATAAGAAGAATCTTTACTTTGAAACTGTTCTTTACCTTTTTCACACTATGAAACAGCTTTGTATTCGCTTTAACACTGTTTCAGGGCGAGAGATTGTGTTTTAGACTAAATTTTAATGCTTTATAAGAAGAATCTTTAATTTGAAACTCTGTTCTTTACCTTTTTAACACTATGAAACAGCTTTGTATTCAACTTAAACACTGTTTCAGGGCAAGAGATTGGGTTTTAGACTAAAACTTAATGCTTTATAAGAAGAATCTTTACTTTGAAACTCAGTTCTTTACCTTTTTCACACTATGAAACAGCTTTGTATTCAGCTTAAACACTGTTTCAGGGCAAGAGATTGTGTTTTAGACTAAAAGGTAATGCATTATTAGAAGAATCTTTACTTTGAAAGTCTGTTCTTTACATTTTTCACACTGTGAAACAGATTTGTATTTGACTTAAACACTGTTTCAGGGCAAGAGATTGTGTTTTAGACTAAAACAATGCTTTATAAGAATATTTATTTTGAAACTCTGTTCTTTACCTTTTTCACATTATGAAACAGCTTTGTATTCACCTTAAACAATGTTTCAGGGCAAGAGATTGTGTTTTAGACTAAAAGGTAATGCATTATAAGAAGAATCTTTACTTTGAAACTCTGTTCTTTACCTTTTCCACACTATGAAACAGCTTTGTATTCACCTTAAACACTGTTTCAGGACAAGAGATTGTGTTTTAGACTAAAACAATGCTTTATAAGAAGAATCTTTACTTTGAAACTCTGTTCTTTACCTTTTTCACACTATGAAACAGCTTTTTATTCAACTTAAACACTGTTTCAGGGCAAGAGATTGTGTTTTAGACTAAAACAATGCATTAAAAGAAGAATCTTTACATTGAAACTCTGTTCTTTACCTTTTTCACACTGTGAAACAGATTTGTATTCACCTTAAACACTGTTTCAGGACAAGAGATTGTGTTTTAGAATAAAAGGTAATGCATTATAAGAAGAATCATTACTTTGAAACTCTTCTTTACCTGTTTCACACTATGAAACAGCTTTGTATTCGACTTAAACACTGTTTCAGGGCAAGAGATTGTGTTTTAGACTAAAACAATGCTTTATAAGAAGAATCTTTACTTTGAAACTGTTCTTTACCTTTTTCACACTATAAAACAGCTTTGTATTCGCTTTAACACTGTTTCAGGGCGAGAGATTGTGTTTTAGACTAAATTTTAATGCTTTATAAAAAGAATCTTTAATTTGAAACTCTGTTCTTTACCTTTTTAACACTATGAAACAGCTTTGTATTCAACTTAAACACTGTTTCAGGGCAAGAGACTGTGTTTTAGACTAAAACTTAATGCTTTATAAGAAGAATCTTTACTTTGAAACTCTGTTCTTTACCTTTTTCACACTATGAAACAGCTTTGTATTCAGCTTAAACACTCTTTCAGGGCAAGAGATTGTGTTTTAGACTAAAACTTAATGCTTTATAAGAAGAATCTTTACTTTGAAACTCAGTTCTTTACCTTTTTCACACTATGAAACAGCTTTGTATTCAGCTTAAACACTGTTTCAGGGCAAGAGATTGTGTTTTAGACTAAAAGGTAATGCATTATAAGAAGAATCTTTACTTTGAAACTGTTCTTTACCTTTTTCACACTATGAAACAGCTTTGTATTCGCTTTAACACTGTTTCAGGGCAAGAGATTGTGTATTAGACTAAAACTTAATGCTTTATAAGAAGAATCTTTACTTTGAAACTCTGTTCTTTACCTTTTTCACACTATGAAACAGCTTTGTATTCAACTTAAGCACTGTTTCAGGGCAAGAGATTGTGTTTTAGACTAAAACAATGCTTCAAAAGAAGAATCTTTACTTTGAAACTCTGTTCTTTACCTTTTTCACACTATGAAACAGCTTTGTATTCACCTTAAACACTGTTTCAGGGTAAGAGATTGTGTTTTAGACTAAAACTTAATGCTTTATAAGAAGAATCTTTACTTTGAAACTCTGTTCTTTACCTTTTCCACACTATGAAACAGCTTTGTATTTGCCTTAAACACTTTCAGGACAAGAGATTGTGTTTAGACTAAAACAATGCTTTATAAGAAGAATCTTTACATTGAAACTCTGTTCTTTACCTTTTTCACACTATGAAACAGCTTTGTATTTGACTTAAACACTGTTTCAGGGCAAGAGATTGTGTTTTAGACTAAAACAATGCTTCAAAAGAAGAATCTTTACTTTGAAACTCTGTTCTTTACCTTTTTCACACTATGAAACAGCTTTGTATTCACCTTAAACACTGTTTCAGGGTAAGAGATTGTGTTTTAGACTAAAACTTAATGCTTTATAAGAAGAATCTTTACTTTGAAACTCTGTTCTTTACCTTTTCCACACTATGAAACAGCTTTGTATTTGCCTTAAACACTTTCAGGACAAGAGATTGTGTTTAGACTAAAACAATGCTTTATAAGAAGAATCTTTACATTGAAACTCTGTTCTTTACCTTTTTCACACTATGAAACAGCTTTGTATTTGACTTAAACACTGTTTCAGGGCAAGAGATTGTGTTTTAGACTAAAACAATGCTTCAAAAGAAGAATCTTTACTTTGAAACTCTGTTCTTTACCTTTTTCACACTATGAAACAGCTTTGTATTCACCTTAAACACTGTTTCAGGGTAAGAGATTGTGTTTTAGACTAAAACTTAATGCTTTATAAGAAGAATCTTTACTTTGAAACTCTGTTCTTTACCTTTTCCACACTATGAAACAGCTTTGTATTCGCCTTAAACACTGTTTCAGGACAAGAGATTGTGTTTAGACTAAAACAATGCTTTATAAGAAGAATCTTTACATTGAAACTCTGTTCTTTACCTTTTTCACACTATGAAACAGCTTTGTATTGAACTTAAACACTGTTTCAGGGCAAGAGATTGTGTTTTAGACTAAAACTTAATGCTTTATAAGAAGAATCTTTACTTTGAAACTCAGTTCTTTACCTTTTTCACACTATGAAACAGCTTTGTATTCAGCTTAAACACTGTTTCAGGGCAAGAGATTGTGTTTTAGACTAAAAGGTAATGCATTATAAGAAGAATCTTTACTTTGAAACTGTTCTTTACCTTTTTCACACTATGAAACAGCTTTGTATTCGCTTTAACACTGTTTCAGGGCAAGAGATTGGGTTTTAGACTAAAACTTAATGCTTTATAAGAAGAATCTTTACTTTGAAACTCAGTTCTTTACCTTTTTCACACTATGAAACAGCTTTGTATTCAGCTTAAACACTGTTTCAGGGCAAGAGATTGTGTTTTAGACTAAAAGGTAATGCATTATTAGAAGAATCTTTACTTTGAAAGTCTGTTCTTTACATTTTTCACACTGTGAAACAGATTTGTATTTGACTTAAACACTGTTTCAGGGCAAGAGATTGTGTTTTAGACTAAAACAATGCTTTATAAGAATATTTATTTTGAAACTCTGTTCTTTACCTTTTTCACATTATGAAACAGCTTTGTATTCACCTTAAACACTGTTTCAGGGCAAGAGATTGTGTTTTAGACTAAAAGGTAATGCATTATAAGAAGAATCTTTACTTTGAAACTGTTCTTTACCTTTTGCACACTATGAAACAGCTTTGTATTCAACTTAAACACTGTTTCAGGGTAAGAGATTGTGTTTTAGACTAAAACAATGCTTTATAAGAATATTTATTTTGAAACTCTGTTCTTTACCTTTTTCACATTATGAAACAGCTTTGTATTCACCTTAAACACTGTTTCAGGGCAAGAGATTGTGTTTTAGACTAAAAGGTAATGCATTATAAGAAGAATCTTTACTTTGAAACTCTGTTCTTTACCTTTTGCACACTATGAAACAGCTTTGTATTCAACTTAAACACTGTTTCAGGGTAAGAGATTGTGTTTTAGACTAAAACAATGCTTTATAAGAAGAATCTTTACTTTGAAACTCTGTTCTTTACCTTTTCCACACTATGAAACAGCTTTGTCTTCACCTTAAACACTGTTTCAGGACAAGAGATTGTGTTTTAGACTAAAAGGTAATGCATTATTTGAAGAATCTTTACTTTGAAAGTCTGTTCTTTCCCTTTTTCACACTGTGAAACAGATTTGTATTCACCTTAAACACTGTTTCAGGACAAGAGATTGTGTTTTAGACTAAAACAATGCATTAAAAGAAGAATCTTTACATTGAAACTCTGTTCTTTACCTTTTTCAGACTATGAAACAGCTTTGTATTCACCTTACACACTGTTTCAGGGCAAGAGATTGTGTTTTAGACTAAAACTTAATGCTTTATAAGAAGAATCTTTACTTTGAAACTCTGTTCTTTACCTTTTTCACACTATGAAACAGCTTTGTATTCGCCTTAAACACTGTTTCAGGACAAGAGATTGTGTTTTAGACTAAAACAATGCTTTATAAGAAGAATCTTTACTTTGAAACTGTTCTTTACCTTTTTCACACTATGAAACAGCTTTGTATTCACCTTAAACACTGTTTCAGGGCAAGAGATTGTGTTTTAGACTAAAACAATGCTTTATAAGAAGAATCTTTACTTTGAAACTCTGTTCTTTATCTTTTTAACACTATGAAACAGCTTTGTATTCAACTTAAACACTGTTTCAGGGAAAGAGATTGTGTTTTAGACTAAAAGGTAATGCATTATAATAAGAATCTTTACTTTGAAACTGTTCTTTACCTTTTTCACACTATGAAACAGCTTTGTATTCGCTTTAACACTTTCAGGGCAAGAGATTGTGTATTAGACTAAAACTTAATGCTTTATAAGAAGAATCTTTACTTTGAAACTCTGTTCTTTACCTTTTTCACACTATGAAACAGCTTTGTATTCACCTTAAACACTGTTTCAGGGCAAGAGATTGTGTTTTTGACTAAAACTTAATGCTTTATAAGAAGAATCTTTACTTTGAAACTCTGTTCTTTACCTTTTTCACACTATGAAACTGCTTTTTATTCAACTTAAACACTGTTTCAGGGCAAGAGATTGTGTTTTAGACTAAAACAATGCATTAAAAGAAGAATCTTTACATTGAAACTCTGTTCTTTACCTTTTTCACACTATGAAACAGCTTTGTATTCACCTTAAACACTGTTTCAGGGCAAGAGATTGTGTTTTAGACTAAAACAATGCTTCAAAAGAAGAATCTTTACTTTGAAACTCTGTTCTTTACCTTTTTCACACTATGAAACAGCTTTGTATTCACCTTAAACACTGTTTCAGGGTAAGAGATTGTGTTTTAGACTAAAACTTAATGCTTTATAAGAAGAATCTTTACTTTGAAACTCTGTTCTTTACCTTTTCCACACTATGAAACAGCTTTGTATTCGCCTTAAACACTTTCAGGACAAGAGATTGTGTTTAGACTAAAAGAATGCTTTATAAGAAGAATCTTTATATTGAAACTCTGTTCTTTACCTTTTTCACACTATGAAACAGCTTTGTATTTGACTTAAACACTGTTTCAGGGCAAGAGATTGTGTTTTAGACTAAAACAATGCTTCAAAAGAAGAATCTTTACTTTGAAACTCTGTTCTTTACCTTTTTCACACTATGAAACAGCTTTGTATTCACCTTAAACACTGTTTCAGGGTAAGAGATTGTGTTTTAGACTAAAACTTAATGCTTTATAAGAAGAATCTTTACTTTGAAACTCTGTTCTTTACCTTTTCCACACTATGAAACAGCTTTGTATTCGCCTTAAACACTGTTTCAGGACAAGAGATTGTGTTTAGACTAAAACAATGCTTTATAAGAAGAATCTTTACATTGAAACTCTGTTCTTTACCTTTTTCACACTATGAAACAGCTTTGTATTGAACTTAAACACTGTTTCAGGGCAAGAGATTGTGTTTTAGACTAAAACTTAATGCTTTATAAGAAGAATCTTTACTTTGAAACGCTGTTCTTTACCTTTTTCACACTATGAAACAGCTTTGTATTCAGCTTAAACACTGTTTCAGGGCAAGAGATTGTGTTTTAGACTAAAAGGTAATGCATTATAAGAAGAATCTTTACTTTGAAACTGTTCTTTACCTTTTTCACACTATGAAACAGCTTTGTATTCGCTTTAACACTGTTTCAGGGCGAGAGATTGTGTTTTAGACTAAATTTTAATGCTTTATAAGAAGAATCTTTAATTTGAAACTCTGTTCTTTACCTTTTTAACACTATGAAACAGCTTTGTATTCAACTTAAACACTGTTTCAGGGCAAGAGATTGGGTTTTAGACTAAAACTTAATGCTTTATAAGAAGAATCTTTACTTTGAAACTCAGTTCTTTACCTTTTTCACACTATGAAACAGCTTTGTATTCAGCTTAAACACTGTTTCAGGGCAAGAGATTGTGTTTTAGACTAAAAGGTAATGCATTCTAAGAAGAATCTTTACTTTGAAAGTCTGTTCTTTACATTTTTCACACTATGAAACAGCTTTGTATTCAACTTAAGCACTGTTTCAGGGCAAGAGATTGTGTTTTAGACTAAAACAATGCTTCAAAAGAAGAATCTTTACTTTGAAACTCTGTTCTTTACCTTTTTCACACTATGAAACAGCTTTGTATTCACCTTAAACACTGTTTCAGGACAAGAGATTGTGTTTTAGACTAAAACAATGCTTTATAAGAAGAATCTTTACTTTGAAACTCTGTTCTTTACCTTTTTCACACTATGAAACAGCTTTTTATTCAACTTAAACACTGTTTCAGGGCAAGAGATTGTGTTTTAGACTAAAACAATGCATTAAAAGAAGAATCTTTACATTGAAACTCTGTTCTTTACCTTTTTCACACTGTGAAACAGATTTGTATTCACCTTAAACACTGTTTCAGGACAAGAGATTGTGTTTTAGAATAAAAGGTAATGCATTATAAGAAGAATCATTACTTTGAAACTCTTCTTTACCTGTTTCACACTATGAAACAGCTTTGTATTCGACTTAAACACTGTTTCAGGGCAAGAGATTGTGTTTTAGACTAAAACAATGCTTTATAAGAAGAATCTTTACTTTGAAACTGTTCTTTACCTTTTTCACACTATAAAACAGCTTTGTATTCGCTTTAACACTGTTTCAGGGCGAGAGATTGTGTTTTAGACTAAATTTTAATGCTTTATAAAAAGAATCTTTAATTTGAAACTCTGTTCTTTACCTTTTTAACACTATGAAACAGCTTTGTATTCAACTTAAACACTGTTTCAGGGCAAGAGACTGTGTTTTAGACTAAAACTTAATGCTTTATAAGAAGAATCTTTACTTTGAAACTCTGTTCTTTACCTTTTTCACACTATGAAACAGCTTTGTATTCAGCTTAAACACTCTTTCAGGGCAAGAGATTGTGTTTTAGACTAAAAGGTAATGCATTATTAGAAGAATCTTTACTTTGAAAGTCTGTTCTTTACCTTTTTCACACTGTGAAACAGATTTGTATTTGACTTAAACACTGTTTCAGGGCAAGAGATTGTGTTTTACACTAAAACAATGCTTTATAAGAATATTTATTTTGAAACTCTGTTCTTTACCTTTTTCACATTATGAAACAGCTTTGTATTCACCTTAAACACTGTTTCAGGGCAAGAGATTGTGTTTTAGACTAAAAGGTAATGCATTATAAGAAGAATCTTTACTTTGAAACTCTGTTCTTTACCTTTTGCACACTATGAAACAGCTTTGTATTCAACTTAAACACTGTTTCAGGGTAAGAGATTGTGTTTTAGACTAAAACAATGCTTTATAAGAAGAATCTTTACTTTGAAACTCTGTTCTTTACCTTTTCCACACTATGAAACAGCTTTGTATTCAACTTAAACACTGTTTCAGGGCAAGAGATTGTGTTTTAGACTAAAAGAATGCTTCAAAAGAAGAATCTTTACTTTGAAACTCTGTTCTTTACCTTTTTAACACTATGAAACAGCTTTGTCTTCACCTTAAACACTGTTTCAGGACAAGAGATTGTGTTTTAGACTAAAAGGTAATGCATTATTTGAAGAATCTTTACTTTGAAAGTCTGTTCTTTCCCTTTTTCACACTGTGAAACAGATTTGTATTCACCTTAAACACTGTTTCAGGACAAGAGATTGTGTTTTAGACTAAAACAATGCATTAAAAGAAGAATCTTTACATTGAAACTCTGTTCTTTACCTTTTTCACACTGTGAAAGAGATTTGTATTCACCTTAAACACTTTTTCAGGGCAAGAGATTGTGTTTTAGACTAAAACTTAATGCTTTATAAGAAGAATCTTTACTTTGAAACTCTGTTCTTTACCTTTTTCACACTATGAAACAGCTTTTTATTCAACTTAAACACTGTTTCAGGGCAAGAGATTGTGTTTTGGACTAAAATGTAATGCATTATTAGAAGAATCTTTACTTTGAAAGTCTGTTCTTTACATTTTTCACACTGTGAAACAGATTTGTATTTGACTTAAACACTGTTTCAGGGCAAGAGATTGTGTTTTAGACTAAAACAATGCTTTATAAGAATATTTATTTTGAAACTCTGTTCTTTACCTTTTTCACATTATGAAACAGCTTTGTATTCACCTTAAACACTGTTTCAGGGCAAGAGATTGTGTTTTAGACTAAAAGGTAATGCATTATAAGAAGAATCTTTACTTTGAAACTCTGTTCTTTACCTTTTGCACACTATGAAACAGCTTTGTATTCAACTTAAACACTGTTTCAGGGTAAGAGATTGTGTTTTAGACTAAAACAATGCTTTATAAGAAGAATCTTTACTTTGAAACTCTGTTCTTTACCTTTTCCACACTATGAAACAGCTTTGTATTCAACTTAAACACTGTTTCAGGGCAAGAGATTGTGTTTTAGACTAAAACAATGCTTCAAAAGAAGAATCTTTACTTTGAAACTCTGTTCTTTACCTTTTTAACACTATGAAACAGCTTTGTCTTCACCTTAAACAGTGTTTCAGGACAAGAGATTGTGTTTTAGACTAAAAGGTAATGCATTATTTGAAGAATCTTTACTTTGAAAGTCTGTTCTTTCCCTTTTTCACACTGTGAAACAGATTTGTATTCACCTTAAACACTGTTTCAGGACAAGAGATTGTGTTTTAGACTAAAACAATGCATTAAAAGAAGAATCTTTACATTGAAACTCTGTTCTTTACCTTTTTCACACTATGAAACAGCTTTGTATTCACCTTAAACACTGTTTCAGGGCAAGAGATTGTGTTTTAGACTAAAACTTAATGCTTTATAAGAAGAATCTTTACTTTGAAACTCTGTTCTTTACCTTTTTCACACTATGAAACAGCTTTGTATTCGCCTTAAACACTGTTTCAGGGCAAGAGATTGTGTTTTAGACTAAAACAATGCTTTATAAGAAGAATCTTTACTTTGAAACTCTGTTCTTTACCTTTTTCACACTGTGAAAGAGATTTGTATTCACCTTAAACACTTTTTCAGGGCAAGAGATTGTGTTTTAGACTAAAACTTAATGCTTTATAAGAAGAATCTTTACTTTGAAACTCTGTTCTTTACCTTTTTCACACTATGAAACAGCTTTTTATTCAACTTAAACACTGTTTCAGGGCAAGAGATTGTGTTTTAGACTAAAATGTAATGCATTATTAGAAGAATCTTTACTTTGAAAGTCTGTTCTTTACATTTTTCACACTGTGAAACAGATTTGTATTTGACTTAAACACTGTTTCAGGGCAAGAGATTGTGTTTTAGACTAAAACAATGCTTTATAAGAATATTTATTTTGAAACTCTGTTCTTTACCTTTTTCACATTATGAAACAGCTTTGTATTCACCTTAAACACTGTTTCAGGGCAAGAGATTGTGTTTTAGACTAAAAGGTAATGCATTATAAGAAGAATCTTTACTTTGAAACTCTGTTCTTTACCTTTTGCACACTATGAAACAGCTTTGTATTCAACTTAAACACTGTTTCAGGGTAAGAGATTGTGTTTTAGACTAAAACAATGCTTTATAAGAAGAATCTTTACTTTGAAACTCTGTTCTTTACCTTTTCCACACTATGAAACAGCTTTGTATTCAACTTAAACACTGTTTCAGGGCAAGAGATTGTGTTTTAGACTAAAACAATGCTTCAAAAGAAGAATCTTTACTTTGAAACTCTGTTCTTTACCTTTTTCACACTATGAAACAGCTTTGTCTTCACCTTAAACAGTGTTTCAGGACAAGAGATTGTGTTTTAGACTAAAAGGTAATGCATTATTTGAAGAATCTTTACTTTGAAAGTCTGTTCTTTCCCTTTTTCACACTGTGAAACAGATTTGTATTCACCTTAAACACTGTTTCAGGACAAGAGATTGTGTTTTAGACTAAAACAATGCATTAAAAGAAGAATCTTTACATTGAAACTCTGTTCTTTACCTTTTTCACACTATGAAACAGCTTTGTATTCAACTTAAACACTGTTTCAGGGCAAGAGATTGTGTTTTAGACTAAAACTTAATGCTTTATAAGAAGAATCTTTACTTTGAAACTCAGTTCTTTACCTTTTTCACACTATGAAACAGCTTTGTATTCAGCTTAAACACTGTTTCAGGGCAAGAGATTGTGTTTTAGACTAAAAGGTAATGCATTATAAGAAGAATCTTTACTTTGAAACTGTTCTTTACCTTTTTCACACTATGAAACAGCTTTGTATTCACCTTAAACACTGTTTCAGGGCAAGAGATTGTGTTTTAGACTAAAAGGTAATGCATTATAAGAAGAATCTTTACTTTGAAACTCTGTTCTTTACCTTTTGCACACTATGAAACAGCTTTGTATTCAACTTAAACACTGTTTCAGGGCAAGAGATTGTGTTTTAGACTAAAACTTAATGCTTTATAAGAAGAATCTTTACTTTGAAACTCTGTTCTTTACCTTTTTCACACTATGAAACAGCTTTGTATTCAACTTAAGCACTGTTTCAGGGCAAGAGATTGTGTTTTAGACTAAAACAATGCTTCAAAAGAAGAATCTTTACTTTGAAACTCTGTTCTTTACCTTTTTCACACTATGAAACAGCTTTGTATTCACCTTAAACACTGTTTCAGGGTAAGAGATTGTGTTTTAGACTAAAACTTAATGCTTTATAAGAAGAATCTTTACTTTGAAACTCTGTTCTTTACCTTTTCCACACTATGAAACAGCTTTGTATTCGCCTTAAACACTTTCAGGACAAGAGATTGTGTTTAGACTAAAACAATGCTTTATAAGAAGAATCTTTACATTGAAACTCTGTTCTTTACCTTTTTCACACTATGAAACAGCTTTGTATTTGACTTAAACACTGTTTCAGGGCAAGAGATTGTGTTTTAGACTAAAACAATGCTTCAAAAGAAGAATCTTTACTTTGAAACTCTGTTCTTTACCTTTTTCACACTATGAAACAGCTTTGTATTCACCTTAAACACTGTTTCAGGGTAAGAGATTGGGTTTTAGACTAAAACTTAATGCTTTATAAGAAGAATCTTTACTTTGAAACTCTGTTCTTTACCTTTTCCACACTATGAAACAGCTTTGTATTCGCCTTAAACACTGTTTCAGGACAAGAGATTGTGTTTAGACTAAAACAATGCTTTATAAGAAGAATCTTTACATTGAAACTCTATTCTTTACCTTTTTCACACTATGAAACAGCTTTGTATTGAACTTAAACACTGTTTCAGGGCAAGAGATTGTGTTTTAGACTAAAACTTAATGCTTTATAAGAAGAATCTTTACTTTGAAACTCAGTTCTTTACCTTTTTCACACTATGAAACAGCTTTGTATTCAGCTTAAACACTGTTTCAGGGCAAGAGATTGTGTTTTAGACTAAAAGGTAATGCATTATTAGAAGAATCTTTACTTTGAAAGTCTGTTCTTTACATTTTTCACACTGTGAAACAGATTTGTATTTGACTTAAACACTGTTTCAGGGCAAGAGATTGTGTTTTAGACTAAAACAATGCTTTATAAGAATATTTATTTTGAAACTCTGTTCTTTACCTTTTTCACATTATGAAACAGCTTTGTATTCACCTTAAACACTGTTTCAGGGCAAGAGATTGTGTTTTAGACTAAAAGGTAATGCATTATAAGAAGAATCTTTACTTTGAAACTCTGTTCTTTACCTTTTGCACACTATGAAACAGCTTTGTATTCAACTTAAACACTGTTTCAGGGTAAGAGATTGTGTTTTAGACTAAAACAATGCTTTATAAGAAGAATCTTTACTTTGAAACTCTGTTCTTTACCTTTTCCACACTATGATACAGCTTTGTATTCAACTTAAACACTGTTTCAGGGCAAGAGATTGTGTTTTAGACTAAAACAATGCTTCAAAAGAAGAATCTTTACTTTGAAACTCTGTTCTTTACCTTTTTAACACTATGAAACAGCTTTGTCTTCACCTTAAACACTGTTTCAGGGTAAGAGATTGTGTTTTAGACTAAAACTTAATGCTTTATAAGAAGAATCTTTACTTTGAAACTCTGTTCTTTACCTTTTCCACACTATGAAACAGCTTGGTATTCGCCTTAAACACTTTCAGGACAAGAGATTGTGTTTAGACTAAAACAATGCTTTATAAGAAGAATCTTTACATTGAAACTCTGTTCTTTACCTTTTTCACACTATGAAACAGCTTTGTATTTGACTTAAACACTGTTTCAGGGCAAGAGATTGTGTTTTAGACTAAAACAATGCTTCAAAAGAAGAATCTTTACTTTGAAACTCTGTTCTTTACCTTTTTCACACTATGAAACAGCTTTGTATTCACCTTAAACACTGTTTCAGGGCAAGAGATTTTGTTTTAGACTAAAAGGTAATGCATTATAAGAAGAATCTTTACTTTGAAACTCTGTTCTTTACCTTTTGCACACTATGAAACAGCTTTGTATTCAACTTAAACACTGTTTCAGGGTAAGAGATTGTGTTTTAGACTAAAACAATGCTTTATAAGAAGAATCTTTACTTTGAAACTCTGTTCTTTACCTTTTCCACACTATGAAACAGCTTTGTATTCAACTTAAACACTGTTTCAGGGCAAGAGATTGTGTTTTAGACTAAAACAATGCTTCAAAAGAAGAATCTTTACTTTGAAACTCTGTTCTTTACCTTTTTAACACTATGAAACGTCTTTGTCTTCACCTTAAACACTGTTTCAGGACAAGAGATTGTGTTTTAGACTAAAAGGTAATGCATTATTTGAAGAATCTTTACTTTGAAAGTCTGTTCTTTCCCTTTTTCACACTGTGAAACAGATTTGTATTCACCTTAAACACTGTTTCAGGACAAGAGATTGTGTTTTAGACTAAAACAATGCATTAAAAGAAGAATCTTTACATTGAAACTCTGTTCTTTACCTTTTTCAGACTATGAAACAGCTTTGTATTCACCTTAAACACTGTTTCAGGGCAAGAGATTGTGTTTTAGACTAAAACTTAATGCTTTATAAGAAGAATCTTTACTTTGAAACTCTGTTCTTTACCTTTTTCACACTATGAAACAGCTTTGTATTCGCCTTAAACACTGTTTCAGGGCAAGAGATTGTGTTTTAGACTAAAACAATGCTTTATAAGAAGAATCTTTACTTTGAAACTCTGTTCTTTACCTTTTTCACACTGTGAAAGAGATTTGTATTCACCTTAAACACTTTTTCAGGGCAAGAGATTGTGTTTTAGACTAAAACTTAATGCTTTATAAGAAGAATCTTTACTTTGAAACTCTGTTCTTTACCTTTTTCACACTATGAAACAGCTTTTTATTCAACTTAAACACTGTTTCAGGGCAAGAGATTGTGTTTTGGACTAAAATGTAATGCATTATTAGAAGAATCTTTACTTTGAAAGTCTGTTCTTTACATTTTTCACACTGTGAAACAGATTTGTATTTGACTTAAACACTGTTTCAGGGCAAGAGATTGTGTTTTAGACTAAAACAATGCTTTATAAGAATATTTATTTTGAAACTCTGTTCTTTACCTTTTTCACATTATGAAACAGCTTTGTATTCACCTTAAACACTGTTTCAGGGCAAGAGATTGTGTTTTAGACTAAAAGGTAATGCATTATAAGAAGAATCTTTACTTTGAAACTCTGTTCTTTACCTTTTGCACACTATGAAACAGCTTTGTATTCAACTTAAACACTGTTTCAGGGTAAGAGATTGTGTTTTAGACTAAAACAATGCTTTATAAGAAGAATCTTTACTTTGAAACTCTGTTCTTTACCTTTTCCACACTATGAAACAGCTTTGTATTCAACTTAAACACTGTTTCAGGGCAAGAGATTGTGTTTTAGACTAAAACAATGCTTCAAAAGAAGAATCTTTACTTTGAAACTCTGTTCTTTACCTTTTTAACACTATGAAACAGCTTTGTCTTCACCTTAAACAGTGTTTCAGGACAAGAGATTGTGTTTTAGACTAAAAGGTAATGCATTATTTGAAGAATCTTTACTTTGAAAGTCTGTTCTTTCCCTTTTTCACACTGTGAAACAGATTTGTATTCACCTTAAACACTGTTTCAGGACAAGAGATTGTGTTTTAGACTAAAACAATGCATTAAAAGAAGAATCTTTACATTGAAACTCTGTTCTTTACCTTTTTCACACTATGAAACAGCTTTGTATTCACCTTAAACACTGTTTCAGGGCAAGAGATTGTGTTTTAGACTAAAACTTAATGCTTTATAAGAAGAATCTTTACTTTGAAACTCTGTTCTTTACCTTTTTCACACTATGAAACAGCTTTGTATTCGCCTTAAACACTGTTTCAGGGCAAGAGATTGTGTTTTAGACTAAAACAATGCTTTATAAGAAGAATCTTTACTTTGAAACTCTGTTCTTTACCTTTTTCACACTGTGAAAGAGATTTGTATTCACCTTAAACACTTTTTCAGGGCAAGAGATTGTGTTTTAGACTAAAACTTAATGCTTTATAAGAAGAATCTTTACTTTGAAACTCTGTTCTTTACCTTTTTCACACTATGAAACAGCTTTTTATTCAACTTAAACACTGTTTCAGGGCAAGAGATTGTGTTTTAGACTAAAATGTAATGCATTATTAGAAGAATCTTTACTTTGAAAGTCTGTTCTTTACATTTTTCACACTGTGAAACAGATTTGTATTTGACTTAAACACTGTTTCAGGGCAAGAGATTGTGTTTTAGACTAAAACAATGCTTTATAAGAATATTTATTTTGAAACTCTGTTCTTTACCTTTTTCACATTATGAAACAGCTTTGTATTCACCTTAAACACTGTTTCAGGGCAAGAGATTGTGTTTTAGACTAAAAGGTAATGCATTATAAGAAGAATCTTTACTTTGAAACTCTGTTCTTTACCTTTTGCACACTATGAAACAGCTTTGTATTCAACTTAAACACTGTTTCAGGGTAAGAGATTGTGTTTTAGACTAAAACAATGCTTTATAAGAAGAATCTTTACTTTGAAACTCTGTTCTTTACCTTTTTCACACTATGAAACAGCTTTGTCTTCACCTTAAACAGTGTTTCAGGACAAGAGATTGTGTTTTAGACTAAAAGGTAATGCATTATTTGAAGAATCTTTACTTTGAAAGTCTGTTCTTTCCCTTTTTCACACTGTGAAACAGATTTGTATTCACCTTAAACACTGTTTCAGGACAAGAGATTGTGTTTTAGACTAAAACAATGCATTAAAAGAAGAATCTTTACATTGAAACTCTGTTCTTTACCTTTTTCACACTATGAAACAGCTTTGTATTCAACTTAAACACTGTTTCAGGGCAAGAGATTGTGTTTTAGACTAAAACTTAATGCTTTATAAGAAGAATCTTTACTTTGAAACTCAGTTCTTTACCTTTTTCACACTATGAAACAGCTTTGTATTCAGCTTAAACACTGTTTCAGGGCAAGAGATTGTGTTTTAGACTAAAAGGTAATGCATTATAAGAAGAATCTTTACTTTGAAACTGTTCTTTACCTTTTTCACACTATGAAACAGCTTTGTATTCACCTTAAACACTGTTTCAGGGCAAGAGATTGTGTTTTAGACTAAAAGGTAATGCATTATAAGAAGAATCTTTACTTTGAAACTCTGTTCTTTACCTTTTGCACACTATGAAACAGCTTTGTATTCAACTTAAACACTGTTTCAGGGCAAGAGATTGTGTTTTAGACTAAAACTTAATGCTTTATAAGAAGAATCTTTACTTTGAAACTCTGTTCTTTACCTTTTTCACACTATGAAACAGCTTTGTATTCAACTTAAGCACTGTTTCAGGGCAAGAGATTGTGTTTTAGACTAAAACAATGCTTCAAAAGAAGAATCTTTACTTTGAAACTCTGTTCTTTACCTTTTTCACACTATGAAACAGCTTTGTATTCACCTTAAACACTGTTTCAGGGTAAGAGATTGTGTTTTAGACTAAAACTTAATGCTTTATAAGAAGAATCTTTACTTTGAAACTCTGTTCTTTACCTTTTCCACACTATGAAACAGCTTTGTATTCGCCTTAAACACTTTCAGGACAAGAGATTGTGTTTAGACTAAAACAATGCTTTATAAGAAGAATCTTTACATTGAAACTCTGTTCTTTACCTTTTTCACACTATGAAACAGCTTTGTATTTGACTTAAACACTGTTTCAGGGCAAGAGATTGTGTTTTAGACTAAAACAATGCTTCAAAAGAAGAATCTTTACTTTGAAACTCTGTTCTTTACCTTTTTCACACTATGAAACAGCTTTGTATTCACCTTAAACACTGTTTCAGGGTAAGAGATTGGGTTTTAGACTAAAACTTAATGCTTTATAAGAAGAATCTTTACTTTGAAACTCTGTTCTTTACCTTTTCCACACTATGAAACAGCTTTGTATTCGCCTTAAACACTGTTTCAGGACAAGAGATTGTGTTTAGACTAAAACAATGCTTTATAAGAAGAATCTTTACATTGAAACTCTATTCTTTACCTTTTTCACACTATGAAACAGCTTTGTATTGAACTTAAACACTGTTTCAGGGCAAGAGATTGTGTTTTAGACTAAAACTTAATGCTTTATAAGAAGAATCTTTACTTTGAAACTCAGTTCTTTACCTTTTTCACACTATGAAACAGCTTTGTATTCAGCTTAAACACTGTTTCAGGGCAAGAGATTGTGTTTTAGACTAAAAGGTAATGCATTATTAGAAGAATCTTTACTTTGAAAGTCTGTTCTTTACATTTTTCACACTGTGAAACAGATTTGTATTTGACTTAAACACTGTTTCAGGGCAAGAGATTGTGTTTTAGACTAAAACAATGCTTTATAAGAATATTTATTTTGAAACTCTGTTCTTTACCTTTTTCACATTATGAAACAGCTTTGTATTCACCTTAAACACTGTTTCAGGGCAAGAGATTGTGTTTTAGACTAAAAGGTAATGCATTATAAGAAGAATCTTTACTTTGAAACTCTGTTCTTTACCTTTTGCACACTATGAAACAGCTTTGTATTCAACTTAAACACTGTTTCAGGGTAAGAGATTGTGTTTTAGACTAAAACAATGCTTTATAAGAAGAATCTTTACTTTGAAACTCTGTTCTTTACCTTTTCCACACTATGATACAGCTTTGTATTCAACTTAAACACTGTTTCAGGGCAAGAGATTGTGTTTTAGACTAAAACAATGCTTCAAAAGAAGAATCTTTACTTTGAAACTCTGTTCTTTACCTTTTTAACACTATGAAACAGCTTTGTCTTCACCTTAAACACTGTTTCAGGGTAAGAGATTGTGTTTTAGACTAAAACTTAATGCTTTATAAGAAGAATCTTTACTTTGAAACTCTGTTCTTTACCTTTTCCACACTATGAAACAGCTTGGTATTCGCCTTAAACACTTTCAGGACAAGAGATTGTGTTTAGACTAAAACAATGCTTTATAAGAAGAATCTTTACATTGAAACTCTGTTCTTTACCTTTTTCACACTATGAAACAGCTTTGTATTTGACTTAAACACTGTTTCAGGGCAAGAGATTGTGTTTTAGACTAAAACAATGCTTCAAAAGAAGAATCTTTACTTTGAAACTCTGTTCTTTACCTTTTTCACACTATGAAACAGCTTTGTATTCACCTTAAACACTGTTTCAGGGCAAGAGATTTTGTTTTAGACTAAAAGGTAATGCATTATAAGAAGAATCTTTACTTTGAAACTCTGTTCTTTACCTTTTGCACACTATGAAACAGCTTTGTATTCAACTTAAACACTGTTTCAGGGTAAGAGATTGTGTTTTAGACTAAAACAATGCTTTATAAGAAGAATCTTTACTTTGAAACTCTGTTCTTTACCTTTTCCACACTATGAAACAGCTTTGTATTCAACTTAAACACTGTTTCAGGGCAAGAGATTGTGTTTTAGACTAAAACAATGCTTCAAAAGAAGAATCTTTACTTTGAAACTCTGTTCTTTACCTTTTTAACACTATGAAACGTCTTTGTCTTCACCTTAAACACTGTTTCAGGACAAGAGATTGTGTTTTAGACTAAAAGGTAATGCATTATTTGAAGAATCTTTACTTTGAAAGTCTGTTCTTTCCCTTTTTCACACTGTGAAACAGATTTGTATTCACCTTAAACACTGTTTCAGGACAAGAGATTGTGTTTTAGACTAAAACAATGCATTAAAAGAAGAATCTTTACATTGAAACTCTGTTCTTTACCTTTTTCAGACTATGAAACAGCTTTGTATTCACCTTAAACACTGTTTCAGGGCAAGAGATTGTGTTTTAGACTAAAACTTAATGCTTTATAAGAAGAATCTTTACTTTGAAACTCTGTTCTTTACCTTTTTCACACTATGAAACAGCTTTGTATTCGCCTTAAACACTGTTTCAGGGCAAGAGATTGTGTTTTAGACTAAAACAATGCTTTATAAGAAGAATCTTTACTTTGAAACTGTTCTTTACCTTTTTCACACTATGAAACAGCTTTGTATTCACCTTAAACACTGTTTCAGGGCAAGAGATTGTGTTTTAGACTAAAACAATGCTTTATAAGAAGAATCTTTACTTTGAAACTCTGTTCTTTATCTTTTTAACACTATGAAACAGCTTTGTATTCAACTTAAACACTGTTTCAGGGCAAGAGATTGTGTTTTAGACTAAAAGGTAATGCATTATAAGAAGAATCTTTACTTTGAAACTGTTCTTTACCTTTTTCACACTATGAAACAGCTTTGTATTCGCTTTAACACTGTTTCAGGGCAAGAGATTGTGTATTAGACTAAAACTTAATGCTTTATAAGAAGAATCTTTACTTGGAAACTCTGTTCTTTACCTTTTTCACACTATGAAACAGCTTTGTATTCACCTTAAACACTGTTTCAGGGCAAGAGATTGTGTTTTAGACTAAAACTTAATGCTTTATAAGAAGAATCTTTACTTTGAAACTCTGTTCTTTACCTTTTTCACACTATGAAACAGCTTTGTATTCACCTTAAACACTGTTTCAGGGCAAGAGATTGTGTTTTAGACTAAAACTTAATGCTTTATAAGCAGAATCTTTACTTTGAAACTCTGTTCTTTATCTTTTTAACACTATGAAACAGCTTTGTATTCAACTTAAACACTGTTTCAGGGCAAGAGATTGTGTTTTAGACTAAAACTTAATGCTTTATAAGAAGAATCTTTACTTTGAAACTGTTCTTTACCTTTTTCACACTATGAAACAGCTTTGTATTCGCTTTACCACTGTTTCAGGGCTAGAGATTGTGTTTTAGACTAAATTTTAATGCTTTATAAGAAGAATCTTTACATTCAAACTCTGTTCTTTACCTTTTTCAGACTATGAAACAGCTTTGTATTCACCTTAAACACTGTTTCAGGGCAAGAGATTGTGTTTTAGACTAAAACTTAATGCTTTATAAGAAGAATCTTTACTTTGAAACTCTGTTCTTTACCTTTTTCACACTATGAAACAGCTTTGTATTCGCCTTAAACACTGTTTCAGGGCAAGAGATTGTGTTTTAGACTAAAACAATGCTTTATAAGAAGAATCTTTACTTTGAAACTCTGTTCTTTACCTTTTTCACACTATGAAACAGCTTTTTATTCAACTTAAACACTGTTTCAGGGCAAGAGATTGTGTTTTAGACTAAAACAATGCATTAAAAGAAGAATCTTTACATTGAAACTCTGTTCTTTACCTTTTTCACACTGTGAAACAGATTTGTATTCACCTTAAACACTTTTTCAGGGCAAGAGATTGTGTTTTAGACTAAAACAATGCTTTATAAGAAGAATCTTTACTTTGAAACTCTGTTCTTTATCTTTTTAACACTATGAAACAGCTTTGTATTCAACTTAAACACTGTTTCAGGGCAAGAGATTGTGTTTTAGACTAAAACTTAATGCTTTATAAGAAGAATCTTTACTTTGAAACTCAGTTCTTTACCTTTTTCACACTATGAAACAGCTTTGTATTCACCTTAAACACTGTTTCAGGGCAAGAGATTGTGTTTTAGACTAAAAGGTAATGCATTATAAGAAGAATCTTTACTTTGAAACTCTGTTCTTTACCTTTTGCACACTATGAAACAGCTTTGTATTCACCTTAAACACTGTTTCAGGGCAAGAGATTGTGTTTTAGACTAAAAGGTAATGCATTATAAGAAGAATCTTTACTTTGAAACTGTTCTTTACCTTTTTCACACTATGAAACAGCTTTGTATTCGCTTTACCACTGTTTCAGGGCTAGAGATTGTGTTTTAGACTAAATTTTAATGCTTTATAAGAAGAATCTTTACATTCAAACTCTGTTCTTTACCTTTTTCAGACTATGAAACAGCTTTGTATTCACCTTAAACACTGTTTCAGGGCAAGAGATTGTGTTTTAGACTAAAACTTAATGCTTTATAAGAAGAATCTTTACTTTGAAACTCTGTTCTTTACCTTTTTCACACTATGAAACAGCTTTGTATTCGCCTTAAACACTGTTTCAGGGCAAGAGATTGTGTTTTAGACTAAAACAATGCTTTATAAGAAGAATCTTTACTTTGAAACTCTGTTCTTTACCTTTTTCACACTATGAAACAGCTTTTTATTCAACTTAAACACTGTTTCAGGGCAAGAGATTGTGTTTTAGACTAAAACAATGCATTAAAAGAAGAATCTTTACATTGAAACTCTGTTCTTTACCTTTTTCACACTGTGAAACAGATTTGTATTCACCTTAAACACTTTTTCAGGGCAAGAGATTGTGTTTTAGACTAAAACAATGCTTTATAAGAAGAATCTTTACTTTGAAACTCTGTTCTTTATCTTTTTAACACTATGAAACAGCTTTGTATTCAACTTAAACACTGTTTCAGGGCAAGAGATTGTGTTTTAGACTAAAACTTAATGCTTTATAAGAAGAATCTTTACTTTGAAACTCAGTTCTTTACCTTTTTCACACTATGAAACAGCTTTGTATTCACCTTAAACACTGTTTCAGGGCAAGAGATTGTGTTTTAGACTAAAAGGTAATGCATTATAAGAAGAATCTTTACTTTGAAACTCTGTTCTTTACCTTTTGCACACTATGAAACAGCTTTGTATTCAACTTAAACACTGTTTCAGGGTAAGAGATTGTGTTTTAGACTAAAACAATGCTTTATAAGAAGAATCTTTACTTTGAAACTCTGTTCTTTACCTTTTCCACACTATGAAACAGCTTTGTATTCAACTTAAACACTGTTTCAGGGCAAGAGATTGTGTTTTAGACTAAAACAATGCTTCAAAAGAAGAATCTTTACTTTGAAACTCTGTTCTTTACCTTTTTAACACTATGAAACAGCTTTGTCTTCACCTTAAACACTGTTTCAGGGTAAGAGATTGTGTTTTAGACTAAAACTTAATGCTTTATAAGAAGAATCTTTACTTTGAAACTCTGTTCTTTACCTTTTCCACACTATGAAACAGCTTGGTATTCGCCTTAAACACTTTCAGGACAAGAGATTGTGTTTAGACTAAAACAATGCTTTATAAGAAGAATCTTTACATTGAAACTCTGTTCTTTACCTTTTTCACACTATGAAACAGCTTTGTATTTGACTTAAACACTGTTTCAGGGCAAGAGATTGTGTTTTAGACTAAAACAATGCTTCAAAAGAAGAATCTTTACTTTGAAACTCTGTTCTTTACCTTTTTCACACTATGAAACAGCTTTGTATTCACCTTAAACACTGTTTCAGGGTAAGAGATTGTGTTTTAGACTAAAACTTAATGCTTTATAAGAAGAATCTTTACTTTGAAACTCTGTTCTTTACTTTTCCACACTATGAAACAGCTTTGTATTCGCCTTAAACACTGTTTCAGGACAAGAGATTGTGTTTCAGATTAAAAGGGATTGCATTATAAGAAGAATCTTTACTTTGAAACTGTTCTTTCCCTTTTTCACACTGTGAAACAGATTTGTATTCACCTTAAACACTGTTTCAGGACAAGAGATTGTGTTTTAGACTAAAACTTAATGCTTTATAAGAAGAATCTTTACTTTGAAACTCAGTTCTTTACCTTTTTCACACTATGAAACAGCTTTGTATTCAGCTTAAACACTGTTTCAGGGTAAGAGATTGGGTTTTAGACTAAAAGGTAATGCATTATAAGAAGAATCTTTACTTTGAAACTGTTCTTTACCTTTTTCACACTATGAAACAGCTTTGTATTCGCTTTAACACTGTTTCAGGGCGAGAGATTGTGTTTTAGACTAAATTTTAATGCTTTATAAGAAGAATCTTTAATTTGAAACTCTGTTCTTTACCTTTTTAACACTATGAAACAGCTTTGTATTCAACTTAAACACTGTTTCAGGGCAAGAGATTGGGTTTTAGACTAAAACTTAATGCTTTATAAGAAGAATCTTTACTTTGAAACTCAGTTCTTTACCTTTTTCACACTATGAAACAGCTTTGTATTCAGCTTAAACACTGTTTCAGGGCAAGAGATTGTGTTTTAGACTAAAAGGTAATGCATTATTAGAAGAATCTTTACTTTGAAAGTCTGTTCTTTACATTTTTCACACTGTGAAACAGATTTGTATTTGACTTAAACACTGTTTCAGGGCAAGAGATTGTGTTTTAGACTAAAACAATGCTTTATAAGAATATTTATTTTGAAACTCTGTTCTTTACCTTTTTCTCATTATGAAACAGCTTTGTATTCACCTTAAACACTGTTTCAGGGCAAGAGATTGTGTTTTAGACTAAAAGGTAATGCATTATAAGAAGAATCTTTACTTTGAAACTCTGTTCTTTACCTTTTGCACACTATGAAACAGCTTTGTATTCAACTTAAACACTGTTTCAGGGTAAGAGATTGTGTTTTAGACTAAAACAATGCTTTATAAGAAGAATCTTTACTTTGAAACTCTGTTCTTTACCTTTTCCACACTATGAAACAGCTTTGTATTCAACTTAAACACTGTTTCAGGGCAAGAGATTGTGTTTTAGACTAAAACAATGCTTCAAAAGAAGAATCTTTACTTTGAAACTCTGTTCTTTACCTTTTTAACACTATGAAACAGCTTTGTCTTCACCTTAAACACTGTTTCAGGACAAGAGATTGTGTTTTAGACTAAAAGGTAATGCATTATTTGAAGAATCTTTACTTTGAAAGTCTGTTCTTTCCCTTTTTCACACTGTGAAACAGATTTGTATTCACCTTAAACACTGTTTCAGGACAAGAGATTGTGTTTTAGACTAAAACAATGCATTAAAAGAAGAATCTTTACATTGAAACTCTGTTCTTTACCTTTTTCAGACTATGAAACAGCTTTGTATTCACCTTAAACACTGTTTCAGGGCAAGAGATTGTGTTTTAGACTAAAACTTAATGCTTTATAAGAAGAATCTTTACTTTGAAACTCTGTTCTTTACCTTTTTCACACTATGAAACAGCTTTGTATTCGCCTTAAACACTGTTTCAGGGCAAGAGATTGTGTTTTAGACTAAAACAATGCTTTATAAGAAGAATCTTTACTTTGAAACTGTTCTTTACCTTTTTCACACTATGAAACAGCTTTGTATTCACCTTAAACACTGTTTCAGGGCAAGAGATTGTGTTTTAGACTAAAACAATGCTTTATAAGAAGAATCTTTACTTTGAAACTCTGTTCTTTATGTTTTTAACACTATGAAACAGCTTTGTATTCAACTTAAACACTGTTTCAGGGCAAGAGATTGTGTTTTAGACTAAAACTTAATGCTTTATAAGAAGAATCTTTACTTTGAAACTCAGTTCTTTACCTTTTTCACACTATGAAACAGCTTTGTATTCACCTTAAACACTGTTTCAGGGCAAGAGATTGTGTTTTAGACTAAAAGGTAATGCATTATAAGAAGAATCTTTACTTTGAAACTGTTCTTTACCTTTTTCACACTATGAAACAGCTTTGTATTCGCTTTACCACTGTTTCAGGGCTAGAGATTGTGTTTTAGACTAAATTTTAATGCTTTATAAGAAGAATCTTTACATTCAAACTCTGTTCTTTACCTTTTTCAGACTATGAAACAGCTTTGTATTCACCTTAAACACTGTTTCAGGGCAAGAGATTGTGTTTTAGACTAAAACTTAATGCTTTATAAGAAGAATCTTTACTTTGAAACTCAGTTCTTTACCTTTTTCACACTATGAAACAGCTTTGTATTCACCTTAAACACTGTTTCAGGGCAAGAGATTGTGTTTTAGACTAAAAGGTAATGCATTATAAGAAGAATCTTTACTTTGAAACTGTTCTTTACCTTTTTCACACTATGAAACAGCTTTGTGTTCGCTTTACCACTGTTTCAGGGCTAGAGATTGTGTTTTAGACTAAATTTTAATGCTTTATAAGAAGAATCTTTACATTCAAACTCTGTTCTTTACCTTTTTCAGACTATGAAACAGCTTTGTATTCACCTTAAACACTGTTTCAGGGCAAGAGATTGTGTTTTAGACTAAAACTTAATGCTTTATAAGAAGAATCTTTACTTTGAAACTCTGTTCTTTACCTTTTTCACACTATGAAACAGCTTTGTATTCGCCTTAAACACTGTTTCAGGGCAAGAGATTGTGTTTTAGACTAAAACAATGCTTTATAAGAAGAATCTTTACTTTGAAACTCTGTTCTTTACCTTTTTCACACTATGAAACAGCTTTTTATTCAACTTAAACACTGTTTCAGGGCAAGAGATTGTGTTTTAGACTAAAACAATGCATTAAAAGAAGAATCTTTACATTGAAACTCTGTTCTTTACCTTTTTCACACTGTGAAACAGATTTGTATTCACCTTAAACACTTTTTCAGGGCAAGAGATTGTGTTTTAGACTAAAACAATGCTTTATAAGAAGAATCTTTACTTTGAAACTCTGTTCTTTATCTTTTTAACACTATGAAACAGCTTTGTATTCAACTTAAACACTGTTTCAGGGCAAGAGATTGTGTTTTAGACTAAAACTTAATGCTTTATAAGAAGAATCTTTACTTTGAAACTCAGTTCTTTACCTTTTTCACACTATGAAACAGCTTTGTATTCACCTTAAACACTGTTTCAGGGCAAGAGATTGTGTTTTAGACTAAAAGGTAATGCATTATAAGAAGAATCTTTACTTTGAAACTCTGTTCTTTACCTTTTGCACACTATGAAACAGCTTTGTATTCAACTTAAACACTGTTTCAGGGTAAGAGATTGTGTTTTAGACTAAAACAATGCTTTATAAGAAGAATCTTTACTTTGAAACTCTGTTCTTTACCTTTTCCACACTATGAAACAGCTTTGTATTCAACTTAAACACTGTTTCAGGGCAAGAGATTGTGTTTTAGACTAAAACAATGCTTCAAAAGAAGAATCTTTACTTTGAAACTCTGTTCTTTACCTTTTTAACACTATGAAACAGCTTTGTCTTCACCTTAAACACTGTTTCAGGGTAAGAGATTGTGTTTTAGACTAAAACTTAATGCTTTATAAGAAGAATCTTTACTTTGAAACTCTGTTCTTTACCTTTTCCACACTATGAAACAGCTTGGTATTCGCCTTAAACACTTTCAGGACAAGAGATTGTGTTTAGACTAAAACAATGCTTTATAAGAAGAATCTTTACATTGAAACTCTGTTCTTTAGCTTTTTCACACTATGAAACAGCTTTGTATTTGACTTAAACACTGTTTCAGGGCAAGAGATTGTGTTTTAGACTAAAACAATGCTTCAAAAGAAGAATCTTTACTTTGAAACTCTGTTCTTTACCTTTTTCACACTATGAAACAGCTTTGTATTCACCTTAAACACTGTTTCAGGGTAAGAGATTGTGTTTTAGACTAAAACTTAATGCTTTATAAGAAGAATCTTTACTTTGAAACTCTGTTCTTTACTTTTCCACACTATGAAACAGCTTTGTTTTCGCCTTAAACACTGTTTCAGGACAAGAGATTGTGTTTAGACTAAAACAATGCTTTATAAGAAGAATCTTTACATTGAAACTCTGTTCTTTACCTTTTTCACACTATGAAACAGCTTTGTATTGAACTTAAACACTGTTTCAGGGCAAGAGATTGTGTTTTAGACTAAAACTTAATGCTTTATAAGAAGAATCTTTACTTTGAAACTCAGTTCTTTACCTTTTTCACACTATGAAACAGCTTTGTATTCAGCTTAAACACTGTTTCAGGGCAAGAGATTGGGTTTTAGACTAAAAGGTAATGCATTATAAGAAGAATCTTTACTTTGAAAGTGTTCTTTACCTTTTTCACACTATGAAACAGCTTTGTATTCGCTTTAACACTGTTTCAGGGCGAGAGATTGTGTTTTAGACTAAATTTTAATGCTTTATAAGAAGAATCTTTAATTTGAAACTCTGTTCTTTACCTTTTTAACACTATGAAACAGCTTTGTATTTGACTTAAACACTGTTTCAGGGCAAGAGATTGTGTTTTAGACTAAAACAATGCTTCAAAAGAAGAATCTTTACTTTGAAACTCTGTTCTTTACCTTTTCCACACTATGAAACAGCTTTGTATTCAACTTAAACACTGTTTCAGGGCAAGAGATTGTGTTTTAGACTAAAACAATGCTTCAAAAGAAGAATCTTTACTTTGAAACTCTGTTCTTTACCTTTTTAACACTATGAAACAGCTTTGTCTTCACCTTAAACACTGTTTCAGGACAAGAGATTGTGTTTTAGACTAAAAGGTAATGCATTATTTGAAGAATCTTTACTTTGAAAGTCTGTTCTTTCCCTTTTTCACACTGTGAAACAGATTTGTATTCACCTTAAACACTGTTTCAGGACAAGAGATTGTGTTTTCGACTAAAACAATGCATTAAAAGAAGAATCTTTACATTGAAACTCTGTTCTTTACCTTTTTCAGACTATGAAACAGCTTTGTATTCACCTTAAACACTGTTTCAGGGCAAGAGATTGTGTTTTAGACTAAAACTTAATGCTTTATAAGAAGAATCTTTACTTTGAAACTCTGTTCTTTACCTTTTTCACACTATGAAACAGCTTTGTATTCGCCTTAAACACTGTTTCAGGGCAAGAGATTGTGTTTTAGACTAAAACAATGCTTTATAAGAAGAATCTTTACTTTGAAACTGTTCTTTACCTTTTTCACACTATGAAACAGCTTTGTATTCACCTTAAACACTGTTTCAGGGCAAGAGATTGTGTTTTAGACTAAAACTTAATGCTTTATAAGAAGAATCTTTACTTTGAAACTCTGTTCTTTACCTTTTTCACACTATGAAACAGCTTTGTATTCGCCTTAAACACTGTTTCAGGGCAAGAGATTGTGTTTTAGACTAAAACAATGCTTTATAAGAAGAATCTTTACTTTGAAACTCTGTTCTTTACCTTTTTCACACTATGAAACAGCTTTTTATTCAACTTAAACACTGTTTCAGGGCAAGAGATTGTGTTTTAGACTAAAACAATGCATTAAAAGAAGAATCTTTACATTGAAACTCTGTTCTTTACCTTTTTCACACTGTGAAACAGATTTGTATTCACCTTAAACACTTTTTCAGGGCAAGAGATTGTGTTTTAGACTAAAACAATGCTTTATAAGAAGAATCTTTACTTTGAAACTCTGTTCTTTATCTTTTTAACACTATGAAACAGCTTTGTATTCAACTTAAACACTGTTTCAGGGCAAGAGATTGTGTTTTAGACTAAAACTTAATGCTTTATAAGAAGAATCTTTACTTTGAAACTCAGTTCTTTACCTTTTTCACACTATGAAACAGCTTTGTATTCACCTTAAACACTGTTTCAGGGCAAGAGATTGTGTTTTAGACTAAAAGGTAATGCATTATAAGAAGAATCTTTACTTTGAAACTCTGTTCTTTACCTTTTGCACACTATGAAACAGCTTTGTATTCAACTTAAACACTGTTTCAGGGTAAGAGATTGTGTTTTAGACTAAAACAATGCTTTATAAGAAGAATCTTTACTTTGAAACTCTGTTCTTTACCTTTTCCACACTATGAAACAGCTTTGTATTCAACTTAAACACTGTTTCAGGGCAAGAGATTGTGTTTTAGACTAAAACAATGCTTCAAAAGAAGAATCTTTACTTTGAAACTCTGTTCTTTACCTTTTTAACACTATGAAACAGCTTTGTCTTCACCTTAAACACTGTTTCAGGGTAAGAGATTGTGTTTTAGACTAAAACTTAATGCTTTATAAGAAGAATCTTTACTTTGAAACTCTGTTCTTTACCTTTTCCACACTATGAAACAGCTTGGTATTCGCCTTAAACACTTTCAGGACAAGAGATTGTGTTTAGACTAAAACAATGCTTTATAAGAAGAATCTTTACATTGAAACTCTGTTCTTTAGCTTTTTCACACTATGAAACAGCTTTGTATTTGACTTAAACACTGTTTCAGGGCAAGAGATTGTGTTTTAGACTAAAACAATGCTTCAAAAGAAGAATCTTTACTTTGAAACTCTGTTCTTTACCTTTTTCACACTATGAAACAGCTTTGTATTCACCTTAAACACTGTTTCAGGGTAAGAGATTGTGTTTTAGACTAAAACTTAATGCTTTATAAGAAGAATCTTTACTTTGAAACTCTGTTCTTTACTTTTCCACACTATGAAACAGCTTTGTTTTCGCCTTAAACACTGTTTCAGGACAAGAGATTGTGTTTAGACTAAAACAATGCTTTATAAGAAGAATCTTTACATTGAAACTCTGTTCTTTACCTTTTTCACACTATGAAACAGCTTTGTATTCAGCTTAAACACTGTTTCAGGGCAAGAGATTGGGTTTTAGACTAAAAGGTAATGCATTATAAGAAGAATCTTTACTTTGAAAGTGTTCTTTACCTTTTTCACACTATGAAACAGCTTTGTATTCGCTTTAACACTGTTTCAGGGCGAGAGATTGTGTTTTAGACTAAATTTTAATGCTTTATAAGAAGAATCTTTAATTTGAAACTCTGTTCTTTACCTTTTTAACACTATGAAACAGCTTTGTATTCAACTTAAACACTGTTTCAGGGCAAGAGATTGGGTTTTAGACTAAAACTTAATGCTTTATAAGAAGAATCTTTACTTTGAAACTCAGTTCTTTACCTTTTTCACACTATGAAACAGCTTTGTATTCAGCTTAAACACTGTTTCAGGGCAAGAGATTGTGTTTTAGACTAAAAGGTAATGCATTATTAGAAGAATCTTTACTTTGAAAGTCTGTTCTTTACATTTTTCACACTGTGAAACAGATTTGTATTTGACTTAAACACTGTTTCAGGGCAAGAGATTGTGTTTTAGACTAAAACAATGCTTTATAAGAATATTTATTTTGAAACTCTGTTCTTTACCTTTTTCTCATTATGAAACAGCTTTGTATTCACCTTAAACACTGTTTCAGGGCAAGAGATTGTGTTTTAGACTAAAAGGTAATGCATTATAAGAAGAATCTTTACTTTGAAACTCTGTTCTGTACCTTTTGCACACTATGAAACAGCTTTGTATTCAACTTAAACACTGTTTCAGGGTAAGAGATTGTGTTTTAGACTAAAACAATGCTTTATAAGAAGAATCTTTACTTTGAAACTCTGTTCTTTACCTTTTCCACACTATGAAACAGCTTTGTATTCAACTTAAACACTGTTTCAGGGCAAGAGATTGTGTTTTAGACTAAAACAATGCTTCAAAAGAAGAATCTTTACTTTGAAACTCTGTTCTTTACCTTTTTAACACTATGAAACAGCTTTGTCTTCACCTTAAACACTGTTTCAGGACAAGAGATTGTGTTTTAGACTAAAAGGTAATGCATTATTTGAAGAATCTTTACTTTGAAAGTCTGTTCTTTCCCTTTTTCACACTGTGAAACAGATTTGTATTCACCTTAAACACTGTTTCAGGACAAGAGATTGTGTTTTCGACTAAAACAATGCATTAAAAGAAGAATCTTTACATTGAAACTCTGTTCTTTACCTTTTTCAGACTATGAAACAGCTTTGTATTCACCTTAAACACTGTTTCAGGGCAAGAGATTGTGTTTTAGACTAAAACTTAATGCTTTATAAGAAGAATCTTTACTTTGAAACTCTGTTCTTTACCTTTTTCACACTATGAAACAGCTTTGTATTCGCCTTAAACACTGTTTCAGGGCAAGAGATTGTGTTTTAGACTAAAACAATGCTTTATAAGAAGAATCTTTACTTTGAAACTGTTCTTTACCTTTTTCACACTATGAAACAGCTTTGTATTCACCTTAAACACTGTTTCAGGGCAAGAGATTGTGTTTTAGACTAAAACAATGCTTTATAAGAAGAATCTTTACTTTGAAACTCTGTTCTTTATCTTTTAAACACTATGAAACAGCTTTGTATTCAACTTAAACACTGTTTCAGGGCAAGAGATTGTGTTTTAGACTAAAACTTAATGCTTTATAAGAAGAATCTTTACTTTGAAACTCTGTTCTTTACTTTTCCACACTATGAAACAGCTTTGTTTTCGCCTTAAACACTGTTTCAGGACAAGAGATTGTGTTTAGACTAAAACAATGCTTTATAAGAAGAATCTTTACATTGAAACTCTGTTCTTTACCTTTTTCACACTATGAAACAGCTTTGTATTGAACTTAAACACTGTTTCAGGGCAAGAGATTGTGTTTTAGACTAAAACTTAATGCTTTATAAGAAGAATCTTTACTTTGAAACTCAGTTCTTTACCTTTTTCACACTATGAAACAGCTTTGTATTCAGCTTAAACACTGTTTCAGGGCAAGAGATTGGGTTTTAGACTAAAAGGTAATGCATTATAAGAAGAATCTTTACTTTGAAACTGTTCTTTACCTTTTTCACACTATGAAACAGCTTTGTATTCAGCTTAAACACTGTTTCAGGGCAAGAGATTGTGTTTTAGACTAAAAGGTAATGCATTATTAGAAGAATCTTTACTTTGAAAGTCTGTTCTTTACATTTTTCACACTGTGAAACAGATTTGTATTTGACTTAAACACTGTTTCAGGGCAAGAGATTGTGTTTTAGACTAAAACAATGCTTTATAAGAATATTTATTTTGAAACTCTGTTCTTTACCTTTTTCTCATTATGAAACAGCTTTGTATTCAGCTTAAACACTGTTTCAGGGCAAGAGATTGTGTTTTAGACTAAAAGGTAATGCATTATAAGAAGAATCTTTACTTTGAAACTCTGTTCTTTACCTTTTGCACACTATGAAACAGCTTTGTATTCAACTTAAACACTGTTTCAGGGTAAGAGATTGTGTTTTAGACTAAAACAATGCTTTATAAGAAGAATCTTTACTTTGAAACTCTGTTCTTTACCTTTTCCACACTATGAAACAGCTTTGTATTCAACTTAAACACTGTTTCAGGGCAAGAGATTGTGTTTTAGACTAAAACAATGCTTCAAAAGAAGAATCTTTACTTTGAAACTCTGTTCTTTACCTTTTTAAC
Organism: Electrophorus electricus; assembly: GCF_041902795.1. NCBI lineage: Eukaryota > Metazoa > Chordata > Actinopteri > Gymnotiformes > Gymnotidae > Electrophorus > Electrophorus electricus. The sequence continues at coordinate 10,834,923 of NC_137512.1, forward strand.
ACTATGAAACAGCTTTGTCTTCACCTTAAACACTGTTTCAGGGTAAGAGATTGTGTTTTAGACTAAAACTTAATGCTTTATAAGAAGAATCTTTACTTTGAAACTCTGTTCTTTACCTTTTCCACACTATGAAACAGCTTGGTATTCGCCTTAAACACTTTCAGGACAAGAGATTGTGTTTAGACTAAAACAATGCTTTATAAGAAGAATCTTTACATTGAAACTCTGTTCTTTAGCTTTTTCACACTATGAAACAGCTTTGTATTTGACTTAAACACTGTTTCAGGGCAAGAGATTGTGTTTTAGACTAAAACAATGCTTCAAAAGAAGAATCTTTACTTTGAAACTCTGTTCTTTACCTTTTTCACACTATGAAACAGCTTTGTATTCACCTTAAACACTGTTTCAGGGTAAGAGATTGTGTTTTAGACTAAAACTTAATGCTTTATAAGAAGAATCTTTACTTTGAAACTCTGTTCTTTACTTTTCCACACTATGAAACAGCTTTGTTTTCGCCTTAAACACTGTTTCAGGACAAGAGATTGTGTTTAGACTAAAACAATGCTTTATAAGAAGAATCTTTACATTGAAACTCTGTTCTTTACCTTTTTCACACTATGAAACAGCTTTGTATTCAACTTAAACACTGTTTCAGGGCAAGAGATTGTGTTTTAGACTAAAACTTAATGCTTTATAAGAAGAATCTTTACTTTGAAACTCAGTTCTTTACCTTTTTCACACTATGAAACAGCTTTGTATTCAGCTTAAACACTGTTTCAGGGCAAGAGATTGGGTTTTAGACTAAAAGGTAATGCATTATAAGAAGAATCTTTACTTTGAAACTGTTCTTTACCTTTTTCACACTATGAAACAGCTTTGTATTCGCTTTAACACTGTTTCAGGGCGAGAGATTGTGTTTTAGACTAAATTTTAATGCTTTATAAGAAGAATCTTTAATTTGAAACTCTGTTCTTTACCTTTTTAACACTATGAAACAGCTTTGTATTCAACTTAAACACTGTTTCAGGGCAAGAGATTGGGTTTTAGACTAAAACTTAATGCTTTATAAGAAGAATCTTTACTTTGAAACTCAGTTCTTTACCTTTTTCACACTATGAAACAGCTTTGTATTCAGCTTAAACACTGTTTCAGGGCAAGAGATTGTGTTTTAGACTAAAAGGTAATGCATTATTAGAAGAATCTTTACTTTGAAAGTCTGTTCTTTACATTTTTCACACTGTGAAACAGATTTGTATTTGACTTAAACACTGTTTCAGGGCAAGAGATTGTGTTTTAGACTAAAACAATGCTTTATAAGAATATTTATTTTGAAACTCTGTTCTTTACCTTTTTCTCATTATGAAACAGCTTTGTATTCACCTTAAACACTGTTTCAGGGCAAGAGATTGTGTTTTAGACTAAAAGGTAATGCATTATAAGAAGAATCTTTACTTTGAAACTCTGTTCTTTACCTTTTGCACACTATGAAACAGCTTTGTATTCAACTTAAACACTGTTTCAGGGTAAGAGATTGTGTTTTAGACTAAAACAATGCTTTATAAGAAGAATCTTTACTTTGAAACTCTGTTCTTTACCTTTTCCACACTATGAAACAGCTTTGTATTCAACTTAAACACTGTTTCAGGGCAAGAGATTGTGTTTTAGACTAAAACAATGCTTCAAAAGAAGAATCTTTACTTTGAAACTCTGTTCTTTACCTTTTTAACACTATGAAACAGCTTTGTCTTCACCTTAAACACTGTTTCAGGACAAGAGATTGTGTTTTAGACTAAAAGGTAATGCATTATTTGAAGAATCTTTACATTGAAACTCTGTTCTTTACCTTTTTCAGACTATGAAACAGCTTTGTATTCACCTTAAACACTGTTTCAGGGCAAGAGATTGTGTTTTAGACTAAAACTTAATGCTTTATAAGAAGAATCTTTACTTTGAAACTCTGTTCTTTACCTTTTTCACACTATGAAACAGCTTTGTATCCGCCTTAAACACTGTTTCAGGGCAAGAGATTGTGTTTTAGACTAAAACAATGCTTTATAAGAAGAATCTTTACTTTGAAACTGTTCTTTACCTTTTTCACACTATGAAACAGCTTTGTATTCACCTTAAACACTGTTTCAGGGCAAGAGATTGTGTTTTAGACTAAAACAATGCTTTATAAGAAGAATCTTTACTTTGAAACTCTGTTCTTTATCTTTTTAACACTATGAAACAGCTTTGTATTCAACTTAAACACTGTTTCAGGGCAAGAGATTGTGTTTTAGACTAAAACTTAATGCTTTATAAGAAGATTCTTTACTTTGAAACTCTGTTCTTTACTTTTCCACACTATGAAACAGCTTTGTTTTCGCCTTAAACACTGTTTCAGGACAAGAGATTGTGTTTAGACTAAAACAATGCTTTATAAGAAGAATCTTTACATTGAAACTCTGTTCTTTACCTTTTTCACACTATGAAACAGCTTTGTATTGAACTTAAACACTGTTTCAGGGCAAGAGATTGTGTTTTAGACTAAAACTTAATGCTTTATAAGAAGAATCTTTACTTTGAAACTCAGTTCTTTACCTTTTTCACACTATGAAACAGCTTTGTATTCAGCTTAAACACTGTTTCAGGGCAAGAGATTGGGTTTTAGACTAAAAGGTAATGCATTATAAGAAGAATCTTTACTTTGAAACTGTTCTTTACCTTTTTCACACTATGAAACAGCTTTGTATTCAGCTTAAACACTGTTTCAGGGCAAGAGATTGTGTTTTAGACTAAAAGGTAATGCATTATTAGAAGAATCTTTACTTTGAAAGTCTGTTCTTTACATTTTTCACACTGTGAAACAGATTTGTATTTGACTTAAACACTGTTTCAGGGCAAGAGATTGTGTTTTAGACTAAAACAATGCTTTATAAGAATATTTATTTTGAAACTCTGTTCTTTACCTTTTTCTCATTATGAAACAGCTTTGTATTCACCTTAAACACTGTTTCAGGGCAAGAGATTGTGTTTTAGACTAAAAGGTAATGCATTATAAGAAGAATCTTTACTTTGAAACTCTGTTCTTTACCTTTTGCACACTATGAAACAGCTTTGTATTCAACTTAAACACTGTTTCAGGGTAAGAGATTGTGTTTTAGACTAAAACAATGCTTTATAAGAAGAATCTTTACTTTGAAACTCTGTTCTTTACCTTTTCCACACTATGAAACAGCTTTGTATTCAACTTAAACACTGTTTCAGGGCAAGAGATTGTGTTTTAGACTAAAACAATGCTTCAAAAGAAGAATCTTTACTTTGAAACTCTGTTCTTTACCTTTTTAACACTATGAAACAGCTTTGTCTTCACCTTAAACACTGTTTCAGGACAAGAGATTGTGTTTTAGACTAAAAGGTAATGCATTATTTGAAGAATCTTTACTTTGAAAGTCTGTTCTTTCCCTTTTTCACACTGTGAAACAGATTTGTATTCACCTTAAACACTGTTTCAGGACAAGAGATTGTGTTTTAGACTAAAACAATGCATTAAAAGAAGAATCTTTACTTTGAAACTCTGTTCTTTACCTTTTTCACACTATGAAACAGCTTTGTATTCACCTTAAACACTGTTTCAGGGCAAGAGATTGTGTTTTAGACTAAAACTTAATGCTTTATAAGCAGAATCTTTACTTTGAAACTCTGTTCTTTATCTTTTTAACACTATGAAACAGCTTTGTATTCAACTTAAACACTGTTTCAGGGCAAGAGATTGTGTTTTAGACTAAAACTTAATGCTTTATAAGAAGAATCTTTACTTTGAAACTCAGTTCTTTACCTTTTTCACACTATGAAACAGCTTTGTATTCGCTTTACCACTGTTTCAGGGCTAGAGATTGTGTTTTAGACTAAATTTTAATGCTTTATAAGAAGAATCTTTACATTCAAACTCTGTTCTTTACCTTTTTCAGACTATGAAACAGCTTTGTATTCGCCTTAAACACTGTTTCAGGGCAAGAGATTGTGTTTTAGACTAAAACAATGCTTTATAAGAAGAATCTTTACTTTGAAACTCTGTTCTTCACCTTTTTCACACTATGAAACAGCTTTTTATTCAACTTAAACACTGTTTCAGGGCAAGAGATTGTGTTTTAGACTAAAACAATGCATTAAAAGAAGAATCTTTACATTGAAACTCTGTTCTTTACCTTTTTCACACTGTGAAACAGATTTGTATTCACCTTAAACACTTTTTCAGGGCAAGAGATTGTGTTTTAGACTAAAACAATGCTTTATAAGAAGAATCTTTACTTTGAAACTCTGTTCTTTATCTTTTTAACACTATGAAACAGCTTTGTATTCGCTTTAACACTGTTTCAGGGCAAGAGATTGTGTTTTAGACTAAAAGGTAATGCATTATAAGAAGAATCTTTACTTTGAAACTGTTCTTTACCTTTTTCACACTATGAAACAGCTTTGTATTCGCTTTAACACTGTTTCAGGGCAAGAGATTGTGTATTAGACTAAAACTTAATGCTTTATAAGAAGAATCTTAACTTTGAAACTCTGTTCTTTACCTTTTTCACACTATGAAACAGCTTTGTATTCAACTTAAGCACTGTTTCAGGGCAAGAGATTGTGTTTTAGACTAAAACAATGCTTCAAAAGAAGAATCTTTACTTTGAAACTCTGTTCTTTACCTTTTTCACACTATGAAACAGCTTTGTATTCACCTTAAACACTGTTTCAGGGTAAGAGATTGTGTTTTAGACTAAAACTTAATGCTTTATAAGAAGAATCTTTACTTTGAAACTCTGTTCTTTACCTTTTCCACACTATGAAACAGCTTTGTATTCGCCTTAAACACTTTCAGGACAAGAGATTGTGTTTAGACTAAAACAATGCTTTATAAGAAGAATCTTTACATTGAAACTCTGTTCTTTACCTTTTTCACACTATGAAACAGCTTTGTATTTGACTTAAACACTGTTTCAGGGCAAGAGATTGTGTTTTAGACTAAAACAATGCTTCAAAAGAAGAATCTTTACTTTGAAACTCTGTTCTTTACCTTTTTCACACTATGAAACAGCTTTGTATTCACCTTAAACACTGTTTCAGGGTAAGAGATTGTGTTTTAGACTAAAACTTAATGCTTTATAAGAAGAATCTTTACTTTGAAACTCTGTTCTTTACCTTTTCCACACTATGAAACAGCTTTGTATTCGCCTTAAACACTTTCAGGACAAGAGATTGTGTTTAGACTAAAACAATGCTTTATAAGAAGAATCTTTACATTGAAACTCTGTTCTTTACCTTTTTCACACTATGAAACAGCTTTGTATTGAACTTAAACACTGTTTCAGGGCAAGAGATTGTGTTTTAGACTAAAACTTAATGCTTTATAAGATGAATCTTTACTTTGAAACTCAGTTCTTTACCTTTTTCACACTATGAAACAGCTTTGTATTCAGCTTAAACACTGTTTCAGGGCAAGAGATTGTGTTTTAGACTAAAAGGTAATGCATTATAAGAAGAATCTTTACTTTGAAACTGTTCTTTACCTTTTTCACACTATGAAACAGCTTTGTATTCGCTTTAACACTGTTTCAGGGCGAGAGATTGTGTTTTAGACTAAATTTTAATGCTTTATAAGAAGAATCTTTAATTTGAAACTCTGTTCTTTACCTTTTTAACCCTATGAAACAGCTTTGTATTCAACTTAAACACTTTCAGGGCAAGAGATTGGGTTTTAGACTAAAACTTAATGCTTTATAAGAAGAATCTTTACTTTGAAACTCAGTTCTTTACCTTTTTCACACTATGAAACAGCTTTGTATTCAGCTTAAACACTGTTTCAGGGCAAGAGATTGTTTTAGACTAAAAGGTAATGCATTATTAGAAGAATCTTTACTTTGAAAGTCTGTTCTTTACATTTTTCACACTGTGAAACAGATTTGTATTTGACTTAAACACTGTTTCAGGGCAAGAGATTGTGTTTTAGACTAAAACAATGCTTTATAAGAATATTTATTTTGAAACTCTGTTCTTTACCTTTTTCACATTATGAAACAGCTTTGTATTCACCTTAAACACTGTTTCAGGGCAAGAGATTGTGTTTTAGACTAAAAGGTAATGCATTATAAGAAGAATCTTTACTTTGAAACTCTGTTCTTTACCTTTTGCACACTATGAAACAGCTTTGTATTCAACTTAAACACTGTTTCAGGGTAAGAGATTGTGTTTTAGACTAAAACAATGCTTTATAAGAAGAATCTTTACTTTGAAACTCTGTTCTTTACCTTTTCCACACTATGAAACAGCTTTGTATTCAACTTAAACACTGTGTCAGGGCAAGAGATTGTGTTTTAGACTAAAACAATGCTTCAAAAGAAGAATCTTTACTTTGAAACTCTGTTCTTTACCTTTTTAACACTATGAAACAGCTTTGTCTTCACCTTAAACACTGTTTCAGGACAAGAGATTGTGTTTTAGACTAAAAGGTAATGCATTATTTGAAGAATCTTTACTTTGAAAGTCTGTTCTTTCCCTTTTTCACACTGTGAAACAGATTTGTATTCACCTTAAACACTGTTTCAGGACAAGAGATTGTGTTTTAGACTAAAACAATGCATTAAAAGAAGAATCTTTACATTGAAACTCTGTTCTTTACCTTTTTCAGACTATGAAACAGCTTTGTCTTCACCTTAAACACTGTTTCAGGGCAAGAGATTGTGTTTTAGACTAAAACTTAATGCTTTATAAGAAGAATCTTTACTTTGAAACTCTGTTCTTTACCTTTTTCACACTATGAAACAGCTTTGTATTCGCCTTAAACACTGTTTCAGGACAAGAGATTGTGTTTTAGACTAAAACAATGCTTTATAAGAAGAATCTTTACTTTGAAACTGTTCTTTACCTTTTTCACACTATGAAACAGCTTTGTATTCACCTTAAACACTTTTTCAGGGCAAGAGATTGTGTTTTAGACTAAAACAATGCTTTATAAGAAGAATCTTTACTTTGAAACTCTGTTCTTTATCTTTTTAACACTATGAAACAGCTTTGTATTCAACTTAAACACTGTTTCAGGGCAAGAGATTGTGTTTTAGACTAAAAGGTAATGCATTATAAGAAGAATCTTTACTTTGAAACTGTTCTTTACCTTTTTCACACTATGAAACAGCTTTGTATTCACCTTAAACACTGTTTCAGGGCAAGAGATTGTGTTTTAGACTAAAACAATGCTTTATAAGAAGAATCTTTACTTTGAAACTCTGTTCTTTATCTTTTTAACACTATGAAACAGCTTTGTATTCAACTTAAACACTGTTTCAGGGCAAGAGATTGTGTTTTAGACTAAAACTTAATGCTTTATAAGAAGAATCTTTACTTTGAAACTCAGTTCTTTACCTTTTTCACACTATGAAACAGCTTTGTATTCACCTTAAACACTGTTTCAGGGCAAGAGATTGTGTTTTAGACTAAAAGGTAATGCATTATAAGATGAATCTTTACTTTGAAACTCTGTTCTTTACCTTTTTCACACTATGAAACAGCTTTGTCTTCACCTTAAACACTGTTTCAGGACAAGAGATTGTGTTTTAGACTAAAAGGTAATGCATTATTTGAAGAATCTTTACTTTGAAAGTCTGTTCTTTCCCTTTTTCACACTGTGAAACAGATTTGTATTCACCTTAAACACTGTTTCAGGACAAGAGATTGTGTTTTAGACTAAAACAATGCATTAAAAGAAGAATCTTTACATTGAAACTCTGTTCTTTACCTTTTTCACACTATGAAACAGCTTTGTATTCACCTTAAACACTGTTTCAGGGCAAGAGATTGTGTTTTAGACTAAAACTTAATGCTTTATAAGAAGAATCTTTACTTTGAAACTCTGTTCTTTACCTTTTTCACACTATGAAACAGCTTTGTATTCGCCTTAAACACTGTTTCAGGACAAGAGATTGTGTTTTAGACTAAAACAATGCTTTATAAGAAGAATCTTTACTTTGAAACTGTTCTTTACCTTTTTCACACTATGAAACAGCTTTGTATTCACCTTAAACACTTTTTCAGGGCAAGAGATTGTGTTTTAGACTAAAACAATGCTTTATAAGAAGAATCTTTACTTTGAAACTCTGTTCTTTATCTTTTTAACACTATGAAACAGCTTTGTATTCAACTTAAACACTGTTTCAGGGCAAGAGATTGTGTTTTAGACTAAAACTTAATGCTTTATAAGAAGAATCTTTACTTTGAAACTCAGTTCTTTACCTTTTTCACACTATGAAACAGCTTTGTATTCAGCTTAAACACTGTTTCAGGGCAAGAGATTGTGTTTTAGACTAAAAGGTAATGCATTATAAGAAGAATCTTTACTTTGAAACTGGTCTTTACCTTTTTCACACTATGAAACAGCTTTGTCTTCACCTTAAACACTGTTTCAGGACAAGAGATTGTGTTTTAGACTAAAAGGTAATGCATTATTTGAAGAATCTTTACTTTGAAAGTCTGTTCTTTCCCTTTTTCACACTGTGAAACAGATTTGTATTCACCTTAAACACTGTTTCAGGACAAGAGATTGTGTTTTAGACTAAAACAATGCATTAAAAGAAGAATCTTTACATTGAAACTCTGTTCTTTACCTTTTTCAGACTATGAAACAGCTTTGTATTCACCTTAAACACTGTTTCAGGGCAAGAGATTGTGTTTTAGACTAAAACTTAATGCTTTATAAGAAGAATCTTTACTTTGAAACTCTGTTCTTTACCTTTTTCACACTATGAAACAGCTTTGTATTCGCCTTAAACACTGTTTCAGGGCAAGAGATTGTGTTTTAGACTAAAACAATGCTTTATAAGAAGAATCTTTACTTTGAAACTGTTCTTTACCTTTTTCACATTATGAAACAGCTTTGTATTCACCTTAAACACTGTTTCAGGGCAAGAGATTGTGTTTTAGACTAAAACAATGCTTTATAAGAAGAATCTTTACTTTGAAACTCTGTTCTTTATCTTTTTAACACTATGAAACAGCTTTGTATTGAACTTAAACACTGTTTCAGGGCAAGAGATTGTGTTTTAGACTAAAACTTAATGCTTTATAAGAAGAATCTTTACTTTGAAACTCTGTTCTTTACCTTTTTCACACTATGAAACAGCTTTGTATTCGCCTTAAACACTGTTTCAGGACAAGAGATTGTGTTTTAGACTAAAACAATGCTTTATAAGAAGAATCTTTACTTTGAAACTGTTCTTTACCTTTTTCACACTATGAAACAGCTTTGTATTCACCTTAAACACTTTTTCAGGGCAAGAGATTGTGTTTTAGACTAAAACAATGCTTTATAAGAAGAATCTTTACTTTGAAACTCTGTTCTTTATCTTTTTAACACCATGAAACAGCTTTGTATTCAACTTAAACACTGTTTCAGGGCAAGAGATTGTGTTTTAGACTAAAAGGTAATGCATTATAAGAAGAATCTTTACTTTGAAACTGTTCTTTACCTTTTTCACACTATGAAACAGCTTTGTATTCACCTTAAACACTGTTTCAGGGCAAGAGATTGTGTTTTAGACTAAAACAATGCTTTATAAGAAGAATCTTTACTTTGAAACTCTGTTCTTTATCTTTTTAACACTATGAAACAGCTTTGTATTCAACTTAAACACTGTTTCAGGGCAAGAGATTGTGTTTTAGACTAAAACTTAATGCTTTATAAGAAGAATCTTTACTTTGAAACTCAGTTCTTTACCTTTTTCACACTATGAAACAGCTTTGTATTCACCTTAAACACTGTTTCAGGGCAAGAGATTGTGTTTTAGACTAAAAGGTAATGCATTATAAGATGAATCTTTACTTTGAAACTGTTCTTTACCTTTTTCACACTATGAAACAGCTTTGTCTTCACCTTAAACACTGTTTCAGGACAAGAGATTGTGTTTTAGACTAAAAGGTAATGCATTATTTGAAGAATCTTTACTTTGAAAGTCTGTTCTTTCCCTTTTTCACACTGTGAAACAGATTTGTATTCACCTTAAACACTGTTTCAGGACAAGAGATTGTGTTTTAGACTAAAACAATGCATTAAAAGAAGAATCTTTACATTGAAACTCTGTTCTTTACCTTTTTCACACTATGAAACAGCTTTGTCTTCACCTTAAACACTGTTTCAGGACAAGAGATTGTGTTTTAGACTAAAAGGTAATGCATTATTTGAAGAATCTTTACTTTGAAAGTCTGTTCTTTCCCTTTTTCACACTGTGAAACAGATTTGTATTCACCTTAAACACTGTTTCAGGACAAGAGATTGTGTTTTAGACTAAAACAATGCATTAAAAGAAGAATCTTTACATTGAAACTCTGTTCTTTACCTTTTTCAGACTATGAAACAGCTTTGTATTCACCTTAAACACTGTTTCAGGGCAAGAGATTGTGTTTTAGACTAAAACTTAATGCTTTATAAGAAGAATCTTTACTTTGAAACTCTGTTCTTTACCTTTTTCACACTATGAAACAGCTTTGTATTCGCCTTAAACACTGTTTCAGGACAAGAGATTGTGTTTTAGACTAAAACAATGCTTTATAAGAAGAATCTTTACTTTGAAACTGTTCTTTACCTTTTTCACACTATGAAACAGCTTTGTATTCACCTTAAACACTTTTTCAGGGCAAGAGATTGTGTTTTAGACTAAAACAATGCTTTATAAGAAGAATCTTTACTTTGAAACTCTGTTCTTTATCTTTTTAACACTATGAAACAGCTTTGTATTCAACTTAAACACTGTTTCAGGGCAAGAGATTGTGTTTTAGACTAAAACTTAATGCTTTATAAGAAGAATCTTTACTTTGAAACTCAGTTCTTTACCTTTTTCACACTATGAAACAGCTTTGTATTCAGCTTAAACACTGTTTCAGGGCAAGAGATTGTGTTTTAGACTAAAAGGTAATGCATTATAAGAAGAATCTTTACTTTGAAACTGGTCTTTACCTTTTTCACACTATGAAACAGCTTTGTCTTCACCTTAAACACTGTTTCAGGACAAGAGATTGTGTTTTAGACTAAAAGGTAATGCATTATTTGAAGAATCTTTACTTTGAAAGTCTGTTCTTTCCCTTTTTCACACTGTGAAACAGATTTGTATTCACCTTAAACACTGTTTCAGGACAAGAGATTGTGTTTTAGACTAAAACAATGCATTAAAAGAAGAATCTTTACATTGAAACTCTGTTCTTTACCTTTTTCAGACTATGAAACAGCTTTGTATTCACCTTAAACACTGTTTCAGGGCAAGAGATTGTGTTTTAGACTAAAACTTAATGCTTTATAAGAAGAATCTTTACTTTGAAACTCTGTTCTTTACCTTTTTCACACTATGAAACAGCTTTGTATTCGCCTTAAACACTGTTTCAGGGCAAGAGATTGTGTTTTAGACTAAAACAATGCTTTATAAGAAGAATCTTTACTTTGAAACTGTTCTTTACCTTTTTCACATTATGAAACAGCTTTGTATTCACCTTAAACACTGTTTCAGGGCAAGAGATTGTGTTTTAGACTAAAACAATGCTTTATAAGAAGAATCTTTACTTTGAAACTCTGTTCTTTATCTTTTTAACACTATGAAACAGCTTTGTATTGAACTTAAACACTGTTTCAGGGCAAGAGATTGTGTTTTAGACTAAAAGGTAATGCATTATAAGAAGAATCTTTACTTTGAAATTGTTCTTTACCTTTTTCACACTATGAAACAGCTTTGTATTCGCTTTAACACTGTTTCAGGGCAAGAGATTGTGTATTAGACTAAAACTTAATGCTTTATAAGAAGAATCTTTACTTTGAAACTCTGTTCTTTACCTTTTTCACACTATGAAACAGCTTTGTATTCACCTTAAACACTGTTTCAGGGCAAGAGATTGTGTTTTAGACTAAAACTTAATGCTTTATAAGAAGAATCTTTACTTTGAAACTCTGTTCTTTACCTTTTTCACACTATGAAACTGCTTTTTATTCAACTTAAACACTGTTTCAGGGCAAGAGATTGTGTTTTAGACTAAAACAATGCATTAAAAGAAGAATCTTTACATTGAAACTCTGTTCTTTACCTTTTTCACACTATGAAACAGCTTTGTATTCACCTTAAACACTGTTTCAGGGCAAGAGATTGTGTTTTAGACTAAAACTTAATGCTTTATAAGCAGAATCTTTACTTTGAAACTCTGTTCTTTATCTTTTTAACACTATGAAACAGCTTTGTATTCAACTTAAACACTGTTTCAGGGCAAGAGATTGTGTTTTAGACTAAAACTTAATGCTTTATAAGAAGAATCTTTACTTTGAAACTCAGTTCTTTACCTTTTTCACACTATGAAACAGCTTTGTATTCACCTTAAACACTGTTTCAGGGCAAGAGATTGTGTTTTAGACTAAAAGGTAATGCATTATAAGAAGAATCTTTACTTTGAAACTGTTCTTTACCTTTTTCACACTATGAAACAGCTTTGTATTCACTTTACCACTGTTTCAGGGCTAGAGATTGTGTTTTAGACTAAATTTTAATGCTTTATAAGAAGAATCTTTACATTCAAACTTTGTTCTTTACCTTTTTCAGACTATGAAACAGCTTTGTATTCACCTTAAACACTGTTTCAGGGCAAGAGATTGTGTTTTAGACTAAAACTTAATGCTTTATAAGAAGAATCTTTACTTTGAAACTCTGTTCATTACCTTTTTCACACTATGAAACAGCTTTGTATTCGCCTTAAACACTGTTTCAGGGCAAGAGATTGTGTTTTAGACTAAAACAATGCTTTATAAGAAGAATCTTTACTTTGAAACTCTGTTCTTTACCTTTTTCACACTATGAAACAGCTTTTTATTCAACTTAAACACTGTTTCAGGGCAAGAGATTGTGTTTTAGACTAAAACAATGCATTAAAAGAAGAATCTTTACATTGAAACTCTGTTCTTTACCTTTTTCACACTGTGAAACAGATTTGTATTCACCTTAAACACTTTTTCAGGGCAAGAGATTGTGTTTTAGACTAAAACAATGCTTTATAAGAAGAATCTTTACTTTGAAACTCTGTTCTTTATCTTTTTAACACTATGAAACAGTTTTGTATTCAACTTAAACACTGTTTCAGGGCAAGAGATTGTGTTTTAGACTAAAACTTAATGCTTTATAAGAAGAATCTTTACTTTGAAACTCAGTTCTTTACCTTTTTCACACTATGAAACAGCTTTGTATTCAGCTTAAACACTGTTTCAGGGCAAGAGATTGTGTTTTAGACTAAAAGGTAATGCATTATAAGAAGAATCTTTACTTTGAAACTGTTCTTTACCTTTTTCACACTATGAAACAGCTTTGTATTCGCTTTAACACTGTTTCAGGGCAAGAGATTGTGTATTAGACTAAAACTTAATGCTTTATAAGAAGAATCTTAACTTTGAAACTCTGTTCTTTACCTTTTTCACACTATGAAACAGCTTTGTATTCAACTTAAGCACTGTTTCAGGGCAAGAGATTGTGTTTTAGACTAAAACAATGCTTCAAAAGAAGAATCTTTACTTTGAAACTCTGTTCTTTACCTTTTTCACACTATGAAACAGCTTTGTATTCACCTTAAACACTGTTTCAGGGTAAGAGATTGTGTTTTAGACTAAAACTTAATGCTTTATAAGAAGAATCTTTACTTTGAAACTCTGTTCTTTACCTTTTCCACACTATGAAACAGCTTTGTATTCGCCTTAAACACTTTCAGGACAAGAGATTGTGTTTAGACTAAAACAATGCTTTATAAGAAGAATCTTTACATTGAAACTCTGTTCTTTACCTTTTTCACACTATGAAACAGCTTTGTATTTGACTTAAACACTGTTTCAGGGCAAGAGATTGTGTTTTAGACTAAAACAATGCTTCAAAAGAAGAATCTTTACTTTGAAACTCTGTTCTTTACCTTTTTCACACTATGAAACAGCTTTGTATTGAACTTAAACACTGTTTCAGGGCAAGAGATTGTGTTTTAGACTAAAACTTAATGCTTTATAAGAAGAATCTTTACTTTGAAACTCAGTTCTTTACCTTTTTCACACTATGAAACAGCTTTGTATTCAGCTTAAACACTGTTTCAGGGCAAGAGATTGTGTTTTAGACTAAAAGGTAATGCATTATAAGAAGAATCTTTACTTTGAAACTGTTCTTTACCTTTTTCACACTATGAAACAGCTTTGTATTCGCTTTAACACTGTTTCAGGGCAAGAGATTGTGTATTAGACTAAAACTTAATGCTTTATAAGAAGAATCTTAACTTTGAAACTCTGTTCTTTACCTTTTTCACACTATGAAACAGCTTTGTATTCAGCTTAAACACTGTTTCAGGGCAAGAGATTGTGTTTTAGACTAAAAGGTAATGCATTATAAGAAGAATCTTTACTTTGAAACTGGTCTTTACCTTTTTCACACTATGAAACAGCTTTGTCTTCACCTTAAACACTGTTTCAGGACAAGAGATTGTGTTTTAGACTAAAAGGTAATGCATTATTTGAAGAATCTTTACTTTGAAAGTCTGTTCTTTCCCTTTTTCACACTGTGAAACAGATTTGTATTCACCTTAAACACTGTTTCAGGACAAGAGATTGTGTTTTAGACTAAAACAATGCATTAAAAGAAGAATCTTTACATTGAAACTCTGTTCTTTACCTTTTTCAGACTATGAAACAGCTTTGTATTCACCTTAAACACTGTTTCAGGGCAAGAGATTGTGTTTTAGACTAAAACTTAATGCTTTATAAGAAGAATCTTTACTTTGAAACTCTGTTCTTTACCTTTTTCACACTATGAAACAGCTTTGTATTCGCCTTAAACACTGTTTCAGGGCAAGAGATTGTGTTTTAGACTAAAACAATGCTTTATAAGAAGAATCTTTACTTTGAAACTGTTCTTTACCTTTTTCACATTATGAAACAGCTTTGTATTCACCTTAAACACTGTTTCAGGGCAAGAGATTGTGTTTTAGACTAAAACAATGCTTTATAAGAAGAATCTTTACTTTGAAACTCTGTTCTTTATCTTTTTAACACTATGAAACAGCTTTGTATTGAACTTAAACACTGTTTCAGGGCAAGAGATTGTGTTTTAGACTAAAAGGTAATGCATTATAAGAAGAATCTTTACTTTGAAATTGTTCTTTACCTTTTTCACACTATGAAACAGCTTTGTATTCGCTTTAACACTGTTTCAGGGCAAGAGATTGTGTATTAGACTAAAACTTAATGCTTTATAAGAAGAATCTTTACTTTGAAACTCTGTTCTTTACCTTTTTCACACTATGAAACAGCTTTGTATTCACCTTAAACACTGTTTCAGGGCAAGAGATTGTGTTTTAGACTAAAACTTAATGCTTTATAAGAAGAATCTTTACTTTGAAACTCTGTTCTTTACCTTTTTCACACTATGAAACTGCTTTTTATTCAACTTAAACACTGTTTCAGGGCAAGAGATTGTGTTTTAGACTAAAACAATGCATTAAAAGAAGAATCTTTACATTGAAACTCTGTTCTTTACCTTTTTCACACTATGAAACAGCTTTGTATTCACCTTAAACACTGTTTCAGGGCAAGAGATTGTGTTTTAGACTAAAACTTAATGCTTTATAAGCAGAATCTTTACTTTGAAACTCTGTTCTTTATCTTTTTAACACTATGAAACAGCTTTGTATTCAACTTAAACACTGTTTCAGGGCAAGAGATTGTGTTTTAGACTAAAACTTAATGCTTTATAAGAAGAATCTTTACTTTGAAACTCAGTTCTTTACCTTTTTCACACTATGAAACAGCTTTGTATTCACCTTAAACACTGTTTCAGGGCAAGAGATTGTGTTTTAGACTAAAAGGTAATGCATTATAAGAAGAATCTTTACTTTGAAACTGTTCTTTACCTTTTTCACACTATGAAACAGCTTTGTATTCACTTTACCACTGTTTCAGGGCTAGAGATTGTGTTTTAGACTAAATTTTAATGCTTTATAAGAAGAATCTTTACATTCAAACTTTGTTCTTTACCTTTTTCAGACTATGAAACAGCTTTGTATTCACCTTAAACACTGTTTCAGGGCAAGAGATTGTGTTTTAGACTAAAACTTAATGCTTTATAAGAAGAATCTTTACTTTGAAACTCTGTTCATTACCTTTTTCACACTATGAAACAGCTTTGTATTCGCCTTAAACACTGTTTCAGGGCAAGAGATTGTGTTTTAGACTAAAACAATGCTTTATAAGAAGAATCTTTACTTTGAAACTCTGTTCTTTACCTTTTTCACACTATGAAACAGCTTTTTATTCAACTTAAACACTGTTTCAGGGCAAGAGATTGTGTTTTAGACTAAAACAATGCATTAAAAGAAGAATCTTTACATTGAAACTCTGTTCTTTACCTTTTTCACACTGTGAAACAGATTTGTATTCACCTTAAACACTTTTTCAGGGCAAGAGATTGTGTTTTAGACTAAAACAATGCTTTATAAGAAGAATCTTTACTTTGAAACTCTGTTCTTTATCTTTTTAACACTATGAAACAGTTTTGTATTCAACTTAAACACTGTTTCAGGGCAAGAGATTGTGTTTTAGACTAAAACTTAATGCTTTATAAGAAGAATCTTTACTTTGAAACTCAGTTCTTTACCTTTTTCACACTATGAAACAGCTTTGTATTCAGCTTAAACACTGTTTCAGGGCAAGAGATTGTGTTTTAGACTAAAAGGTAATGCATTATAAGAAGAATCTTTACTTTGAAACTGTTCTTTACCTTTTTCACACTATGAAACAGCTTTGTATTCGCTTTAACACTGTTTCAGGGCAAGAGATTGTGTATTAGACTAAAACTTAATGCTTTATAAGAAGAATCTTAACTTTGAAACTCTGTTCTTTACCTTTTTCACACTATGAAACAGCTTTGTATTCAACTTAAGCACTGTTTCAGGGCAAGAGATTGTGTTTTAGACTAAAACAATGCTTCAAAAGAAGAATCTTTACTTTGAAACTCTGTTCTTTACCTTTTTCACACTATGAAACAGCTTTGTATTCACCTTAAACACTGTTTCAGGGTAAGAGATTGTGTTTTAGACTAAAACTTAATGCTTTATAAGAAGAATCTTTACTTTGAAACTCTGTTCTTTACCTTTTCCACACTATGAAACAGCTTTGTATTCGCCTTAAACACTTTCAGGACAAGAGATTGTGTTTAGACTAAAACAATGCTTTATAAGAAGAATCTTTACATTGAAACTCTGTTCTTTACCTTTTTCACACTATGAAACAGCTTTGTATTTGACTTAAACACTGTTTCAGGGCAAGAGATTGTGTTTTAGACTAAAACAATGCTTCAAAAGAAGAATCTTTACTTTGAAACTCTGTTCTTTACCTTTTTCACACTATGAAACAGCTTTGTATTGAACTTAAACACTGTTTCAGGGCAAGAGATTGTGTTTTAGACTAAAACTTAATGCTTTATAAGAAGAATCTTTACTTTGAAACTCAGTTCTTTACCTTTTTCACACTATGAAACAGCTTTGTATTCAGCTTAAACACTGTTTCAGGGCAAGAGATTGTGTTTTAGACTAAAAGGTAATGCATTATAAGAAGAATCTTTACTTTGAAACTGTTCTTTACCTTTTTCACACTATGAAACAGCTTTGTATTCGCTTTAACACTGTTTCAGGGCAAGAGATTGTGTATTAGACTAAAACTTAATGCTTTATAAGAAGAATCTTAACTTTGAAACTCTGTTCTTTACCTTTTTCACACTATGAAACAGCTTTGTATTCAACTTAAGCACTGTTTCAGGGCAAGAGATTGTGTTTTAGACTAAAACAATGCTTCAAAAGAAGAATCTTTACTTTGAAACTCTGTTCTTTACCTTTTTCACACTATGAAACAGCTTTGTATTCACCTTAAACACTGTTTCAGGGTAAGAGATTGTGTTTTAGACTAAAACTTAATGCTTTATAAGAAGAATCTTTACTTTGAAACTCTGTTCTTTACCTTTTCCACACTATGAAACAGCTTTGTATTCGCCTTAAACACTTTCAGGACAAGAGATTGTGTTTAGACTAAAACAATGCTTTATAAGAAGAATCTTTACATTGAAACTCTGTTCTTTACCTTTTTCACACTATGAAACAGCTTTGTATTTGACTTAAACACTGTTTCAGGGCAAGAGATTGTGTTTTAGACTAAAACAATGCTTCAAAAGAAGAATCTTTACTTTGAAACTCTGTTATTTACCTTTTTCACACTATGAAACAGCTTTGTATTCACCTTAAACACTGTTTCAGGGTAAGAGATTGTGTTTTAGACTAAAACTTAATGCTTTATAAGAAGAATCTTTACTTTGAAACTCTGTTCTTTACCTTTTCCACACTATGAAACAGCTTTGTATTCGCCTTAAACACTGTTTCAGGACAAGAGATTGTGTTTAGACTAAAACAATGCTTTATAAGAAGAATCTTTACATTGAAACTCTGTTCTTTACCTTTTTCACATTATGAAACAGCTTTGTATTGAACTTAAACACTGTTTCAGGGCAAGAGATTGTGTTTTAGACTAAAACTTAATGCTTTATAAGAAGAATCTTTACTTTGAAACTCAGTTCTTTACCTTTTTCACACTATGAAACAGCTTTGTATTCAGCTTAAACACTGTTTCAGGGCAAGAGATTGTGTTTTAGACTAAAAGGTAATGCATTATAAGAAGAATCTTTACTTTGAAACTGTTCTTTACCTTTTTCACACTATGAAACAGCTTTGTATTCGCTTTTACACTGTTTCAGGGCGAGAGATTGTGTTTTAGACTAAATTTTAATGCTTTATAAGAAGAATCTTTAATTTGAAACTCTGTTCTTTACCTTTTTAACACTATGAAACAGCTTTGTATTCAACTTAAACACTGTTTCAGGGCAAGAGATTGGGTTTTAGACTAAAACTTAATGCTTTATAAGAAGAATCTTTACTTTGAAACTCAGTTCTTTACCTTTTTCACACTATGAAACAGCTTTGTATTCAGCTTAAACACTGTTTCAGGGCAAGAGATTGTGTTTTAGACTAAAAGGTAATGCATTATTAGAAGAATCTTTACTTTGAAAGTCTGTTCTTTACATTTTTCACACTGTGAAACAGATTTGTATTTGACTTAAACACTGTTTCAGGGCAAGAGATTGTGTTTTAGACTAAAACAATGCTTTATAAGAATATTTATTTTGAAACTCTGTTCTTTACCTTTTTCACATTATGAAACAGCTTTGTATTCACCTTAAACACTGTTTCAGGGCAAGAGATTGTGTTTTAGACTAAAAGGTAATGCATTATAAGAAGAATCTTTACTTTGAAACTCTGTTCTTTACCTTTTGCACACTATGAAACAGCTTTGTATTCAACTTAAACACTGTTTCAGGGTAAGAGATTGTGTTTTAGACTAAAACAATGCTTTATAAGAAGAATCTTTACTTTGAAACTCTGTTCTTTACCTTTTGCACACTATGAAACAGCTTTGTATTCGCCTTAAACACTGTTTCAGGACAAGAGATTGTGTTTTAGACTAAAACAATGCTTTATAAGAAGAATCTTTACTTTGAAACTGTTCTTTACCTTTTTCACACTATGAAACAGCTTTGTATTCACCTTAAACACTTTTTCAGGGCAAGAGATTGTGTTTTAGACTAAAACAATGCTTTATAAGAAGAATCTTTACTTTGAAACTCTGTTCTTTATCTTTTTAACACTATGAAACAGCTTTGTATTCAACTTAAACACTGTTTCAGGGCAAGCGATTGTGTTTTAGACTAAAAGGTAATGCATTATAAGAAGAATCTTTACTTTGAAACTGTTCTTTACCTTTTTCACACTATGAAACAGCTTTGTATTCACCTTAAACACTGTTTCAGGGCAAGAGATTGTGTTTTAGACTAAAACAATGCTTTAAAAGAAGAATCTTTACTTTGAAACTCTGTTCTTTATCTTTTTAACACTATGAAACAGCTTTGTATTCAACTTAAACACTGTTTCAGGGCAAGAGATTGTGTTTTAGACTAAAACTTAATGCTTTATAAGAAGAATCTTTACTTTGAAACTCAGTTCTTTACCTTTTTCACACTATGAAACAGCTTTGTATTCACCTTAAACACTGTTTCAGGGCAAGAGATTGTGTTTTAGACTAAAAGGTAATGCATTATAAGATGAATCTTTACTTTGAAACTGTTCTTTACCTTTTTCACACTATGAAACAGCTTTGTCTTCACCTTAAACACTGTTTCAGGACAAGAGATTGTGTTTTAGACTAAAAGGTAATGCATTATTTGAAGAATCTTTACTTTGAAAGTCTGTTCTTTCCCTTTTTCACACTGTGAAACAGATTTGTATTCACCTTAAACACTGTTTCAGGACAAGAGATTGTGTTTTAGACTAAAACAATGCATTAAAAGAAGAATCTTTACATTGAAACTCTGTTCTTTACCTTTTTCACACTATGAAACAGCTTTGTCTTCACCTTAAACACTGTTTCAGGACAAGAGATTGTGTTTTAGACTAAAAGGTAATGCATTATTTGAAGAATCTTTACTTTGAAAGTCTGTTCTTTCCCTTTTTCACACTGTGAAACAGATTTGTATTCACCTTAAACACTGTTTCAGGACAAGAGATTGTGTTTTAGACTAAAACAATGCATTAAAAGAAGAATCTTTACATTGAAACTCTGTTCTTTACCTTTTTCAGACTATGAAACAGCTTTGTATTCACCTTAAACACTGTTTCAGGGCAAGAGATTGTGTTTTAGACTAAAACTTAATGCTTTATAAGAAGAATCTTTACTTTGAAACTCTGTTCTTTACCTTTTTCACACTATGAAACAGCTTTGTATTCGCCTTAAACACTGTTTCAGGGCAAGAGATTGTGTTTTAGACTAAAACAATGCTTTATAAGAAGAATCTTTACTTTGAAACTGTTCTTTACCTTTTTCACATTATGAAACAGCTTTGTATTCACCTTAAACACTGTTTCAGGGCAAGAGATTGTGTTTTAGACTAAAACAATGCTTTATAAGAAGAATCTTTACTTTGAAACTCTGTTCTTTATCTTTTTAACACTATGAAACAGCTTTGTATTGAACTTAAACACTGTTTCAGGGCAAGAGATTGTGTTTTAGACTAAAAGGTAATGCATTATAAGAAGAATCTTTACTTTGAAACTGTTCTTTACCTTTTTCACACTATGAAACAGCTTTGTATTCGCTTTAACACTGTTTCAGGGCAAGAGATTGTGTATTAGACTAAAACTTAATGCTTTATAAGAAGAATCTTTACTTTGAAACTCTGTTCTTTACCTTTTTCACACTATGAAACAGCTTTGTATTCACCTTAAACACTGTTTCAGGGCAAGAGATTGTGTTTTAGACTAAAACTTAATGCTTTATAAGAAGAATCTTTACTTTGAAACTCTGTTCTTTACCTTTTTCACACTATGAAACTGCTTTTTATTCAACTTAAACACTGTTTCAGGGCAAGAGATTGTGTTTTAGACTAAAACAATGCATTAAAAGAAGAATCTTTACATTGAAACTCTGTTCTTTACCTTTTTCACACTATGAAACAGCTTTGTATTCACCTTAAACACTGTTTCAGGGCAAGAGATTGTGTTTTAGACTAAAACTTAATGCTTTATAAGCAGAATCTTTACTTTGAAACTCTGTTCTTTATCTTTTTAACACTATGAAACAGCTTTGTATTCAACTTAAACACTGTTTCAGGGCAAGAGATTGTGTTTTAGACTAAAACTTAATGCTTTATAAGAAGAATCTTTACTTTGAAACTCAGTTCTTTACCTTTTTCACACTATGAAACAGCTTTGTATTCACCTTAAACACTGTTTCAGGGCAAGAGATTGTGTTTTAGACTAAAAGGTAATGCATTATAAGAAGAATCTTTACTTTGAAACTGTTCTTTACCTTTTTCACACTATGAAACAGCTTTGTATTCGCTTTACCACTGTTTCAGGGCTAGAGATTGTGTTTTAGACTAAATTTTAATGCTTTATAAGAAGAATCTTTACATTCAAACTCTGTTCTTTACCTTTTTCAGACTATGAAACAGCTTTGTATTCACCTTAAACACTGTTTCAGGGCAAGAGATTGTGTTTTAGACTAAAACTTAATGCTTTATAAGAAGAATCTTTACTTTGAAACTCTGTTCATTACCTTTTTCACACTATGAAACAGCTTTGTATTCGCCTTAAACACTGTTTCAGGGCAAGAGATTGTGTTTTAGACTAAAACAATGCTTTATAAGAAGAATCTTTACTTTGAAACTCTGTTCTTTACCTTTTTCACACTATGAAACAGCTTTGTATTCAGCTTAAACACTGTTTCAGGGCAAGAGATTGTGTTTTAGACTAAAAGGTAATGCATTATAAGAAGAATCTTTACTTTGAAACTGTTCTTTACCTTTTTCACACTATGAAACAGCTTTGTATTCGCTTTAACACTGTTTCAGGGCAAGAGATTGTGTATTAGACTAAAACTTAATGCTTTATAAGAAGAATCTTAACTTTGAAACTCTGTTCTTTACCTTTTTCACACTATGAAACAGCTTTGTATTCAACTTAAGCACTGTTTCAGGGCAAGAGATTGTGTTTTAGACTAAAACAATGCTTCAAAAGAAGAATCTTTACTTTGAAACTCTGTTCTTTACCTTTTTCACACTATGAAACAGCTTTGTATTCACCTTAAACACTGTTTCAGGGTAAGAGATTGTGTTTTAGACTAAAACTTAATGCTTTATAAGAAGAATCTTTACTTTGAAACTCTGTTCTTTACCTTTTCCACACTATGAAACAGCTTTGTATTCGCCTTAAACACTTTCAGGACAAGAGATTGTGTTTAGACTAAAACAATGCTTTATAAGAAGAATCTTTACATTGAAACTCTGTTCTTTACCTTTTTCACACTATGAAACAGCTTTGTATTTGACTTAAACACTGTTTCAGGGCAAGAGATTGTGTTTTAGACTAAAACAATGCTTCAAAAGAAGAATCTTTACTTTGAAACTCTGTTCTTTACCTTTTTCACACTATGAAACAGCTTTGTATTGAACTTAAACACTGTTTCAGGGCAAGAGATTGTGTTTTAGACTAAAACTTAATGCTTTATAAGAAGAATCTTTACTTTGAAACTCAGTTCTTTACCTTTTTCACACTATGAAACAGCTTTGTATTCAGCTTAAACACTGTTTCAGGGCAAGAGATTGTGTTTTAGACTAAAAGGTAATGCATTATAAGAAGAATCTTTACTTTGATACTGTTCTTTACCTTTTTCACACTATGAAACAGCTTTGTATTCGCTTTAACACTGTTTCAGGGCAAGAGATTGTGTATTAGACTAAAACTTAATGCTTTATAAGAAGAATCTTAACTTTGAAACTCTGTTCTTTACCTTTTTCACACTATGAAACAGCTTTGTATTCAACTTAAGCACTGTTTCAGGGCAAGAGATTGTGTTTTAGACTAAAACAATGCTTCAATAGAAGAATCTTTACTTTGAAACTCTGTTCTTTACCTTTTTCACACTATGAAACAGCTTTGTATTCACCTTAAACACTGTTTCAGGGTAAGAGATTGTGTTTTAGACTAAAACTTAATGCTTTATAAGAAGAATCTTTACTTTGAAACTCTGTTCTTTACCTTTTCCACACTATGAAACAGCTTTGTATTCGCCTTAAACACTTTCAGGACAAGAGATTGTGTTTAGACTAAAACAATGCTTCAAAAGAAGAATCTTTACTTTGAAACTCTGTTATTTACCTTTTTCACACTATGAAACAGCTTTGTATTCACCTTAAACACTGTTTCAGGGTAAGAGATTGTGTTTTAGACTAAAACTTAATGCTTTATAAGAAGAATCTTTACTTTGAAACTCTGTTCTTTACCTTTTCCACACTATGAAACAGCTTTGTATTCGCCTTAAACACTGTTTCAGGACAAGAGATTGTGTTTAGACTAAAACAATGCTTTATAAGAAGAATCTTTACAATGAAACTCTGTTCTTTACCTTTTTCACATTATGAAACAGCTTTGTATTGAACTTAAACACTGTTTCAGGGCAAGAGATTGTGTTTTAGACTAAAACTTAATGCTTTATAAGAAGAATCTTTACTTTGAAACTCAGTTCTTTACCTTTTTCACACTATGAAACAGCTTTGTATTCAGCTTAAACACTGTTTCAGGGCAAGAGATTGTGTTTTAGACTAAAAGGTAATGCATTATAAGAAGAATCTTTACTTTGAAACTGTTCTTTACCTTTTTCACACTATGAAACAGCTTTGTATTCGCTTTAACACTGTTTCAGGGCGAGAGATTGTGTTTTAGACTAAATTTTAATGCTTTATAAGAAGAATCTTTAATTTGAAACTCTGTTCTTTACCTTTTTAACACTATGAAACAGCTTTGTATTCAACTTAAACACTGTTTCAGGGCAAGAGATTGGGTTTTAGACTAAAACTTAATGCTTTATAAGAAGAATCTTTACTTTGAAACTCAGTTCTTTACCTTTTTCACACTATGAAACAGCTTTGTATTCAGCTTAAACACTGTTTCAGGGCAAGAGATTGTGTTTTAGACTAAAAGGTAATGCATTATTAGAAGAATCTTTACTTTGAAAGTCTGTTCTTTACATTTTTCACACTGTGAAACAGATTTGTATTTGACTTAAACACTGTTTCAGGGCAAGAGATTGTGTTTTAGACTAAAACAATGCTTTATAAGAATATTTATTTTGAAACTCTGTTCTTTACCTTTTTCACATTATGAAACAGCTTTGTATTCACCTTAAACACTGTTTCAGGGCAAGAGATTGTGTTTTAGACTAAAAGGTAATGCATTATAAGAAGAATCTTTACTTTGAAACTCTGTTCTTTACCTTTTGCACACTATGAAACAGCTTTGTATTCAACTTAAACACTGTTTCAGGGTAAGAGATTGTGTTTTAGACTAAAACAATGCTTTATAAGAAGAATCTTTACTTTGAAACTCTGTTCTTTACCTTTTCCACACTATGAAACAGCTTTGTATTCAACTTAAACACTGTTTCAGGGCAAGAGATTGTGTTTTAGACTAAAACAATGCTTCAAAAGAAGAATCTTTACTTTGAAACTCTGTTCTTTACCTTTTTAACACTATGAAACAGCTTTGTCTTCACCTTAAACACTGTTTCAGGACAAGAGATTGTGTTTTAGACTAAAAGGTAATGCATTATTTGAAGAATCTTTACTTTGAAAGTCTGTTCTTTCCCTTTTTCACACTGTGAAACAGATTTGTATTCACCTTAAACACTGTTTCAGGACAAGAGATTGTGTTTTAGACTAAAACTTAATGCTTTATAAGAAGAATCTTTACTTTGAAACTCTGTTCTTTACATTTTTCACACTATGAAACAGCTTTGTATTCGCCTTAAACACTGTTTCAGGACAAGAGATTGTGTTTTAGACTAAAACAATGCTTTATAAGAAGAATCTTTACTTTGAAACTCTGTTCTTTACCTTTTCCACACTATGAAACAGCTTTGTATTCGCCTTAAACACTTTCAGGACAAGAGATTGTGTTTAGACTAAAACAATGCTTTATAAGAAGAATCTTTACATTGAAACTCTGTTCTTTACCTTTTTCACACTATGAAACAGCTTTGTATTTGACTTAAACACTGTTTCAGGGCAAGAGATTGTGTTTTAGACTAAAACAATGCTTCAAAAGAAGAATCTTTACTTTGAAACTCTGTTCTTTACCTTTTTCACACTATGAAACAGCTTTGTATTCAACTTAAGCACTGTTTCAGGGCAAGAGATTGTGTTTTAGACTAAAACAATGCTTCAAAAGAAGAATCTTTACTTTGAAACTCTGTTCTTTACCTTTTTCACACTATGAAACAGCTTTGTATTCACCTTAAACACTGTTTCAGGGTAAGAGATTGTGTTTTAGACTAAAACTTAATGCTTTATAAGAAGAATCTTTACATTGAAACTCTGTTCTTTACCTTTTTCACACTATGAAACAGCTTTGTATTTGACTTAAACACTGTTTCAGGGCAAGAGATTGTGTTTTAGACTAAAACAATGCTTCAAAAGAAGAATCTTTACTTTGAAACTCTGTTCTTTACCTTTTTCACACTATGAAACAGCTTTGTATTCACCTTAAACACTGTTTCAGGGTAAGAGATTGTGTTTTAGACTAAAACTTAATGCTTTATAAGAAGAATCTTTACTTTGAAACTCTGTTCTTTACCTTTTCCACACTATGAAACAGCTTTGTATTCGCCTTAAACACTGTTTCAGGACAAGAGATTGTGTTTAGACTAAAACAATGCTTTATAAGAAGAATCTTTACATTGAAACTCTGTTCTTTACCTTTTTTACACTATGAAACAGCTTTGTATTGAACTTAAACACTGTTTCAGGGCAAGAGATTGTGTTTTAGACTAAAACTTAATGCTTTATAAGAAGAATCTTTACTTTGAAACTCAGTTCTTTACCTTTTTCACACTATGAAACAGCTTTGTATTGAACTTAAACACTGTTTCAGGGCAAGAGATTGTGTTTTAGACTAAAACTTAATGCTTTATAAGAAGAATCTTTACTTTGAAACTCAGTTCTTTACCTTTTTCACACTATGAAACAGCTTTGTATTCAGCTTAAACACTGTTTCAGGGCAAGAGATTGTGTTTTAGACTAAAAGGTAATGCATTATAAGAAGAATCTTTACTTTGAAACTGTTCTTTACCTTTTTCACACTATGAAACAGCTTTGTATTCGCTTTAACACTGTTTCAGGGCGAGAGATTGTGTTTTAGACTAAATTTTAATGCTTTATAAGAAGAATCTTTAATTTGAAACTCTGTTCTTTACCTTTTTAACACTATGAAACAGCTTTGTATTCAACTTAAACACTGTTTCAGGGCAAGAGATTGGGTTTTAGACTAAAACTTAATGCTTTATAAGAAGAATCTTTACTTTGAAACTCAGTTCTTTACCTTTTTCACACTATGAAACAGCTTTGTATTCAGCTTAAACACTGTTTCAGGGCAAGAGATTGTGTTTTAGACTAAAAGGTAATGCATTATTAGAAGAATCTTTACTTTGAAAGTCTGTTCTTTACATTTTTCACACTGTGAAACAGATTTGTATTTGACTTAAACACTGTTTCAGGGCAAGAGATTGTGTTTTAGACTAAAACAATGCTTTATAAGAATATTTATTTTGAAACTCTGTTCTTTACCTTTTTCACATTATGAAACAGCTTTGTATTCACCTTAAACACTGTTTCAGGGCAAGAGATTGTGTTTTAGACTAAAAGGTAATGCATTATAAGAAGAATCTTTACTTTGAAACTCTGTTCTTTACCTTTTGCACACTATGAAACAGCTTTGTATTCAACTTAAACACTGTTTCAGGGTAAGAGATTGTGTTTTAGACTAAAACAATGCTTTATAAGAAGAATCTTTACTTTGAAACTCTGTTCTTTACCTTTTCCACACTATGAAACAGCTTTGTATTCAACTTAAACACTGTTTCAGGGCAAGAGATTGTGTTTTAGACTAAAACAATGCTTCAAAAGAAGAATCTTTACTTTGAAACTCTGTTCTTTACCTTTTTAACACTATGAAACAGCTTTGTCTTCACCTTAAACACTGTTTCAGGACAAGAGATTGTGTTTTAGACTAAAAGGTAATGCATTATTTGAAGAATCTTTACTTTGAAAGTCTGTTCTTTCCCTTTTTCACACTGTGAAACAGATTTGTATTCACCTTAAACACTGTTTCAGGACAAGAGATTGTGTTTTAGACTAAAACTTAATGCTTTATAAGAAGAATCTTTACTTTGAAACTCTGTTCTTTACATTTTTCACACTATGAAACAGCTTTGTATTCGCCTTAAACACTGTTTCAGGACAAGAGATTGTGTTTTAGACTAAAACAATGCTTTATAAGAAGAATCTTTACTTTGAAACTCTGTTCTTTACCTTTTCCACACTATGAAACAGCTTTGTATTCGCCTTAAACACTTTCAGGACAAGAGATTGTGTTTAGACTAAAACAATGCTTTATAAGAAGAATCTTTACATTGAAACTCTGTTCTTTACCTTTTTCACACTATGAAACAGCTTTGTATTTGACTTAAACACTGTTTCAGGGCAAGAGATTGTGTTTTAGACTAAAACAATGCTTCAAAAGAAGAATCTTTACTTTGAAACTCTGTTCTTTACCTTTTTCACACTATGAAACAGCTTTGTATTCAACTTAAGCACTGTTTCAGGGCAAGAGATTGTGTTTTAGACTAAAACAATGCTTCAAAAGAAGAATCTTTACTTTGAAACTCTGTTCTTTACCTTTTTCACACTATGAAACAGCTTTGTATTCACCTTAAACACTGTTTCAGGGTAAGAGATTGTGTTTTAGACTAAAACTTAATGCTTTATAAGAAGAATCTTTACATTGAAACTCTGTTCTTTACCTTTTTCACACTATGAAACAGCTTTGTATTTGACTTAAACACTGTTTCAGGGCAAGAGATTGTGTTTTAGACTAAAACAATGCTTCAAAAGAAGAATCTTTACTTTGAAACTCTGTTCTTTACCTTTTTCACACTATGAAACAGCTTTGTATTCACCTTAAACACTGTTTCAGGGTAAGAGATTGTGTTTTAGACTAAAACTTAATGCTTTATAAGAAGAATCTTTACTTTGAAACTCTGTTCTTTACCTTTTCCACACTATGAAACAGCTTTGTATTCGCCTTAAACACTGTTTCAGGACAAGAGATTGTGTTTAGACTAAAACAATGCTTTATAAGAAGAATCTTTACATTGAAACTCTGTTCTTTACCTTTTTTACACTATGAAACAGCTTTGTATTGAACTTAAACACTGTTTCAGGGCAAGAGATTGTGTTTTAGACTAAAACTTAATGCTTTATAAGAAGAATCTTTACTTTGAAACTCAGTTCTTTACCTTTTTCACACTATGAAACAGCTTTGTATTCAGCTTAAACACTGTTTCAGGGCAAGAGATTGTGTTTTAGACTAAAAGGTAATGCATTATAAGAAGAATCTTTACTTTGAAACTGTTCTTTACCTTTTTCACACTATGAAACAGCTTTGTATTCGCTTTAACACTGTTTCAGGGCAAGAGATTGTGTATTAGACTAAAACTTAATGCTTTATAAGAAGAATCTTAACTTTGAAACTCTGTTCTTTACCTTTTTCACACTATGAAACAGCTTTGTATTCGCCTTAAACACTTTCAGGACAAGAGATTGTGTTTAGACTAAAACAATGCTTTATAAGAAGAATCTTTACATTGAAACTCTGTTCTTTACCTTTTTCACACTATGAAACAGCTTTGTATTTGACTTAAACACTGTTTCAGGGTAAGAGATTGTGTTTTAGACTAAAACTTAATGCTTTATAAGAAGAATCTTTACTTTGAAACTCTGTTCTTTACCTTTTCCACACTATGAAACAGCTTTGTATTCGCCTTAAACACTGTTTCAGGACAAGAGATTGTGTTTAGACTAAAACAATGCTTTATAAGAAGAATCTTTACTTTGAAACTCTGTTCTTTACATTTTTCACACTATGAAACAGCTTTGTATTCGCCTTAAACACTGTTTCAGGACAAGAGATTGTGTTTTAGACTAAAACAATGCTTTATAAGAAGAATCTTTACTTTGAAACTGTTCTTTACCTTTTTCACACTATGAAACAGCTTTGTATTCACCTTAAACACTGTTTCAGGGCAAGAGATTGTGTTTTAGACTAAAACAATGCTTTATAAGAAGAATCTTTACTTTGAAACTCTGTTCTTTATCTTTTTAACACTATGAAACAGCTTTGTATTCAACTTAAACACTGTTTCAGGGCAAGAGATTGTGTTTTAGACTAAAAGGTAATGCATTATAAGAAGAATCTTTACTTTGAAACTCTGTTCTTTACCTTTTCCACACTATGAAACAGCTTTGTATTCGCCTTAAACACTTTCAGGACAAGAGATTGTGTTTAGACTAAAACAATGCTTTATAAGAAGAATCTTTACATTGAAACTCTGTTCTTTACCTTTTTCACACTATGAAACAGCTTTGTATTTGACTTAAACACTGTTTCAGGGCAAGAGATTGTGTTTTAGACTAAAACAATGCTTCAAAAGAAGAATCTTTACTTTGAAACTCTGTTCTTTACCTTTTTCACACTATGAAACAGCTTTGTATTCAACTTAAGCACTGTTTCAGGGCAAGAGATTGTGTTTTAGACTAAAACAATGCTTTATAAGAAGAATCTTTACTTTGAAACTCTGTTCTTTACCTTTTTCACACTATGAAACAGCTTTGTATTCACCTTAAACACTGTTTCATGGTAAGAGATTGTGTTTTAGACTAAAACTTAATGCTTTATAAGAAGAATCTTTACTTTGAAACTCTGTTCTTTACCTTTTCCACACTATGAAACAGCTTTGTATTCGCCTTAAACACTGTTTCAGGACAAGAGATTGTGTTTAGACTAAAACAATGCTTTATAAGAAGAATCTTTACATTGAAACTCTGTTCTTTACCTTTTTCACACTATGAAACAGCTTTGTATTGAACTTAAACACTGTTTCAGGGCAAGAGATTGTGTTTTAGACTAAAACTTAATGCTTTATAAGAAGAATCTTTACTTTGAAACTCAGTTCTTTACCTTTTTCACACTATGAAACAGCTTTGTATTCAGCTTAAACACTGTTTCAGGGCAAGAGATTGTGTTTTAGACTAAAAGGTAATGCATTATAAGAAGAATCTTTACTTTGAAACTGTTCTTTACCTTTTTCACACTATGAAACAGCTTTGTATTCGCTTTAACACTGTTTCAGGGCAAGAGATTGTGTATTAGACTAAAACTTAATGCTTTATAAGAAGAATCTTAACTTTGAAACTCTGTTCTTTACCTTTTTCACACTATGAAACAGCTTTGTATTCAAATTAAGCACTGTTTCAGGGCAAGAGATTGTGTTTTAGACTAAAACAATGCTTCAAAAGAAGAATCTTTACTTTGAAACTCTGTTCTTTACCTTTTTCACACTATGAAACAGCTTTGTATTCACCTTAAACACTGTTTCAGGGTAAGAGATTGTGTTTTAGACTAAAACTTAATGCTTTATAAGAAGAATCTTTACTTTGAAACTCTGTTCTTTACCTTTTCCACACTATGAAACAGCTTTGTATTCGCCTTAAACACTTTCAGGACAAGAGATTGTGTTTAGACTAAAACAATGCTTTATAAGAAGAATCTTTACATTGAAACTCTGTTCTTTACCTTTTTCACACTATGAAACAGCTTTGTATTTGACTTAAACACTGTTTCAGGGCAAGAGATTGTGTTTTAGACTAAAACAATGCTTCAAAAGAAGAATCTTTACTTTGAAACTCTGTTATTTACCTTTTTCACACTATGAAACAGCTTTGTATTCACCTTAAACACTGTTTCAGGGTAAGAGATTGTGTTTTAGACTAAAACTTAATGCTTTATAAGAAGAATCTTTACTTTGAAACTCTGTTCTTTACCTTTTCCACACTATGAAACAGCTTTGTATTCGCCTTAAACACTGTTTCAGGACAAGAGATTGTGTTTAGACTAAAACAATGCTTTATAAGAAGAATCTTTACATTGAAACTCTGTTCTTTACCTTTTTCACATTATGAAACAGCTTTGTATTGAACTTAAACACTGTTTCAGGGCAAGAGATTGTGTTTTAGACTAAAACTTAATGCTTTATAAGAAGAATCTTTACTTTGAAACTCAGTTCTTTACCTTTTTCACACTATGAAACAGCTTTGTATTCAGCTTAAACACTGTTTCAGGGCAAGAGATTGTGTTTTAGACTAAAAGGTAATGCATTATAAGAAGAATCTTTACTTTGAAACTGTTCTTTACCTTTTTCACACTATGAAACAGCTTTGTATTCGCTTTAACACTGTTTCAGGGCGAGATATTGTGTTTTAGACTAAATTTTAATGCTTTATAAGAAGAATCTTTAATTTGAAACTCTGTTCTTTACCTTTTTAACACTATGAAACAGCTTTGTATTCAACTTAAACACTGTTTCAGGGCAAGAGATTGGGTTTTAGACTAAAACTTAATGCTTTATAAGAAGAATCTTTACTTTGAAACTCAGTTCTTTACCTTTTTCACACTATGAAACAGCTTTGTATTCAGCTTAAACACTGTTTCAGGGCAAGAGATTGTGTTTTAGACTAAAAGGTAATGCATTATTAGAAGAATCTTTACTTTGAAAGTCTGTTCTTTACATTTTTCACACTGTGAAACAGATTTGTATTTGACTTAAACACTGTTTCAGGGCAAGAGATTGTGTTTTAGACTAAAACAATGCTTTATAAGAATATTTATTTTGAAACTCTGTTCTTTACCTTTTTCACATTATGAAACAGCTTTGTATTCACCTTAAACACTGTTTCAGGGCAAGAGATTGTGTTTTAGACTAAAACTTAATGCTTTATAAGAAGAATCTTAACTTTGAAACTCTGTTCTTTACCTTTTTCACACTATGAAACAGCTTTGTATTCGCCTTAAACACTTTCAGGACAAGAGATTGTGTTTAGACTAAAACAATGCTTTATAAGAAGAATCTTTACATTGAAACTCTGTTCTTTACCTTTTTCACACTATGAAACAGCTTTGTATTTGACATAAACACTGTTTCAGGGTAAGAGATTGTGTTTTAGACTAAAACTTAATGCTTTATAAGAAGAATCTTTACTTTGAAACTCTGTTCTTTACCTTTTCCACACTATGAAACAGCTTTGTATTCGCCTTAAACACTGTTTCAGGACAAGAGATTGTGTTTAGACTAAAACAATGCTTTATAAGAAGAATCTTTACTTTGAAACTCTGTTCTTTACATTTTTCACACTATGAAACAGCTTTGTATTCGCCTTAAACACTGTTTCAGGACAAGAGATTGTGTTTTAGACTAAAACAATGCTTTATAAGAAGAATCTTTACTTTGAAACTGTTCTTTACCTTTTTCACACTATGAAACAGCTTTGTATTCACCTTAAACACTGTTTCAGGGCAAGAGATTGTGTTTTAGACTAAAACAATGCTTTATAAGAAGAATCTTTACTTTGAAACTCTGTTCTTTATCTTTTTAACACTATGAAACAGCTTTGTATTCAACTTAAACACTGTTTCAGGGCAAGAGATTGTGTTTTAGACTAAAAGGTAATGCATTATAAGAAGAATCTTTACTTTGAAACTCTGTTCTTTACCTTTTCCACACTATGAAACAGCTTTGTATTCGCCTTAAACACTTTCAGGACAAGAGATTGTGTTTAGACTAAAACAATGCTTTATAAGAAGAATCTTTACATTGAAACTCTGTTCTTTACCTTTTTCACACTATGAAACAGCTTTGTATTTGACTTAAACACTGTTTCAGGGCAAGAGATTGTGTTTTAGACTAAAACAATGCTTCAAAAGAAGAATCTTTACTTTGAAACTCTGTTCTTTACCTTTTTCACACTATGAAACAGCTTTGTATTCAACTTAAGCACTGTTTCAGGGCAAGAGATTGTGTTTTAGACTAAAACAATGCTTTATAAGAAGAATCTTTACTTTGAAACTCTGTTCTTTACCTTTTTCACACTATGAAACAGCTTTGTATTCACCTTAAACACTGTTTCATGGTAAGAGATTGTGTTTTAGACTAAAACTTAATGCTTTATAAGAAGAATCTTTACTTTGAAACTCTGTTCTTTACCTTTTCCACACTATGAAACAGCTTTGTATTCGCCTTAAACACTGTTTCAGGACAAGAGATTGTGTTTAGACTAAAACAATGCTTTATAAGAAGAATCTTTACATTGAAACTCTGTTCTTTACCTTTTTCACACTATGAAACAGCTTTGTATTGAACTTAAACACTGTTTCAGGGCAAGAGATTGTGTTTTAGACTAAAACTTAATGCTTTATAAGAAGAATCTTTACTTTGAAACTCAGTTCTTTACCTTTTTCACACTATGAAACAGCTTTGTATTCAGCTTAAACACTGTTTCAGGGCAAGAGATTGTGTTTTAGACTAAAAGGTAATGCATTATAAGAAGAATCTTTACTTTGAAACTGTTCTTTACCTTTTTCACACTATGAAACAGCTTTGTATTCGCTTTAACACTGTTTCAGGGCAAGAGATTGTGTATTAGACTAAAACTTAATGCTTTATAAGAAGAATCTTAACTTTGAAACTCTGTTCTTTACCTTTTTCACACTATGAAACAGCTTTGTATTCAAATTAAGCACTGTTTCAGGGCAAGAGATTGTGTTTTAGACTAAAACAATGCTTCAAAAGAAGAATCTTTACTTTGAAACTCTGTTCTTTACCTTTTTCACACTATGAAACAGCTTTGTATTCACCTTAAACACTGTTTCAGGGTAAGAGATTGTGTTTTAGACTAAAACTTAATGCTTTATAAGAAGAATCTTTACTTTGAAACTCTGTTCTTTACCTTTTCCACACTATGAAACAGCTTTGTATTCGCCTTAAACACTTTCAGGACAAGAGATTGTGTTTAGACTAAAACAATGCTTTATAAGAAGAATCTTTACATTGAAACTCTGTTCTTTACCTTTTTCACACTATGAAACAGCTTTGTATTTGACTTAAACACTGTTTCAGGGCAAGAGATTGTGTTTTAGACTAAAACAATGCTTCAAAAGAAGAATCTTTACTTTGAAACTCTGTTATTTACCTTTTTCACACTATGAAACAGCTTTGTATTCACCTTAAACACTGTTTCAGGGTAAGAGATTGTGTTTTAGACTAAAACTTAATGCTTTATAAGAAGAATCTTTACTTTGAAACTCTGTTCTTTACCTTTTCCACACTATGAAACAGCTTTGTATTCGCCTTAAACACTGTTTCAGGACAAGAGATTGTGTTTAGACTAAAACAATGCTTTATAAGAAGAATCTTTACATTGAAACTCTGTTCTTTACCTTTTTCACATTATGAAACAGCTTTGTATTGAACTTAAACACTGTTTCAGGGCAAGAGATTGTGTTTTAGACTAAAACTTAATGCTTTATAAGAAGAATCTTTACTTTGAAACTCAGTTCTTTACCTTTTTCACACTATGAAACAGCTTTGTATTCAGCTTAAACACTGTTTCAGGGCAAGAGATTGTGTTTTAGACTAAAAGGTAATGCATTATAAGAAGAATCTTTACTTTGAAACTGTTCTTTACCTTTTTCACACTATGAAACAGCTTTGTATTCGCTTTAACACTGTTTCAGGGCGAGATATTGTGTTTTAGACTAAATTTTAATGCTTTATAAGAAGAATCTTTAATTTGAAACTCTGTTCTTTACCTTTTTAACACTATGAAACAGCTTTGTATTCAACTTAAACACTGTTTCAGGGCAAGAGATTGGGTTTTAGACTAAAACTTAATGCTTTATAAGAAGAATCTTTACTTTGAAACTCAGTTCTTTACCTTTTTCACACTATGAAACAGCTTTGTATTCAGCTTAAACACTGTTTCAGGGCAAGAGATTGTGTTTTAGACTAAAAGGTAATGCATTATTAGAAGAATCTTTACTTTGAAAGTCTGTTCTTTACATTTTTCACACTGTGAAACAGATTTGTATTTGACTTAAACACTGTTTCAGGGCAAGAGATTGTGTTTTAGACTAAAACAATGCTTTATAAGAATATTTATTTTGAAACTCTGTTCTTTACCTTTTTCACATTATGAAACAGCTTTGTATTCACCTTAAACACTGTTTCAGGGCAAGAGATTGTGTTTTAGACTAAAAGGTAATGCATTATAAGAAGAATCTTTACTTTGAAACTCTGTTCTTTACCTTTTGCACACTATGAAACAGCTTTGTATTCAACTTAAACACTGTTTCAGGGTAAGAGATTGTGTTTTAGACTAAAACAATGCTTTATAAGAAGAATCTTTACTTTGAAACTCTGTTCTTTACCTTTTCCACACTATGAAACAGCTTTGTATTCAACTTAAACACTGTTTCAGGGCAAGAGATTGTGTTTTAGACTAAAACAATGCTTCAAAAGAAGAATCTTTACTTTGAAACTCTGTTCTTTACCTTTTTAAAACTATGAAACAGCTTTGTCTTCACCTTAAACACTGTTTCAGGACAAGAGATTGTGTTTTAGACTAAAAGGTAATGCATTATTTGAAGAATCTTTACTTTGAAAGTCTGTTCTTTCCCTTTTTCACACTGTGAAACAGATTTGTATTCACCTTAAACACTGTTTCAGGACAAGAGATTGTGTTTTAGACTAAAACTTAATGCTTTATAAGAAGAATCTTTACTTTGAAACTCTGTTCTTTACCTTTTTCACACTATGAAACAGCTTTGTATTCGCCTTAAACACTGTTTCAGGACAAGAGATTGTGTTTTAGACTAAAACAATGCTTTATAAGAAGAATCTTTACTTTGAAACTGTTCTTTACCTTTTTCACACTATGAAACAGCTTTGTATTCACCTTAAACACTGTTTCAGGGCAAGAGATTGTGTTTTAGACTAAAACAATGCTTTATAAGAAGAATCTTTACTTTGAAACTCTGTTCTTTACCTTTTTCACACTATGAAACAGCTTTGTATTCACCTTAAACACTGTTTCAGGGCAAGAGATTGTGTTTTAGACTAAAACTTAATGCTTTATAAGAAGAATCTTTACTTTGAAACTCTGTTCTTTACCTTTTCCACACTATGAAACAGCTTTGTATTCGCCTTAAACACTTTCAGGACAAGAGATTGTGTTTAGACTAAAACAATGCTTTATAAGAAGAATCTTTACATTGAAACTCTGTTCTTTACCTTTTTCACACTATGAAACAGCTTTGTATTTGACTTAAACACTGTTTCAGGGCAAGAGATTGTGTTTTAGACTAAAACAATGCTTCAAAAGAAGAATCTTTACTTTGAAACTCTGTTCTTTACCTTTTTCACACTATGAAACAGCTTTGTATTCACCTTAAACACTGTTTCAGGGTAAGAGATTGTGTTTTAGACTAAAACTTAATGCTTTATAAGAAGAATCTTTACTTTGAAACTCTGTTCTTTACCTTTTCCACACTATGAAACAGCTTTGTATTCGCCTTAAACACTGTTTCAGGACAAGAGATTGTGTTTAGACTAAAACAATGCTTTATAAGAAGAATCTTTACATTGAAACTCTGTTCTTTACCTTTTTCACACTATGAAACAGCTTTGTATTGAACTTAAACACTGTTTCAGGGCAAGAGATTGTGTTTTAGACTAAAACTTAATGCTTTATAAGAAGAATCTTTACTTTGAAACTCAGTTCTTTACCTTTTTCACACTATGAAACAGCTTTGTATTCAGCTTAAACACTGTTTCAGGGCAAGAGATTGTGTTTTAGACTAAAAGGTAATGCATTATAAGAAGAATCTTTACTTTGAAACTGTTCTTTACCTTTTTCACACTATGAAACAGCTTTGTATTCGCTTTAACACTGTTTCAGGGTAAGAGATTGTGTATTAGACTAAAACTTAATGCTTTATAAGAAGAATCTTAACTTTGAAACTCTGTTCTTTACCTTTTTCACACTATGAAACAGCTTTGTATTCAACTTAAGCACTGTTTCAGGGCAAGAGATTGTGTTTTAGACTAAAACAATGCTTCAAAAGAAGAATCTTTACTTTGAAACTCTGTTCTTTACCTTTTTCACACTATGAAACAGCTTTGTATTCACCTTAAACACTGTTTCAGGGTAAGAGATTGTGTTTTAGAGTAAAACTTAATGCTTTATAAGAAGAATCTTTACTTTGAAACTCAGTTCTTTACCTTTTTCACACTATGAAACAGCTTTGTATTCAGCTTAAACACTGTTTCAGGGCAAGAGATTGTGTTTTAGACTAAAAGGTAATGCATTATTAGAAGAATCTTTACTTTGAAAGTCTGTTCTTTACATTTTTCACACTGTGAAACAGATTTGTATTTGACTTAAACACTGTTTCAGGGCAAGAGATTGTGTTTTAGACTAAAACAATGCTTTATAAGAATATTTATTTTGAAACTCTGTTCTTTACCTTTTTCACATTATGAAACAGCTTTGTATTCACCTTAAACACTGTTTCAGGGCAAGAGATTGTGTTTTAGACTAAAAGGTAATGCATTATAAGAAGAATCTTTACTTTGAAACTCTGTTCTTTACCTTTTGCACACTATGAAACAGCTTTGTATTCAACTTAAACACTGTTTCAGGGTAAGAGATTGTGTTTTAGACTAAAACAATGCTTTATAAGAAGAATCTTTACTTTGAAACTCTGTTCTTTACCTTTTCCACACTATGAAACAGCTTTGTATTCAACTTAAACACTGTTTCAGGGCAAGAGATTGTGTTTTAGACTAAAACAATGCTTCAAAAGAAGAATCTTTACTTTGAAACTCTGTTCTTTACCTTTTTAAAACTATGAAACAGCTTTGTCTTCACCTTAAACACTGTTTCAGGACAAGAGATTGTGTTTTAGACTAAAAGGTAATGCATTATTTGAAGAATCTTTACTTTGAAAGTCTGTTCTTTCCCTTTTTCACACTGTGAAACAGATTTGTATTCACCTTAAACACTGTTTCAGGACAAGAGATTGTGTTTTAGACTAAAACTTAATGCTTTATAAGAAGAATCTTTACTTTGAAACTCTGTTCTTTACCTTTTTCACACTATGAAACAGCTTTGTATTCGCCTTAAACACTGTTTCAGGACAAGAGATTGTGTTTTAGACTAAAACAATGCTTTATAAGAAGAATCTTTACTTTGAAACTGTTCTTTACCTTTTTCACACTATGAAACAGCTTTGTATTCACCTTAAACACTGTTTCAGGGCAAGAGATTGTGTTTTAGACTAAAACAATGCTTTATAAGAAGAATCTTTACTTTGAAACTCTGTTCTTTACCTTTTTCACACTATGAAACAGCTTTGTATTCACCTTAA
This sequence comes from Electrophorus electricus, assembly GCF_041902795.1. Classification (NCBI taxonomy): domain Eukaryota; kingdom Metazoa; phylum Chordata; class Actinopteri; order Gymnotiformes; family Gymnotidae; genus Electrophorus; species Electrophorus electricus. The sequence goes on from NC_137512.1 coordinate 10,873,959, forward strand.
ACACTGTTTCAGGGCAAGAGATTGTGTTTTAGACTAAAACTTAATGCTTTATAAGAAGAATCTTTACTTTGAAACTCTGTTCTTTACCTTTTCCACACTATGAAACAGCTTTGTATTCGCCTTAAACACTTTCAGGACAAGAGATTGTGTTTAGACTAAAACAATGCTTTATAAGAAGAATCTTTACATTGAAACTCTGTTCTTTACCTTTTTCACACTATGAAACAGCTTTGTATTTGACTTAAACACTGTTTCAGGGCAAGAGATTGTGTTTTAGACTAAAACAATGCTTCAAAAGAAGAATCTTTACTTTGAAACTCTGTTCTTTACCTTTTTCACACTATGAAACAGCTTTGTATTCACCTTAAACACTGTTTCAGGGTAAGAGATTGTGTTTTAGACTAAAACTTAATGCTTTATAAGAAGAATCTTTACTTTGAAACTCTGTTCTTTACCTTTTCCACACTATGAAACAGCTTTGTATTCGCCTTAAACACTGTTTCAGGACAAGAGATTGTGTTTAGACTAAAACAATGCTTTATAAGAAGAATCTTTACATTGAAACTCTGTTCTTTACCTTTTTCACACTATGAAACAGCTTTGTATTGAACTTAAACACTGTTTCAGGGCAAGAGATTGTGTTTTAGACTAAAACTTAATGCTTTATAAGAAGAATCTTTACTTTGAAACTCAGTTCTTTACCTTTTTCACACTATGAAACAGCTTTGTATTCAGCTTAAACACTGTTTCAGGGCAAGAGATTGTGTTTTAGACTAAAAGGTAATGCATTATAAGAAGAATCTTTACTTTGAAACTGTTCTTTACCTTTTTCACACTATGAAACAGCTTTGTATTCGCTTTAACACTGTTTCAGGGTAAGAGATTGTGTATTAGACTAAAACTTAATGCTTTATAAGAAGAATCTTAACTTTGAAACTCTGTTCTTTACCTTTTTCACACTATGAAACAGCTTTGTATTCAACTTAAGCACTGTTTCAGGGCAAGAGATTGTGTTTTAGACTAAAACAATGCTTCAAAAGAAGAATCTTTACTTTGAAACTCTGTTCTTTACCTTTTTCACACTATGAAACAGCTTTGTATTCACCTTAAACACTGTTTCAGGGTAAGAGATTGTGTTTTAGACTAAAACTTAATGCTTTATAAGAAGAATCTTTACTTTGAAACTCTGTTCTTTACCTTTTCCACACTATGAAACAGCTTTGTATTCGCCTTAAACACTTTCAGGACAAGAAATTGTGTTTAGACTAAAACAATGCTTTATAAGAAGAATCTTTACATTGAAACTCTGTTCTTTACCTTTTTCACACTATGAAACAGCTTTTTATTTGACTTAAACACTGTTTCAGGGCAAGAGATTGTGTTTTAGACTAAAACAATGCTTCAAAAGAAGAATCTTTACTTTGAAACTCTGTTATTTACCTTTTTCACACTATGAAACAGCTTTGTATTCACCTTAAACACTGTTTCAGGGTAAGAGATTGTGTTTTAGACTAAAACTTAATGCTTTATAAGAAGAATCTTTACTTTGAAACTCTGTTCTTTACCTTTTCCACACTATGAAACAGCTTTGTATTCGCCTTAAACACTTTCAGGACAAGAGATTGTGTTTAGACTAAAACAATGCTTTATAAGAAGAATCTTTACATTGAAACTCTGTTCTTTACCTTTTTCACACTATGAAACAGCTTTGTATTTGACTTAAACACTGTTTCAGGGTAAGAGATTGTGTTTTAGACTAAAACTTAATGCTTTATAAGAAGAATCTTTACTTTGAAACTCTGTTCTTTACCTTTTCCACACTATGAAACAGCTTTGTATTCGCCTTAAACACTGTTTCAGGACAAGAGATTGTGTTTAGACTAAAACAATGCTTTATAAGAAGAATCTTTACTTTGAAACTCTGTTCTTTACATTTTTCACACTATGAAACAGCTTTGTATTCGCCTTAAACACTGTTTCAGGACAAGAGATTGTGTTTTAGACTAAAACAATGCTTTATAAGAAGAATCTTTACTTTGAAACTGTTCTTTACCTTTTTCACACTATGAAACAGCTTTGTATTCACCTTAAACACTGTTTCAGGGCAAGAGATTGTGTTTTAGACTAAAACAATGCTTTATAAGAAGAATCTTTACTTTGAAACTCTGTTCTTTATCTTTTTAACACTATGAAACAGCTTTGTATTCAACTTAAACACTGTTTCAGGGCAAGAGATTGTGTTTTAGACTAAAAGGTAATGCATTATAAGAAGAATCTTTACTTTGAAACTCTGTTCTTTACCTTTTCCACACTATGAAACAGCTTTGTATTCGCCTTAAACACTTTCAGGACAAGAGATTTTGTTTAGACTAAAACAATGCTTTATAAGAAGAATCTTTACATTGAAACTCTGTTCTTTACCTTTTTCACACTATGAAACAGCTTTGTATTTGACTTAAACACTGTTTCAGGGCAAGAGATTGTGTTTTAGACTAAAACAATGCTTCAAAAGAAGAATCTTTACTTTGAAACTCTGTTCTTTACCTTTTTCACACTATGAAACAGCTTTGTATTCAACTTAAGCACTGTTTCAGGGCAAGAGATTGTGTTTTAGACTAAAACAATGCTTTATAAGAAGAATCTTTACTTTGAAACTCTGTTCTTTACCTTTTTCACACTATGAAACAGCTTTGTATTCACCTTAAACACTGTTTCATGGTAAGAGATTGTGTTTTAGACTAAAACTTAATGCTTTATAAGAAGAATCTTTACTTTGAAACTCTGTTCTTTACCTTTTCCACACTATGAAACAGCTTTGTATTCGCCTTAAACACTGTTTCAGGACAAGAGATTGTGTTTAGACTAAAACAATGCTTTATAAGAAGAATCTTTACATTGAAACTCTGTTCTTTACCTTTTTCACACTATGAAACAGCTTTGTATTGAACTTAAACACTGTTTCAGGGCAAGAGATTGTGTTTTAGACTAAAACTTAATGCTTTATAAGAAGAATCTTTACTTTGAAACTCAGTTCTTTACCTTTTTCACACTATGAAACAGCTTTGTATTCAGCTTAAACACTGTTTCAGGGCAAGAGATTGTGTTTTAGACTAAAAGGTAATGCATTATAAGAAGAATCTTTACTTTGAAACTGTTCTTTACCTTTTTCACACTATGAAACAGCTTTGTATTCGCTTTAACACTGTTTCAGGGCAAGAGATTGTGTATTAGACTAAAACTTAATGCTTTATAAGAAGAATCTTAACTTTGAAACTCTGTTCTTTACCTTTTTCACACTATGAAACAGCTTTGTATTCAAATTAAGCACTGTTTCAGGGCAAGAGATTGTGTTTTAGACTAAAACAATGCTTCAAAAGAAGAATCTTTACTTTGAAACTCTGTTCTTTACCTTTTTCACACTATGAAACAGCTTTGTATTCACCTTAAACACTGTTTCAGGGTAAGAGATTGTGTTTTAGACTAAAACTTAATGCTTTATAAGAAGAATCTTTACTTTGAAACTCTGTTCTTTACCTTTTCCACACTATGAAACAGCTTTGTATTCGCCTTAAACACTTTCAGGACAAGAGATTGTGTTTAGACTAAAACAATGCTTTATAAGAAGAATCTTTACATTGAAACTCTGTTCTTTACCTTTTTCACACTATGAAACAGCTTTGTATTTGACTTAAACACTGTTTCAGGGCAAGAGATTGTGTTTTAGACTAAAACAATGCTTCAAAAGAAGAATCTTTACTTTGAAACTCTGTTATTTACCTTTTTCACACTATGAAACAGCTTTGTATTCACCTTAAACACTGTTTCAGGGTAAGAGATTGTGTTTTAGACTAAAACTTAATGCTTTATAAGAAGAATCTTTACTTTGAAACTCTGTTCTTTACCTTTTCCACACTATGAAACAGCTTTGTATTCGCCTTAAACACTGTTTCAGGACAAGAGATTGTGTTTAGACTAAAACAATGCTTTATAAGAAGAATCTTTACATTGAAACTCTGTTCTTTACCTTTTTCACATTATGAAACAGCTTTGTATTGAACTTAAACACTGTTTCAGGGCAAGAGATTGTGTTTTAGACTAAAACTTAATGCTTTATAAGAAGAATCTTTACTTTGAAACTCAGTTCTTTACCTTTTTCACACTATGAAACAGCTTTGTATTCAGCTTAAACACTGTTTCAGGGCAAGAGATTGTGTTTTAGACTAAAAGGTAATGCATTATAAGAAGAATCTTTACTTTGAAACTGTTCTTTACCTTTTTCACACTATGAAACAGCTTTGTATTCGCTTTAACACTGTTTCAGGGCGAGATATTGTGTTTTAGACTAAATTTTAATGCTTTATAAGAAGAATCTTTAATTTGAAACTCTGTTCTTTACCTTTTTAACACTATGAAACAGCTTTGTATTCAACTTAAACACTGTTTCAGGGCAAGAGATTGGGTTTTAGACTAAAACTTAATGCTTTATAAGAAGAATCTTTACTTTGAAACTCAGTTCTTTACCTTTTTCACACTATGAAACAGCTTTGTATTCAGCTTAAACACTGTTTCAGGGCAAGAGATTGTGTTTTAGACTAAAAGGTAATGCATTATTAGAAGAATCTTTACTTTGAAAGTCTGTTCTTTACATTTTTCACACTGTGAAACAGATTTGTATTTGACTTAAACACTGTTTCAGGGCAAGAGATTGTGTTTTAGACTAAAACAATGCTTTATAAGAATATTTATTTTGAAACTCTGTTCTTTACCTTTTTCACATTATGAAACAGCTTTGTATTCACCTTAAACACTGTTTCAGGGCAAGAGATTGTGTTTTAGACTAAAAGGTAATGCATTATAAGAAGAATCTTTACTTTGAAACTCTGTTCTTTACCTTTTGCACACTATGAAACAGCTTTGTATTCAACTTAAACACTGTTTCAGGGTAAGAGATTGTGTTTTAGACTAAAACAATGCTTTATAAGAAGAATCTTTACTTTGAAACTCTGTTCTTTACCTTTTCCACACTATGAAACAGCTTTGTATTCAACTTAAACACTGTTTCAGGGCAAGAGATTGTGTTTTAGACTAAAACAATGCTTCAAAAGAAGAATCTTTACTTTGAAACTCTGTTCTTTACCTTTTTAAAACTATGAAACAGCTTTGTCTTCACCTTAAACACTGTTTCAGGACAAGAGATTGTGTTTTAGACTAAAAGGTAATGCATTATTTGAAGAATCTTTACTTTGAAAGTCTGTTCTTTCCCTTTTTCACACTGTGAAACAGATTTGTATTCACCTTAAACACTGTTTCAGGACAAGAGATTGTGTTTTAGACTAAAACTTAATGCTTTATAAGAAGAATCTTTACTTTGAAACTCTGTTCTTTACCTTTTTCACACTATGAAACAGCTTTGTATTCGCCTTAAACACTGTTTCAGGACAAGAGATTGTGTTTTAGACTAAAACAATGCTTTATAAGAAGAATCTTTACTTTGAAACTGTTCTTTACCTTTTTCACACTATGAAACAGCTTTGTATTCACCTTAAACACTGTTTCAGGGCAAGAGATTGTGTTTTAGACTAAAACAATGCTTTATAAGAAGAATCTTTACTTTGAAACTCTGTTCTTTACCTTTTTCACACTATGAAACAGCTTTGTATTCACCTTAAACACTGTTTCAGGGCAAGAGATTGTGTTTTAGACTAAAACTTAATGCTTTATAAGAAGAATCTTTACTTTGAAACTCTGTTCTTTACCTTTTCCACACTATGAAACAGCTTTGTATTCGCCTTAAACACTTTCAGGACAAGAGATTGTGTTTAGACTAAAACAATGCTTTATAAGAAGAATCTTTACATTGAAACTCTGTTCTTTACCTTTTTCACACTATGAAACAGCTTTGTATTTGACTTAAACACTGTTTCAGGGCAAGAGATTGTGTTTTAGACTAAAACAATGCTTCAAAAGAAGAATCTTTACTTTGAAACTCTGTTCTTTACCTTTTTCACACTATGAAACAGCTTTGTATTCACCTTAAACACTGTTTCAGGGTAAGAGATTGTGTTTTAGACTAAAACTTAATGCTTTATAAGAAGAATCTTTACTTTGAAACTCTGTTCTTTACCTTTTCCACACTATGAAACAGCTTTGTATTCGCCTTAAACACTGTTTCAGGACAAGAGATTGTGTTTAGACTAAAACAATGCTTTATAAGAAGAATCTTTACATTGAAACTCTGTTCTTTACCTTTTTCACACTATGAAACAGCTTTGTATTGAACTTAAACACTGTTTCAGGGCAAGAGATTGTGTTTTAGACTAAAACTTAATGCTTTATAAGAAGAATCTTTACTTTGAAACTCAGTTCTTTACCTTTTTCACACTATGAAACAGCTTTGTATTCAGCTTAAACACTGTTTCAGGGCAAGAGATTGTGTTTTAGACTAAAAGGTAATGCATTATAAGAAGAATCTTTACTTTGAAACTGTTCTTTACCTTTTTCACACTATGAAACAGCTTTGTATTCGCTTTAACACTGTTTCAGGGCAAGAGATTGTGTATTAGACTAAAACTTAATGCTTTATAAGAAGAATCTTAACTTTGAAACTCTGTTCTTTACCTTTTTCACACTATGAAACAGCTTTGTATTCAACTTAAGCACTGTTTCAGGGCAAGAGATTGTGTTTTAGACTAAAACAATGCTTCAAAAGAAGAATCTTTACTTTGAAACTCTGTTCTTTACCTTTTTCACACTATGAAACAGCTTTGTATTCACCTTAAACACTGTTTCAGGGTAAGAGATTGTGTTTTAGACTAAAACTTAATGCTTTATAAGAAGAATCTTTACTTTGAAACTCTGTTCTTTACCTTTTCCACACTATGAAACAGCTTTGTATTCGCCTTAAACACTTTCAGGACAAGAGATTGTGTTTAGACTAAAACAATGCTTTATAAGAAGAATCTTTACATTGAAACTCTGTTCTTTACCTTTTTCACACTATGAAACAGCTTTTTATTTGACTTAAACACTGTTTCAGGGCAAGAGATTGTGTTTTAGACTAAAACAATGCTTCAAAAGAAGAATCTTTACTTTGAAACTCTGTTATTTACCTTTTTCACACTATGAAACAGCTTTGTATTCACCTTAAACACTGTTTCAGGGTAAGAGATTGTGTTTTAGACTAAAACTTAATGCTTTATAAGAAGAATCTTTACTTTGAAACTCTGTTCTTTACCTTTTCCACACTATGAAACAGCTTTGTATTCGCCTTAAACACTGTTTCAGGACAAGAGATTGTGTTTAGACTAAAACAATGCTTTATAAGAAGAATCTTTACATTGAAACTCTGTTCTTTACCTTTTTCACATTATGAAACAGCTTTGTATTGAACTTAAACACTGTTTCAGGGCAAGAGATTGTGTTTTAGACTAAAACTTAATGCTTTATAAGAAGAATCTTTACTTTGAAACTCAGTTCTTTACCTTTTTCACACTATGAAACAGCTTTGTATTCAGCTTAAACACTGTTTCAGGGCAAGAGATTGTGTTTTAGACTAAAAGGTAATGCATTATAAGAAGAATCTTTACTTTGAAACTGTTCTTTACCTTTTTCACACTATGAAACAGCTTTGTATTCGCTTTAACACTGTTTCAGGGCGAGAGATTGTGTTTTAGACTAAATTTTAATGCTTTATAAGAAGAATCTTTAATTTGAAACTCTGTTCTTTACCTTTTTAACACTATGAAACAGCTTTGTATTCAACTTAAACACTGTTTCAGGGCAAGAGATTGGGTTTTAGACTAAAACTTAATGCTTTATAAGAAGAATCTTTACTTTGAAACTCAGTTCTTTACCTTTTTCACACTATGAAACAGCTTTGTATTCAGCTTAAACACTGTTTCAGGGCAAGAGATTGTGTTTTAGACTAAAAGGTAATGCATTATTAGAAGAATCTTTACTTTGAAAGTCTGTTCTTTACATTTTTCACACTGTGAAACAGATTTGTATTTGACTTAAACACTGTTTCAGGGCAAGAGATTGTGTTTTAGACTAAAACAATGCTTTATAAGAATATTTATTTTGAAACTCTGTTCTTTACCTTTTTCACATTATGAAACAGCTTTGTATTCACCTTAAACACTGTTTCAGGGCAAGAGATTGTGTTTTAGACTAAAAGGTAATGCATTATAAGAAGAATCTTTACTTTGAAACTCTGTTCTTTACCTTTTGCACACTATGAAACAGCTTTGTATTCAACTTAAACACTGTTTCAGGGTAAGAGATTGTGTTTTAGACTAAAACAATGCTTTATAAGAAGAATCTTTACTTTGAAACTCTGTTCTTTACCTTTTCCACACTATGAAACAGCTTTGTATTCAACTTAAACACTGTTTCAGGGCAAGAGATTGTGTTTTAGACTAAAACAATGCTTCAAAAGAAGAATCTTTACTTTGAAACTCTGTTCTTTACCTTTTTAACACTATGAAACAGCTTTGTATTCAACTTAAACACTGTTTCAGGGCAAGAGATTGGGTTTTAGACTAAAACTTAATGCTTTATAAGAAGAATCTTTACTTTGAAACTCAGTTCTTTACCTTTTTCACACTATGAAACAGCTTTGTATTCAGCTTAAACACTGTTTCAGGGCAAGAGATTGTGTTTTAGACTAAAAGGTAATGCATTATTAGAAGAATCTTTACTTTGAAAGTCTGTTCTTTACATTTTTCACACTGTGAAACAGATTTGTATTTGACTTAAACACTGTTTCAGGGCAAGAGATTGTGTTTTAGACTAAAACAATGCTTTATAAGAATATTTATTTTGAAACTCTGTTCTTTACCTTTTTCACATTATGAAACAGCTTTGTATTCACCTTAAACACTGTTTCAGGGCAAGAGATTGTGTTTTAGACTAAAAGGTAATGCATTATAAGAAGAATCTTTACTTTGAAACTCTGTTCTTTACCTTTTGCACACTATGAAACAGCTTTGTATTCAACTTAAACACTGTTTTAGGGTAAGAGATTGTGTTTTAGACTAAAACAATGCTTTATAAGAAGAATCTTTACTTTGAAACTCTGTTCTTTACCTTTTTAACACTATGAAACAGCTTTGTCTTCACCTTAAACACTGTTTCAGGACAAGAGATTGTGTTTTAGACTAAAAGGTAATGCATTATTTGAAGAATCTTTACTTTGAAAGTCTGTTCTTTCCCTTTTTCACACTGTGAAACAGATTTGTATTCACCTTAAACACTGTTTCAGGACAAGAGATTGTGTTTTAGACTAAAACTTAATGCTTTATAAGAAGAATCTTTACTTTGAAACTCTGTTCTTTACATTTTTCACACTATGAAACAGCTTTGTATTCGCCTTAAACACTGTTTCAGGACAAGAGATTGTGTTTTAGACTAAAACAATGCTTTATAAGAAGAATCTTTACTTTGAAACTGTTCTTTACCTTTTTCACACTATGAAACAGCTTTGTATTCACCTTAAACACTGTTTCAGGGCAAGAGATTGTGTTTTAGACTAAAACAATGCTTTATAAGAAGAATCTTTACTTTGAAACTCTGTTCTTTATCTTTTTAACACTATGAAACAGCTTTGTATTCAACTTAAACACTGTTTCAGGGCAAGAGATTGTGTTTTAGACTAAAACTTAATGCTTTATAAGAAGAATCTTTACTTTGAAACTCTGTTCTTTACCTTTTCCACACTATGAAACAGCTTTGTATTCGCCTTAAACACTTTCAGGACAAGAGATTGTGTTTAGACTAAAACAATGCTTTATAAGAAGAATCTTTACATTGAAACTCTGTTCTTTACCTTTTTCACACTATGAAACAGCTTTGTATTTGACTTAAACACTGTTTCAGGGCAAGAGATTGTGTTTTAGACTAAAACAATGCTTCAAAAGAAGAATCTTTACTTTGAAACTCTGTTCTTTACCTTTTTCACACTATGAAACAGCTTTGTATTCAACTTAAGCAATGTTTCAGGGCAAGAGATTGTGTTTTAGACTAAAACAATGCTTCAAAAGAAGAATCTTTACTTTGAAACTCTGTTCTTTACCTTTTTCACACTATGAAACAGCTTTGTATTCACCTTAAACACTGTTTCAGGGTAAGAGATTGTGTTTTAGACTAAAACTTAATGCTTTATAAGAAGAATCTTTACTTTGAAACTCTGTTCTTTACCTTTTCCACATTATGAAACAGCTTTGTATTCGCCTTAAACACTTTCAGGACAAGAGATTGTGTTTAGACTAAAACAATGCTTTATAAGAAGAATCTTTACATTGAAACTCTGTTCTTTACCTTTTTCACACTATGAAACAGCTTTGTATTTGACTTAAACACTGTTTCAGGGCAAGAGATTGTGTTTTAGACTAAAACAATGCTTCAAAAGAAGAATCTTTACTTTGAAACTCTGTTCTTTACCTTTTTCACACTATGAAACAGCTTTGTATTCACCTTAAACACTGTTTCAGGGTAAGAGATTGTGTTTTAGACTAAAACTTAATGCTTTATAAGAAGAATCTTTACTTTGAAACTCTGTTCTTTACCTTTTCCACACTATGAAACAGCTTTGTATTGGCCTTAAACACTGTTTCAGGACAAGAGATTGTGTTTAGACTAAAACAATGCTTTATAAGAAGAATCTTTACATTGAAACTCTGTTCTTTACCTTTTTCACACTATGAAACAGCTTTGTATTGAACTTAAACACTGTTTCAGGGCAAGAGATTGTGTTTTAGACTAAAACTTAATGCTTTATAAGAAGAATCTTTACTTTGAAACTCAGTTCTTTACCTTTTTCTTCAGCTTAAACACTGTTTCAGGGCAAGAGATTGTGTTTTAGACTAAAAGGGAATGCATTATAAGAAGAATCTTTACTTTGAAACTGTTCTTTACCTTTTTCACACTATGAAACAGCTTTGTATTCGCTTTAACACTGTTTCAGGGCAAGAGATTGTGTATTAGACTAAAACTTAATGCTTTATAAGAAGAATCTTAACTTTGAAACTCTGTTCTTTACCTTTTTCACACTATGAAACAGCTTTGTATTCAACTTAAGCACTGTTTCAGGGCAAGAGATTGTGTTTTAGACTAAAACAATGCTTCAAAAGAAGAATCTTTACTTTGAAACTCTGTTCTTTACCTTTTTCACACTATGAAACAGCTTTGTATTCACCTTAAACACTGTTTCAGGGTAAGAGATTGTGTTTTAGACTAAAACTTAATGCTTTATAAGAAGAATCTTTACTTTGAAACTCTGTTCTTTACCTTTTCCACACTATGAAACAGCTTTGTATTCGCCTTAAACACTTTCAGGACAAGAGATTGTGTTTAGACTAAAACAATGCTTTATAAGAAGAATCTTTACATTGAAACTCTGTTCTTTACCTTTTTCACACTATGAAACAGCTTTGTATTTGACTTAAACACTGTTTCAGGGCAAGAGATTGTGTTTTAGACTAAAACAATGCTTCAAAAGAAGAATCTTTACTTTGAAACTTTGTTATTTACCTTTTTCACACTATGAAACAGCTTTGTATTCACCTTAAACACTGTTTCAGGGTAAGAGATTGTGTTTTAGACTAAAACTTAATGCTTTATAAGAAGAATCTTTACTTTGAAACTCTGTTCTTTACCTTTTCCACACTATGAAACAGCTTTGTATTCGCCTTAAACACTGTTTCAGGACAAGAGATTGTGTTTAGACTAAAACAATGCTTTATAAGAAGAATCTTTACATTGAAACTCTGTTCTTTACCTTTTTCACATTATGAAACAGCTTTGTATTGAACTTAAACACTGTTTCAGGGCAAGAGATTGTGTTTTAGACTAAAACTTAATGCTTTATAAGAAGAATCTTTACTTTGAAACTCAGTTCTTTACCTTTTTCACACTATGAAACAGCTTTGTATTCAGCTTAAACACTGTTTCAGGGCAAGAGATTGTGTTTTAGACTAAAAGGTAATGCATTATAAGAAGAATCTTTACTTTGAAACTGTTCTTTACCTTTTTCACACTATGAAACAGCTTTGTATTCGCTTTAACACTGTTTCAGGGCGAGAGATTGTGTTTTAGACTAAATTTTAATGCTTTATAAGAAGAATCTTTAATTTGAAACTCTGTTCTTTACCTTTTTAACACTATGAAACAGCTTTGTATTCAACTTAAACACTGTTTCAGGGCAAGAGATTGGGTTTTAGACTAAAACTTAATGCTTTATAAGAAGAATCTTTACTTTGAAACTCAGTTCTTTACCTTTTTCACACTATGAAACAGCTTTGTATTCAGCTTAAACACTGTTTCAGGGCAAGAGATTGTGTTTTAGACTAAAAGGTAATGCATTATTAGAAGAATCTTTACTTTGAAAGTCTGTTCTTTACATTTTTCACACTGTGAAACAGATTTGTATTTGACTTAAACACTGTTTCAGGGCAAGAGATTGTGTTTTAGACTAAAACAATGCTTTATAAGAATATTTATTTTGAAACTCTGTTCTTTACCTTTTTCACATTATGAAACAGCTTTGTATTCACCTTAAACACTGTTTCAGGGCAAGAGATTGTGTTTTAGACTAAAAGGTAATGCATTATAAGAAGAATCTTTACTTTGAAACTCTGTTCTTTACCTTTTGCACACTGTGAAACAGATTTGTATTCACCTTAAACACTGTTTCAGGACAAGAGATTGTGTTTTAGACTAAAACTTAATGCTTTATAAGAAGAATCTTTACTTTGAAACTCTGTTCTTTACCTTTTTCACACTATGAAACAGCTTTGTATTCGCCTTAAACACTGTTTCAGGACAAGAGATTGTGTTTTAGACTAAAACAATGCTTTATAAGAAGAATCTTTACTTTGAAACTGTTCTTTACCTTTTTCACACTATGAAACAGCTTTGTATTCACCTTAAACACTGTTTCAGGGCAAGAGATTGTGTTTTAGACTAAAACAATGCTTTATAAGAAGAATCTTTACTTTGAAACTCTGTTCTTTACCTTTTTCACACTATGAAACAGCTTTGTATTCACCTTAAACACTGTTTCAGGGCAAGAGATTGTGTTTTAGACTAAAACTTAATGCTTTATAAGAAGAATCTTTACTTTGAAACTCAGTTCTTTACCTTTTTCACACTATGAAACAGCTTTGTATTCAGCTTAAACACTGTTTCAGGGCAAGAGATTGTGTTTTAGACTAAAAGGTAATGCATTATAAGAAGAATCTTTACTTTGAAACTGTTCTTTACCTTTTTCACACTATGAAACAGCTTTGTATTCGCTTTAACACTGTTTCAGGGCAAGAGATTGTGTATTAGACTAAAACTTAATGCTTTATAAGAAGAATCTTAACTTTGAAACTCTGTTCTTTACCTTTTTCACACTATGAAACAGCTTTGTATTCAACTTAAGCACTGTTTCAGGGCAAGAGATTGTGTTTTAGACTAAAACAATGCTTCAAAAGAAGAATCTTTACTTTGAAACTCTGTTCTTTACCTTTTTCACACTATGAAACAGCTTTGTATTCACCTTAAACACTGTTTCAGGGTAAGAGATTGTGTTTTAGACTAAAACTTAATGCTTTATAAGAAGAATCTTTACTTTGAAACTCTGTTCTTTACCTTTTCCACACTATGAAACAGCTTTGTATTCGCCTTAAACACTTTCAGGACAAGAGATTGTGTTTAGACTAAAACAATGCTTTATAAGAAGAATCTTTACATTGAAACTCTGTTCTTTACCTTTTTCACACTATGAAACAGCTTTTTATTTGACTTAAACACTGTTTCAGGGCAAGAGATTGTGTTTTAGACTAAAACAATGCTTCAAAAGAAGAATCTTTACTTTGAAACTCTGTTATTTACCTTTTTCACACTATGAAACAGCTTTGTATTCACCTTAAACACTGTTTCAGGGTAAGAGATTGTGTTTTAGACTAAAACTTATTGCTTTATAAGAAGAATATTTACTTTGAAACTCTGTTCTTTACCTTTTCCACACTATGAAACAGCTTTGTATTCGCCTTAAACACTGTTTCAGGACAAGAGATTGTGTTTAGACTAAAACAATGCTTTATAAGAAGAATCTTTACATTGAAACTCTGTTCTTTACCTTTTTCACATTATGAAACAGCTTTGTATTGAACTTAAACACTGTTTCAGGGCAAGAGATTGTGTTTTAGACTAAAACTTAATGCTTTATAAGAAGAATCTTTACTTTGAAACTCAGTTCTTTACCTTTTTCACACTATGAAACAGCTTTGTATTCAGCTTAAACACTGTTTCAGGGCAAGAGATTGTGTTTTAGACTAAAAGGTAATGCATTATAAGAAGAATCTTTACTTTGAAACTGTTCTTTACCTTTTTCACACTATGAAACAGCTTTGTATTCGCTTTAACACTGTTTCAGGGCGAGAGATTGTGTTTTAGACTAAATTTTAATGCTTTATAAGAAGAATCTTTAATTTGAAACTCTGTTCTTTACCTTTTTAACACTATGAAACAGCTTTGTATTCAACTTAAACACTGTTTCAGGGCAAGAGATTGTGTTTTAGACTAAAACAATGCTTTATAAGAATATTTATTTTGAAACTCTGTTCTTTACCTTTTTCACATTATGAAACAGCTTTGTATTCACCTTAAACACTGTTTCAGGGCAAGAGATTGTGTTTTAGACTAAAAGGTAATGCATTATAAGAAGAATCTTTACTTTGAAACTCTGTTCTTTACCTTTTCCACACTATGAAACAGCTTTGTATTCGCCTTAAACACTTTCAGGACAAGAGATTGTGTTTAGACTAAAACAATGCTTTATAAGAAGAATCTTTACATTGAAACTCTGTTCTTTACCTTTTTCACACTATGAAACAGCTTTGTATTCACCTTAAACACTGTTTCAGGGTAAGAGATTGTGTTTTAGACTAAAACTTAATGCTTTATAAGAAGAAACTTTACTTTGAAACTCTGTTCTTTACCTTTTCCACACTATGAAACAGCTTTGTATTCGCCTTAAACACTGTTTCAGGACAAGAGATTGTGTTTAGACTAAAACAATGCTTTATAAGAAGAATCTTTACTTTGAAACTCTGTTCTTTACCTTTTCCACACTATGAAACAGCTTTGTATTCAGCTTAAACACTGTTTCAGGGCAAGAGATTGTGTTTTAGACTAAAAGGTAATGCATTATAAGAAGAATCTTTACTTTGAAACTGTTCTTTACCTTTTTCACACTATGAAACAGCTTTGTATTCGCTTTAACACTGTTTCAGGGCGAGAGATTGTGTTTTAGACTAAATTTTAATGCTTTATAAGAAGAATCTTTAATTTGAAACTCTGTTCTTTACCTTTTTAACACTATGAAACAGCTTTGTATTCAACTTAAACACTGTTTCAGGGCAAGAGATTGGGTTTTAGACTAAAACTTAATGCTTTATAAGAAGAATCTTTACTTTGAAACTCAGTTCTTTACCTTTTTCACACTATGAAACAGCTTTGTATTCAGCTTAAACACTGTTTCAGGGCAAGAGATTGTGTTTTAGACTAAAAGGTAATGCATTATTAGAAGAATCTTTACTTTGAAAGTCTGTTCTTTACATTTTTCACACTGTGAAACAGATTTGTATTTGACTTAAACACTGTTTCAGGGCAAGAGATTGTGTTTTAGACTAAAACAATGCTTTATAAGAATATTTATTTTGAAACTCTGTTCTTTACCTTTTTCACATTATGAAACAGCTTTGTATTCACCTTAAACACTGTTTCAGGGCAAGAGATTGTGTTTTAGACTAAAAGGTAATGCATTATAAGAAGAATCTTTACTTTGAAACTCTGTTCTTTACCTTTTGCACACTATGAAACAGCTTTGTATTCAACTTAAACACTGTTTCAGGGTAAGAGATTGTGTTTTAGACTAAAACAATGCTTTATAAGAAGAATCTTTACTTTGAAACTCTGTTCTTTACCTTTTCCACACTATGAAACAGCTTTGTATTCAACTTAAACACTGTTTCAGGGCAAGAGATTGTGTTTTAGACTAAAACAATGCTTCAAAAGAAGAATCTTTACTTTGAAACTCTGTTCTTTACCTTTTTAACACTATGAAACAGCTTTGTCTTCACCTTAAACACTGTTTCAGGACAAGAGATTGTGTTTTAGACTAAAAGGTAATGCATTATTTGAAGAATCTTTACTTTGAAAGTCTGTTCTTTCCCTTTTTCACACTGTGAAACAGATTTGTATTCACCTTAAACACTGTTTCAGGACAAGAGATTGTGTTTTAGACTAAAACAATGCATTAAAAGAAGAATCTTTACATTGAAACTCTGTTCTTTACCTTTTTCACACTATGAAACAGCTTTGTATTCGCCTTAAACACTGTTTCAGGGCAAGATATTGTGTTTTAGACTAAAACAATGCTTCAAAAGAAGAATCTTTACTTTGAAACTCTGTTCTTTACCTTTTTAACACTATGAAACAGCTTTGTATTCACCTTAAACACTGTTTCAGGGCAAGAGATTGTGTTTTAGACTAAAACTTAATGCTTTATAAGAAGAATCTTTACTTTGAAACTCTGTTCTTTACCTTTTTCACACTATGAAACAGCTTTGTATTCGCCTTAAACACTGTTTCAGGGCAAGATATTGTGTTTTAGACTAAAACAATGCTTTATAAGAAGAATCTTTACTTTGAAACTGTTTACCTTTTTCACACTATGAAACAGCTTTGTATTCAGCTTAAACACTGTTTCAGGGCAAGAGATTGTGTTTTAGACTAAAAGGTAATGCATTATAAGAAGAATCTTTACTTTGAAACTGTTCTTTACCTTTTTCACACTATGAAACAGCTTTGTATTCGCTTTAACACTGTTTCAGGGCGAGAGATTGTGTTTTAGACTAAATTTTAATGCTTTATAAGAAGAATCTTTAATTTGAAACTCTGTTCTTTACCTTTTTAACACTATGAAACAGCTTTGTATTCAACTTAAACACTGTTTCAGGGCAAGAGATTGGGTTTTAGACTAAAACTTAATGCTTTATAAGAAGAATCTTTACTTTGAAACTCAGTTCTTTACCTTTTTCACACTATGAAACAGCTTTGTATTCAGCTTAAACACTGTTTCAGGGCAAGAGATTGTGTTTTAGACTAAAAGGTAATGCATTATTAGAAGAATCTTTACTTTGAAAGTCTGTTCTTTACATTTTTCACACTGTGAAACAGATTTGTATTTGACTTAAACACTGTTTCAGGGCAAGAGATTGTGTTTTAGACTAAAACAATGCTTTATAAGAATATTTATTTTGAAACTCTGTTCTTTACCTTTTTCACATTATGAAACAGCTTTGTATTCACCTTAAACACTGTTTCAGGGCAAGAGATTGTGTTTTAGACTAAAAGGTAATGCATTATAAGAAGAATCTTTACTTTGAAACTCTGTTCTTTACCTTTTGCACACTATGAAACAGCTTTGTATTCAACTTAAACACTGTTTCAGGGTAAGAGATTGTGTTTTAGACTAAAACAATGCTTTATAAGAAGAATCTTTACTTTGAAACTCTGTTCTTTACCTTTTCCACACTATGAAACAGCTTTGTATTCAACTTAAACACTGTTTCAGGGCAAGAGATTGTGTTTTAGACTAAAACAATGCTTCAAAAGAAGAATCTTTACTTTGAAACTCTGTTCTTTACCTTTTTAACACTATGAAACAGCTTTGTCTTCACCTTAAACACTGTTTCAGGACAAGAGATTGTGTTTTAGACTAAAAGGTAATGCATTATTTGAAGAATCTTTACTTTGAAAGTCTGTTCTTTCCCTTTTTCACACTGTGAAACAGATTTGTATTCACCTTAAACACTGTTTCAGGACAAGAGATTGTGTTTTAGACTAAAACAATGCATTAAAAGAAGAATCTTTACATTGAAACTCTGTTCTTTACCTTTTTCAGACTATGAAACAGCTTTGTATTCACCTTAAACACTGTTTCAGGGCAAGAGATTGTGTTTTAGACTAAAACTTAATGCTTTATAAGAAGAATCTTTACTTTGAAACTCTGTTCTTTACCTTTTTCACACTATGAAACAGCTTTGTATTCACCTTAAACACTGTTTCAGGGCAAGATATTGTGTTTTAGACTAAAACAATGCTTTATAAGAAGAATCTTTACTTTGAAACTGTTCTTTACCTTTTTCACACTATGAAACAGCTTTGTATTCAGCTTAAACACTGTTTCAGGGCAAGAGATTGTGTTTTAGACTAAAAGGTAATGCATTATAAGAAGAATCTTTACTTTGAAACTGTTCTTTACCTTTTTCACACTATGAAACAGCTTTGTATTCGCTTTAACACTGTTTCAGGGCGAGAGATTGTGTTTTAGACTAAATTTTAATGCTTTATAAGAAGAATCTTTAATTTGAAACTCTGTTCTTTACCCTTTTAACACTATGAAACAGCTTTGTATTCAACTTAAACACTGTTTCAGGGCAAGAGATTGTGTTTTAGACTAAAAGGTAATGCATTATAAGAAGAATCTTTACTTTGAAACTCTGTTCTTTACCTTTTGCACACTATGAAACAGCTTTGTATTCAACTTAAACACTGTTTCAGGGTAAGAGATTGTGTTTTAGACTAAAACAATGCTTTATAAGAAGAATCTTTACTTTGAAACTCTGTTCTTTACCTTTTCCACACTATGAAACAGCTTTGTATTCAACTTAAACACTGTTTCAGGGCAAGAGATTGTGTTTTAGACTAAAACTTAATGCTTTATAAGAAGAAACTTTACTTTGAAACTCTGTTCTTTACCTTTTCCACACTATGAAACAGCTTTGTATTCGCCTTAAACACTGTTTCAGGACAAGAGATTGTGTTTAGACTAAAACAATGCTTTATAAGAAGAATCTTTACTTTGAAACTCTGTTCTTTACCTTTTCCACACTATGAAACAGCTTTGTATTCAGCTTAAACACTGTTTCAGGGCAAGAGATTGTGTTTTAGACTAAAAGGTAATGCATTATAAGAAGAATCTTTACTTTGAAACTGTTCTTTACCTTTTTCACACTATGAAACAGCTTTGTATTCGCTTTAACACTGTTTCAGGGCGAGAGATTGTGTTTTAGACTAAACTTTAATGCTTTATAAGAAGAATCTTTAATTTGAAACTCTGTTCTTTACCTTTTTAACACTATGAAACAGCTTTGTATTCAACTTAAACACTGTTTCAGGGCAAGAGATTGGGTTTTAGACTAAAACTTAATGCTTTATAAGAAGAATCTTTACTTTGAAACTCAGTTCTTTACCTTTTTCACACTATGAAACAGCTTTGTATTCAGCTTAAACACTGTTTCAGGGCAAGAGATTGTGTTTTAGACTAAAAGGTAATGCATTATTAGAAGAATCTTTACTTTGAAAGTCTGTTCTTTACATTTTTCACACTGTGAAACAGATTTGTATTTGACTTAAACACTGTTTCAGGGCAAGAGATTGTGTTTTAGACTAAAACAATGCTTTATAAGAATATTTATTTTGAAACTCTGTTCTTTACCTTTTTCACATTATGAAACAGCTTTGTATTCACCTTAAACACTGTTTCAGGGCAAGAGATTGTGTTTTAGACTAAAAGGTAATGCATTATAAGAAGAATCTTTACTTTGAAACTCTGTTCTTTACCTTTTGCACACTATGAAACAGCTTTGTATTCAACTTAAACACTGTTTCAGGGTAAGAGATTGTGTTTTAGACTAAAACAATGCTTTATAAGAAGAATCTTTACTTTGAAACTCTGTTCTTTACCTTTTCCACACTATGAAACAGCTTTGTATTCAACTTAAACACTGTTTCAGGGCAAGAGATTGTGTTTTAGACTAAAACAATGCTTCAAAAGAAGAATCTTTACTTTGAAACTCTGTTCTTTACCTTTTTAACACTATGAAACAGCTTTGTCTTCACCTTAAACACTGTTTCAGGACAAGAGATTGTGTTTTAGACTAAAAGGTAATGCATTATTTGAAGAATCTTTACTTTGAAAGTCTGTTCTTTCCCTTTTTCACACTGTGAAACAGATTTGTATTCACCTTAAACACTGTTTCAGGACAAGAGATTGTGTTTTAGACTAAAACAATGCATTAAAAGAAGAATCTTTACATTGAAACTCTGTTCTTTACCTTTTTCAGACTATGAAACAGCTTTGTATTCACCTTAAACACTGTTTCAGGGCAAGAGATTGTGTTTTAGACTAAAACTTAATGCTTTATAAGAAGAATCTTTACTTTGAAACTCTGTTCTTTACCTTTTTCACACTATGAAACAGCTTTGTATTCGCCTTAAACACTGTTTCAGGGCAAGATATTGTGTTTTAGACTAAAACAATGCTTTATAAGAAGAATCTTTACTTTGAAACTGTTTACCTTTTTCACACTATGAAACAGCTTTGTATTCAGCTTAAACACTGTTTCAGGGCAAGAGATTGTGTTTTAGACTAAAAGGTAATGCATTATAAGAAGAATCTTTACTTTGAAACTGTTCTTTACCTTTTTCACACTATGAAACAGCTTTGTATTCGCTTTAACACTGTTTCAGGGCGAGAGATTGTGTTTTAGACTAAACTTTAATGCTTTATAAGAAGAATCTTTAATTTGAAACTCTGTTCTTTACCTTTTTAACACTATGAAACAGCTTTGTATTCAACTTAAACACTGTTTCAGGGCAAGAGATTGGGTTTTAGACTAAAACTTAATGCTTTATAAGAAGAATCTTTACTTTGAAACTCAGTTCTTTACCTTTTTCACACTATGAAACAGCTTTGTATTCAGCTTAAACACTGTTTCAGGGCAAGAGATTGTGTTTTAGACTAAAAGGTAATGCATTATTAGAAGAATCTTTACTTTGAAAGTCTGTTCTTTACATTTTTCACACTGTGAAACAGATTTGTATTTGACTTAAACACTGTTTCAGGGCAAGAGATTGTGTTTTAGACTAAAACAATGCTTTATAAGAATATTTATTTTGAAACTCTGTTCTTTACCTTTTTCACATTATGAAACAGCTTTGTATTCACCTTAAACACTGTTTCAGGGCAAGAGATTGTGTTTTAGACTAAAAGGTAATGCATTATAAGAAGAATCTTTACTTTGAAACTCTGTTCTTTACCTTTTGCACACTATGAAACAGCTTTGTATTCAACTTAAACACTGTTTCAGGGTAAGAGATTGTGTTTTAGACTAAAACAATGCTTTATAAGAAGAATCTTTACTTTGAAACTCTGTTCTTTACCTTTTCCACACTATGAAACAGCTTTGTATTCAACTTAAACACTGTTTCAGGGCAAGAGATTGTGTTTTAGACTAAAACAATGCTTCAAAAGAAGAATCTTTACTTTGAAACTCTGTTCTTTACCTTTTTAACACTATGAAACAGCTTTGTCTTCACCTTAAACACTGTTTCAGGACAAGAGATTGTGTTTTAGACTAAAAGGTAATGCATTATTTGAAGAATCTTTACTTTGAAAGTCTGTTCTTTCCCTTTTTCACACTGTGAAACAGATTTGTATTCACCTTAAACACTGTTTCAGGACAAGAGATTGTGTTTTAGACTAAAACAATGCATTAAAAGAAGAATCTTTACATTGAAACTCTGTTCTTTACCTTTTTCAGACTATGAAACAGCTTTGTATTCACCTTAAACACTGTTTCAGGGCAAGAGATTGTGTTTTAGACTAAAACTTAATGCTTTATAAGAAGAATCTTTACTTTGAAACTCTGTTCTTTACCTTTTTCACACTATGAAACAGCTTTGTATTCGCCTTAAACACTGTTTCAGGGCAAGATATTGTGTTTTAGACTAAAACAATGCTTTATAAGAAGAATCTTTACTTTGAAACTGTTTACCTTTTTCACACTATGAAACAGCTTTGTATTCAGCTTAAACACTGTTTCAGGGCAAGAGATTGTGTTTTAGACTAAAAGGTAATGCATTATAAGAAGAATCTTTACTTTGAAACTGTTCTTTACCTTTTTCACACTATGAAACAGCTTTGTATTCGCTTTAACACTGTTTCAGGGCGAGAGATTGTGTTTTAGACTAAATTTTAATGCTTTATAAGAAGAATCTTTAATTTGAAACTCTGTTCTTTACCTTTTTAACACTATGAAACAGCTTTGTATTCAACTTAAACACTGTTTCAGGGCAAGAGATTGGGTTTTAGACTAAAACTTAATGCTTTATAAGAAGAATCTTTACTTTGAAACTCAGTTCTTTACCTTTTTCACACTATGAAACAGCTTTGTATTCAGCTTAAACACTGTTTCAGGGCAAGAGATTGTGTTTTAGACTAAAAGGTAATGCATTATTAGAAGAATCTTTACTTTGAAAGTCTGTTCTTTACATTTTTCACACTGTGAAACAGATTTGTATTTGACTTAAACACTGTTTCAGGGCAAGAGATTGTGTTTTAGACTAAAACAATGCTTTATAAGAATATTTATTTTGAAACTCTGTTCTTTACCTTTTTCACATTATGAAACAGCTTTGTATTCACCTTAAACACTGTTTCAGGGCAAGAGATTGTGTTTTAGACTAAAAGGTAATGCATTATAAGAAGAATCTTTACTTTGAAACTCTGTTCTTTACCTTTTGCACACTATGAAACAGCTTTGTATTCAACTTAAACACTGTTTCAGGGTAAGAGATTGTGTTTTAGACTAAAACAATGCCTTATAAGAAGAATCTTTACTTTGAAACTCTGTTCTTTACCTTTTCCACACTATGAAACAGCTTTGTATTCAACTTAAACACTGTTTCAGGGCAAGAGATTGTGTTTTAGACTAAAACAATGCTTCAAAAGAAGAATCTTTACTTTGAAACTCTGTTCTTTACCTTTTTAACACTATGAAACAGCTTTGTCTTCACCTTAAACACTGTTTCAGGACAAGAGATTGTGTTTTAGACTAAAAGGTAATGCATTATTTGAAGAATCTTTACTTTGAAAGTCTGTTCTTTCCCTTTTTCACACCTTGAAACAGATTTGTATTCACCTTAAACACTGTTTCAGGACAAGAGATTGTGTTTTAGACTAAAACAATGCATTAAAAGAAGAATCTTTACATTGAAACTCTGTTCTTTACCTTTTTCAGACTATGAAACAGCTTTGTATTCACCTTAAACACTGTTTCAGGGCAAGAGATTGTGTTTTAGACTAAAACTTAATGCTTTATAAGAAGAATCTTTACTTTGAAACTCTGTTCTTTACCTTTTTCACACTATGAAACAGCTTTGTATTCACCTTAAACACTGTTTCAGGGCAAGATATTGTGTTTTAGACTAAAACAATGCTTTATAAGAAGAATCTTTACTTTGAAACTGTTCTTTACCTTTTTCACACTATGAAACAGCTTTGTATTCAGCTTAAACACTGTTTCAGGGCAAGAGATTGTGTTTTAGACTAAAAGGTAATGCATTATAAGAAGAATCTTTACTTTGAAACTGTTCTTTACCTTTTTCACACTATGAAACAGCTTTGTATTCGCTTTAACACTGTTTCAGGGCGAGAGATTGTGTTTTAGACTAAATTTTAATGCTTTATAAGAAGAATCTTTAATTTGAAACTCTGTTCTTTACCCTTTTAACACTATGAAACAGCTTTGTATTCAACTTAAACACTGTTTCAGGGCAAGAGATTGTGTTTTAGACTAAAAGGTAATGCATTATAAGAAGAATCTTTACTTTGAAACTCTGTTCTTTACCTTTTGCACACTATGAAACAGCTTTGTATTCAACTTAAACACTGTTTCAGGGTAAGAGATTGTGTTTTAGACTAAAACAATGCTTTATAAGAAGAATCTTTACTTTGAAACTCTGTTCTTTACCTTTTCCACACTATGAAACAGCTTTGTATTCAACTTAAACACTGTTTCAGGGCAAGAGATTGTGTTTTAGACTAAAACAATGCTTCAAAAGAAGAATCTTTACTTTGAAACTCTGTTCTTTACCTTTTTAACACTATGAAACAGCTTTGTCTTCACCTTAAACACTGTTTCAGGACAAGAGATTGTGTTTTAGACTAAAAGGTAATGCATTATTTGAAGAATCTTTACTTTGAAAGTCTGTTCTTTCCCTTTTTCACACTGTGAAACAGATTTGTATTCACCTTAAACACTGTTTCAGGACAAGAGATTGTGTTTTAGACTAAAACAATGCATTAAAAGAAGAATCTTTACATTGAAACTCTGTTCTTTACCTTTTTCAGACTATGAAACAGCTTTGTATTCACCTTAAACACTGTTTCAGGGCAAGAGATTGTGTTTTAGACTAAAACTTAATGCTTTATAAGAAGAATCTTTACTTTGAAACTCTGTTCTTTACCTTTTTCACACTATGAAACAGCTTTGTATTCGCCTTAAACACTGTTTCAGGGCAAGATATTGTGTTTTAGACTAAAACAATGCTTTATAAGAAGAATCTTTACTTTGAAACTGTTCTTTACCTTTTTCACACTATGAAACAGCTTTGTATTCAGCTTAAACACTGTTTCAGGGCAAGAGATTGTGTTTTAGACTAAAAGGTAATGCATTATAAGAAGAATCTTTACTTTGAAACGCTGTTCTTTACCTTTTCCACACTATGAAACAGCTTTGTATTCAGCTTAAACACTGTTTCAGGGCAAGAGATTGTGTTTTAGACTAAAAGGTAATGCATTATAAGAAGAATCTTTACTTTGAAACTGTTCTTTACCTTTTTCACACTATGAAACAGCTTTGTATTCGCTTTAACACTGTTTCAGGGCGAGAGATTGTGTTTTAGACTAAATTTTAATGCTTTATAAGAAGAATCTTTAATTTGAAACTCTGTTCTTTACCTTTTTAACACTATGAAACAGCTTTGTATTCAACTTAAACACTGTTTCAGGGTAAGAGATTGTGTTTTAGACTAAAACAATGCTTTATAAGAAGAATCTTTACTTTGAAACTCTGTTCTTTACCTTTTCCACACTATGAAACAGCTTTGTATTCAACTTAAACACTGTTTCAGGGCAAGAGATTGTGTTTTAGACTAAAACAATGCTTCAAAAGAAGAATCTTTACTTTGAAACTCTGTTCTTTACCTTTTTAACACTATGAAACAGCTTTGTCTTCACCTTAAACACTGTTTCAGGACAAGAGATTGTGTTTTAGACTAAAAGGTAATGCATTATTTGAAGAATCTTTACTTTGAAAGTCTGTTCTTTCCCTTTTTCACACTGTGAAACAGATTTGTATTCACCTTAAACACTGTTTCAGGACAAGAGATTGTGTTTTAGACTAAAACAATGCATTAAAAGAAGAATCTTTACATTGAAACTCTGTTCTTTACCTTTTTCAGACTATGAAACAGCTTTGTATTCACCTTAAACACTGTTTCAGGGCAAGAGATTGTGTTTTAGACTAAAACTTAATGCTTTATAAGAAGAATCTTTACTTTGAAACTCTGTTCTTTACCTTTTTCACACTATGAAACAGCTTTGTATTCGCCTTAAACACTGTTTCAGGGCAATATATTGTGTTTTAGACTAAAACAATGCTTTATAAGAAGAATCTTTACTTTGAAACTGTTCTTTACCTTTTTCACACTATGAAACAGCTTTGTATTCACCTTAAACACTGTTTCAGGGCAAGAGATTGTGTTTTAGACTAAAACAATGCTTTATAAGAAGAATCTTTACTTTGAAACTCTGTTCTTTATCTTTTTAACACTATGAAACAGCTTTGTATTCAACTTAAACACTGTTTCAGGGCAAGAGATTGTGTTTTAGACTAAAAGGTAATGCATTATAAGAAGAATCTTTACTTTGAAACTCTGTTCTTTACCTTTTGCACACTATGAAACAGCTTTGTATTCATCTTAAACACTGTTTCAGGGCAAGAGATTGTGTTTTAGACTAAAACAATGCTTCAAAAGAAGAATCTTTACTTTGAAACTCTGTTCTTTACCTTTTTAACACTATGAAACAGCTTTGTCTTCACCTTAAACACTGTTTCAGGACAAGAGATTGTGTTTTAGACTAAAAGGTAATGCATTATTTGAAGAATCTTTACTTTGAAAGTCTGTTCTTTCCCTTTTTCACACTGTGAAACAGATTTGTATTCACCTTAAACACTGTTTCAGGACAAGAGATTGTGTTTTAGACTAAAACAATGCATTAAAAGAAGAATCTTTACATTGAAACTCTGTTCTTTACCTTTTTCAGACTATGAAACAGCTTTGTATTCACCTTAAACACTGTTTCAGGGCAAGAGATTGTGTTTTAGACTAAAACTTAATGCTTTATAAGAAGAATCTTTACTTTGAAACTCTGTTCTTTACCTTTTTCACACTATGAAACAGCTTTGTATTCGCCTTAAACACTGTTTCAGGGCAAGATATTGTGTTTTAGACTAAAACAATGCTTTATAAGAAGAATCTTTACTTTGAAACTGTTCTTTACCTTTTTCACACTATGAAACAGCTTTGTATTCAGCTTAAACACTGTTTCAGGGCAAGAGATTGTGTTTTAGACTAAAAGGTAATGCATTATAAGAAGAATCTTTACTTTGAAACTGTTCTTTACCTTTTTCACACTATGAAACAGCTTTGTATTCGCTTTAACACTGTTTCAGGGTGAGAGATTGTGTTTTAGACTAAATTTTAATGCTTTATAAGAAGAATCTTTAATTTGAAACTCTGTTCTTTACCTTTTTAACACTATGAAACAGCTTTGTATTCAACTTAAACACTGTTTCAGGGCAAGAGATTGGGTTTTAGACTAAAACTTAATGCTTTATAAGAAGAATCTTTACTTTGAAACTCAGTTCTTTACCTTTTTCACACTATGAAACAGCTTTGTATTCAGCTTAAACACTGTTTCAGGGCAAGAGATTGTGTTTTAGACTAAAAGGTAATGCATTATTAGAAGAATCTTTACTTTGAAAGTCTGTTCTTTACATTTTTCACACTGTGAAACAGATTTGTATTTGACTTAAACACTGTTTCAGGGCAAGAGATTGTGTTTTAGACTAAAACAATGCTTTATAAGAATATTTATTTTGAAACTCTGTTCTTTACCTTTTTCACATTATGAAACAGCTTTGTATTCACCTTAAACACTGTTTCAGGGCAAGAGATTGTGTTTTAGACTAAAAGGTAATGCATTATAAGAAGAATCTTTACTTTGAAACTCTGTTCTTTACCTTTTGCACACTATGAAACAGCTTTGTATTCAACTTAAACACTGTTTCAGGGCAAGAGATTGTGTTTTAGACTAAAACAATGCTTCAAAAGAAGAATCTTTACTTTGAAACTCTGTTCTTTACCTTTTTAACACTATGAAACAGCTTTGTCTTCACCTTAAACACTGTTTCAGGACAAGAGATTGTGTTTTAGACTAAAAGGTAATGCATTATTTGAAGAATCTTTACTTTGAAAGTCTGTTCTTTCCCTTTTTCACACTGTGAAACAGATTTGTATTCACCTTAAACACTGTTTCAGGACAAGAGATTGTGTTTTAGACTAAAACAATGCATTAAAAGAAGAATCTTTACATTGAAACTCTGTTCTTTACCTTTTTCAGACTATGAAACAGCTTTGTATTCACCTTAAACACTGTTTCAGGGCAAGAGATTGTGTTTTAGACTAAAACTTAATGCTTTATAAGAAGAATCTTTACTTTGAAACTCTGTTCTTTACCTTTTTCACACTATGAAACAGCTTTGTATTCGCCTTAAACACTGTTTCAGGGCAAGAGATTGTGTTTTAGACTAAAACAATGCTTTATAAGAAGAATCTTTACTTTGAAACTGTTCTTTACCTTTTTCACACTATGAAACAGCTTTGTATTCAGCTTAAACACTGTTTCAGGGCAAGAGATTGTGTTTTAGACTAAAAGGTAATGCATTATAAGAAGAATCTTTACTTTGAAACTGTTCTTTACCTTTTTCACACTATGAAACAGCTTTGTATTCGCTTTAACACTGTTTCAGGGCGAGAGATTGTGTTTTAGACTAAATTTTAATGCTTTATAAGAAGAATCTTTAATTTGAAACTCTGTTCTTTACCCTTTTAACACTATGAAACAGCTTTGTATTCAACTTAAACACTGTTTCAGGGCAAGAGATTGTGTTTTAGACTAAAACTTAATGCTTTATAAGAAGATTCTTTACTTTGAAACTCAGTTCTTTACCTTTTTCACACTATGAAACAGCTTTGTATTCAGCTTAAACACTGTTTCAGGGCAAAAGATTGTGTTTTAGACTAAAAGGTAATGCATTATTAGAAGAATCTTTACTTTGAAAGTCTGTTCTTTACATTTTTCACACTGTGAAACAGATTTGTATTTGACTTAAACACTGTTTCAGGGCAAGAGATTGTGTTTTAGACTAAAACAATGCTTTATAAGAATATTTATTTTGAAACTCTGTTCTTTACCTTTTTCACATTATGAAACAGCTTTGTATTCACCTTAAACACTGTTTCAGGGCAAGAGATTGTGTTTTAGACTAAAAGGTAATGCATTATAAGAAGAATCTTTACTTTGAAACTCTGTTCTTTACCTTTTGCACACTATGAAACAGCTTTGTATTCAACTTAAACACTGTTTCAGGGTAAGAGATTGTGTTTTAGACTAAAACAATGCTTTATAAGAAGAATCTTTACTTTGAAACTCTGTTCTTTACCTTTTCCACACTATGAAACAGCTTTGTATTCAACTTAAACACTGTTTCAGGGCAAGAGATTGTGTTTTAGACTAAAACAATGCTTCAAAAGAAGAATCTTTACTTTGAAACTCTGTTCTTTACCTTTTTAACACTATGAAACAGCTTTGTCTTCACCTTAAACACTGTTTCAGGACAAGAGATTGTGTTTTAGACTAAAAGGTAATGCATTATTTGAAGAATCTTTACTTTGAAAGTCTGTTCTTTCCCTTTTTCACACTGTGAAACAGATTTGTATTCACCTTAAACACTGTTTCAGGACAAGAGATTGTGTTTTAGACTAAAACAATGCATTAAAAGAAGAATCTTTACATTGAAACTCTGTTCTTTACCTTTTTCAGACTATGAAACAGCTTTGTATTCACCTTAAACACTGTTTCAGGGCAAGAGATTGTGTTTTAGACTAAAACTTAATGCTTTATAAGAAGAATCTTTACTTTGAAACTCTGTTCTTTACCTTTTTCACACTATGAAACAGCTTTGTATTCGCCTTAAACACTGTTTCAGGGCAAGATATTGTGTTTTAGACTAAAACAATGCTTTATAAGAAGAATCTTTACTTTGAAACTGTTCTTTACCTTTTTCACACTATGAAACAGCTTTGTATTCACCTTAAACACTGTTTCAGGGCAAGAGATTGTGTTTTAGACTAAAACAATGCTTTATAAGAAGAATCTTTACTTTGAAACTCTGTTCTTTATCTTTTTAACACTATGAAACAGCTTTGTATTCAACTTAAACACTGTTTCAGGGCAAGAGATTGTGTTTTAGACTAAAAGGTAATGCATTATAAGAAGAATCTTTACTTTGAAACTGTTCTTTACCTTTTTCACACTATGAAACAGCTTTGTATTCTCTTTAACACTGTTTCAGGGCAAGAGATTGTGTATTAGACTAAAACTTAATGCTTTATAAGAAGAATCTTTACTTTGAAACTCTGTTCTTTACCTTTTTCACACTATGAAACAGCTTTGTATTCACCTTAAACACTGTTTCAGGGCAAGAGATTGTGTTTTAGACTAAAACTTAATGCTTTATAAGAAGAATCTTTACTTTGAAACTCTGTTCTTTACCTTTTTCACACTATGAAACTGCTTTTTATTCAACTTAAACACTGTTTCAGGGCAAGAGATTGTGTTTTAGACTAAAACAATGCATTAAAAGAAGAATCTTTACATTGAAACTCTGTTCTTTACCTTTTTCACACTATGAAACAGCTTTGTATTCACCTTAAACACTGTTTCAGGGCAAGAGATTGTGTTTTAGACTAAAACTTAATGCTTTATAAGCAGAATCTTTACTTTGAAACTCAGTTCTTTACCTTTTTCACACTATGAAACAGCTTTGTATTCACCTTAAACACTGTTTCAGGGCAAGAGATTGTGTTTTAGACTAAAAGGTAATGCATTATAAGAAGAATCTTTACTTTGAAACTGTTCTTTACCTTTTTCACACTATGAAACAGCTTTGTATTCGCTTTAACACTGTTTCAGGGCAAGAGATTGTGTATGAGACTAAAACTTAATGCTTTATAAGAAGAATCTTTACTTTGAAACTCTGTTCTTTACCTTTTTCACACTATGAAACAGCTTTGTATTCAACTTAAGCACTGTTTCAGGGCAAGAGATTGTGTTTTAGACTAAAACAATGCTTCAAAAGAAGAATCTTTACTTTGAAACTCTGTTCTTTACCTTTTTCACACTATGAAACAGCTTTGTATTCACCTTAAACACTGTTTCAGGGTAAGAGATTGTGTTTTAGACTAAAACTTAATGCTTTATAAGAAGAATCTTTACTTTGAAACTCTGTTCTTTACCTTTTCCACACTATGAAACAGCTTTGTATTCGCCTTAAACACTTTCAGGACAAGAGATTGTGTTTAGACTAAAACAATGCTTTATAAGAAGAATCTTTACATTGAAACTCTGTTCTTTACCTTTTTCACACTATGAAACAGCTTTGTATTTGACTTAAACATTGTTTCAGGGCAAGAGATTGTGTTTTAGACTAAAACAATGCTTCAAAAGAAGAATCTTTACTTTGAAACTCTGTTCTTTACCTTTTTCACACTATGAAACAGCTTTGTATTCAGCTTAAACACTGTTTCAGGGCAAGAGATTGTGTTTTAGACTAAAAGGTAATGCATTATAAGAAGAATCTTTACTTTGAAACTGTTCTTTACCTTTTTCACACTATGAAACAGCTTTGTATTCGCTTTAACACTGTTTCAGGGCAAGAGATTGTGTTTTAGACTAAATTTTAATGCTTTATAAGAAGAATCTTTAATTTGAAACTCTGTTCTTTACCTTTTTAACACTATGAAACAGATTTGTATTCAACTTAAACACTGTTTCAGGGCAAGAGATTGTGTTTTAGACTAAAACTTAATGCTTTATAAGAAGAATCTTTACTTTGAAACTCAGTTCTTTACCTTTTTCACACTATGAAACAGCTTTGTATTCACCTTAAACACTGTTTCAGGGCAAGAGATTGTGTTTTAGACTAAAACTTAATGCTTTCTAAGAAGAATCTTTACTTTGAAACTCTGTTCTTTACCTTTTTCACACTATGAAACAGCTTTGTATTCGCCTTAAACACTGTTTCAGGGCAAGATATTGTGTTTTAGACTAAAACAATGCATTAAAAGAAGAATCTTTACATTGAAACTCTGTTCTTTACCTTTTTCAGACTATGAAACAGCTTTGTATTCACCTTAAACACTGTTTCAGGGCAAGAGATTGTGTTTTAGACTAAAACTTAATGCTTTATAAGAAGAATCTTTACTTTGAAACTCTGTTCTTTACCTTTTTCACACTATGAAACAGCTTTGTATTCGCCTTAAACACTGTTTCAGGGCAAGATATTGTGTTTTAGACTAAAACAATGCTTTATAAGAAGAATCTTTACTTTGAAACTGTTCTTTACCTTTTTCACACTATGAAACAGCTTTGTATTCACCTTAAACACTGTTTCAGGGCAAGAGATTGTGTTTTAGACTAAAACAATGCTTTATAAGAAGAATCTTTACTTTGAAACTCTGTTCTTTATCTTTTTAACACTATGAAACAGCTTTGTATTCAACTTAAACACTGTTTCAGGGCAAGAGATTGTGTTTTAGACTAAAAGGTAATGCATTATAAGAAGAATCTTTACTTTGAAACTGTTCTTTACCTTTTTCACACTATGAAACAGCTTTGTATTCTCTTTAACACTGTTTCAGGGCAAGAGATTGTGTATTAGACTAAAACTTAATGCTTTATAAGAAGAATCTTTACTTTGAAACTCTGTTCTTTACCTTTTTCACACTATGAAACAGCTTTGTATTCACCTTAAACACTGTTTCAGGGCAAGAGATTGTGTTTTAGACTAAAACAATGCATTAAAAGAAGAATCTTTACATTGAAACTCTGTTCTTTACCTTTTTCACACTATGAAACAGCTTTGTATTCACCTTAAACACTGTTTCAGGGCAAGAGATTGTGTTTTAGACTAAAACTTAATGCTTTATAAGCAGAATCTTTACTTTGAAACTCTGTTCTTTATCTTTTTAACACTATGAAACAGCTTTGTATTCAACTTAAACACTGTTTCAGGGCAAGAGATTGTGTTTTAGACTAAAACTTAATGCTTTATAAGAAGAATCTTTACTTTGAAACTCAGTTCTTTACCTTTTTCACACTATGAAACAGCTTTGTATTCACCTTAAACACTGTTTCAGGGCAAGAGATTGTGTTTTAGACTAAAAGGTAATGCATTATAAGAAGAATCTTTACTTTGAAACTGTTCTTTACCTTTTTCACACTATGAAACAGCTTTGTATTCGCTTTAACACTGTTTCAGGGCAAGAGATTGTGTATGAGACTAAAACTTAATGCTTTATAAGAAGAATCTTTACTTTGAAACTCTGTTCTTTACCTTTTTCACACTATGAAACAGCTTTGTATTCAACTTAAGCACTGTTTCAGGGCAAGAGATTGTGTTTTAGACTAAAACAATGCTTCAAAAGAAGAATCTTTACTTTGAAACTCTGTTCTTTACCTTTTTCACACTATGAAACAGCTTTGTATTCACCTTAAACACTGTTTCAGGGTAAGAGATTGTGTTTTAGACTAAAACTTAATGCTTTATAAGAAGAATCTTTACTTTGAAACTCTGTTCTTTACCTTTTCCACACTATGAAACAGCTTTGTATTCGCCTTAAACACTTTCAGGACAAGAGATTGTGTTTAGACTAAAACAATGCTTTATAAGAAGAATCTTTACATTGAAACTCTGTTCTTTACCTTTTTCACACTATGAAACAGCTTTGTATTTGACTTAAACACTGTTTCAGGGCAAGAGATTGTGTTTTAGACTAAAACAATGCTTCAAAAGAAGAATCTTTACTTTGAAACTCTGTTCTTTACCTTTTTCACACTATGAAACAGCTTTGTATTCAGCTTAAACACTGTTTCAGGGCAAGAGATTGTGTTTTAGACTAAAAGGTAATGCATTATAAGAAGAATCTTTACTTTGAAACTGTTCTTTACCTTTTTCACACTATGAAACAGCTTTGTATTCGCTTTAACACTGTTTCAGGGCAAGAGATTGTGTTTTAGACTAAATTTTAATGCTTTATAAGAAGAATCTTTAATTTGAAACTCTGTTCTTTACCT
Organism: Electrophorus electricus; assembly: GCF_041902795.1. Lineage (NCBI taxonomy): Eukaryota > Metazoa > Chordata > Actinopteri > Gymnotiformes > Gymnotidae > Electrophorus > Electrophorus electricus. Next base: position 10,907,338 of record NC_137512.1, read on the forward strand.
TTTTAACACTATGAAACAGATTTGTATTCAACTTAAACACTGTTTCAGGGCAAGAGATTGTGTTTTAGACTAAAACTTAATGCTTTATAAGAAGAATCTTTACTTTGAAACTCAGTTCTTTACCTTTTTCACACTATGAAACAGCTTTGTATTCACCTTAAACACTGTTTCAGGGCAAGAGATTGTGTTTTAGACTAAAACTTAATGCTTTATAAGAAGAATCTTTACTTTGAAACTCTGTTCTTTACCTTTTTCACACTATGAAACAGCTTTGTATTCGCCTTAAACACTGTTTCAGGGCAAGATATTGTGTTTTAGACTAAAACAATGCATTAAAAGAAGAATCTTTACATTGAAACTCTGTTCTTTACCTTTTTCAGACTATGAAACAGCTTTGTATTCACCTTAAACACTGTTTCAGGGCAAGAGATTGTGTTTTAGACTAAAACTTAATGCTTTATAAGAAGAATCTTTACTTTGAAACTCTGTTCTTTACCTTTTTCACACTATGAAACAGCTTTGTATTCGCCTTAAACACTGTTTCAGGGCAAGATATTGTGTTTTAGACTAAAACAATGCTTTATAAGAAGAATCTTTACTTTGAAACTGTTCTTTACCTTTTTCACACTATGAAACAGCTTTGTATTCACCTTAAACACTGTTTCAGGGCAAGAGATTGTGTTTTAGACTAAAACAATGCTTTATAAGAAGAATCTTTACTTTGAAACTCTGTTCTTTATCTTTTTAACACTATGAAACAGCTTTGTATTCAACTTAAACACTGTTTCAGGGCAAGAGATTGTGTTTTAGACTAAAAGGTAATGCATTATAAGAAGAATCTTTACTTTGAAACTGTTCTTTACCTTTTTCACACTATGAAACAGCTTTGTATTCTCTTTAACACTGTTTCAGGGCAAGAGATTGTGTATTAGACTAAAACTTAATGCTTTATAAGAAGAATCTTTACTTTGAAACTCTGTTCTTTACCTTTTTCACACTATGAAACAGCTTTGTATTCACCTTAAACACTGTTTCAGGGCAAGAGATTGTGTTTTAGACTAAAACAATGCATTAAAAGAAGAATCTTTACATTGAAACTCTGTTCTTTACCTTTTTCACACTATGAAACAGCTTTGTATTCACCTTAAACACTGTTTCAGGGCAAGAGATTGTGTTTTAGACTAAAACTTAATGCTTTATAAGCAGAATCTTTACTTTGAAACTCTGTTCTTTATCTTTTTAACACTATGAAACAGCTTTGTATTCAACTTAAACACTGTTTCAGGGCAAGAGATTGTGTTTTAGACTAAAACTTAATGCTTTATAAGAAGAATCTTTACTTTGAAACTCAGTTCTTTACCTTTTTCACACTATGAAACAGCTTTGTATTCACCTTAAACACTGTTTCAGGGCAAGAGATTGTGTTTTAGACTAAAAGGTAATGCATTATAAGAAGAATCTTTACTTTGAAACTGTTCTTTACCTTTTTCACACTATGAAACAGCTTTGTATTCGCTTTAACACTGTTTCAGGGCAAGAGATTGTGTATGAGACTAAAACTTAATGCTTTATAAGAAGAATCTTTACTTTGAAACTCTGTTCTTTACCTTTTTCACACTATGAAACAGCTTTGTATTCAACTTAAGCACTGTTTCAGGGCAAGAGATTGTGTTTTAGACTAAAACAATGCTTCAAAAGAAGAATCTTTACTTTGAAACTCTGTTCTTTACCTTTTTCACACTATGAAACAGCTTTGTATTCACCTTAAACACTGTTTCAGGGTAAGAGATTGTGTTTTAGACTAAAACTTAATGCTTTATAAGAAGAATCTTTACTTTGAAACTCTGTTCTTTACCTTTTCCACACTATGAAACAGCTTTGTATTCGCCTTAAACACTTTCAGGACAAGAGATTGTGTTTAGACTAAAACAATGCTTTATAAGAAGAATCTTTACATTGAAACTCTGTTCTTTACCTTTTTCACACTATGAAACAGCTTTGTATTTGACTTAAACACTGTTTCAGGGCAAGAGATTGTGTTTTAGACTAAAACAATGCTTCAAAAGAAGAATCTTTACTTTGAAACTCTGTTCTTTACCTTTTTCACACTATGAAACAGCTTTGTATTCAGCTTAAACACTGTTTCAGGGCAAGAGATTGTGTTTTAGACTAAAAGGTAATGCATTATAAGAAGAATCTTTACTTTGAAACTGTTCTTTACCTTTTTCACACTATGAAACAGCTTTGTATTCGCTTTAACACTGTTTCAGGGCAAGAGATTGTGTTTTAGACTAAATTTTAATGCTTTATAAGAAGAATCTTTAATTTGAAACTCTGTTCTTTACCTTTTTAACACTATGAAACAGATTTGTATTCAACTTAAACACTGTTTCAGGGCAAGAGATTGTGTTTTAGACTAAAACTTAATGCTTTATAAGAAGAATCTTTACTTTGAAACTCAGTTCTTTACCTTTTTCACACTATGAAACAGCTTTGTATTCAGCTTAAACACTGTTTCAGGGCAAGAGATTGTGTTTTAGACTAAAAGGTAATGCATTATTAGAAGAATCTTTACTTTGAAAGTCTGTTCTTTACATTTTTCACACTGTGAAACAGATTTGTATTTGACTTAAACACTGTTTCAGGGCAAGAGATTGTGTTTTAGACTAAAACAATGCTTTATAAGAATATTTATTTTGAAACTCTGTTCTTTACCTTTTTCACATTATGAAACAGCTTTGTATTCACCTTAAACACTGTTTCAGGGCAAGAGATTGTGTTTTAGACTAAAAGGTAATGCATTATAAGAAGAATCTTTACTTTGAAACTCTGTTCTTTACCTTTTGCACACTATGAAACAGCTTTGTATTCAACTTAAGCACTGTTTCAGGGCAAGAGATTGTGTTTTAGACTAAAACAATGCTTCAAAAGAAGAATCTTTACTTTGAAAGTCTGTTCTTTACCTTTTTCACACAATGAAACAGCTTTGTATTCAACTTAAACACTGTTTCAGGGCAAGAGATTGTGTTTTAGGCTAAAACAATGCTTCAAAAGAAGAATCTTTACTTTGAAAGTCTGTTCTTTACCTTTTTCACACAATGAAACAGCTTTGTATTCAACTTAAACACTGTTTCAGGGCAAGAGATTGTGTTTTAGACTAAAACAATGCTTTATAAGAAGAATCTTTACTTTGAAACTCTGTTCTTTACCTTTTTCACACTATGAAACAGCTTTGTATTCACCTTAAACACTGTTTCATGGCAAGAGATTGTGTTTTAGACTAAAACAATGCTTTATAAGAAGAATCTTTACTTTGAAACTCTGTTCTTTACCTTTTTCACACTATGAAACAGCTTTGTATTCACCTTAAACACTGTTTCAGGGCAAGAGATTGTGTTTTAGACTAAAACTTAATGCTTTTTAAGAAGAATCTTTACTTTGAAACTCAGTTCTTTACCTTTATCACACTATGAAACAGCTTTGTATTCGCTTTAACACTGTTTCAGGGCAAGAGATTGTGTATTAGACTAAAACTTAATGCTTTATAAGAAGAATCTTTACTTTGAAACTCTGTTCTTTACCTTTTTCACACTATGAAACAGCTTTGTATTCAACTTAAGCACTGTTTCAGGGCAAGAGATTGTGTTTTAGACTAAAACAATGCTTCAAAAGAAGAATCTTTACTTTGAAACTCTGTTCTTTACCTTTTTCACACTATGAAACAGCTTTGTATTCACCTTAAACACTGTTTCAGGGTAAGAGATTGTGTTTTAGACTAAAACTTAATGCTTTATAAGAAGAATCTTTACTTTGAAACTCTGTTCTTTACCTTTTTCACACAATGAAACAGCTTTGTATTCAACTTAAACACTGTTTCAGGGCAAGAGATTGTGTTTTAGACTAAAACAATGCTTTATAAGAAGAATCTTTACTTTGAAACTCTGTTCTTTACCTTTTTCACACTATGAAACAGCTTTGTATTCGCCTTAAACACTGTTTCAGGGCAAGATATTGTGTTTTAGACTAAAACAATGCATTAAAAGAAGAATCTTTACATTGAAACTCTGTTCTTTACCTTTTTCAGACTATGAAACAGCTTTGTATTCACCTTAAACACTGTTTCAGGGCAAGAGATTGTGTTTTAGACTAAAACTTAATGCTTTATAAGAAGAATCTTTACTTTGAAACTCTGTTCTTTACCTTTTTCACACTATGAAACAGCTTTGTATTCGCCTTAAACACTGTTTCAGGGCAAGATATTGTGTTTTAGACTAAAACAATGCTTTATAAGAAGAATCTTTACTTTGAAACTGTTCTTTACCTTTTTCACACTATGAAACAGCTTTGTATTCACCTTAAACACTGTTTCAGGGCAAGAGATTGTGTTTTAGACTAAAACAATGCTTTATAAGAAGAATCTTTACTTTGAAACTCTGTTCTTTATCTTTTTAACACTATGAAACAGCTTTGTATTCAACTTAAACACTGTTTCAGGGCAAGAGATTGTGTTTTAGACTAAAAGGTAATGCATTATAAGAAGAATCTTTACTTTGAAACTGTTCTTTACCTTTTTCACACTATGAAACAGCTTTGTATTCTCTTTAACACTGTTTCAGGGCAAGAGATTGTGTATTAGACTAAAACTTAATGCTTTATAAGAAGAATCTTTACTTTGAAACTCTGTTCTTTACCTTTTTCACACTATGAAACAGCTTTGTATTCACCTTAAACACTGTTTCAGGGCAAGAGATTGTGTTTTAGACTAAAACAATGCATTAAAAGAAGAATCTTTACATTGAAACTCTGTTCTTTACCTTTTTCACACTATGAAACAGCTTTGTATTCACCTTAAACACTGTTTCAGGGCAAGAGATTGTGTTTTAGACTAAAACTTAATGCTTTATAAGCAGAATCTTTACTTTGAAACTCTGTTCTTTATCTTTTTAACACTATGAAACAGCTTTGTATTCAACTTAAACACTGTTTCAGGGCAAGAGATTGTGTTTTAGACTAAAACTTAATGCTTTATAAGAAGAATCTTTACTTTGAAACTCAGTTCTTTACCTTTTTCACACTATGAAACAGCTTTGTATTCACCTTAAACACTGTTTCAGGGCAAGAGATTGTGTTTTAGACTAAAAGGTAATGCATTATAAGAAGAATCTTTACTTTGAAACTGTTCTTTACCTTTTTCACACTATGAAACAGCTTTGTATTCGCTTTAACACTGTTTCAGGGCAAGAGATTGTGTATGAGACTAAAACTTAATGCTTTATAAGAAGAATCTTTACTTTGAAACTCTGTTCTTTACCTTTTTCACACTATGAAACAGCTTTGTATTCAACTTAAGCACTGTTTCAGGGCAAGAGATTGTGTTTTAGACTAAAACAATGCTTCAAAAGAAGAATCTTTACTTTGAAACTCTGTTCTTTACCTTTTTCACACTATGAAACAGCTTTGTATTCACCTTAAACACTGTTTCAGGGTAAGAGATTGTGTTTTAGACTAAAACTTAATGCTTTATAAGAAGAATCTTTACTTTGAAACTCTGTTCTTTACCTTTTCCACACTATGAAACAGCTTTGTATTCGCCTTAAACACTTTCAGGACAAGAGATTGTGTTTAGACTAAAACAATGCTTTATAAGAAGAATCTTTACATTGAAACTCTGTTCTTTACCTTTTTCACACTATGAAACAGCTTTGTATTTGACTTAAACACTGTTTCAGGGCAAGAGATTGTGTTTTAGACTAAAACAATGCTTCAAAAGAAGAATCTTTACTTTGAAACTCTGTTCTTTACCTTTTTCACACTATGAAACAGCTTTGTATTCAGCTTAAACACTGTTTCAGGGCAAGAGATTGTGTTTTAGACTAAAAGGTAATGCATTATAAGAAGAATCTTTACTTTGAAACTGTTCTTTACCTTTTTCACACTATGAAACAGCTTTGTATTCGCTTTAACACTGTTTCAGGGCAAGAGATTGTGTTTTAGACTAAATTTTAATGCTTTATAAGAAGAATCTTTAATTTGAAACTCTGTTCTTTACCTTTTTAACACTATGAAACAGATTTGTATTCAACTTAAACACTGTTTCAGGGCAAGAGATTGTGTTTTAGACTAAAACTTAATGCTTTATAAGAAGAATCTTTACTTTGAAACTCAGTTCTTTACCTTTTTCACACTATGAAACAGCTTTGTATTCAGCTTAAACACTGTTTCAGGGCAAGAGATTGTGTTTTAGACTAAAAGGTAATGCATTATTAGAAGAATCTTTACTTTGAAAGTCTGTTCTTTACATTTTTCACACTGTGAAACAGATTTGTATTTGACTTAAACACTGTTTCAGGGCAAGAGATTGTGTTTTAGACTAAAACAATGCTTTATAAGAATATTTATTTTGAAACTCTGTTCTTTACCTTTTTCACATTATGAAACAGCTTTGTATTCACCTTAAACACTGTTTCAGGGCAAGAGATTGTGTTTTAGACTAAAAGGTAATGCATTATAAGAAGAATCTTTACTTTGAAACTCTGTTCTTTACCTTTTGCACACTATGAAACAGCTTTGTATTCAACTTAAGCACTGTTTCAGGGCAAGAGATTGTGTTTTAGACTAAAACAATGCTTCAAAAGAAGAATCTTTACTTTGAAAGTCTGTTCTTTACCTTTTTCACACAATGAAACAGCTTTGTATTCAACTTAAACACTGTTTCAGGGCAAGAGATTGTGTTTTAGGCTAAAACAATGCTTCAAAAGAAGAATCTTTACTTTGAAAGTCTGTTCTTTACCTTTTTCACACAATGAAACAGCTTTGTATTCAACTTAAACACTGTTTCAGGGCAAGAGATTGTGTTTTAGACTAAAACAATGCTTTATAAGAAGAATCTTTACTTTGAAACTCTGTTCTTTACCTTTTTCACACTATGAAACAGCTTTGTATTCACCTTAAACACTGTTTCATGGCAAGAGATTGTGTTTTAGACTAAAACAATGCTTTATAAGAAGAATCTTTACTTTGAAACTCTGTTCTTTACCTTTTTCACACTATGAAACAGCTTTGTATTCACCTTAAACACTGTTTCAGGGCAAGAGATTGTGTTTTAGACTAAAACTTAATGCTTTTTAAGAAGAATCTTTACTTTGAAACTCAGTTCTTTACCTTTATCACACTATGAAACAGCTTTGTATTCGCTTTAACACTGTTTCAGGGCAAGAGATTGTGTATTAGACTAAAACTTAATGCTTTATAAGAAGAATCTTTACTTTGAAACTCTGTTCTTTACCTTTTTCACACTATGAAACAGCTTTGTATTCAACTTAAGCACTGTTTCAGGGCAAGAGATTGTGTTTTAGACTAAAACAATGCTTCAAAAGAAGAATCTTTACTTTGAAACTCTGTTCTTTACCTTTTTCACACTATGAAACAGCTTTGTATTCACCTTAAACACTGTTTCAGGGTAAGAGATTGTGTTTTAGACTAAAACTTAATGCTTTATAAGAAGAATCTTTACTTTGAAACTCTGTTCTTTACCTTTTCCACACTATGAAACAGCTTTGTATTCGCCTTAAACACTTTTCAGGGCAAGAGATTGTGTTTAGACTAAAACAATGCTTTATAAGAAGAATCTTTACATTGAAACTCTGTTCTTTACCTTTTTCACACTATGAAACAGCTTTGTATTTGACTTAAACACTGTTTCAGGGCAAGAGATTGTGTTTTAGACTAAAACAATGCTTCAAAAGAAGAATCTTTACTTTGAAACTCTGTTCTTTACCTTTTTCACACTATGAAACAGCTTTGTATTCGCCTTAAACACTGTTTCAGGACAAGAGATTGTGTTTAGACTAAAACAATGCTTTATAAGAAGAATCTTTACATTGAAACTCTGTTCTTTACCTTTTTCACACTATGAAACAGCTTTGTATTGAACTTAAACACTGTATCAGGGCAAGAGATTGTGTTTTAGACTAAAACTTAATGCTTTATAAGAAGAATCTTTACTTTGAAACTCAGTTCTTTACCTTTTTCACACTATGAAACAGCTTTGTATTCAGCTTAAACACTGTTTCAGGGCAAGAGATTGTGTTTTAGACTAAAAGGTAATGCATTATAAGAAGAATCTTTACTTTGAAACTGTTCTTTACCTTTTTCACACTATGAAACAGCTTTGTATTCGCTTTAACACTGTTTCAGGGCGAGAGATTGTGTTTTAGACTAAATTTTAATGCTTTATAAGAAGAATCTTTAATTTGAAACTCTGTTCTTTACCTTTTTAACACTATGAAACAGATTTGTATTCAACTTAAACACTGTTTCAGGGCAAGAGATTGTGTTTTAGACTAAAACTTAATGCTTTATAAGAAGAATCTTTACTTTGAAACTCAGTTCTTTACCTTTTTCACACTATGAAACAGCTTTGTATTCAGCTTAAACACTGTTTCAGGGCAAGAGATTGTGTTTTAGACTAAAAGGTAATGCATTATTAGAAGAATCTTTACTTTGAAAGTCTGTTCTTTACATTTTTCACACTGTGAAACAGATTTGTATTTGACTTAAACACTGTTTCAGGGCAAGAGATTGTGTTTTAGACTAAAACAATGCTTTATAAGAATATTTATTTTGAAACTCTGTTCTTTACCTTTTTCACATTATGAAACAGCTTTGTATTCACCTTAAACACTGTTTCAGGGCAAGAGATTGTGTTTTAGACTAAAACTTAATGCTTTATAAGCAGAATCTTTACTTTGAAACTCAGTTCTTTACCTTTTTCACACTATGAAACAGCTTTGTATTCACCTTAAACACTGTTTCAGGGCAAGAGATTGTGTTTTAGACTAAAAGGTAATGCATTATAAGAAGAATCTTTACTTTGAAACTGTTCTTTACCTTTTTCACACTATGAAACAGCTTTGTATTCGCTTTAACACTGTTTCAGGGCAAGAGATTGTGTATGAGACTAAAACTTAATGCTTTATAAGAAGAATCTTTACTTTGAAACTCTGTTCTTTACCTTTTTCACACTATGAAACAGCTTTGTATTCAACTTAAGCACTGTTTCAGGGCAAGAGATTGTGTTTTAGACTAAAACAATGCTTCAAAAGAAGAATCTTTACTTTGAAACTCTGTTCTTTACCTTTTTCACACTATGAAACAGCTTTGTATTCACCTTAAACACTGTTTCAGGGTAAGAGATTGTGTTTTAGACTAAAACTTAATGCTTTATAAGAAGAATCTTTACTTTGAAACTCTGTTCTTTACCTTTTCCACACTATGAAACAGCTTTGTATTCGCCTTAAACACTTTCAGGACAAGAGATTGTGTTTAGACTAAAACAATGCTTTATAAGAAGAATCTTTACATTGAAACTCTGTTCTTTACCTTTTTCACACTATGAAACAGCTTTGTATTTGACTTAAACACTGTTTCAGGGCAAGAGATTGTGTTTTAGACTAAAACAATGCTTCAAAAGAAGAATCTTTACTTTGAAACTCTGTTCTTTACCTTTTTCACACTATGAAACAGCTTTGTATTCAGCTTAAACACTGTTTCAGGGCAAGAGATTGTGTTTTAGACTAAAAGGTAATGCATTATAAGAAGAATCTTTACTTTGAAACTGTTCTTTACCTTTTTCACACTATGAAACAGCTTTGTATTCGCTTTAACACTGTTTCAGGGCAAGAGATTGTGTTTTAGACTAAATTTTAATGCTTTATAAGAAGAATCTTTAATTTGAAACTCTGTTCTTTACCTTTTTAACACTATGAAACAGATTTGTATTCAACTTAAACACTGTTTCAGGGCAAGAGATTGTGTTTTAGACTAAAACTTAATGCTTTATAAGAAGAATCTTTACTTTGAAACTCAGTTCTTTACCTTTTTCACACTATGAAACAGCTTTGTATTCACCTTAAACACTGTTTCAGGGCAAGAGATTGTGTTTTAGACTAAAACTTAATGCTTTCTAAGAAGAATCTTTACTTTGAAACTCTGTTCTTTACCTTTTTCACACTATGAAACAGCTTTGTATTCGCCTTAAACACTGTTTCAGGGCAAGATATTGTGTTTTAGACTAAAACAATGCATTAAAAGAAGAATCTTTACATTGAAACTCTGTTCTTTACCTTTTTCAGACTATGAAACAGCTTTGTATTCACCTTAAACACTGTTTCAGGGCAAGAGATTGTGTTTTAGACTAAAACTTAATGCTTTATAAGAAGAATCTTTACTTTGAAACTCTGTTCTTTACCTTTTTCACACTATGAAACAGCTTTGTATTCGCCTTAAACACTGTTTCAGGGCAAGATATTGTGTTTTAGACTAAAACAATGCTTTATAAGAAGAATCTTTACTTTGAAACTGTTCTTTACCTTTTTCACACTATGAAACAGCTTTGTATTCACCTTAAACACTGTTTCAGGGCAAGAGATTGTGTTTTAGACTAAAACAATGCTTTATAAGAAGAATCTTTACTTTGAAACTCTGTTCTTTATCTTTTTAACACTATGAAACAGCTTTGTATTCAACTTAAACACTGTTTCAGGGCAAGAGATTGTGTTTTAGACTAAAAGGTAATGCATTATAAGAAGAATCTTTACTTTGAAACTGTTCTTTACCTTTTTCACACTATGAAACAGCTTTGTATTCTCTTTAACACTGTTTCAGGGCAAGAGATTGTGTATTAGACTAAAACTTAATGCTTTATAAGAAGAATCTTTACTTTGAAACTCTGTTCTTTACCTTTTTCACACTATGAAACAGCTTTGTATTCACCTTAAACACTGTTTCAGGGCAAGAGATTGTGTTTTAGACTAAAACAATGCATTAAAAGAAGAATCTTTACATTGAAACTCTGTTCTTTACCTTTTTCACACTATGAAACAGCTTTGTATTCACCTTAAACACTGTTTCAGGGCAAGAGATTGTGTTTTAGACTAAAACTTAATGCTTTATAAGCAGAATCTTTACTTTGAAACTCTGTTCTTTATCTTTTTAACACTATGAAACAGCTTTGTATTCAACTTAAACACTGTTTCAGGGCAAGAGATTGTGTTTTAGACTAAAACTTAATGCTTTATAAGAAGAATCTTTACTTTGAAACTCAGTTCTTTACCTTTTTCACACTATGAAACAGCTTTGTATTCACCTTAAACACTGTTTCAGGGCAAGAGATTGTGTTTTAGACTAAAAGGTAATGCATTATAAGAAGAATCTTTACTTTGAAACTGTTCTTTACCTTTTTCACACTATGAAACAGCTTTGTATTCGCTTTAACACTGTTTCAGGGCAAGAGATTGTGTATGAGACTAAAACTTAATGCTTTATAAGAAGAATCTTTACTTTGAAACTCTGTTCTTTACCTTTTTCACACTATGAAACAGCTTTGTATTCAACTTAAGCACTGTTTCAGGGCAAGAGATTGTGTTTTAGACTAAAACAATGCTTCAAAAGAAGAATCTTTACTTTGAAACTCTGTTCTTTACCTTTTTCACACTATGAAACAGCTTTGTATTCACCTTAAACACTGTTTCAGGGTAAGAGATTGTGTTTTAGACTAAAACTTAATGCTTTATAAGAAGAATCTTTACTTTGAAACTCTGTTCTTTACCTTTTCCACACTATGAAACAGCTTTGTATTCGCCTTAAACACTTTCAGGACAAGAGATTGTGTTTAGACTAAAACAATGCTTTATAAGAAGAATCTTTACATTGAAACTCTGTTCTTTACCTTTTTCACACTATGAAACAGCTTTGTATTTGACTTAAACACTGTTTCAGGGCAAGAGATTGTGTTTTAGACTAAAACAATGCTTCAAAAGAAGAATCTTTACTTTGAAACTCTGTTCTTTACCTTTTTCACACTATGAAACAGCTTTGTATTCAGCTTAAACACTGTTTCAGGGCAAGAGATTGTGTTTTAGACTAAAAGGTAATGCATTATAAGAAGAATCTTTACTTTGAAACTGTTCTTTACCTTTTTCACACTATGAAACAGCTTTGTATTCGCTTTAACACTGTTTCAGGGCAAGAGATTGTGTTTTAGACTAAATTTTAATGCTTTATAAGAAGAATCTTTAATTTGAAACTCTGTTCTTTACCTTTTTAACACTATGAAACAGATTTGTATTCAACTTAAACACTGTTTCAGGGCAAGAGATTGTGTTTTAGACTAAAACTTAATGCTTTATAAGAAGAATCTTTACTTTGAAACTCAGTTCTTTACCTTTTTCACACTATGAAACAGCTTTGTATTCACCTTAAACACTGTTTCAGGGCAAGAGATTGTGTTTTAGACTAAAACTTAATGCTTTATAAGAAGAATCTTTACTTTGAAACTCTGTTCTTTACCTTTTTCACACTATGAAACAGCTTTGTATTCGCCTTAAACACTGTTTCAGGGCAAGATATTGTGTTTTAGACTAAAACAATGCATTAAAAGAAGAATCTTTACATTGAAACTCTGTTCTTTACCTTTTTCAGACTATGAAACAGCTTTGTATTCACCTTAAACACTGTTTCAGGGCAAGAGATTGTGTTTTAGACTAAAACTTAATGCTTTATAAGAAGAATCTTTACTTTGAAACTCTGTTCTTTACCTTTTTCACACTATGAAACAGCTTTGTATTCGCCTTAAACACTGTTTCAGGGCAAGATATTGTGTTTTAGACTAAAACAATGCTTTATAAGAAGAATCTTTACTTTGAAACTGTTCTTTACCTTTTTCACACTATGAAACAGCTTTGTATTCACCTTAAACACTGTTTCAGGGCAAGAGATTGTGTTTTAGACTAAAACAATGCTTTATAAGAAGAATCTTTACTTTGAAACTCTGTTCTTTATCTTTTTAACACTATGAAACAGCTTTGTATTCAACTTAAACACTGTTTCAGGGCAAGAGATTGTGTTTTAGACTAAAAGGTAATGCATTATAAGAAGAATCTTTACTTTGAAACTGTTCTTTACCTTTTTCACACTATGAAACAGCTTTGTATTCTCTTTAACACTGTTTCAGGGCAAGAGATTGTGTATTAGACTAAAACTTAATGCTTTATAAGAAGAATCTTTACTTTGAAACTCTGTTCTTTACCTTTTTCACACTATGAAACAGCTTTGTATTCACCTTAAACACTGTTTCAGGGCAAGAGATTGTGTTTTAGACTAAAACAATGCATTAAAAGAAGAATCTTTACATTGAAACTCTGTTCTTTACCTTTTTCACACTATGAAACAGCTTTGTATTCACCTTAAACACTGTTTCAGGGCAAGAGATTGTGTTTTAGACTAAAACTTAATGCTTTATAAGCAGAATCTTTACTTTGAAACTCTGTTCTTTATCTTTTTAACACTATGAAACAGCTTTGTATTCAACTTAAACACTGTTTCAGGGCAAGAGATTGTGTTTTAGACTAAAACTTAATGCTTTATAAGAAGAATCTTTACTTTGAAACTCAGTTCTTTACCTTTTTCACACTATGAAACAGCTTTGTATTCACCTTAAACACTGTTTCAGGGCAAGAGATTGTGTTTTAGACTAAAAGGTAATGCATTATAAGAAGAATCTTTACTTTGAAACTGTTCTTTACCTTTTTCACACTATGAAACAGCTTTGTATTCGCTTTAACACTGTTTCAGGGCAAGAGATTGTGTATGAGACTAAAACTTAATGCTTTATAAGAAGAATCTTTACTTTGAAACTCTGTTCTTTACCTTTTTCACACTATGAAACAGCTTTGTATTCAACTTAAGCACTGTTTCAGGGCAAGAGATTGTGTTTTAGACTAAAACAATGCTTCAAAAGAAGAATCTTTACTTTGAAACTCTGTTCTTTACCTTTTTCACACTATGAAACAGCTTTGTATTCACCTTAAACACTGTTTCAGGGTAAGAGATTGTGTTTTAGACTAAAACTTAATGCTTTATAAGAAGAATCTTTACTTTGAAACTCTGTTCTTTACCTTTTCCACACTATGAAACAGCTTTGTATTCGCCTTAAACACTTTCAGGACAAGAGATTGTGTTTAGACTAAAACAATGCTTTATAAGAAGAATCTTTACATTGAAACTCTGTTCTTTACCTTTTTCACACTATGAAACAGCTTTGTATTTGACTTAAACACTGTTTCAGGGCAAGAGATTGTGTTTTAGACTAAAACAATGCTTCAAAAGAAGAATCTTTACTTTGAAACTCTGTTCTTTACCTTTTTCACACTATGAAACAGCTTTGTATTCAGCTTAAACACTGTTTCAGGGCAAGAGATTGTGTTTTAGACTAAAAGGTAATGCATTATAAGAAGAATCTTTACTTTGAAACTGTTCTTTACCTTTTTCACACTATGAAACAGCTTTGTATTCGCTTTAACACTGTTTCAGGGCAAGAGATTGTGTTTTAGACTAAATTTTAATGCTTTATAAGAAGAATCTTTAATTTGAAACTCTGTTCTTTACCTTTTTAACACTATGAAACAGATTTGTATTCAACTTAAACACTGTTTCAGGGCAAGAGATTGTGTTTTAGACTAAAACTTAATGCTTTATAAGAAGAATCTTTACTTTGAAACTCAGTTCTTTACCTTTTTCACACTATGAAACAGCTTTGTATTCAGCTTAAACACTGTTTCAGGGCAAGAGATTGTGTTTTAGACTAAAAGGTAATGCATTATTAGAAGAATCTTTACTTTGAAAGTCTGTTCTTTACATTTTTCACACTGTGAAACAGATTTGTATTTGACTTAAACACTGTTTCAGGGCAAGAGATTGTGTTTTAGACTAAAACAATGCTTTATAAGAATATTTATTTTGAAACTCTGTTCTTTACCTTTTTCACATTATGAAACAGCTTTGTATTCACCTTAAACACTGTTTCAGGGCAAGAGATTGTGTTTTAGACTAAAAGGTAATGCATTATAAGAAGAATCTTTACTTTGAAACTCTGTTCTTTACCTTTTGCACACTATGAAACAGCTTTGTATTCAACTTAAGCACTGTTTCAGGGCAAGAGATTGTGTTTTAGACTAAAACAATGTTTAAAAGAAGAATCTTTACTTTGAAAGTCTGTTCTTTACCTTTTTCACACAATGAAACAGCTTTGTATTCAACTTAAACACTGTTTCAGGGCAAGAGATTGTGTTTTAGGCTAAAACAATGCTTCAAAAGAAGAATCTTTACTTTGAAAGTCTGTTCTTTACCTTTTTCACACAATGAAACAGCTTTGTATTCAACTTAAACACTGTTTCAGGGCAAGAGATTGTGTTTTAGACTAAAACAATGCTTTATAAGAAGAATCTTTACTTTGAAACTCTGTTCTTTACCTTTTTCACACTATGAAACAGCTTTGTATTCACCTTAAACACTGTTTCATGGCAAGAGATTGTGTTTTAGACTAAAACAATGCTTTATAAGAAGAATCTTTACTTTGAAACTCTGTTCTTTACCTTTTTCACACTATGAAACAGCTTTGTATTCACCTTAAACACTGTTTCAGGGCAAGAGATTGTGTTTTAGACTAAAACTTAATGCTTTTTAAGAAGAATCTTTACTTTGAAACTCAGTTCTTTACCTTTTTCACACTATGAAACAGCTTTGTATTCACCTTAAACACTGTTTCAGGGCAAGAGATTGTGTTTTAGACTAAAAGGTAATGCATTATAAGAAGAATCTTTACTTTGAAACTGTTCTTTACCTTTATCACACTATGAAACAGCTTTGTATTCGCTTTAACACTGTTTCAGGGCAAGAGATTGTGTATTAGACTAAAACTTAATGCTTTATAAGAAGAATCTTTACTTTGAAACTCTGTTCTTTACCTTTTTCACACTATGAAACAGCTTTGTATTCAACTTAAGCACTGTTTCAGGGCAAGAGATTGTGTTTTAGACTAAAACAATGCTTCAAAAGAAGAATCTTTACTTTGAAACTCTGTTCTTTACCTTTTTCACACTATGAAACAGCTTTGTATTCACCTTAAACACTGTTTCAGGGTAAGAGATTGTGTTTTAGACTAAAACTTAATGCTTTATAAGAAGAATCTTTACTTTGAAACTCTGTTCTTTACCTTTTCCACACTATGAAACAGCTTTGTATTCGCCTTAAACACTTTTCAGGGCAAGAGATTGTGTTTAGACTAAAACAATGCTTTATAAGAAGAATCTTTACATTGAAACTCTGTTCTTTACCTTTTTCACACTATGAAACAGCTTTGTATTTGACTTAAACACTGTTTCAGGGCAAGAGATTGTGTTTTAGACTAAAACAATGCTTCAAAAGAAGAATCTTTACTTTGAAACTCTGTTCTTTACCTTTTTCACACTATGAAACAGCTTTGTATTCGCCTTAAACACTGTTTCAGGACAAGAGATTGTGTTTAGACTAAAACAATGCTTTATAAGAAGAATCTTTACATTGAAACTCTGTTCTTTACCTTTTTCACACTATGAAACAGCTTTGTATTGAACTTAAACACTGTATCAGGGCAAGAGATTGTGTTTTAGACTAAAACTTAATGCTTTATAAGAAGAATCTTTACTTTGAAACTCAGTTCTTTACCTTTTTCACACTATGAAACAGCTTTGTATTCAGCTTAAACACTGTTTCAGGGCAAGAGATTGTGTTTTAGACTAAAAGGTAATGCATTATAAGAAGAATCTTTACTTTGAAACTGTTCTTTACCTTTTTCACACTATGAAACAGCTTTGTATTCGCTTTAACACTGTTTCAGGGCGAGAGATTGTGTTTTAGACTAAATTTTAATGCTTTATAAGAAGAATCTTTAATTTGAAACTCTGTTCTTTACCTTTTTAACACTATGAAACAGATTTGTATTCAACTTAAACACTGTTTCAGGGCAAGAGATTGTGTTTTAGACTAAAACTTAATGCTTTATAAGAAGAATCTTTACTTTGAAACTCAGTTCTTTACCTTTTTCACACTATGAAACAGCTTTGTATTCAGCTTAAACACTGTTTCAGGGCAAGAGATTGTGTTTTAGACTAAAAGGTAATGCATTATTAGAAGAATCTTTACTTTGAAAGTCTGTTCTTTACATTTTTCACACTGTGAAACAGATTTGTATTTGACTTAAACACTGTTTCAGGGCAAGAGATTGTGTTTTAGACTAAAACAATGCTTTATAAGAATATTTATTTTGAAACTCTGTTCTTTACCTTTTTCACATTATGAAACAGCTTTGTATTCACCTTAAACACTGTTTCAGGGCAAGAGATTGTGTTTTAGACTAAAAGGTAATGCATTATAAGAAGAATCTTTACTTTGAAACTCTGTTCTTTACCTTTTGCACACTATGAAACAGCTTTGTATTCAACTTAAGCACTGTTTCAGGGCAAGAGATTGTGTTTTAGACTAAAACAATGCATTAAAAGAAGAATCTTTACATTGAAACTCTGTTCTTTACCTTTTTCACACTATGAAACAGCTTTGTATTCACCTTAAACACTGTTTCAGGGCAAGAGATTGTGTTTTAGACTAAAACTTAATGCTTTATAAGCAGAATCTTTACTTTGAAACTCTGTTCTTTATCTTTTTAACACTATGAAACAGCTTTGTATTCAACTTAAACACTGTTTCAGGGCAAGAGATTGTGTTTTAGACTAAAACTTAATGCTTTATAAGAAGAATCTTTACTTTGAAACTCAGTTCTTTACCTTTTTCACACTATGAAACAGCTTTGTATTCACCTTAAACACTGTTTCAGGGCAAGAGATTGTGTTTTAGACTAAAAGGTAATGCATTATAAGAAGAATCTTTACTTTGAAACTGTTCTTTACCTTTTTCACACTATGAAACAGCTTTGTATTCGCTTTAACACTGTTTCAGGGCAAGAGATTGTGTATGAGACTAAAACTTAATGCTTTATAAGAAGAATCTTTACTTTGAAACTCTGTTCTTTACCTTTTTCACACTATGAAACAGCTTTGTATTCAACTTAAGCACTGTTTCAGGGCAAGAGATTGTGTTTTAGACTAAAACAATGCTTCAAAAGAAGAATCTTTACTTTGAAACTCTGTTCTTTACCTTTTTCACACTATGAAACAGCTTTGTATTCACCTTAAACACTGTTTCAGGGTAAGAGATTGTGTTTTAGACTAAAACTTAATGCTTTATAAGAAGAATCTTTACTTTGAAACTCTGTTCTTTACCTTTTCCACACTATGAAACAGCTTTGTATTCGCCTTAAACACTTTCAGGACAAGAGATTGTGTTTAGACTAAAACAATGCTTTATAAGAAGAATCTTTACATTGAAACTCTGTTCTTTACCTTTTTCACACTATGAAACAGCTTTGTATTTGACTTAAACACTGTTTCAGGGCAAGAGATTGTGTTTTAGACTAAAACAATGCTTCAAAAGAAGAATCTTTACTTTGAAACTCTGTTCTTTACCTTTTTCACACTATGAAACAGCTTTGTATTCAGCTTAAACACTGTTTCAGGGCAAGAGATTGTGTTTTAGACTAAAAGGTAATGCATTATAAGAAGAATCTTTACTTTGAAACTGTTCTTTACCTTTTTCACACTATGAAACAGCTTTGTATTCGCTTTAACACTGTTTCAGGGCAAGAGATTGTGTTTTAGACTAAATTTTAATGCTTTATAAGAAGAATCTTTAATTTGAAACTCTGTTCTTTACCTTTTTAACACTATGAAACAGATTTGTATTCAACTTAAACACTGTTTCAGGGCAAGAGATTGTGTTTTAGACTAAAACTTAATGCTTTATAAGAAGAATCTTTACTTTGAAACTCAGTTCGTTACCTTTTTCACACTATGAAACAGCTTTGTATTCAGCTTAAACACTGTTTCAGGGCAAGAGATTGTGTTTTAGACTAAAAGGTAATGCATTATTAGAAGAATCTTTACTTTGAAAGTCTGTTCTTTACATTTTTCACACTGTGAAACAGATTTGTATTTGACTTAAACACTGTTTCAGGGCAAGAGATTGTGTTTTAGACTAAAACAATGCTTTATAAGAATATTTATTTTGAAACTCTGTTCTTTACCTTTTTCACATTATGAAACAGCTTTGTATTCACCTTAAACACTGTTTCAGGGCAAGAGATTGTGTTTTAGACTAAAAGGTAATGCATTATAAGAAGAATCTTTACTTTGAAACTCTGTTCTTTACCTTTTGCACACTATGAAACAGCTTTGTATTCAACTTAAGCACTGTTTCAGGGCAAGAGATTGTGTTTTAGACTAAAACAATGCTTCAAAAGAAGAATCTTTACTTTGAAAGTCTGTTCTTTACCTTTTTCACACAATGAAACAGCTTTGTATTCAACTTAAACACTGTTTCAGGGCAAGAGATTGTGTTTTAGGCTAAAACAATGCTTCAAAAGAAGAATCTTTACTTTGAAAGTCTGTTCTTTACCTTTTTCACACAATGAAACAGCTTTGTATTCAACTTAAACACTGTTTCAGGGCAAGAGATTGTGTTTTAGACTAAAACAATGCTTTATAAGAAGAATCTTTACTTTGAAACTCTGTTCTTTACCTTTTTCACACTATGAAACAGCTTTGTATTCACCTTAAACACTGTTTCATGGCAAGAGATTGTGTTTTAGACTAAAACAATGCTTTATAAGAAGAATCTTTACTTTGAAACTCTGTTCTTTACCTTTTTCACACTATGAAACAGCTTTGTTTTCACCTTAAACACTGTTTCAGGGCAAGAGATTGTGTTTTAGACTAAAACTTAATGCTTTTTAAGAAGAATCTTTACTTTGAAACTCAGTTCTTTACCTTTTTCACACTATGAAACAGCTTTGTATTCACCTTAAACACTGTTTCAGGGCAAGAGATTGTGTTTTAGACTAAAAGGTAATGCATTATAAGAAGAATCTTTACTTTGAAACTGTTCTTTACCTTTATCACACTATGAAACAGCTTTGTATTCGCTTTAACACTGTTTCAGGGCAAGAGATTGTGTATTAGACTAAAACTTAATGCTTTATAAGAAGAATCTTTACTTTGAAACTCTGTTCTTTACCTTTTTCACACTATGAAACAGCTTTGTATTCAACTTAAGCACTGTTTCAGGGCAAGAGATTGTGTTTTAGACTAAAACAATGCTTCAAAAGAAGAATCTTTACTTTGAAACTCTGTTCTTTACCTTTTTCACACTATGAAACAGCTTTGTATTCACCTTAAACACTGTTTCAGGGTAAGAGATTGTGTTTTAGACTAAAACTTAATGCTTTATAAGAAGAATCTTTACTTTGAAACTCTGTTCTTTACCTTTTCCACATTATGAAACAGCTTTGTATTCGCCTTAAACACTTTTCAGGGCAAGAGATTGTGTTTAGACTAAAACAATGCTTTATAAGAAGAATCTTTACATTGAAACTCTGTTCTTTACCTTTTTCACACTATGAAACAGCTTTGTATTTGACTTAAACACTGTTTCAGGGCAAGAGATTGTGTTTTAGACTAAAACAATGCTTCAAAAGAAGAATCTTTACTTTGAAACTCTGTTCTTTACCTTTTTCACACTATGAAACAGCTTTGTATTCGCCTTAAACACTGTTTCAGGACAAGAGATTGTGTTTAGACTAAAACAATGCTTTATAAGAAGAATCTTTACATTGAAACTCTGTTCTTTACCTTTTTCACACTATGAAACAGCTTTGTATTGAACTTAAACACTGTATCAGGGCAAGAGATTGTGTTTTAGACTAAAACTTAATGCTTTATAAGAAGAATCTTTACTTTGAAACTCAGTTCTTTACCTTTTTCACACTATGAAACAGCTTTGTATTCAGCTTAAACACTGTTTCAGGGCAAGAGATTGTGTTTTAGACTAAAAGGTAATGCATTATAAGAAGAATCTTTACTTTGAAACTGTTCTTTACCTTTTTCACACTATGAAACAGCTTTGTATTCGCTTTAACACTGTTTCAGGGCGAGAGATTGTGTTTTAGACTAAATTTTAATGCTTTATAAGAAGAATCTTTAATTTGAAACTCTGTTCTTTACCTTTTTAACACTATGAAACAGATTTGTATTCAACTTAAACACTGTTTCAGGGCAAGAGATTGTGTTTTAGACTAAAACTTAATGCTTTATAAGAAGAATCTTTACTTTGAAACTCAGTTCTTTACCTTTTTCACACTATGAAACAGCTTTGTATTCAGCTTAAACACTGTTTCAGGGCAAGAGATTGTGTTTTAGACTAAAAGGTAATGCATTATTAGAAGAATCTTTACTTTGAAAGTCTGTTCTTTACATTTTTCACACTGTGAAACAGATTTGTATTTGACTTAAACACTGTTTCAGGGCAAGAGATTGTGTTTTAGACTAAAACAATGCTTTATAAGAATATTTATTTTGAAACTCTGTTCTTTACCTTTTTCACATTATGAAACAGCTTTGTATTCACCTTAAACACTGTTTCAGGGCAAGAGATTGTGTTTTAGACTAAAAGGTAATGCATTATAAGAAGAATCTTTACTTTGAAACTCTGTTCTTTACCTTTTGCACACTATGAAACAGCTTTGTATTCAACTTAAGCACTGTTTCAGGGCAAGAGATTGTGTTTTAGACTAAAACAATGCTTCAAAAGAAGAATCTTTACTTTGAAAGTCTGTTCTTTACCTTTTTCACACAATGAAACAGCTTTGTATTCAACTTAAACACTGTTTCAGGGCAAGAGATTGTGTTTTAGACTAAAACAATGCTTCAAAAGAAGAATCTTTACTTTGAAAGTCTGTTCTTTACCTTTTTCACACAATGAAACAGCTTTGTATTCAACTTAAACACTGTTTCAGGGCAAGAGATTGTGTTTTAGACTAAAACAATGCATCAAAAGAAGAATCTTTACATTGAAACTCTGTTCTTTACCTTTTTCAGACTATGAAACAGCTTTGTATTCACCTTAAACACTGTTTCAGGGCAAGAGATTGTGTTTTAGACTAAAACTTAATGCTTTATAAGAAGAATCTTTACTTTGAAACTCTGTTCTTTACCTTTTTCACACTATGAAACAGCTTTGTATTCGCCTTAAACACTGTTTCAGGGCAAGAGATTGTGTTTTAGACTAAAACAATGCTTTATAAGAAGAATCTTTACTTTGAAACTCTGTTCTTTACCTTTTTCACACTATGAAACAGCTTTGTATTCACCTTAAACACTGTTTCAGGGCAAGAGATTGTGTTTTAGACTAAAACAATGCTTTATAAGAAGAATCTTTACTTTGAAACTCTGTTCTTTACCTTTTTCACACTATGAAACAGCTTTGTATTCACCTTAAACACTGTTTCAGGGTAAGAGATTGTGTTTTAGACTAAAACTTAATGCTTTATAAGAAGAATCTTTACTTTGAAACTCTGTTCTTTACCTTTTCCACACTATGAAACAGCTTTGTATTCGCCTTAAACACTTTCAGGACAAGAGATTGTGTTTAGACTAAAACAATGCTTTATAAGAAGAATCTTTACTTTGAAACTCTGTTCTTTACCTTTTTCACACTATGAAACAGATTTTTATTCAACTTAAACACTGTTTCAGGGCAAGAGATTGTGTTTTAGACTAAAACAATGCATTAAAAGAAGAATCTTTACATTGAAACTCTGTTCTTTACCTTTTTCACACTGTGAAACAGATTTGTATTCACCTTAAACACTTTTTCAGGGCAAGAGATTGTGTTTTAGACTAAAACAATGCTTTATAAGAAGAATCTTTACTTTGAAACTCTGTTCTTTATCTTTTTAACACTATGAAACAGCTTTGTATTCAACTTAAACACTGTTTCAGGGCAAGAGATTGTGTTTTAGACTAAAACTTAATGCTTTATAAGAAGAACCTTTACTTTGAAACTCAGTTCTTTACCTTTTTCACACTATGAAACAGCTTTGTATTCAGCTTAAACACTGTTTCAGGGCAAGAGATTGTGTTTTAGACTAAAAGGTAATGCATTATAAGAAGAATCTTTACTTTGAAACTGTTCTTTACCTTTTTCACACTATGAAACAGCTTTGTATTCGCTTTAACACTGTTTCAGGGCAAGAGATTGTGTATTAGACTAAAACTTAATGCTTTATAAGAAGAATCTTTACTTTGAAACTCTGTTCTTTACCTTTTTCACACTATGAAACAGCTTTGTATTCAACTTAAGCACTGTTTCAGGGCAAGAGATTGTGTTTTAGACTAAAACAATGCTTCAAAAGAAGAATCTTTACTTTGAAACTCTGTTCTTTACCTTTTTTACACTATGAAACAGCTTTGTATTCGCCTTAAACACTGTTTCAGGACAAGAGATTGTGTTTAGACTAAAACAATGCTTTATAAGAAGAATCTTTACATTGAAACTCTGTTCTTTACCTTTTTCACACTATGAAACAGCTTTGTATTGAACTTAAACACTGTTTCAGGGCAAGAGATTGTGTTTTAGACTAAAACTTAATGCTTTATAAGAAGAATCTTTATTTTGAAACTGTTCTTTACCTTTTTCACACTATGAAACAGCTTTGTATTCGCTTTCACACTGTTTCAGGGCGAGAGATTGTGTTTTAGACTAAATTTTAATGCTTTATAAGAAGAATCTTTAATTTGAAACTCTGTTCTTTACCTTTTTAACACTATGAAACAGCTTTGTATTCAACTTAAACACTGTTTCAGGGCAAGAGATTGTGTTTTAGACTAAAACTTTATGCTTTATAAGAAGAATCTTTACTTTGAAACTCAGTTCTTTACCTTTTTCACACTATGAAACAGCTTTGTATTCAGCTTAAACACTGTTTCAGGGCAAGAGATTGTGTTTTAGACTAAAAGGTAATGCATTATTAGAAGAATCTTTACTTTGAAAGTCTGTTCTTTACATTTTTCACACTGTGAAACAGATTTGTATTTGACTTAAACATGGTTTCAGGGCAAGAGATTGTGTTTTAGACTAAAACAATGCTTTATAAGAATATTTATTTTGAAACTCTGTTCTTTACCTTTTTCACATTATGAAACAGCTTTGTATTCACCTTAAACACTGTTTCAGGGCAAGAGATTGTGTTTTAGACTAAAAGCTAA
This sequence comes from Electrophorus electricus, assembly GCF_041902795.1. Taxonomy (NCBI): domain Eukaryota; kingdom Metazoa; phylum Chordata; class Actinopteri; order Gymnotiformes; family Gymnotidae; genus Electrophorus; species Electrophorus electricus. Next base: position 10,931,367 of record NC_137512.1, read on the forward strand.
TGCATTATAAGAAGAATCTTTACTTTGAAACTCTGTTCTTTACCTTTTGCACACTATGAAACAGCTTTGTATTCAACTTAAGCACTGTTTCAGGGCAAGAGATTGTGTTTTAGACTAAAACAATGCTTCAAAAGAAGAATCTTTACTTTGAAAGTCTGTTCTTTACCTTTTTCACACAATGAAACAGCTTTGTATTCAACTTAAACACTGTTTCAGGGCAAGAGATTGTGTTTTAGACTAAAACAATGCTTCAAAAGAAGAATCTTTACTTTGAAAGTCTGTTCTTTACCTTTTTCAAACAATGAAACAGCTTTGTATTCAACTTAAACACTGTTTCAGGGCAAGAGATTGTGTTTTAGACTAAAACAATGCATTAAAAGAAGAATCTTTACATTGAAACTCTGTTCTTTACCTTTTTCAGACTATGAAACAGCTTTGTATTCACCTTAAACACTGTTTCAGGGCAAGAGATTGTGTTTTAGACTAAAACAATGCTTTATAAGAAGAATCTTTACTTTGAAACTCTGTTCTTTACCTTTTTCACACTATGAAACAGCTTTGTATTCACCTTAAACACTGTTTCAGGGTAAGAGATTGTGTTTTAGACTAAAACTTAATGCTTTATAAGAAGAATCTTTACTTTGAAACTCTGTTCTTTACCTTTTCCACACTATGAAACAGCTTTGTATTCGCCTTAAACACTTTCAGGACAAGAGATTGTGTTTAGACTAAAACAATGCTTTATAAGAAGAATCTTTACTTTGAAACTCTGTTCTTTACCTTTTTCACACAATGAAACAGCTTTGTATTCAACTTAAACACTGTTTCAGGGCAAGAGATTGTGTTTTAGACTAAAACAATGCTTTAAAAGAAGAATCTTTACATTGAAACTCTGTTCTTTACCTTTTTCACACTGTGAAACAGATTTGTATTCACCTTAAACACTTTTTCAGGGCAAGAGATTGTGTTTTAGACTAAAACAATGCTTTATAAGAAGAATCTTTACTTTGAAACTCTGTTCTTTATCTTTTTAACACTATGAAACAGCTTTGTATTCAACTTAAACACTGTTTCAGGGCAAGAGATTGTGTTTTAGACTAAAACTTAATGCTTTATAAGAAGAACCTTTACTTTGAAACTCAGTTCTTTACCTTTTTCACACTATGAAACAGCTTTGTATTCAGCTTAAACACTGTTTCAGGGCAAGAGATTGTGTTTTAGACTAAAAGGTAATGCATTATAAGAAGAATCTTTACTTTGAAACTGTTCTTTACCTTTTTCACACTATGAAACAGCTTTGTATTCGCTTTAACACTGTTTCAGGGCAAGAGATTGTGTATTAGACTAAAACTTAATGCTTTATAAGAAGAATCTTTACTTTGAAACTCTGTTCTTTACCTTTTTCACACTATGAAACAGCTTTGTATTCAACTTAAGCACTGTTTCAGGGCAAGAGATTGTGTTTTAGACTAAAACAATGCTTCAAAAGAAGAATCTTTACTTTGAAACTCTGTTCTTTACCTTTTTTACACTATGAAACAGCTTTGTATTCGCCTTAAACACTGTTTCAGGACAAGAGATTGTGTTTAGACTAAAACAATGCTTTATAAGAAGAATCTTTACATTGAAACTCTGTTCTTTACCTTTTTCACACTATGAAACAGCTTTGTATTGAACTTAAACACTGTTTCAGGGCAAGAGATTGTGTTTTAGACTAAAACTTAATGCTTTATAAGAAGAATCTTTATTTTGAAACTGTTCTTTACCTTTTTCACACTATGAAACAGCTTTGTATTCGCTTTCACACTGTTTCAGGGCGAGAGATTGTGTTTTAGACTAAATTTTAATGCTTTATAAGAAGAATCTTTAATTTGAAACTCTGTTCTTTACCTTTTTAACACTATGAAACAGCTTTGTATTCAACTTAAACACTGTTTCAGGGCAAGAGATTGTGTTTTAGACTAAAACTTTATGCTTTATAAGAAGAATCTTTACTTTGAAACTCAGTTCTTTACCTTTTTCACACTATGAAACAGCTTTGTATTCAGCTTAAACACTGTTTCAGGGCAAGAGATTGTGTTTTAGACTAAAAGGTAATGCATTATTAGAAGAATCTTTACTTTGAAAGTCTGTTCTTTACATTTTTCACACTGTGAAACAGATTTGTATTTGACTTAAACATGGTTTCAGGGCAAGAGATTGTGTTTTAGACTAAAACAATGCTTTATAAGAATATTTATTTTGAAACTCTGTTCTTTACCTTTTTCACATTATGAAACAGCTTTGTATTCACCTTAAACACTGTTTCAGGGCAAGAGATTGTGTTTTAGACTAAAAGCTAATGCATTATAAGAAGAATCTTTACTTTGAAACTCTGTTCTTTACCTTTTGCACACTATGAAACAGCTTTGTATTCAACTTAAGCACTGTTTCAGGGCAAGAGATTGTGTTTTAGACTAAAACAATGCTTCAAAAGAAGAATCTTTACTTTGAAAGTCTGTTCTTTACCTTTTTCACACAATGAAACAGCTTTGTATTCAACTTAAACACTGTTTCAGGGCAAGAGATTGTGTTTTAGACTAAAACAATGCTTCAAAAGAAGAATCTTTACTTTGAAAGTCTGTTCTTTACCTTTTTCAAACAATGAAACAGCTTTGTATTCAACTTAAACACTGTTTCAGGGCAAGAGATTGTGTTTTAGACTAAAACAATGCATTAAAAGAAGAATCTTTACATTGAAACTCTGTTCTTTACCTTTTTCAGACTATGAAACAGCTTTGTATTCACCTTAAACACTGTTTCAGGGCAAGAGATTGTGTTTTAGACTAAAACTTAATGCTTTATAAGAAGAATCTTTACTTTGAAACTCTGTTCTTTACCTTTTTCACACTATGAAACAGCTTTGTATTCGCCTTAAACACTGTTTCAGGGCAAGAGATTGTGTTTTAGACTAAAACAATGCTTTATAAGAAGAATCTTTACTTTGAAACTGTTCTTTACCTTTTTCACACTATGAAACAGCTTTGTATTTACCTTAAACACTGTTTCAGGGCAAGAGATTGTGTTTTAGACTAAAACAATGCTTTATAAGAAGAATCTTTACTTTGAAACTCTGTTCTTTACCTTTTTCACACTATGAAACAGCTTTGTATTCACCTTAAACACTGTTTCAGGGTAAGAGATTGTGTTTTAGACTAAAACTTAATGCTTTATAAGAAGAATCTTTACTTTGAAACTCTGTTCTTTACCTTTTCCACACTATGAAACAGCTTTGTATTCGCCTTAAACACTTTCAGGACAAGAGATTGTGTTTAGACTAAAACAATGCTTTATAAGAAGAATCTTTACATTGAAACTCTGTTCTTTACCTTTTTCACACTATTAAACAGCTTTGTATTTGACTTAAACACTGTTTCAGGGCAAGAGATTGTGTTTTAGACTAAAACAATGCTTCAAAAGAAGAATCTTTACTTTGAAACTCTGTTCTTTACCTTTTTCACACTATGAAACAGCTTTGTATTCACCTTAAACACTGTTTCAGGGTAAGAGATTGTGTTTTAGACTAAAACTTAATGCTTTATAAGAAGAATCTTTACTTTGAAACTCTGTTCTTTACCTTTTCCACACTATGAAACAGCTTTGTATTCGCCTTAAACACTGTTTCAGGACAAGAGATTGTGTTTAGACTAAAACAATGCTTTATAAGAAGAATCTTTACATTGAAACTCTGTTCTTTACCTTTTTCACACTATGAAACAGCTTTGTATTGAACTTAAACACTGTTTCAGGGCAAGAGATTGTGTTTTAGACTAAAACTTAATGCTTTATAAGAAGAATCTTTACTTTGAAACTCAGTTCTTTACCTTTTTCACACTATGAAACAGCTTTGTATTCAGCTTAAACACTGTTTCAGGGCAAGAGATTGTGTTTTAGACTAAAAGGTAATGCATTATAAGAAGAATCTTTACTTTGAAACTGTTCTTTACCTTTTTCACACTATGAAACAGCTTTGTATTCGCTTTAACACTGTTTCAGGGCGAGAGATTGTGTTTTAGACTAAATTTTAATGCTTTATAAGAAGAATCTTTAATTTGAAACTCTGTTCTTTACCTTTCTAACACTATGAAACAGCTTTGTATTCAACTTAAACACTGTTTCAGGGCAAGAGATTGTGTTTTAGACTAAAACTTAATGCTTTATAAGAAGAATCTTTACTTTGAAACTCAGTTCTTTACCTTTTTCACACTATGAAACAGCTTTGTATTCAGCTTAAACACTGTTTCAGGGCAAGAGATTGTGTTTTAGACTAAAAGGTAATGCATTATTAGAAGAATCTTTACTTTGAAAGTCTGTTCTTTACATTTTTCACACTGTGAAACAGATTTGTATTTGACTTAAACATGGTTTCAGGGCAAGAGATTGTGTTTTAGACTAAAACAATGCTTTATAAGAATATTTATTTTGAAACTCTGTTCTTTACCTTTTTCACATTATGAAACAGCTTTGTATTCACCTTAAACACTGTTTCAGGGCAAGAGATTGTGTTTTAGACTAAAAGCTAATGCATTATAAGAAGAATCTTTACTTTGAAACTCTGTTCTTTACCTTTTGCACACTATGAAACAGCTTTGTATTCAACTTAAGCACTGTTTCAGGGCAAGAGATTGTGTTTTAGACTAAAACAATGCTTCAAAAGAAGAATCTTTACTTTGAAAGTCTGTTCTTTACCTTTTTCACACAAAGAAACAGCTTTGTATTCAACTTAAACACTGTTTCAGGGCAAGAGATTGTGTTTTAGACTAAAACAATGCTTCAAAAGAAGAATCTTTACTTTGAAAGTCTGTTCTTTACCTTTTTCAAACAATGAAACAGCTTTGTATTCAACTTAAACACTGTTTCAGGGCAAGAGATTGTGTTTTAGACTAAAACAATGCATTAAAAGAAGAATCTTTACATTGAAACTCTGTTCTTTACCTTTTTCAGACTATGAAACAGCTTTGTATTCACCTTAAACACTGTTTCAGGGCAAGAGATTGTGTTTTAGACTAAAACTTAATGCTTTATAAGAAGAATCTTTACTTTGAAACTCTGTTCTTTACCTTTTTCACACTATGAAACAGCTTTGTATTCGCCTTAAACACTGTTTCAGGGCAAGAGATTGTGTTTTAGACTAAAACAATGCTTTATAAGAAGAATCTTTACTTTGAAACTGTTCTTTACCTTTTTCACACTATGAAACAGCTTTGTATTTACCTTAAACACTGTTTCAGGGCAAGAGATTGTGTTTTAGACTAAAACAATGCTTTATAAGAAGAATCTTTACTTTGAAACTCTGTTCTTTACCTTTTTCACACTATGAAACAGCTTTGTATTCACCTTAAACACTGTTTCAGGGTAAGAGATTGTGTTTTAGACTAAAACTTAATGCTTTATAAGAAGAATCTTTACTTTGAAACTCTGTTCTTTACCTTTTCCACACTATGAAACAGCTTTGTATTCGCCTTAAACACTTTCAGGACAAGAGATTGTGTTTAGACTAAAACAATGCTTTATAAGAAGAATCTTTACATTGAAACTCTGTTCTTTACCTTTTTCACACTATTAAACAGCTTTGTATTTGACTTAAACACTGTTTCAGGGCAAGAGATTGTGTTTTAGACTAAAACAATGCTTCAAAAGAAGAATCTTTACTTTGAAACTCTGTTCTTTACCTTTTTCACACTATGAAACAGCTTTGTATTCACCTTAAACACTGTTTCAGGGTAAGAGATTGTGTTTTAGACTAAAACTTAATGCTTTATAAGAAGAATCTTTACTTTGAAACTCTGTTCTTTACCTTTTCCACACTATGAAACAGCTTTGTATTCGCCTTAAACACTGTTTCAGGACAAGAGATTGTGTTTAGACTAAAACAATGCTTTATAAGAAGAATCTTTACATTGAAACTCTGTTCTTTACCTTTTTCACACTATGAAACAGCTTTGTATTGAACTTAAACACTGTTTCAGGGCAAGAGATTGTGTTTTAGACTAAAACTTAATGCTTTATAAGAAGAATCTTTACTTTGAAACTCAGTTCTTTACCTTTTTCACACTATGAAACAGCTTTGTATTCAGCTTAAACACTGTTTCAGGGCAAGAGATTGTGTTTTAGACTAAAAGGTAATGCATTATAAGAAGAATCTTTACTTTGAAACTGTTCTTTACCTTTTTCACACTATGAAACAGCTTTGTATTCGCTTTAACACTGTTTCAGGGCGAGAGATTGTGTTTTAGACTAAATTTTAATGCTTTATAAGAAGAATCTTTAATTTGAAACTCTGTTCTTTACCTTTCTAACACTATGAAACAGCTTTGTATTCAACTTAAACACTGTTTCAGGGCAAGAGATTGTGTTTTAGACTAAAACTTAATGCTTTATAAGAAGAATCTTTACTTTGAAACTCAGTTCTTTACCTTTTTCACACTATGAAACAGCTTTGTATTCAGCTTAAACACTGTTTCAGGGCAAGAGATTGTGTTTTAGACTAAAAGGTAATGCATTATTAGAAGAATCTTTACATTGAAAGTCTGTTCTTTACATTTTTCACACTGTGAAACAGATTTGTATTTGACTTAAACACGGTTTCAGGGCAAGAGATTGTGTTTTAGACTAAAACAATGCTTTATAAGAATATTTATTTTGAAACTCTGTTCTTTACCTTTTTCACATTATGAAACAGCTTTGTATTCACCTTAAACACTGTTTCAGGGCAAGAGATTGTGTTTTAGACTAAAAGGTAATGCATTATAAGAAGAATCTTTACTTTGAAACTCTGTTCTTTACCTTTTGCACACTATGAAACAGCTTTGTATTCAACTTAAACACTGTTTCAGGGTAAGAGATTGTGTTTTAGACTAAAACAATGCTTTATAAGAAGAATCTTTACTTTGAAACTCTGTTCTTTACCTTTTCCACACTATGAAACAGCTTTGTATTCAACTTAAACACTGTTTCAGGGCAAGAGATTGTGTTTTAGACTAAAACAATGCTTCAAAAGAAGAATCTTTACTTCGAAACTCTGTTCTTTACCTTTTTAACACTATGAAACAGCTTTGTATTCAACTTAAACACTGTTTCAGGGCAAGAGATTGTGTTTTAGACTAAAACTTTATGCTTTATAAGAAGAATCTTTACTTTGAAACTCAGTTCTTTACCTTTTTCACACTATGAAACAGCTTTGTATTCAGCTTAAACACTGTTTCAGGGCAAGAGATTGTGTTTTAGACTAAAAGGTAATGCATTATTAGAAGAATCTTTACTTTGAAAGTCTGTTCTTTACATTTTTCACACTGTGAAACAGATTTGTATTTGACTTAAACATGGTTTCAGGGCAAGAGATTGTGTTTTAGACTAAAACAATGCTTTATAAGAATATTTATTTTGAAACTCTGTTCTTTACCTTTTTCACATTATGAAACAGCTTTGTATTCACCTTAAACACTGTTTCAGGGCAAGAGATTGTGTTTTAGACTAAAAGCTAATGCATTATAAGAAGAATCTTTACTTTGAAACTCTGTTCTTTACCTTTTGCACACTATGAAACAGCTTTGTATTCAACTTAAGCACTGTTTCAGGGCAAGAGATTGTGTTTTAGACTAAAACAATGCTTCAAAAGAAGAATCTTTACTTTGAAAGTCTGTTCTTTACCTTTTTCACACAATGAAACAGCTTTGTATTCAACTTAAACACTGTTTCAGGGCAAGAGATTGTGTTTTAGACTAAAACAATGCTTCAAAAGAAGAATCTTTACTTTGAAAGTCTGTTCTTTACCTTTTTCAAACAATGAAACAGCTTTGTATTCAACTTAAACACTGTTTCAGGGCAAGAGATTGTGTTTTAGACTAAAACAATGCATTAAAAGAAGAATCTTTACATTGAAACTCTGTTCTTTACCTTTTTCAGACTATGAAACAGCTTTGTATTCACCTTAAACACTGTTTCAGGGCAAGAGATTGTGTTTTAGACTAAAACAATGCTTTATAAGAAGAATCTTTACTTTGAAACTCTGTTCTTTACCTTTTTCACACTATGAAACAGCTTTGTATTCACCTTAAACACTGTTTCAGGGTAAGAGATTGTGTTTTAGACTAAAACTTAATGCTTTATAAGAAGAATCTTTACTTTGAAACTCTGTTCTTTACCTTTTCCACACTATGAAACAGCTTTGTATTCGCCTTAAACACTTTCAGGACAAGAGATTGTGTTTAGACTAAAACAATGCTTTATAAGAAGAATCTTTACTTTGAAACTCTGTTCTTTACCTTTTTCACACAATGAAACAGCTTTGTATTCAACTTAAACACTGTTTCAGGGCAAGAGATTGTGTTTTAGACTAAAACAATGCATTAAAAGAAGAATCTTTACATTGAAACTCTGTTCTTTACCTTTTTCACACTGTGAAACAGATTTGTATTCACCTTAAACACTTTTTCAGGGCAAGAGATTGTGTTTTAGACTAAAACAATGCTTTATAAGAAGAATCTTTACTTTGAAACTCTGTTCTTTATCTTTTTAACACTATGAAACAGCTTTGTATTCAACTTAAACACTGTTTCAGGGCAAGAGATTGTGTTTTAGACTAAAACTTAATGCTTTATAAGAAGAACCTTTACTTTGAAACTCAGTTCTTTACCTTTTTCACACTATGAAACAGCTTTGTATTCAGCTTAAACACTGTTTCAGGGCAAGAGATTGTGTTTTAGACTAAAAGGTAATGCATTATAAGAAGAATCTTTACTTTGAAACTGTTCTTTACCTTTTTCACACTATGAAACAGCTTTGTATTCGCTTTAACACTGTTTCAGGGCAAGAGATTGTGTATTAGACTAAAACTTAATGCTTTATAAGAAGAATCTTTACTTTGAAACTCTGTTCTTTACCTTTTTCACACTATGAAACAGCTTTGTATTCAACTTAAGCACTGTTTCAGGGCAAGAGATTGTGTTTTAGACTAAAACAATGCTTCAAAAGAAGAATCTTTACTTTGAAACTCTGTTCTTTACCTTTTTTACACTATGAAACAGCTTTGTATTCGCCTTAAACACTGTTTCAGGACAAGAGATTGTGTTTAGACTAAAACAATGCTTTATAAGAAGAATCTTTACATTGAAACTCTGTTCTTTACCTTTTTCACACTATGAAACAGCTTTGTATTGAACTTAAACACTGTTTCAGGGCAAGAGATTGTGTTTTAGACTAAAACTTAATGCTTTATAAGAAGAATCTTTATTTTGAAACTGTTCTTTACCTTTTTCACACTATGAAACAGCTTTGTATTCGCTTTCACACTGTTTCAGGGCGAGAGATTGTGTTTTAGACTAAATTTTAATGCTTTATAAGAAGAATCTTTAATTTGAAACTCTGTTCTTTACCTTTTTAACACTATGAAACAGCTTTGTATTCAACTTAAACACTGTTTCAGGGCAAGAGATTGTGTTTTAGACTAAAACTTTATGCTTTATAAGAAGAATCTTTACTTTGAAACTCAGTTCTTTACCTTTTTCACACTATGAAACAGCTTTGTATTCAGCTTAAACACTGTTTCAGGGCAAGAGATTGTGTTTTAGACTAAAAGGTAATGCATTATTAGAAGAATCTTTACTTTGAAAGTCTGTTCTTTACATTTTTCACACTGTGAAACAGATTTGTATTTGACTTAAACATGGTTTCAGGGCAAGAGATTGTGTTTTAGACTAAAACAATGCTTTATAAGAATATTTATTTTGAAACTCTGTTCTTTACCTTTTTCACATTATGAAACAGCTTTGTATTCACCTTAAACACTGTTTCAGGGCAAGAGATTGTGTTTTAGACTAAAAGCTAATGCATTATAAGAAGAATCTTTACTTTGAAACTCTGTTCTTTACCTTTTGCACACTATGAAACAGCTTTGTATTCAACTTAAGCACTGTTTCAGGGCAAGAGATTGTGTTTTAGACTAAAACAATGCTTCAAAAGAAGAATCTTTACTTTGAAAGTCTGTTCTTTACCTTTTTCACACAATGAAACAGCTTTGTATTCAACTTAAACACTGTTTCAGGGCAAGAGATTGTGTTTTAGACTAAAACAATGCTTCAAAAGAAGAATCTTTACTTTGAAAGTCTGTTCTTTACCTTTTTCAAACAATGAAACAGCTTTGTATTCAACTTAAACACTGTTTCAGGGCAAGAGATTGTGTTTTAGACTAAAACAATGCATTAAAAGAAGAATCTTTACATTGAAACTCTGTTCTTTACCTTTTTCAGACTATGAAACAGCTTTGTATTCACCTTAAACACTGTTTCAGGGCAAGAGATTGTGTTTTAGACTAAAACTTAATGCTTTATAAGAAGAATCTTTACTTTGAAACTCTGTTCTTTACCTTTTTCACACTATGAAACAGCTTTGTATTCGCCTTAAACACTGTTTCAGGGCAAGAGATTGTGTTTTAGACTAAAACAATGCTTTATAAGAAGAATCTTTACTTTGAAACTGTTCTTTACCTTTTTCACACTATGAAACAGCTTTGTATTTACCTTAAACACTGTTTCAGGGCAAGAGATTGTGTTTTAGACTAAAACAATGCTTTATAAGAAGAATCTTTACTTTGAAACTCTGTTCTTTACCTTTTTCACACTATGAAACAGCTTTGTATTCACCTTAAACACTGTTTCAGGGTAAGAGATTGTGTTTTAGACTAAAACTTAATGCTTTATAAGAAGAATCTTTACTTTGAAACTCTGTTCTTTACCTTTTCCACACTATGAAACAGCTTTGTATTCGCCTTAAACACTTTCAGGACAAGAGATTGTGTTTAGACTAAAACAATGCTTTATAAGAAGAATCTTTACATTGAAACTCTGTTCTTTACCTTTTTCACACTATTAAACAGCTTTGTATTTGACTTAAACACTGTTTCAGGGCAAGAGATTGTGTTTTAGACTAAAACAATGCTTCAAAAGAAGAATCTTTACTTTGAAACTCTGTTCTTTACCTTTTTCACACTATGAAACAGCTTTGTATTCACCTTAAACACTGTTTCAGGGTAAGAGATTGTGTTTTAGACTAAAACTTAATGCTTTATAAGAAGAATCTTTACTTTGAAACTCTGTTCTTTACCTTTTCCACACTATGAAACAGCTTTGTATTCGCCTTAAACACTGTTTCAGGACAAGAGATTGTGTTTAGACTAAAACAATGCTTTATAAGAAGAATCTTTACATTGAAACTCTGTTCTTTACCTTTTTCACACTATGAAACAGCTTTGTATTGAACTTAAACACTGTTTCAGGGCAAGAGATTGTGTTTTAGACTAAAACTTAATGCTTTATAAGAAGAATCTTTACTTTGAAACTCAGTTCTTTACCTTTTTCACACTATGAAACAGCTTTGTATTCAGCTTAAACACTGTTTCAGGGCAAGAGATTGTGTTTTAGACTAAAAGGTAATGCATTATAAGAAGAATCTTTACTTTGAAACTGTTCTTTACCTTTTTCACACTATGAAACAGCTTTGTATTCGCTTTAACACTGTTTCAGGGCGAGAGATTGTGTTTTAGACTAAATTTTAATGCTTTATAAGAAGAATCTTTAATTTGAAACTCTGTTCTTTACCTTTCTAACACTATGAAACAGCTTTGTATTCAACTTAAACACTGTTTCAGGGCAAGAGATTGTGTTTTAGACTAAAACTTAATGCTTTATAAGAAGAATCTTTACTTTGAAACTCAGTTCTTTACCTTTTTCACACTATGAAACAGCTTTGTATTCAGCTTAAACACTGTTTCAGGGCAAGAGATTGTGTTTTAGACTAAAAGGTAATGCATTATTAGAAGAATCTTTACTTTGAAAGTCTGTTCTTTACATTTTTCACACTGTGAAACAGATTTGTATTTGACTTAAACATGGTTTCAGGGCAAGAGATTGTGTTTTAGACTAAAACAATGCTTTATAAGAATATTTATTTTGAAACTCTGTTCTTTACCTTTTTCACATTATGAAACAGCTTTGTATTCACCTTAAACACTGTTTCAGGGCAAGAGATTGTGTTTTAGACTAAAAGCTAATGCATTATAAGAAGAATCTTTACTTTGAAACTCTGTTCTTTACCTTTTGCACACTATGAAACAGCTTTGTATTCAACTTAAGCACTGTTTCAGGGCAAGAGATTGTGTTTTAGACTAAAACAATGCTTCAAAAGAAGAATCTTTACTTTGAAAGTCTGTTCTTTACCTTTTTCACACAATGAAACAGCTTTGTATTCAACTTAAACACTGTTTCAGGGCAAGAGATTGTGTTTTAGACTAAAACAATGCTTCAAAAGAAGAATCTTTACTTTGAAAGTCTGTTCTTTACCTTTTTCAAACAATGAAACAGCTTTGTATTCAACTTAAACACTGTTTCAGGGCAAGAGATTGTGTTTTAGACTAAAACAATGCATTAAAAGAAGAATCTTTACATTGAAACTCTGTTCTTTACCTTTTTCAGACTATGAAACAGCTTTGTATTCACCTTAAACACTGTTTCAGGGCAAGAGATTGTGTTTTAGACTAAAACTTAATGCTTTATAAGAAGAATCTTTACTTTGAAACTCTGTTCTTTACCTTTTTCACACTATGAAACAGCTTTGTATTCGCCTTAAACACTGTTTCAGGGCAAGAGATTGTGTTTTAGACTAAAACAATGCTTTATAAGAAGAATCTTTACTTTGAAACTGTTCTTTACCTTTTTCACACTATGAAACAGCTTTGTATTTACCTTAAACACTGTTTCAGGGCAAGAGATTGTGTTTTAGACTAAAACAATGCTTTATAAGAAGAATCTTTACTTTGAAACTCTGTTCTTTACCTTTTTCACACTATGAAACAGCTTTGTATTCACCTTAAACACTGTTTCAGGGTAAGAGATTGTGTTTTAGACTAAAACTTAATGCTTTATAAGAAGAATCTTTACTTTGAAACTCTGTTCTTTACCTTTTCCACACTATGAAACAGCTTTGTATTCGCCTTAAACACTTTCAGGACAAGAGATTGTGTTTAGACTAAAACAATGCTTTATAAGAAGAATCTTTACATTGAAACTCTGTTCTTTACCTTTTTCACACTATTAAACAGCTTTGTATTTGACTTAAACACTGTTTCAGGGCAAGAGATTGTGTTTTAGACTAAAACAATGCTTCAAAAGAAGAATCTTTACTTTGAAACTCTGTTCTTTACCTTTTTCACACTATGAAACAGCTTTGTATTCACCTTAAACACTGTTTCAGGGTAAGAGATTGTGTTTTAGACTAAAACTTAATGCTTTATAAGAAGAATCTTTACTTTGAAACTCTGTTCTTTACCTTTTCCACACTATGAAACAGCTTTGTATTCGCCTTAAACACTGTTTCAGGACAAGAGATTGTGTTTAGACTAAAACAATGCTTTATAAGAAGAATCTTTACATTGAAACTCTGTTCTTTACCTTTTTCACACTATGAAACAGCTTTGTATTGAACTTAAACACTGTTTCAGGGCAAGAGATTGTGTTTTAGACTAAAACTTAATGCTTTATAAGAAGAATCTTTACTTTGAAACTCAGTTCTTTACCTTTTTCACACTATGAAACAGCTTTGTATTCAGCTTAAACACTGTTTCAGGGCAAGAGATTGTGTTTTAGACTAAAAGGTAATGCATTATAAGAAGAATCTTTACTTTGAAACTGTTCTTTACCTTTTTCACACTATGAAACAGCTTTGTATTCGCTTTAACACTGTTTCAGGGCGAGAGATTGTGTTTTAGACTAAATTTTAATGCTTTATAAGAAGAATCTTTAATTTGAAACTCTGTTCTTTACCTTTCTAACACTATGAAACAGCTTTGTATTCAACTTAAACACTGTTTCAGGGCAAGAGATTGTGTTTTAGACTAAAACTTAATGCTTTATAAGAAGAATCTTTACTTTGAAACTCAGTTCTTTACCTTTTTCACACTATGAAACAGCTTTGTATTCAGCTTAAACACTGTTTCAGGGCAAGAGATTGTGTTTTAGACTAAAAGGTAATGCATTATTAGAAGAATCTTTACATTGAAAGTCTGTTCTTTACATTTTTCACACTGTGAAACAGATTTGTATTTGACTTAAACACGGTTTCAGGGCAAGAGATTGTGTTTTAGACTAAAACAATGCTTTATAAGAATATTTATTTTGAAACTCTGTTCTTTACCTTTTTCACATTATGAAACAGCTTTGTATTCACCTTAAACACTGTTTCAGGGCAAGAGATTGTGTTTTAGACTAAAAGGTAATGCATTATAAGAAGAATCTTTACTTTGAAACTCTGTTCTTTACCTTTTGCACACTATGAAACAGCTTTGTATTCAACTTAAACACTGTTTCAGGGTAAGAGATTGTGTTTTAGACTAAAACAATGCTTTATAAGAAGAATCTTTACTTTGAAACTCTGTTCTTTACCTTTTCCACACTATGAAACAGCTTTGTATTCAACTTAAACACTGTTTCAGGGCAAGAGATTGTGTTTTAGACTAAAACAATGCTTCAAAAGAAGAATCTTTACTTCGAAACTCTGTTCTTTACCTTTTTAACACTATGAAACAGCTTTGTATTCACCTTAAACACTGTTTCAGGGCAAGAGATTGTGTTTTAGACTAAAACAATGCTTTATAAGAAGAATCTTTACTTTGAAACTCTGTTCTTTACCTTTTTCACACTATGAAACAGCTTTGTATTCACCTTAAACACTGTTTCAGGGTAAGAGATTGTGTTTTAGACTAAAACTTAATGCTTTATAAGAAGAATCTTTACTTTGAAACTCTGTTCTTTACCTTTTCCACACTATGAAACAGCTTTGTATTCGCCTTAAACACTTTCAGGACAAGAGATTGTGTTTAGACTAAAACAATGCTTTATAAGAAGAATCTTTACATTGAAACTCTGTTCTTTACCTTTTTCACACTATGAAACAGCTTTGTATTTGACCTAAACACTGTTTCAGGGCAAGAGATTGTGTTTTAGACTAAAACAATGCTTCAAAAGAAGAATCTTTACTTTGAAACTCTGTTCTTTACCTTTTTCACACTATGAAACAGCTTTGTATTCACCTTAAACACTGTTTCAGGGTAAGAGATTGTGTTTTAGACTAAAACTTAATGCTTCATAAGAAGAATCTTTACTTTGAAACTCTGTTCTTTACCTTTTCCACACTATGAAACAGCTTTGTATTCGCCTTAAACACTGTTTCAGGACAAGAGATTGTGTTTAGACTAAAACAATGCTTTATAAGAAGAATCTTTACAATGAAACTCTGTTCTTTACCTTTTTCACACTATGAAACAGCTTTGTATTGAACTTAAACACTGTTTCAGGGCAAGAGATTGTGTTTTAGACTAAAACAATGCATTAAAAGAAGAATCTTTACATTGAAACTCTGTTCTTTACCTTTTTCACACTATGAAACAGCTTTGTATTTGACTTAAACACTGTTTCAGGGCAAGAGATTGTGTTTTAGACTAAAACAATGCTTCAAAAGAAGAATCTTTACTTTGAAACTCTGTTCTTTACCTTTTTCACACTATGAAACAGCTTTGTATTCACCTTAAACACTGTTTCAGGGTAAGAGATTGTGTTTTAGACTAAAACTTAATGCTTTATAAGAAGAATCTTTACTTTGAAACTCAGTTCTTTACCTTTTTCACACTATGAAACAGCTTTGTATTCAGCTTAAACACTGTTTCAGGGCAAGAGATTGTGTTTTAGACTAAAACTTAATGCTTTATAAGAAGAATCTTTACTTTGAAACTCAGTTCTTTACCTTTTTCACACTATGAAACAGCTTTGTATTCAGCTTAAACACTGTTTCAGGGCAAGAGATTGTGTTTTAGACTAAAAGGTAATGCATTATAAGAAGAATCTTTACTTTGAAACTGTTCTTTACCTTTTTCACACTATGAAACAGCTTTGTATTCGCTTTAACACTGTTTCAGGGCGAGAGATTGTGTTTTAGACTAAATTTTAATGCTTTATAAGAAGAATCTTTAATTTGAAACTCTGTTCTTTACCTTTTTAACACTATGAAACAGCTTTGTATTCAACTTAAACACTGTTTCAGGGCAAGAGATTGTGTTTTAGACTAAAACTTAATGCTTTATAAGAAGAATCTTTACTTTGAAACTCAGTTCTTTACCTTTTTCACACTATGAAACAGCTTTGTATTCAGCTTAAACACTGTTTCAGGGCAAGAGATTGTGTTTTAGACTAAAAGGTAATGCATTATTAGAAGAATCTTTACATTGAAAGTCTGTTCTTTACATTTTTCACACTGTGAAACAGATTTGTATTTGACTTAAACACGGTTTCAGGGCAAGAGATTGTGTTTTAGACTAAAACAATGCTTTATAAGAATATTTATTTTGAAACTCTGTTCTTTACCTTTTTCACATTATGAAACAGCTTTGTATTCACCTTAAACACTGTTTCAGGGCAAGAGATTGTGTTTTAGACTAAAAGGTAATGCATTATAAGAAGAATCTTTACTTTGAAACTCTGTTCTTTACCTTTTGCACACTATGAAACAGCTTTGTATTCAACTTAAACACTGTTTCAGGGTAAGAGATTGTGTTTTAGACTAAAACAATGCTTTATAAGAAGAATCTTTACTTTGAAACTCTGTTCTTTACCTTTTCCACACTATGAAACAGCTTTGTATTCAACTTAAACACTGTTTCAGGGCAAGAGATTGTGTTTTAGACTAAAACAATGCTTCAAAAGAAGAATCTTTACTTTGAAACTCTGTTCTTTACCTTTTTAACACTATGAAACAGCTTTGTATTCACCTTAAACACTGTTTCAGGGCAAGATATTGTGTTTTAGACTAAAACAATGCTTTATAAGAAGAATCTTTACTTTGAAACTCTGTTCTTTACCTTTTTCACACTATGAAACAGCTTTGTATTCACCTTAAACACTGTTTCAGGGCAAGAGATTGTGTTTTAGACTAAAACTTAATGCTTTATAAGAAGAATCTTTACTTTGAAACTCTGTTCTTTACCTTTTCCACACTATGAAACAGCTTTGTATTCGCCTTAAACACTTTCAGGACAAGAGATTGTGTTTAGACTAAAACAATGCTTTATAAGAAGAATCTTTACATTGAAAGTCTGTTCTTTACATTTTTCACACTGTGAAACAGATTTGTATTTGACTTAAACACGGTTTCAGGGCAAGAGATTGTGTTTTAGACTAAAACAATGCTTTATAAGAATATTTATTTTGAAACTCTGTTCTTTACCTTTTTCACATTATGAAACAGCTTTGTATTCACCTTAAACACTGTTTCAGGGCAAGAGATTGTGTTTTAGACTAAAAGGTAATGCATTATAAGAAGAATCTTTACTTTGAAACTCTGTTCTTTACCTTTTGCACACTATGAAACAGCTTTGTATTCAACTTAAACACTGTTTCAGGGTAAGAGATTGTGTTTTAGACTAAAACAATGCTTTATAAGAAGAATCTTTACTTTGAAACTCTGTTCTTTACCTTTTTCACACTATGAAACAGCTTTTTTATTCAACTTAAACACTGTTTCAGGGCAAGATATTGTGTTTTAGACTAAAAGGTAATGCATTATAAGAAGAATCTTTACATTGAAACTCTGTTCTTTACCTTTTTCACACTGTGAAACAGAATTGTATTCACCTTAAACACTGTTTCAGGACAAGAGATTGTGTTTTAGAATAAAAGGTAATGCATTATAAGAAGAATCATTACTTTGAAACTCTTCTTTACCTGTTTCACACTATGAAACAGCTTTGTATTCGACTTAAACACTGTTTCAGGGCAAGAGATTGTGTTTTAGACTAAAACAATGCTTTATAAGAAGAATCTTTACTTTGAAACTGTTCTTTACCTTTTTCACACTATGAAACAGCTTTGTATTCGCTTTAACACTGTTTCAGGGCGAGAGAATGTGTTTTAGACTAAATTTTAATGCTTTATAAGAAGAATCTTTAATTTGAAACTCTGTTCTTTACCTTTTTAACACTATGAAACAGCTTTGTATTCAACTTAAACACTGTTTCAGGGCAAGAGATTGTGTTTTAGACTAAAACTTAATGCTTTATAAGAAGAATCTTTACTTTGAAACTCTGTTCTTTACCTTTTTCACACTATGAAACAGCTTTGTATTCACTTTAAACACTGTTTCAGGGCAAGAGATTGTGTTTTAGACTAAAACTTAATGCTTTATAAGAAGAATCTTTACTTTGAAACTCTGTTCTTTACCTTTTTCACACTATGAAACAGCTTTTTTATTCAACTTAAACACTGTTTCAGGGCAAGAGATTGTGTTTTAGACTAAAACAATGCATTAAAAGAAGAATCTTTACATTGAAATGCTGTTCTTTACCTTTTTCACACTATGAAACAGCTTTGTATTCACCTTAAACACTGTTTCAGGGCAAGAGATTGTGTTTTAGACTAAAACTTAATGCTTTATAAGAAGAATCTTTACTTTGAAACTCTGTTCTTTACCTTTTTCACACTATGAAACAGCTTTGTATTCACCTTAAACACTGTTTCAGGGCAAGAGATTGTGTTTTAGACTAAAAGGTAATGCATTATAAGAAGAATCTTTACTTTGAAACTCTGTTCTTTATCTTTTTAACACTATGAAACAGCTTTGTATTCAACTTAAACACTGTTTCAGGGCAAGAGATTGTGTTTTAGACTAAAACAATGCTTTATAAGAAGAATCTTTACTTTGAAACTCTGTTCTTTATCTTTTTCACACTATGAAACAGCTTTTTATTCAACTTAAACACTGTTTCAGGGCAAGAGATTGTGTTTTAGACTAAAACAATGCTTTATAAGAAGAATCTTTACTTTGAAACTGTTCTTTACCTTTTTCACACTATGAAACAGCTTTGTATTCACCTTAAACACTGTTTCAGGGCAAGAGATTGTGTTTTAGACTAAAACAATGCTTTATAAGAAGAATCTTTACTTTGAAACTCTGTTCTTTATCTTTTTAACACTATGAAACAGCTTTGTATTCAACTTAAACACTGTTTCAGGGCAAGAGATTGTGTTTTAGACTAAAAGGTAATGCATTATAAGAAGAATCTTTACTTTGAAACTGTTCTTTACCTTTTTCACACTATGAAACAGCTTTGTATTCTCTTTAACACTGTTTCAGGGCAAGAGATTGTGTATTAGACTAAAACTTAATGCTTTATAAGAAGAATCTTTACTTTGAAACTCTGTTCTTTACCTTTTTCACACTATGAAACAGCTTTGTATTCACCTTAAACACTGTTTCAGGGCAAGAGATTGTGTTTTAGACTAAAACAATGCATTAAAAGAAGAATCTTTACATTGAAACTCTGTTCTTTACCTTTTTCACACTATGAAACAGCTTTGTATTCACCTTAAACACTGTTTCAGGGCAAGAGATTGTGTTTTAGACTAAAACTTAATGCTTTATAAGCAGAATCTTTACTTTGAAACTCTGTTCTTTATCTTTTTAACACTATGAAACAGCTTTGTATTCAACTTAAACACTGTTTCAGGGCAAGAGATTGTGTTTTAGACTAAAACTTAATGCTTTATAAGAAGAATCTTTACTTTGAAACTCAGTTCTTTACCTTTTTCACACTATGAAACAGCTTTGTATTCACCTTAAACACTGTTTCAGGGCAAGAGATTGTGTTTTAGACTAAAAGGTAATGCATTATAAGAAGAATCTTTACTTTGAAACTGTTCTTTACCTTTTTCACACTATGAAACAGCTTTGTATTCGCTTTAACACTGTTTCAGGGCAAGAGATTGTGTATGAGACTAAAACTTAATGCTTTATAAGAAGAATCTTTACTTTGAAACTCTGTTCTTTACCTTTTTCACACTATGAAACAGCTTTGTATTCAACTTAAGCACTGTTTCAGGGCAAGAGATTGTGTTTTAGACTAAAACAATGCTTCAAAAGAAGAATCTTTACTTTGAAACTCTGTTCTTTACCTTTTTCACACTATGAAACAGCTTTGTATTCACCTTAAACACTGTTTCAGGGTAAGAGATTGTGTTTTAGACTAAAACTTAATGCTTTATAAGAAGAATCTTTACTTTGAAACTCTGTTCTTTACCTTTTCCACACTATGAAACAGCTTTGTATTCGCCTTAAACACTTTCAGGACAAGAGATTGTGTTTAGACTAAAACAATGCTTTATAAGAAGAATCTTTACATTGAAACTCTGTTCTTTACCTTTTTCACACTATGAAACAGCTTTGTATTTGACTTAAACACTGTTTCAGGGCAAGAGATTGTGTTTTAGACTAAAACAATGCTTCAAAAGAAGAATCTTTACTTTGAAACTCTGTTCTTTACCTTTTTCACACTATGAAACAGCTTTGTATTCAGCTTAAACACTGTTTCAGGGCAAGAGATTGTGTTTTAGACTAAAAGGTAATGCATTATAAGAAGAATCTTTACTTTGAAACTGTTCTTTACCTTTTTCACACTATGAAACAGCTTTGTATTCGCTTTAACACTGTTTCAGGGCAAGAGATTGTGTTTTAGACTAAATTTTAATGCTTTATAAGAAGAATCTTTAATTTGAAACTCTGTTCTTTACCTTTTTAACACTATGAAACAGATTTGTATTCAACTTAAACACTGTTTCAGGGCAAGAGATTGTGTTTTAGACTAAAACTTAATGCTTTATAAGAAGAATCTTTACTTTGAAACTCAGTTCTTTACCTTTTTCACACTATGAAACAGCTTTGTATTCACCTTAAACACTGTTTCAGGGCAAGAGATTGTGTTTTAGACTAAAACTTAATGCTTTATAAGAAGAATCTTTACTTTGAAACTCTGTTCTTTACCTTTTTCACACTATGAAACAGCTTTGTATTCGCCTTAAACACTGTTTCAGGGCAAGATATTGTGTTTTAGACTAAAACAATGCATTAAAAGAAGAATCTTTACATTGAAACTCTGTTCTTTACCTTTTTCAGACTATGAAACAGCTTTGTATTCACCTTAAACACTGTTTCAGGGCAAGAGATTGTGTTTTAGACTAAAACTTAATGCTTTATAAGAAGAATCTTTACTTTGAAACTCTGTTCTTTACCTTTTTCACACTATGAAACAGCTTTGTATTCGCCTTAAACACTGTTTCAGGGCAAGATATTGTGTTTTAGACTAAAACAATGCTTTATAAGAAGAATCTTTACTTTGAAACTGTTCTTTACCTTTTTCACACTATGAAACAGCTTTGTATTCACCTTAAACACTGTTTCAGGGCAAGAGATTGTGTTTTAGACTAAAACAATGCTTTATAAGAAGAATCTTTACTTTGAAACTCTGTTCTTTATCTTTTTAACACTATGAAACAGCTTTGTATTCAACTTAAACACTGTTTCAGGGCAAGAGATTGTGTTTTAGACTAAAAGGTAATGCATTATAAGAAGAATCTTTACTTTGAAACTGTTCTTTACCTTTTTCACACTATGAAACAGCTTTGTATTCTCTTTAACACTGTTTCAGGGCAAGAGATTGTGTATTAGACTAAAACTTAATGCTTTATAAGAAGAATCTTTACTTTGAAACTCTGTTCTTTACCTTTTTCACACTATGAAACAGCTTTGTATTCACCTTAAACACTGTTTCAGGGCAAGAGATTGTGTTTTAGACTAAAACAATGCATTAAAAGAAGAATCTTTACATTGAAACTCTGTTCTTTACCTTTTTCACACTATGAAACAGCTTTGTATTCACCTTAAACACTGTTTCAGGGCAAGAGATTGTGTTTTAGACTAAAACTTAATGCTTTATAAGCAGAATCTTTACTTTGAAACTCTGTTCTTTATCTTTTTAACACTATGAAACAGCTTTGTATTCAACTTAAACACTGTTTCAGGGCAAGAGATTGTGTTTTAGACTAAAACTTAATGCTTTATAAGAAGAATCTTTACTTTGAAACTCAGTTCTTTACCTTTTTCACACTATGAAACAGCTTTGTATTCACCTTAAACACTGTTTCAGGGCAAGAGATTGTGTTTTAGACTAAAAGGTAATGCATTATAAGAAGAATCTTTACTTTGAAACTGTTCTTTACCTTTTTCACACTATGAAACAGCTTTGTATTCGCTTTAACACTGTTTCAGGGCAAGAGATTGTGTATGAGACTAAAACTTAATGCTTTATAAGAAGAATCTTTACTTTGAAACTCTGTTCTTTACCTTTTTCACACTATGAAACAGCTTTGTATTCAACTTAAGCACTGTTTCAGGGCAAGAGATTGTGTTTTAGACTAAAACAATGCTTCAAAAGAAGAATCTTTACTTTGAAACTCTGTTCTTTACCTTTTTCACACTATGAAACAGCTTTGTATTCACCTTAAACACTGTTTCAGGGTAAGAGATTGTGTTTTAGACTAAAACTTAATGCTTTATAAGAAGAATCTTTACTTTGAAACTCTGTTCTTTACCTTTTCCACACTATGAAACAGCTTTGTATTCGCCTTAAACACTTTCAGGACAAGAGATTGTGTTTAGACTAAAACAATGCTTTATAAGAAGAATCTTTACATTGAAACTCTGTTCTTTACCTTTTTCACACTATGAAACAGCTTTGTATTTGACTTAAACACTGTTTCAGGGCAAGAGATTGTGTTTTAGACTAAAACAATGCTTCAAAAGAAGAATCTTTACTTTGAAACTCTGTTCTTTACCTTTTTCACACTATGAAACAGCTTTGTATTCAGCTTAAACACTGTTTCAGGGCAAGAGATTGTGTTTTAGACTAAAAGGTAATGCATTATAAGAAGAATCTTTACTTTGAAACTGTTCTTTACCTTTTTCACACTATGAAACAGCTTTGTATTCGCTTTAACACTGTTTCAGGGCAAGAGATTGTGTTTTAGACTAAATTTTAATGCTTTATAAGAAGAATCTTTAATTTGAAACTCTGTTCTTTACCTTTTTAACACTATGAAACAGATTTGTATTCAACTTAAACACTGTTTCAGGGCAAGAGATTGTGTTTTAGACTAAAACTTAATGCTTTATAAGAAGAATCTTTACTTTGAAACTCAGTTCTTTACCTTTTTCACACTATGAAACAGCTTTGTATTCAGCTTAAACACTGTTTCAGGGCAAGAGATTGTGTTTTAGACTAAAAGGTAATGCATTATTAGAAGAATCTTTACTTTGAAAGTCTGTTCTTTACATTTTTCACACTGTGAAACAGATTTGTATTTGACTTAAACACTGTTTCAGGGCAAGAGATTGTGTTTTAGACTAAAACAATGCTTTATAAGAATATTTATTTTGAAACTCTGTTCTTTACCTTTTTCACATTATGAAACAGCTTTGTATTCACCTTAAACACTGTTTCAGGGCAAGAGATTGTGTTTTAGACTAAAAGGTAATGCATTATAAGAAGAATCTTTACTTTGAAACTCTGTTCTTTACCTTTTGCACACTATGAAACAGCTTTGTATTCAACTTAAGCACTGTTTCAGGGCAAGAGATTGTGTTTTAGACTAAAACAATGTTTAAAAGAAGAATCTTTACTTTGAAAGTCTGTTCTTTACCTTTTTCACACAATGAAACAGCTTTGTATTCAACTTAAACACTGTTTCAGGGCAAGAGATTGTGTTTTAGGCTAAAACAATGCTTCAAAAGAAGAATCTTTACTTTGAAAGTCTGTTCTTTACCTTTTTCACACAATGAAACAGCTTTGTATTCAACTTAAACACTGTTTCAGGGCAAGAGATTGTGTTTTAGACTAAAACAATGCTTTATAAGAAGAATCTTTACTTTGAAACTCTGTTCTTTACCTTTTTCACACTATGAAACAGCTTTGTATTCACCTTAAACACTGTTTCATGGCAAGAGATTGTGTTTTAGACTAAAACAATGCTTTATAAGAAGAATCTTTACTTTGAAACTCTGTTCTTTACCTTTTTCACACTATGAAACAGCTTTGTATTCACCTTAAACACTGTTTCAGGGCAAGAGATTGTGTTTTAGACTAAAACTTAATGCTTTTTAAGAAGAATCTTTACTTTGAAACTCAGTTCTTTACCTTTTTCACACTATGAAACAGCTTTGTATTCACCTTAAACACTGTTTCAGGGCAAGAGATTGTGTTTTAGACTAAAAGGTAATGCATTATAAGAAGAATCTTTACTTTGAAACTGTTCTTTACCTTTATCACACTATGAAACAGCTTTGTATTCGCTTTAACACTGTTTCAGGGCAAGAGATTGTGTATTAGACTAAAACTTAATGCTTTATAAGAAGAATCTTTACTTTGAAACTCTGTTCTTTACCTTTTTCACACTATGAAACAGCTTTGTATTCAACTTAAGCACTGTTTCAGGGCAAGAGATTGTGTTTTAGACTAAAACAATGCTTCAAAAGAAGAATCTTTACTTTGAAACTCTGTTCTTTACCTTTTTCACACTATGAAACAGCTTTGTATTCACCTTAAACACTGTTTCAGGGTAAGAGATTGTGTTTTAGACTAAAACTTAATGCTTTATAAGAAGAATCTTTACTTTGAAACTCTGTTCTTTACCTTTTCCACACTATGAAACAGCTTTGTATTCGCCTTAAACACTTTTCAGGGCAAGAGATTGTGTTTAGACTAAAACAATGCTTTATAAGAAGAATCTTTACATTGAAACTCTGTTCTTTACCTTTTTCACACTATGAAACAGCTTTGTATTTGACTTAAACACTGTTTCAGGGCAAGAGATTGTGTTTTAGACTAAAACAATGCTTCAAAAGAAGAATCTTTACTTTGAAACTCTGTTCTTTACCTTTTTCACACTATGAAACAGCTTTGTATTCGCCTTAAACACTGTTTCAGGACAAGAGATTGTGTTTAGACTAAAACAATGCTTTATAAGAAGAATCTTTACATTGAAACTCTGTTCTTTACCTTTTTCACACTATGAAACAGCTTTGTATTGAACTTAAACACTGTATCAGGGCAAGAGATTGTGTTTTAGACTAAAACTTAATGCTTTATAAGAAGAATCTTTACTTTGAAACTCAGTTCTTTACCTTTTTCACACTATGAAACAGCTTTGTATTCAGCTTAAACACTGTTTCAGGGCAAGAGATTGTGTTTTAGACTAAAAGGTAATGCATTATAAGAAGAATCTTTACTTTGAAACTGTTCTTTACCTTTTTCACACTATGAAACAGCTTTGTATTCGCTTTAACACTGTTTCAGGGCGAGAGATTGTGTTTTAGACTAAATTTTAATGCTTTATAAGAAGAATCTTTAATTTGAAACTCTGTTCTTTACCTTTTTAACACTATGAAACAGATTTGTATTCAACTTAAACACTGTTTCAGGGCAAGAGATTGTGTTTTAGACTAAAACTTAATGCTTTATAAGAAGAATCTTTACTTTGAAACTCAGTTCTTTACCTTTTTCACACTATGAAACAGCTTTGTATTCAGCTTAAACACTGTTTCAGGGCAAGAGATTGTGTTTTAGACTAAAAGGTAATGCATTATTAGAAGAATCTTTACTTTGAAAGTCTGTTCTTTACATTTTTCACACTGTGAAACAGATTTGTATTTGACTTAAACACTGTTTCAGGGCAAGAGATTGTGTTTTAGACTAAAACAATGCTTTATAAGAATATTTATTTTGAAACTCTGTTCTTTACCTTTTTCACATTATGAAACAGCTTTGTATTCACCTTAAACACTGTTTCAGGGCAAGAGATTGTGTTTTAGACTAAAAGGTAATGCATTATAAGAAGAATCTTTACTTTGAAACTCTGTTCTTTACCTTTTGCACACTATGAAACAGCTTTGTATTCAACTTAAGCACTGTTTCAGGGCAAGAGATTGTGTTTTAGACTAAAACAATGCATTAAAAGAAGAATCTTTACATTGAAACTCTGTTCTTTACCTTTTTCACACTATGAAACAGCTTTGTATTCACCTTAAACACTGTTTCAGGGCAAGAGATTGTGTTTTAGACTAAAACTTAATGCTTTATAAGCAGAATCTTTACTTTGAAACTCTGTTCTTTATCTTTTTAACACTATGAAACAGCTTTGTATTCAACTTAAACACTGTTTCAGGGCAAGAGATTGTGTTTTAGACTAAAACTTAATGCTTTATAAGAAGAATCTTTACTTTGAAACTCAGTTCTTTACCTTTTTCACACTATGAAACAGCTTTGTATTCACCTTAAACACTGTTTCAGGGCAAGAGATTGTGTTTTAGACTAAAAGGTAATGCATTATAAGAAGAATCTTTACTTTGAAACTGTTCTTTACCTTTTTCACACTATGAAACAGCTTTGTATTCGCTTTAACACTGTTTCAGGGCAAGAGATTGTGTATGAGACTAAAACTTAATGCTTTATAAGAAGAATCTTTACTTTGAAACTCTGTTCTTTACCTTTTTCACACTATGAAACAGCTTTGTATTCAACTTAAGCACTGTTTCAGGGCAAGAGATTGTGTTTTAGACTAAAACAATGCTTCAAAAGAAGAATCTTTACTTTGAAACTCTGTTCTTTACCTTTTTCACACTATGAAACAGCTTTGTATTCACCTTAAACACTGTTTCAGGGTAAGAGATTGTGTTTTAGACTAAAACTTAATGCTTTATAAGAAGAATCTTTACTTTGAAACTCTGTTCTTTACCTTTTCCACACTATGAAACAGCTTTGTATTCGCCTTAAACACTTTCAGGACAAGAGATTGTGTTTAGACTAAAACAATGCTTTATAAGAAGAATCTTTACATTGAAACTCTGTTCTTTACCTTTTTCACACTATGAAACAGCTTTGTATTTGACTTAAACACTGTTTCAGGGCAAGAGATTGTGTTTTAGACTAAAACAATGCTTCAAAAGAAGAATCTTTACTTTGAAACTCTGTTCTTTACCTTTTTCACACTATGAAACAGCTTTGTATTCAGCTTAAACACTGTTTCAGGGCAAGAGATTGTGTTTTAGACTAAAAGGTAATGCATTATAAGAAGAATCTTTACTTTGAAACTGTTCTTTACCTTTTTCACACTATGAAACAGCTTTGTATTCGCTTTAACACTGTTTCAGGGCAAGAGATTGTGTTTTAGACTAAATTTTAATGCTTTATAAGAAGAATCTTTAATTTGAAACTCTGTTCTTTACCTTTTTAACACTATGAAACAGATTTGTATTCAACTTAAACACTGTTTCAGGGCAAGAGATTGTGTTTTAGACTAAAACTTAATGCTTTATAAGAAGAATCTTTACTTTGAAACTCAGTTCGTTACCTTTTTCACACTATGAAACAGCTTTGTATTCAGCTTAAACACTGTTTCAGGGCAAGAGATTGTGTTTTAGACTAAAAGGTAATGCATTATTAGAAGAATCTTTACTTTGAAAGTCTGTTCTTTACATTTTTCACACTGTGAAACAGATTTGTATTTGACTTAAACACTGTTTCAGGGCAAGAGATTGTGTTTTAGACTAAAACAATGCTTTATAAGAATATTTATTTTGAAACTCTGTTCTTTACCTTTTTCACATTATGAAACAGCTTTGTATTCACCTTAAACACTGTTTCAGGGCAAGAGATTGTGTTTTAGACTAAAAGGTAATGCATTATAAGAAGAATCTTTACTTTGAAACTCTGTTCTTTACCTTTTGCACACTATGAAACAGCTTTGTATTCAACTTAAGCACTGTTTCAGGGCAAGAGATTGTGTTTTAGACTAAAACAATGCTTCAAAAGAAGAATCTTTACTTTGAAAGTCTGTTCTTTACCTTTTTCACACAATGAAACAGCTTTGTATTCAACTTAAACACTGTTTCAGGGCAAGAGATTGTGTTTTAGGCTAAAACAATGCTTCAAAAGAAGAATCTTTACTTTGAAAGTCTGTTCTTTACCTTTTTCACACAATGAAACAGCTTTGTATTCAACTTAAACACTGTTTCAGGGCAAGAGATTGTGTTTTAGACTAAAACAATGCTTTATAAGAAGAATCTTTACTTTGAAACTCTGTTCTTTACCTTTTTCACACTATGAAACAGCTTTGTATTCACCTTAAACACTGTTTCATGGCAAGAGATTGTGTTTTAGACTAAAACAATGCTTTATAAGAAGAATCTTTACTTTGAAACTCTGTTCTTTACCTTTTTCACACTATGAAACAGCTTTGTTTTCACCTTAAACACTGTTTCAGGGCAAGAGATTGTGTTTTAGACTAAAACTTAATGCTTTTTAAGAAGAATCTTTACTTTGAAACTCAGTTCTTTACCTTTTTCACACTATGAAACAGCTTTGTATTCACCTTAAACACTGTTTCAGGGCAAGAGATTGTGTTTTAGACTAAAAGGTAATGCATTATAAGAAGAATCTTTACTTTGAAACTGTTCTTTACCTTTATCACACTATGAAACAGCTTTGTATTCGCTTTAACACTGTTTCAGGGCAAGAGATTGTGTATTAGACTAAAACTTAATGCTTTATAAGAAGAATCTTTACTTTGAAACTCTGTTCTTTACCTTTTTCACACTATGAAACAGCTTTGTATTCAACTTAAGCACTGTTTCAGGGCAAGAGATTGTGTTTTAGACTAAAACAATGCTTCAAAAGAAGAATCTTTACTTTGAAACTCTGTTCTTTACCTTTTTCACACTATGAAACAGCTTTGTATTCACCTTAAACACTGTTTCAGGGTAAGAGATTGTGTTTTAGACTAAAACTTAATGCTTTATAAGAAGAATCTTTACTTTGAAACTCTGTTCTTTACCTTTTCCACACTATGAAACAGCTTTGTATTCGCCTTAAACACTTTTCAGGGCAAGAGATTGTGTTTAGACTAAAACAATGCTTTATAAGAAGAATCTTTACATTGAAACTCTGTTCTTTACCTTTTTCACACTATGAAACAGCTTTGTATTTGACTTAAACACTGTTTCAGGGCAAGAGATTGTGTTTTAGACTAAAACAATGCTTCAAAAGAAGAATCTTTACTTTGAAACTCTGTTCTTTACCTTTTTCACACTATGAAACAGCTTTGTATTCGCCTTAAACACTGTTTCAGGACAAGAGATTGTGTTTAGACTAAAACAATGCTTTATAAGAAGAATCTTTACATTGAAACTCTGTTCTTTACCTTTTTCACACTATGAAACAGCTTTGTATTGAACTTAAACACTGTATCAGGGCAAGAGATTGTGTTTTAGACTAAAACTTAATGCTTTATAAGAAGAATCTTTACTTTGAAACTCAGTTCTTTACCTTTTTCACACTATGAAACAGCTTTGTATTCAGCTTAAACACTGTTTCAGGGCAAGAGATTGTGTTTTAGACTAAAAGGTAATGCATTATAAGAAGAATCTTTACTTTGAAACTGTTCTTTACCTTTTTCACACTATGAAACAGCTTTGTATTCGCTTTAACACTGTTTCAGGGCGAGAGATTGTGTTTTAGACTAAATTTTAATGCTTTATAAGAAGAATCTTTAATTTGAAACTCTGTTCTTTACCTTTTTAACACTATGAAACAGATTTGTATTCAACTTAAACACTGTTTCAGGGCAAGAGATTGTGTTTTAGACTAAAACTTAATGCTTTATAAGAAGAATCTTTACTTTGAAACTCAGTTCTTTACCTTTTTCACACTATGAAACAGCTTTGTATTCAGCTTAAACACTGTTTCAGGGCAAGAGATTGTGTTTTAGACTAAAAGGTAATGCATTATTAGAAGAATCTTTACTTTGAAAGTCTGTTCTTTACATTTTTCACACTGTGAAACAGATTTGTATTTGACTTAAACACTGTTTCAGGGCAAGAGATTGTGTTTTAGACTAAAACAATGCTTTATAAGAATATTTATTTTGAAACTCTGTTCTTTACCTTTTTCACATTATGAAACAGCTTTGTATTCACCTTAAACACTGTTTCAGGGCAAGAGATTGTGTTTTAGACTAAAAGGTAATGCATTATAAGAAGAATCTTTACTTTGAAACTCTGTTCTTTACCTTTTGCACACTATGAAACAGCTTTGTATTCAACTTAAGCACTGTTTCAGGGCAAGAGATTGTGTTTTAGACTAAAACAATGCTTCAAAAGAAGAATCTTTACTTTGAAAGTCTGTTCTTTACCTTTTTCACACAATGAAACAGCTTTGTATTCAACTTAAACACTGTTTCAGGGCAAGAGATTGTGTTTTAGACTAAAACAATGCTTCAAAAGAAGAATCTTTACTTTGAAAGTCTGTTCTTTACCTTTTTCACACAATGAAACAGCTTTGTATTCAACTTAAACACTGTTTCAGGGCAAGAGATTGTGTTTTAGACTAAAACAATGCATCAAAAGAAGAATCTTTACATTGAAACTCTGTTCTTTACCTTTTTCAGACTATGAAACAGCTTTGTATTCACCTTAAACACTGTTTCAGGGCAAGAGATTGTGTTTTAGACTAAAACTTAATGCTTTATAAGAAGAATCTTTACTTTGAAACTCTGTTCTTTACCTTTTTCACACTATGAAACAGCTTTGTATTCGCCTTAAACACTGTTTCAGGGCAAGAGATTGTGTTTTAGACTAAAACAATGCTTTATAAGAAGAATCTTTACTTTGAAACTCTGTTCTTTACCTTTTTCACACTATGAAACAGCTTTGTATTCACCTTAAACACTGTTTCAGGGCAAGAGATTGTGTTTTAGACTAAAACAATGCTTTATAAGAAGAATCTTTACTTTGAAACTCTGTTCTTTACCTTTTTCACACTATGAAACAGCTTTGTATTCACCTTAAACACTGTTTCAGGGTAAGAGATTGTGTTTTAGACTAAAACTTAATGCTTTATAAGAAGAATCTTTACTTTGAAACTCTGTTCTTTACCTTTTCCACACTATGAAACAGCTTTGTATTCGCCTTAAACACTTTCAGGACAAGAGATTGTGTTTAGACTAAAACAATGCTTTATAAGAAGAATCTTTACTTTGAAACTCTGTTCTTTACCTTTTTCACACTATGAAACAGATTTTTATTCAACTTAAACACTGTTTCAGGGCAAGAGATTGTGTTTTAGACTAAAACAATGCATTAAAAGAAGAATCTTTACATTGAAACTCTGTTCTTTACCTTTTTCACACTGTGAAACAGATTTGTATTCACCTTAAACACTTTTTCAGGGCAAGAGATTGTGTTTTAGACTAAAACAATGCTTTATAAGAAGAATCTTTACTTTGAAACTCTGTTCTTTATCTTTTTAACACTATGAAACAGCTTTGTATTCAACTTAAACACTGTTTCAGGGCAAGAGATTGTGTTTTAGACTAAAACTTAATGCTTTATAAGAAGAACCTTTACTTTGAAACTCAGTTCTTTACCTTTTTCACACTATGAAACAGCTTTGTATTCAGCTTAAACACTGTTTCAGGGCAAGAGATTGTGTTTTAGACTAAAAGGTAATGCATTATAAGAAGAATCTTTACTTTGAAACTGTTCTTTACCTTTTTCACACTATGAAACAGCTTTGTATTCGCTTTAACACTGTTTCAGGGCAAGAGATTGTGTATTAGACTAAAACTTAATGCTTTATAAGAAGAATCTTTACTTTGAAACTCTGTTCTTTACCTTTTTCACACTATGAAACAGCTTTGTATTCAACTTAAGCACTGTTTCAGGGCAAGAGATTGTGTTTTAGACTAAAACAATGCTTCAAAAGAAGAATCTTTACTTTGAAACTCTGTTCTTTACCTTTTTTACACTATGAAACAGCTTTGTATTCGCCTTAAACACTGTTTCAGGACAAGAGATTGTGTTTAGACTAAAACAATGCTTTATAAGAAGAATCTTTACATTGAAACTCTGTTCTTTACCTTTTTCACACTATGAAACAGCTTTGTATTGAACTTAAACACTGTTTCAGGGCAAGAGATTGTGTTTTAGACTAAAACTTAATGCTTTATAAGAAGAATCTTTATTTTGAAACTGTTCTTTACCTTTTTCACACTATGAAACAGCTTTGTATTCGCTTTCACACTGTTTCAGGGCGAGAGATTGTGTTTTAGACTAAATTTTAATGCTTTATAAGAAGAATCTTTAATTTGAAACTCTGTTCTTTACCTTTTTAACACTATGAAACAGCTTTGTATTCAACTTAAACACTGTTTCAGGGCAAGAGATTGTGTTTTAGACTAAAACTTTATGCTTTATAAGAAGAATCTTTACTTTGAAACTCAGTTCTTTACCTTTTTCACACTATGAAACAGCTTTGTATTCAGCTTAAACACTGTTTCAGGGCAAGAGATTGTGTTTTAGACTAAAAGGTAATGCATTATTAGAAGAATCTTTACTTTGAAAGTCTGTTCTTTACATTTTTCACACTGTGAAACAGATTTGTATTTGACTTAAACATGGTTTCAGGGCAAGAGATTGTGTTTTAGACTAAAACAATGCTTTATAAGAATATTTATTTTGAAACTCTGTTCTTTACCTTTTTCACATTATGAAACAGCTTTGTATTCACCTTAAACACTGTTTCAGGGCAAGAGATTGTGTTTTAGACTAAAAGCTAATGCATTATAAGAAGAATCTTTACTTTGAAACTCTGTTCTTTACCTTTTGCACACTATGAAACAGCTTTGTATTCAACTTAAGCACTGTTTCAGGGCAAGAGATTGTGTTTTAGACTAAAACAATGCTTCAAAAGAAGAATCTTTACTTTGAAAGTCTGTTCTTTACCTTTTTCACACAATGAAACAGCTTTGTATTCAACTTAAACACTGTTTCAGGGCAAGAGATTGTGTTTTAGACTAAAACAATGCTTCAAAAGAAGAATCTTTACTTTGAAAGTCTGTTCTTTACCTTTTTCAAACAATGAAACAGCTTTGTATTCAACTTAAACACTGTTTCAGGGCAAGAGATTGTGTTTTAGACTAAAACAATGCATTAAAAGAAGAATCTTTACATTGAAACTCTGTTCTTTACCTTTTTCAGACTATGAAACAGCTTTGTATTCACCTTAAACACTGTTTCAGGGCAAGAGATTGTGTTTTAGACTAAAACAATGCTTTATAAGAAGAATCTTTACTTTGAAACTCTGTTCTTTACCTTTTTCACACTATGAAACAGCTTTGTATTCACCTTAAACACTGTTTCAGGGTAAGAGATTGTGTTTTAGACTAAAACTTAATGCTTTATAAGAAGAATCTTTACTTTGAAACTCTGTTCTTTACCTTTTCCACACTATGAAACAGCTTTGTATTCGCCTTAAACACTTTCAGGACAAGAGATTGTGTTTAGACTAAAACAATGCTTTATAAGAAGAATCTTTACTTTGAAACTCTGTTCTTTACCTTTTTCACACAATGAAACAGCTTTGTATTCAACTTAAACACTGTTTCAGGGCAAGAGATTGTGTTTTAGACTAAAACAATGCATTAAAAGAAGAATCTTTACATTGAAACTCTGTTCTTTACCTTTTTCACACTGTGAAACAGATTTGTATTCACCTTAAACACTTTTTCAGGGCAAGAGATTGTGTTTTAGACTAAAACAATGCTTTATAAGAAGAATCTTTACTTTGAAACTCTGTTCTTTATCTTTTTAAC
This sequence comes from Electrophorus electricus, assembly GCF_041902795.1. Taxonomy (NCBI): domain Eukaryota; kingdom Metazoa; phylum Chordata; class Actinopteri; order Gymnotiformes; family Gymnotidae; genus Electrophorus; species Electrophorus electricus. Next base: position 10,964,975 of record NC_137512.1, read on the forward strand.
ACTATGAAACAGCTTTGTATTCAACTTAAACACTGTTTCAGGGCAAGAGATTGTGTTTTAGACTAAAACTTAATGCTTTATAAGAAGAACCTTTACTTTGAAACTCAGTTCTTTACCTTTTTCACACTATGAAACAGCTTTGTATTCAGCTTAAACACTGTTTCAGGGCAAGAGATTGTGTTTTAGACTAAAAGGTAATGCATTATAAGAAGAATCTTTACTTTGAAACTGTTCTTTACCTTTTTCACACTATGAAACAGCTTTGTATTCGCTTTAACACTGTTTCAGGGCAAGAGATTGTGTATTAGACTAAAACTTAATGCTTTATAAGAAGAATCTTTACTTTGAAACTCTGTTCTTTACCTTTTTCACACTATGAAACAGCTTTGTATTCAACTTAAGCACTGTTTCAGGGCAAGAGATTGTGTTTTAGACTAAAACAATGCTTCAAAAGAAGAATCTTTACTTTGAAACTCTGTTCTTTACCTTTTTTACACTATGAAACAGCTTTGTATTCGCCTTAAACACTGTTTCAGGACAAGAGATTGTGTTTAGACTAAAACAATGCTTTATAAGAAGAATCTTTACATTGAAACTCTGTTCTTTACCTTTTTCACACTATGAAACAGCTTTGTATTGAACTTAAACACTGTTTCAGGGCAAGAGATTGTGTTTTAGACTAAAACTTAATGCTTTATAAGAAGAATCTTTATTTTGAAACTGTTCTTTACCTTTTTCACACTATGAAACAGCTTTGTATTCGCTTTCACACTGTTTCAGGGCGAGAGATTGTGTTTTAGACTAAATTTTAATGCTTTATAAGAAGAATCTTTAATTTGAAACTCTGTTCTTTACCTTTTTAACACTATGAAACAGCTTTGTATTCAACTTAAACACTGTTTCAGGGCAAGAGATTGTGTTTTAGACTAAAACTTTATGCTTTATAAGAAGAATCTTTACTTTGAAACTCAGTTCTTTACCTTTTTCACACTATGAAACAGCTTTGTATTCAGCTTAAACACTGTTTCAGGGCAAGAGATTGTGTTTTAGACTAAAAGGTAATGCATTATTAGAAGAATCTTTACTTTGAAAGTCTGTTCTTTACATTTTTCACACTGTGAAACAGATTTGTATTTGACTTAAACATGGTTTCAGGGCAAGAGATTGTGTTTTAGACTAAAACAATGCTTTATAAGAATATTTATTTTGAAACTCTGTTCTTTACCTTTTTCACATTATGAAACAGCTTTGTATTCACCTTAAACACTGTTTCAGGGCAAGAGATTGTGTTTTAGACTAAAAGCTAATGCATTATAAGAAGAATCTTTACTTTGAAACTCTGTTCTTTACCTTTTGCACACTATGAAACAGCTTTGTATTCAACTTAAGCACTGTTTCAGGGCAAGAGATTGTGTTTTAGACTAAAACAATGCTTCAAAAGAAGAATCTTTACTTTGAAAGTCTGTTCTTTACCTTTTTCACACAATGAAACAGCTTTGTATTCAACTTAAACACTGTTTCAGGGCAAGAGATTGTGTTTTAGACTAAAACAATGCTTCAAAAGAAGAATCTTTACTTTGAAAGTCTGTTCTTTACCTTTTTCAAACAATGAAACAGCTTTGTATTCAACTTAAACACTGTTTCAGGGCAAGAGATTGTGTTTTAGACTAAAACAATGCATTAAAAGAAGAATCTTTACATTGAAACTCTGTTCTTTACCTTTTTCAGACTATGAAACAGCTTTGTATTCACCTTAAACACTGTTTCAGGGCAAGAGATTGTGTTTTAGACTAAAACTTAATGCTTTATAAGAAGAATCTTTACTTTGAAACTCTGTTCTTTACCTTTTTCACACTATGAAACAGCTTTGTATTCGCCTTAAACACTGTTTCAGGGCAAGAGATTGTGTTTTAGACTAAAACAATGCTTTATAAGAAGAATCTTTACTTTGAAACTGTTCTTTACCTTTTTCACACTATGAAACAGCTTTGTATTTACCTTAAACACTGTTTCAGGGCAAGAGATTGTGTTTTAGACTAAAACAATGCTTTATAAGAAGAATCTTTACTTTGAAACTCTGTTCTTTACCTTTTTCACACTATGAAACAGCTTTGTATTCACCTTAAACACTGTTTCAGGGTAAGAGATTGTGTTTTAGACTAAAACTTAATGCTTTATAAGAAGAATCTTTACTTTGAAACTCTGTTCTTTACCTTTTCCACACTATGAAACAGCTTTGTATTCGCCTTAAACACTTTCAGGACAAGAGATTGTGTTTAGACTAAAACAATGCTTTATAAGAAGAATCTTTACATTGAAACTCTGTTCTTTACCTTTTTCACACTATTAAACAGCTTTGTATTTGACTTAAACACTGTTTCAGGGCAAGAGATTGTGTTTTAGACTAAAACAATGCTTCAAAAGAAGAATCTTTACTTTGAAACTCTGTTCTTTACCTTTTTCACACTATGAAACAGCTTTGTATTCACCTTAAACACTGTTTCAGGGTAAGAGATTGTGTTTTAGACTAAAACTTAATGCTTTATAAGAAGAATCTTTACTTTGAAACTCTGTTCTTTACCTTTTCCACACTATGAAACAGCTTTGTATTCGCCTTAAACACTGTTTCAGGACAAGAGATTGTGTTTAGACTAAAACAATGCTTTATAAGAAGAATCTTTACATTGAAACTCTGTTCTTTACCTTTTTCACACTATGAAACAGCTTTGTATTGAACTTAAACACTGTTTCAGGGCAAGAGATTGTGTTTTAGACTAAAACTTAATGCTTTATAAGAAGAATCTTTACTTTGAAACTCAGTTCTTTACCTTTTTCACACTATGAAACAGCTTTGTATTCAGCTTAAACACTGTTTCAGGGCAAGAGATTGTGTTTTAGACTAAAAGGTAATGCATTATAAGAAGAATCTTTACTTTGAAACTGTTCTTTACCTTTTTCACACTATGAAACAGCTTTGTATTCGCTTTAACACTGTTTCAGGGCGAGAGATTGTGTTTTAGACTAAATTTTAATGCTTTATAAGAAGAATCTTTAATTTGAAACTCTGTTCTTTACCTTTCTAACACTATGAAACAGCTTTGTATTCAACTTAAACACTGTTTCAGGGCAAGAGATTGTGTTTTAGACTAAAACTTAATGCTTTATAAGAAGAATCTTTACTTTGAAACTCAGTTCTTTACCTTTTTCACACTATGAAACAGCTTTGTATTCAGCTTAAACACTGTTTCAGGGCAAGAGATTGTGTTTTAGACTAAAAGGTAATGCATTATTAGAAGAATCTTTACTTTGAAAGTCTGTTCTTTACATTTTTCACACTGTGAAACAGATTTGTATTTGACTTAAACATGGTTTCAGGGCAAGAGATTGTGTTTTAGACTAAAACAATGCTTTATAAGAATATTTATTTTGAAACTCTGTTCTTTACCTTTTTCACATTATGAAACAGCTTTGTATTCACCTTAAACACTGTTTCAGGGCAAGAGATTGTGTTTTAGACTAAAAGCTAATGCATTATAAGAAGAATCTTTACTTTGAAACTCTGTTCTTTACCTTTTGCACACTATGAAACAGCTTTGTATTCAACTTAAGCACTGTTTCAGGGCAAGAGATTGTGTTTTAGACTAAAACAATGCTTCAAAAGAAGAATCTTTACTTTGAAAGTCTGTTCTTTACCTTTTTCACACAATGAAACAGCTTTGTATTCAACTTAAACACTGTTTCAGGGCAAGAGATTGTGTTTTAGACTAAAACAATGCTTCAAAAGAAGAATCTTTACTTTGAAAGTCTGTTCTTTACCTTTTTCAAACAATGAAACAGCTTTGTATTCAACTTAAACACTGTTTCAGGGCAAGAGATTGTGTTTTAGACTAAAACAATGCATTAAAAGAAGAATCTTTACATTGAAACTCTGTTCTTTACCTTTTTCAGACTATGAAACAGCTTTGTATTCACCTTAAACACTGTTTCAGGGCAAGAGATTGTGTTTTAGACTAAAACTTAATGCTTTATAAGAAGAATCTTTACTTTGAAACTCTGTTCTTTACCTTTTTCACACTATGAAACAGCTTTGTATTCGCCTTAAACACTGTTTCAGGGCAAGAGATTGTGTTTTAGACTAAAACAATGCTTTATAAGAAGAATCTTTACTTTGAAACTGTTCTTTACCTTTTTCACACTATGAAACAGCTTTGTATTTACCTTAAACACTGTTTCAGGGCAAGAGATTGTGTTTTAGACTAAAACAATGCTTTATAAGAAGAATCTTTACTTTGAAACTCTGTTCTTTACCTTTTTCACACTATGAAACAGCTTTGTATTCACCTTAAACACTGTTTCAGGGTAAGAGATTGTGTTTTAGACTAAAACTTAATGCTTTATAAGAAGAATCTTTACTTTGAAACTCTGTTCTTTACCTTTTCCACACTATGAAACAGCTTTGTATTCGCCTTAAACACTTTCAGGACAAGAGATTGTGTTTAGACTAAAACAATGCTTTATAAGAAGAATCTTTACATTGAAACTCTGTTCTTTACCTTTTTCACACTATTAAACAGCTTTGTATTTGACTTAAACACTGTTTCAGGGCAAGAGATTGTGTTTTAGACTAAAACAATGCTTCAAAAGAAGAATCTTTACTTTGAAACTCTGTTCTTTACCTTTTTCACACTATGAAACAGCTTTGTATTCACCTTAAACACTGTTTCAGGGTAAGAGATTGTGTTTTAGACTAAAACTTAATGCTTTATAAGAAGAATCTTTACTTTGAAACTCTGTTCTTTACCTTTTCCACACTATGAAACAGCTTTGTATTCGCCTTAAACACTGTTTCAGGACAAGAGATTGTGTTTAGACTAAAACAATGCTTTATAAGAAGAATCTTTACATTGAAACTCTGTTCTTTACCTTTTTCACACTATGAAACAGCTTTGTATTGAACTTAAACACTGTTTCAGGGCAAGAGATTGTGTTTTAGACTAAAACTTAATGCTTTATAAGAAGAATCTTTACTTTGAAACTCAGTTCTTTACCTTTTTCACACTATGAAACAGCTTTGTATTCAGCTTAAACACTGTTTCAGGGCAAGAGATTGTGTTTTAGACTAAAAGGTAATGCATTATAAGAAGAATCTTTACTTTGAAACTGTTCTTTACCTTTTTCACACTATGAAACAGCTTTGTATTCGCTTTAACACTGTTTCAGGGCGAGAGATTGTGTTTTAGACTAAATTTTAATGCTTTATAAGAAGAATCTTTAATTTGAAACTCTGTTCTTTACCTTTCTAACACTATGAAACAGCTTTGTATTCAACTTAAACACTGTTTCAGGGCAAGAGATTGTGTTTTAGACTAAAACTTAATGCTTTATAAGAAGAATCTTTACTTTGAAACTCAGTTCTTTACCTTTTTCACACTATGAAACAGCTTTGTATTCAGCTTAAACACTGTTTCAGGGCAAGAGATTGTGTTTTAGACTAAAAGGTAATGCATTATTAGAAGAATCTTTACATTGAAAGTCTGTTCTTTACATTTTTCACACTGTGAAACAGATTTGTATTTGACTTAAACACGGTTTCAGGGCAAGAGATTGTGTTTTAGACTAAAACAATGCTTTATAAGAATATTTATTTTGAAACTCTGTTCTTTACCTTTTTCACATTATGAAACAGCTTTGTATTCACCTTAAACACTGTTTCAGGGCAAGAGATTGTGTTTTAGACTAAAAGGTAATGCATTATAAGAAGAATCTTTACTTTGAAACTCTGTTCTTTACCTTTTGCACACTATGAAACAGCTTTGTATTCAACTTAAACACTGTTTCAGGGTAAGAGATTGTGTTTTAGACTAAAACAATGCTTTATAAGAAGAATCTTTACTTTGAAACTCTGTTCTTTACCTTTTCCACACTATGAAACAGCTTTGTATTCAACTTAAACACTGTTTCAGGGCAAGAGATTGTGTTTTAGACTAAAACAATGCTTCAAAAGAAGAATCTTTACTTCGAAACTCTGTTCTTTACCTTTTTAACACTATGAAACAGCTTTGTATTCACCTTAAACACTGTTTCAGGGCAAGAGATTGTGTTTTAGACTAAAACAATGCTTTATAAGAAGAATCTTTACTTTGAAACTCTGTTCTTTACCTTTTTCACACTATGAAACAGCTTTGTATTCACCTTAAACACTGTTTCAGGGTAAGAGATTGTGTTTTAGACTAAAACTTAATGCTTTATAAGAAGAATCTTTACTTTGAAACTCTGTTCTTTACCTTTTCCACACTATGAAACAGCTTTGTATTCGCCTTAAACACTTTCAGGACAAGAGATTGTGTTTAGACTAAAACAATGCTTTATAAGAAGAATCTTTACATTGAAACTCTGTTCTTTACCTTTTTCACACTATGAAACAGCTTTGTATTTGACCTAAACACTGTTTCAGGGCAAGAGATTGTGTTTTAGACTAAAACAATGCTTCAAAAGAAGAATCTTTACTTTGAAACTCTGTTCTTTACCTTTTTCACACTATGAAACAGCTTTGTATTCACCTTAAACACTGTTTCAGGGTAAGAGATTGTGTTTTAGACTAAAACTTAATGCTTTATAAGAAGAATCTTTACTTTGAAACTCTGTTCTTTACCTTTTCCACACTATGAAACAGCTTTGTATTCGCCTTAAACACTGTTTCAGGACAAGAGATTGTGTTTAGACTAAAACAATGCTTTATAAGAAGAATCTTTACAATGAAACTCTGTTCTTTACCTTTTTCACACTATGAAACAGCTTTGTATTGAACTTAAACACTGTTTCAGGGCAAGAGATTGTGTTTTAGACTAAAACAATGCATTAAAAGAAGAATCTTTACATTGAAACTCTGTTCTTTACCTTTTTCACACTATGAAACAGCTTTGTATTTGACTTAAACACTGTTTCAGGGCAAGAGATTGTGTTTTAGACTAAAACAATGCTTCAAAAGAAGAATCTTTACTTTGAAACTCTGTTCTTTACCTTTTTCACACTATGAAACAGCTTTGTATTCACCTTAAACACTGTTTCAGGGTAAGAGATTGTGTTTTAGACTAAAACTTAATGCTTTATAAGAAGAATCTTTACTTTGAAACTCAGTTCTTTACCTTTTTCACACTATGAAACAGCTTTGTATTCAGCTTAAACACTGTTTCAGGGCAAGAGATTGTGTTTTAGACTAAAACTTAATGCTTTATAAGAAGAATCTTTACTTTGAAACTCAGTTCTTTACCTTTTTCACACTATGAAACAGCTTTGTATTCAGCTTAAACACTGTTTCAGGGCAAGAGATTGTGTTTTAGACTAAAAGGTAATGCATTATAAGAAGAATCTTTACTTTGAAACTGTTCTTTACCTTTTTCACACTATGAAACAGCTTTGTATTCGCTTTAACACTGTTTCAGGGCGAGAGATTGTGTTTTAGACTAAATTTTAATGCTTTATAAGAAGAATCTTTAATTTGAAACTCTGTTCTTTACCTTTTTAACACTATGAAACAGCTTTGTATTCAACTTAAACACTGTTTCAGGGCAAGAGATTGTGTTTTAGACTAAAACTTAATGCTTTATAAGAAGAATCTTTACTTTGAAACTCAGTTCTTTACCTTTTTCACACTATGAAACAGCTTTGTATTCAGCTTAAACACTGTTTCAGGGCAAGAGATTGTGTTTTAGACTAAAAGGTAATGCATTATTAGAAGAATCTTTACATTGAAAGTCTGTTCTTTACATTTTTCACACTGTGAAACAGATTTGTATTTGACTTAAACACGGTTTCAGGGCAAGAGATTGTGTTTTAGACTAAAACAATGCTTTATAAGAATATTTATTTTGAAACTCTGTTCTTTACCTTTTTCACATTATGAAACAGCTTTGTATTCACCTTAAACACTGTTTCAGGGCAAGAGATTGTGTTTTAGACTAAAAGGTAATGCATTATAAGAAGAATCTTTACTTTGAAACTCTGTTCTTTACCTTTTGCACACTATGAAACAGCTTTGTATTCAACTTAAACACTGTTTCAGGGTAAGAGATTGTGTTTTAGACTAAAACAATGCTTTATAAGAAGAATCTTTACTTTGAAACTCTGTTCTTTACCTTTTCCACACTATGAAACAGCTTTGTATTCAACTTAAACACTGTTTCAGGGCAAGAGATTGTGTTTTAGACTAAAACAATGCTTCAAAAGAAGAATCTTTACTTTGAAACTCTGTTCTTTACCTTTTTAACACTATGAAACAGCTTTGTATTCACCTTAAACACTGTTTCAGGGCAAGATATTGTGTTTTAGACTAAAACAATGCTTTATAAGAAGAATCTTTACTTTGAAACTCTGTTCTTTACCTTTTTCACACTATGAAACAGCTTTGTATTCACCTTAAACACTGTTTCAGGGCAAGAGATTGTGTTTTAGACTAAAACTTAATGCTTTATAAGAAGAATCTTTACTTTGAAACTCTGTTCTTTACCTTTTCCACACTATGAAACAGCTTTGTATTCGCCTTAAACACTTTCAGGACAAGAGATTGTGTTTAGACTAAAACAATGCTTTATAAGAAGAATCTTTACATTGAAAGTCTGTTCTTTACATTTTTCACACTGTGAAACAGATTTGTATTTGACTTAAACACGGTTTCAGGGCAAGAGATTGTGTTTTAGACTAAAACAATGCTTTATAAGAATATTTATTTTGAAACTCTGTTCTTTACCTTTTTCACATTATGAAACAGCTTTGTATTCACCTTAAACACTGTTTCAGGGCAAGAGATTGTGTTTTAGACTAAAAGGTAATGCATTATAAGAAGAATCTTTACTTTGAAACTCTGTTCTTTACCTTTTGCACACTATGAAACAGCTTTGTATTCAACTTAAACACTGTTTCAGGGTAAGAGATTGTGTTTTAGACTAAAACAATGCTTTATAAGAAGAATCTTTACTTTGAAACTCTGTTCTTTACCTTTTTCACACTATGAAACAGCTTTTTTATTCAACTTAAACACTGTTTCAGGGCAAGATATTGTGTTTTAGACTAAAAGGTAATGCATTATAAGAAGAATCTTTACATTGAAACTCTGTTCTTTACCTTTTTCACACTGTGAAACAGAATTGTATTCACCTTAAACACTGTTTCAGGACAAGAGATTGTGTTTTAGAATAAAAGGTAATGCATTATAAGAAGAATCATTACTTTGAAACTCTTCTTTACCTGTTTCACACTATGAAACAGCTTTGTATTCGACTTAAACACTGTTTCAGGGCAAGAGATTGTGTTTTAGACTAAAACAATGCTTTATAAGAAGAATCTTTACTTTGAAACTGTTCTTTACCTTTTTCACACTATGAAACAGCTTTGTATTCGCTTTAACACTGTTTCAGGGCGAGAGAATGTGTTTTAGACTAAATTTTAATGCTTTATAAGAAGAATCTTTAATTTGAAACTCTGTTCTTTACCTTTTTAACACTATGAAACAGCTTTGTATTCAACTTAAACACTGTTTCAGGGCAAGAGATTGTGTTTTAGACTAAAACTTAATGCTTTATAAGAAGAATCTTTACTTTGAAACTCTGTTCTTTACCTTTTTCACACTATGAAACAGCTTTGTATTCACTTTAAACACTGTTTCAGGGCAAGAGATTGTGTTTTAGACTAAAACTTAATGCTTTATAAGAAGAATCTTTACTTTGAAACTCTGTTCTTTACCTTTTTCACACTATGAAACAGCTTTTTTATTCAACTTAAACACTGTTTCAGGGCAAGAGATTGTGTTTTAGACTAAAACAATGCATTAAAAGAAGAATCTTTACATTGAAATGCTGTTCTTTACCTTTTTCACACTATGAAACAGCTTTGTATTCACCTTAAACACTGTTTCAGGGCAAGAGATTGTGTTTTAGACTAAAACTTAATGCTTTATAAGAAGAATCTTTACTTTGAAACTCTGTTCTTTACCTTTTTCACACTATGAAACAGCTTTGTATTCACCTTAAACACTGTTTCAGGGCAAGAGATTGTGTTTTAGACTAAAAGGTAATGCATTATAAGAAGAATCTTTACTTTGAAACTCTGTTCTTTATCTTTTTAACACTATGAAACAGCTTTGTATTCAACTTAAACACTGTTTCAGGGCAAGAGATTGTGTTTTAGACTAAAACAATGCTTTATAAGAAGAATCTTTACTTTGAAACTCAGTTCTTTATCTTTTTCACACTATGAAACAGCTTTTTATTCAACTTAAACACTGTTTCAGGGCAAGAGATTGTATTTTAGACTAAAACAATGCATTAAAAGAAGAATCTTTACATTGAAACTCTGTTCTTTACCTTTTTCACACTGTGAAACAGAATTGTATTCACCTTAAACACTGTTTCAGGACAAGAGATTGTGTTTTAGAATAAAAGGTAATGCATTATAAGAAGAATCATTACTTTGAAACTCTTCTTTACCTGTTTCACACTATGAAACAGCTTTGTATTCGACTTAAACACTGTTTCAGGGCAAGAGATTGTGTTTTAGACTAAAACAATGCTTTATAAGAAGAATCTTTACTTTGAAACTGTTCTTTACCTTTTTCACACTATGAAACAGCTTTGTATTCGCTTTAACACTGTTTCAGGGCGAGAGATTGTGTTTTAGACTAAATTTTAATGCTTTATAAGAAGAATCTTTAATTTGAAACTCTGTTCTTTACCTTTTTAACACTATGAAACAGCTTTGTATTCAACTTAAACACTGTTTCAGGGCAAGAGATTGTGTTTTAGACTAAAACTTAATGCTTTATAAGAAGAATCTTTACTTTGAAACTCTGTTCTTTACCTTTTTCACACTATGAAACAGCTTTGTATTCACCTTAAACACTGTTTCAGGGCAAGAGATTGTGTTTTAGACTAAAACTTAATGCTTTATAAGAAGAATCTTTACTTTGAAACTCTGTTCTTTACCTTTTTCACACTATGAAACAGCTTTTTTATTCAACTTAAACACTGTTTCAGGGCAAGAGATTGTGTTTTAGACTAAAACAATGCATTAAAAGAAGAATCTTTACATTGAAACTCTGTTCTTTACCTTTTTCACACTATGAAACAGCTTTGTATTCACCTTAAACACTGTTTCAGGGCAAGAGATTGTGTTTTAGACTAAAAGGTAATGCATTATAAGAAGAATCTTTACTTTGAAACTCTGTTCTTTATCTTTTTAACACTATGAAACAGCTTTGTATTCAACTTAAACACTGTTTCAGGGCAAGAGATTGTGTTTTAGACTAAAACAATGCTTTATAAGAAGAATCTTTACTTTGAAACTCTGTTCTTTACCTTTTTCACACTATGAAACAGCTTTTTATTCAACTTAAACACTGTTTCAGGGCAAGAGATTGTATTTTAGACTAAAACAATGCATTAAAAGAAGAATCTTTACATTGAAACTCTGTTCTTTACCTTTTTCACACTGTGAAACAGAATTGTATTCACCTTAAACACTGTTTCAGGACAAGAGATTGTGTTTTAGAATAAAAGGTAATGCATTATAAGAAGAATCATTACTTTGAAACTCTTCTTTACCTGTTTCACACTATGAAACAGCTTTGTATTCGACTTAAACACTGTTTCAGGGCAAGAGATTGTGTTTTAGACTAAAACAATGCTTTATAAGAAGAATCTTTACTTTGAAACTGTTCTTTACCTTTTTCACACTATGAAACAGCTTTGTATTCGCTTTAACACTGTTTCAGGGCGAGAGATTGTGTTTTAGACTAAATTTTAATGCTTTATAAGAAGAATCTTTAATTTGAAACTCTGTTCTTTACCTTTTTAACACTATGAAACAGCTTTGTATTCAACTTAAACACTGTTTCAGGGCAAGAGATTGTGTTTTAGACTAAAACTTAATGCTTTATAAGAAGAATCTTTACTTTGAAACTCTGTTCTTTACCTTTTTCACACTATGAAACAGCTTTGTATTCACCTTAAACACTGTTTCAGGGCAAGAGATTGTGTTTTAGACTAAAACAATGCTTTATAAGAAGAATCTTTACTTTGAAACTCTGTTCTTTACCTTTTCCACACTATGAAACAGCTTTGTATTCAACTTAAACACTGTTTCAGGGCAAGAGATTGTGTTTTAGACTAAAACAATGCTTCAAAAGAAGAATCTTTACTTTGAAACTCTGTTCTTTACCTTTTTAACACTATGAAACAGCTTTGTATTCACCTTAAACACTGTTTCAGGGCAAGATATTGTGTTTTAGACTAAAACAATGCTTTATAAGAAGAATCTTTACTTTGAAACTCTGTTCTTTACCTTTTTCACACTATGAAACAGCTTTGTATTCACCTTAAACACTGTTTCAGGGCAAGAGATTGTGTTTTAGACTAAAACTTAATGCTTTATAAGAAGAATCTTTACTTTGAAACTCTGTTCTTTACCTTTTCCACACTATGAAACAGCTTTGTATTCGCCTTAAACACTTTCAGGACAAGAGATTGTGTTTAGACTAAAACAATGCTTTATAAGAAGAATCTTTACATTGAAAGTCTGTTCTTTACATTTTTCACACTGTGAAACAGATTTGTATTTGACTTAAACACGGTTTCAGGGCAAGAGATTGTGTTTTAGACTAAAACAATGCTTTATAAGAATATTTATTTTGAAACTCTGTTCTTTACCTTTTTCACATTATGAAACAGCTTTGTATTCACCTTAAACACTGTTTCAGGGCAAGAGATTGTGTTTTAGACTAAAAGGTAATGCATTATAAGAAGAATCTTTACTTTGAAACTCTGTTCTTTACCTTTTGCACACTATGAAACAGCTTTGTATTCAACTTAAACACTGTTTCAGGGTAAGAGATTGTGTTTTAGACTAAAACAATGCTTTATAAGAAGAATCTTTACTTTGAAACTCTGTTCTTTACCTTTTTCACACTATGAAACAGCTTTTTTATTCAACTTAAACACTGTTTCAGGGCAAGATATTGTGTTTTAGACTAAAAGGTAATGCATTATAAGAAGAATCTTTACATTGAAACTCTGTTCTTTACCTTTTTCACACTGTGAAACAGAATTGTATTCACCTTAAACACTGTTTCAGGACAAGAGATTGTGTTTTAGAATAAAAGGTAATGCATTATAAGAAGAATCATTACTTTGAAACTCTTCTTTACCTGTTTCACACTATGAAACAGCTTTGTATTCGACTTAAACACTGTTTCAGGGCAAGAGATTGTGTTTTAGACTAAAACAATGCTTTATAAGAAGAATCTTTACTTTGAAACTGTTCTTTACCTTTTTCACACTATGAAACAGCTTTGTATTCGCTTTAACACTGTTTCAGGGCGAGAGAATGTGTTTTAGACTAAATTTTAATGCTTTATAAGAAGAATCTTTAATTTGAAACTCTGTTCTTTACCTTTTTAACACTATGAAACAGCTTTGTATTCAACTTAAACACTGTTTCAGGGCAAGAGATTGTGTTTTAGACTAAAACTTAATGCTTTATAAGAAGAATCTTTACTTTGAAACTCTGTTCTTTACCTTTTTCACACTATGAAACAGCTTTGTATTCACTTTAAACACTGTTTCAGGGCAAGAGATTGTGTTTTAGACTAAAACTTAATGCTTTATAAGAAGAATCTTTACTTTGAAACTCTGTTCTTTACCTTTTTCACACTATGAAACAGCTTTTTTATTCAACTTAAACACTGTTTCAGGGCAAGAGATTGTGTTTTAGACTAAAACAATGCATTAAAAGAAGAATCTTTACATTGAAATGCTGTTCTTTACCTTTTTCACACTATGAAACAGCTTTGTATTCACCTTAAACACTGTTTCAGGGCAAGAGATTGTGTTTTAGACTAAAACTTAATGCTTTATAAGAAGAATCTTTACTTTGAAACTCTGTTCTTTACCTTTTTCACACTATGAAACAGCTTTGTATTCACCTTAAACACTGTTTCAGGGCAAGAGATTGTGTTTTAGACTAAAAGGTAATGCATTATAAGAAGAATCTTTACTTTGAAACTCTGTTCTTTATCTTTTTAACACTATGAAACAGCTTTGTATTCAACTTAAACACTGTTTCAGGGCAAGAGATTGTGTTTTAGACTAAAACAATGCTTTATAAGAAGAATCTTTACTTTGAAACTCTGTTCTTTATCTTTTTCACACTATGAAACAGCTTTTTATTCAACTTAAACACTGTTTCAGGGCAAGAGATTGTATTTTAGACTAAAACAATGCATTAAAAGAAGAATCTTTACATTGAAACTCTGTTCTTTACCTTTTTCACACTGTGAAACAGAATTGTATTCACCTTAAACACTGTTTCAGGACAAGAGATTGTGTTTTAGAATAAAAGGTAATGCATTATAAGAAGAATCATTACTTTGAAACTCTTCTTTACCTGTTTCACACTATGAAACAGCTTTGTATTCGACTTAAACACTGTTTCAGGGCAAGAGATTGTGTTTTAGACTAAAACAATGCTTTATAAGAAGAATCTTTACTTTGAAACTGTTCTTTACCTTTTTCACACTATGAAACAGCTTTGTATTCGCTTTAACACTGTTTCAGGGCGAGAGATTGTGTTTTAGACTAAATTTTAATGCTTTATAAGAAGAATCTTTAATTTGAAACTCTGTTCTTTACCTTTTTAACACTATGAAACAGCTTTGTATTCAACTTAAACACTGTTTCAGGGCAAGAGATTGTGTTTTAGACTAAAACTTAATGCTTTATAAGAAGAATCTTTACTTTGAAACTCTGTTCTTTACCTTTTTCACACTATGAAACAGCTTTGTATTCACCTTAAACACTGTTTCAGGGCAAGAGATTGTGTTTTAGACTAAAACTTAATGCTTTATAAGAAGAATCTTTACTTTGAAACTCTGTTCTTTACCTTTTTCACACTATGAAACAGCTTTTTTATTCAACTTAAACACTGTTTCAGGGCAAGAGATTGTGTTTTAGACTAAAACAATGCATTAAAAGAAGAATCTTTACATTGAAACTCTGTTCTTTACCTTTTTCACACTATGAAACAGCTTTGTATTCACCTTAAACACTGTTTCAGGGCAAGAGATTGTGTTTTAGACTAAAAGGTAATGCATTATAAGAAGAATCTTTACTTTGAAACTCTGTTCTTTATCTTTTTAACACTATGAAACAGCTTTGTATTCAACTTAAACACTGTTTCAGGGCAAGAGATTGTGTTTTAGACTAAAACAATGCTTTATAAGAAGAATCTTTACTTTGAAACTCTGTTCTTTACCTTTTTCACACTATGAAACAGCTTTTTATTCAACTTAAACACTGTTTCAGGGCAAGAGATTGTATTTTAGACTAAAACAATGCATTAAAAGAAGAATCTTTACATTGAAACTCTGTTCTTTACCTTTTTCACACTGTGAAACAGAATTGTATTCACCTTAAACACTGTTTCAGGACAAGAGATTGTGTTTTAGAATAAAAGGTAATGCATTATAAGAAGAATCATTACTTTGAAACTCTTCTTTACCTGTTTCACACTATGAAACAGCTTTGTATTCGACTTAAACACTGTTTCAGGGCAAGAGATTGTGTTTTAGACTAAAACAATGCTTTATAAGAAGAATCTTTACTTTGAAACTGTTCTTTACCTTTTTCACACTATGAAACAGCTTTGTATTCGCTTTAACACTGTTTCAGGGCGAGAGATTGTGTTTTAGACTAAATTTTAATGCTTTATAAGAAGAATCTTTAATTTGAAACTCTGTTCTTTACCTTTTTAACACTATGAAACAGCTTTGTATTCACCTTAAACACTGTTTCAGGGCAAGAGATTGTGTTTTAGACTAAAACTTAATGCTTTATAAGAAGAATGTTTACTTTGAAACTCTGTTCTTTACCTTTTTCACACTATGAAACAGCTTTTTTATTCAACTTAAACACTGTTTCAGGGCAAGAGATTGTGTTTTAGACTAAAACAATGCATTAAAAGAAGAATCTTTACATTGAAACTCTGTTCTTTACCTTTTTCACACTATGAAACAGCTTTGAATTCACCTTAAACACTGTTTCAGGGCAAGAGATTGTGTTTTAGACTAAAAGGTAATGCATTATAAGAAGAATCTTTACTTTGAAACTCTGTTCTTTATCTTTTTAACACTATGAAACAGCTTTGTATTCAACTTAAACACTGTTTCAGGGCAAGAGATTGTGTTTTAGACTAAAACAATGCATTAAAAGAAGAATCTTTACATTGAAACTCTGTTCTTTACCTTTTTCACACTGTGAAACAGAATTGTATTCACCTTAAACACTGTTTCAGGACAAGAGATTGTGTTTTAGAATAAAAGGTAATGCATTATAAGAAGAATCTTTACTTTGAAACTCTGTTCTTTACCTTTTGCACACTATGAAACAGCTTTGTATTCAACTTAAACACTGTTTCAGGGTAAGAGATTGTGTTTTAGACTAAAACAATGCTTTATAAGAAGAATCTTTACTTTGAAACTCTGTTCTTTACCTTTTCCACACTATGAAACAGCTTTGTATTCAACTTAAACACTGTTTCAGGGCAAGAGATTGTGTTTTAGACTAAAACAATGCTTCAAAAGAAGAATCTTTACTTCGAAACTCTGTTCTTTACCTTTTTAACACTATGAAACAGCTTTGTATTCACCTTAAACACTGTTTCAGGGCAAGAGATTGTGTTTTAGACTAAAACAATGCTTTATAAGAAGAATCTTTACTTTGAAACTCTGTTCTTTACCTTTTTCACACTATGAAACAGCTTTGTATTCACCTTAAACACTGTTTCAGGGTAAGAGATTGTGTTTTAGACTAAAACTTAATGCTTTATAAGAAGAATCTTTACTTTGAAACTCTGTTCTTTACCTTTTCCACACTATGAAACAGCTTTGTATTCGCCTTAAACACTTTCAGGACAAGAGATTGTGTTTAGACTAAAACAATGCTTTATAAGAAGAATCTTTACATTGAAACTCTGTTCTTTACCTTTTTCACACTATGAAACAGCTTTGTATTTGACCTAAACACTGTTTCAGGGCAAGAGATTGTGTTTTAGACTAAAACAATGCTTCAAAAGAAGAATCTTTACTTTGAAACTCTGTTCTTTACCTTTTTCACACTATGAAACAGCTTTGTATTCACCTTAAACACTGTTTCAGGGTAAGAGATTGTGTTTTAGACTAAAACTTAATGCTTTATAAGAAGAATCTTTACTTTGAAACTCTGTTCTTTACCTTTTCCACACTATGAAACAGCTTTGTATTCGCCTTAAACACTGTTTCAGGACAAGAGATTGTGTTTAGACTAAAACAATGCTTTATAAGAAGAATCTTTACATTGAAACTCTGTTCTTTACCTTTTTCACACTATGAAACAGCTTTGTATTGAACTTAAACACTGTTTCAGGGCAAGAGATTGTGTTTTAGACTAAAACAATGCATTAAAAGAAGAATCTTTACATTGAAACTCTGTTCTTTACCTTTTTCACACTATGAAACAGCTTTGTATTTGACTTAAACACTGTTTCAGGGCAAGAGATTGTGTTTTAGACTAAAACAATGCTTCAAAAGAAGAATCTTTACTTTGAAACTCTGTTCTTTACCTTTTTCACACTATGAAACAGCTTTGTATTCACCTTAAACACTGTTTCAGGGTAAGAGATTGTGTTTTAGACTAAAACTTAATGCTTTATAAGAAGAATCTTTACTTTGAAACTCAGTTCTTTACCTTTTTCACACTATGAAACAGCTTTGTATTCAGCTTTAACACTGTTTCAGGGCAAGAGATTGTGTTTTAGACTAAAACTTAATGCTTTATAAGAAGAATCTTTACTTTGAAACTCAGTTCTTTACCTTTTTCACACTATGAAACAGCTTTGTATTCAGCTTAAACACTGTTTCAGGGCAAGAGATTGTGTTTTAGACTAAAAGGTAATGCATTATAAGAAGAATCTTTACTTTGAAACTGTTCTTTACCTTTTTCACACTATGAAACAGCTTTGTATTCGCTTTAACACTGTTTCAGGGCGAGAGATTGTGTTTTAGACTAAATTTTAATGCTTTATAAGAAGAATCTTTAATTTGAAACTCTGTTCTTTACCTTTTTAACACTATGAAACAGCTTTGTATTCAACTTAAACACTGTTTCAGGGCAAGAGATTGTGTTTTAGACTAAAACTTAATGCTTTATAAGAAGAATCTTTACTTTGAAACTCAGTTCTTTACCTTTTTCACACTATGAAACAGCTTTGTATTCAGCTTAAACACTGTTTCAGGGCAAGAGATTGTGTTTTAGACTAAAAGGTAATGCATTATTAGAAGAATCTTTACATTGAAAGTCTGTTCTTTACATTTTTCACACTGTGAAACAGATTTGTATTTGACTTAAACACGGTTTCAGGGCAAGAGATTGTGTTTTAGACTAAAACAATGCTTTATAAGAATATTTATTTTGAAACTCTGTTCTTTACCTTTTTCACATTATGAAACAGCTTTGTATTCACCTTAAACACTGTTTCAGGGCAAGAGATTGTGTTTTAGACTAAAAGGTAATGCATTATAAGAAGAATCTTTACTTTGAAACTCTGTTCTTTACCTTTTGCACACTATGAAACAGCTTTGTATTCAACTTAAACACTGTTTCAGGGTAAGAGATTGTGTTTTAGACTAAAACAATGCTTTATAAGAAGAATCTTTACTTTGAAACTCTGTTCTTTACCTTTTCCACACTATGAAACAGCTTTGTATTCAACTTAAACACTGTTTCAGGGCAAGAGATTGTGTTTTAGACTAAAACAATGCTTCAAAAGAAGAATCTTTACTTTGAAACTCTGTTCTTTACCTTTTTAACACTATGAAACAGCTTTGTATTCACCTTAAACACTGTTTCAGGGCAAGAGATTGTGTTTTAGACTAAAACAATGCTTTATAAGAAGAATCTTTACTTTGAAACTCTGTTCTTTACCTTTTTCACACTATGAAACAGCTTTGTATTCACCTTAAACACTGTTTCAGGGCAAGAGATTGTGTTTTAGACTAAAACTTAATGCTTTATAAGAAGAATCTTTACTTTGAAACTCTGTTCTTTACCTTTTCCACACTATGAAACAGCTTTGTATTCGCCTTAAACACTTTCAGGACAAGAGATTGTGTTTAGACTAAAACAATGCTTTATAAGAAGAATGTTTACATTGAAACTCTGTTCTTTACCTTTTTCACACTATGAAACAGCTTTGTATTTGACTTAAACACTGTTTCAGGGCAAGAGATTGTGTTTTAGACTAAAACAATGCTTCAAAAGAAGAATCTTTACTTTGAAACTCTGTTCTTTACCTTTTTCACACTATGAAACAGCTTTGTATTCACCTTAAACACTGTTTCAGGGTAAGAGATTGTGTTTTAGACTAAAACTTAATGCTTTATAAGAAGAATCTTTACTTTGAAACTCTGTTCTTTACCTTTTCCACACTATGAAACAGCTTTGTATTCGCCTTAAACACTGTTTCAGGACAAGAGATTGTGTTTAGACTAAAACAATGCTTTATAAGAAGAATCTTTACATTGAAACTCTGTTCTTTACCTTTTTCACACTATGAAACAGCTTTGTATTTGACTTAAACACTGTTTCAGGGCAAGAGATTGTGTTTTAGACTAAAACAATGCTTCAAAAGAAGAATCTTTACTTTGAAACTCTGTTCTTTACCTTTTTCACACTATGAAACAGCTTTGTATTCACCTTAAACACTGTTTCAGGGTAAGAGATTGTGTTTTAGACTAAAACTTAATGCTTTATAAGAAGAATCTTTACTTTGAAACTCAGTTCTTTACCTTTTTCACACTATGAAACAGCTTTGTATTCAGCTTAAACACTGTTTCAGGGCAAGAGATTGTGTTTTAGACTAAAAGGTAATGCATTATTAGAAGAATCTTTACATTGAAAGTCTGTTCTTTACATTTTTCACACTGTGAAACAGATTTGTATTTGACTTAAACACGGTTTCAGGGCAAGAGATTGTGTTTTAGACTAAAACAATGCTTTATAAGAATATTTATTTTGAAACTCTGTTCTTTACCTTTTTCACATTATGAAACAGCTTTGTATTCACCTTAAACACTGTTTCAGGGCAAGAGATTGTGTTTTAGACTAAAAGGTAATGCATTATAAGAAGAATCTTTACTTTGAAACTCTGTTCTTTACCTTTTGCACACTATGAAACAGCTTTGTATTCAACTTAAACACTGTTTCAGGGTAAGAGATTGTGTTTTAGACTAAAACAATGCTTTATAAGAAGAATCTTTACTTTGAAACTCTGTTCTTTACCTTTTCCACACTATGAAACAGCTTTGTATTCAACTTAAACACTGTTTCAGGGCAAGAGATTGTGTTTTAGACTAAAACAATGCTTCAAAAGAAGAATCTTTACTTTGAAACTCTGTTCTTTACCTTTTTAACACTATGAAACAGCTTTGTATTCACCTTAAACACTGTTTCAGGGCAAGAGATTGTGTTTTAGACTAAAACAATGCTTTATAAGAAGAATCTTTACTTTGAAACTCTGTTCTTTACCTTTTTCACACTATGAAACAGCTTTGTATTCACCTTAAACACTGTTTCAGGGCAAGAGATTGTGTTTTAGACTAAAACTTAATGCTTTATAAGAAGAATCTTTACTTTGAAACTCTGTTCTTTACCTTTTCCACACTATGAAACAGCTTTGTATTCGCCTTAAACACTTTCAGGACAAGAGATTGTGTTTAGACTAAAACAATGCTTTATAAGAAGAATCTTTACATTGAAACTCTGTTCTTTACCTTTTTCACACTATGAAACAGCTTTGTATTTGACTTAAACACTGTTTCAGGGCAAGAGATTGTGTTTTAGACTAAAACAATGCTTCAAAAGAAGAATCTTTACTTTGAAACTCTGTTCTTTACCTTTTTCACACTATGAAACAGCTTTGTATTCACCTTAAACACTGTTTCAGGGTAAGAGATTGTGTTTTAGACTAAAACTTAATGCTTTATAAGAAGAATCTTTACTTTGAAACTCTGTTCTTTACCTTTTCCACACTATGAAACAGCTTTGTATTCGCCTTAAACACTGTTTCAGGACAAGAGATTGTGTTTAGACTAAAACAATGCTTTATAAGAAGAATCTTTACATTGAAACTCTGTTCTTTACCTTTTTCACACTATGAAACAGCTTTGTATTTGACTTAAACACTGTTTCAGGGCAAGAGATTGTGTTTTAGACTAAAACAATGCTTCAAAAGAAGAATCTTTACTTTGAAACTCTGTTCTTTACCTTTTTCACACTATGAAACAGCTTTGTATTCACCTTAAACACTGTTTCAGGGTAAGAGATTGTGTTTTAGACTAAAACTTAATGCTTTATAAGAAGAATCTTTACTTTGAAACTCAGTTCTTTACCTTTTTCACACTATGAAACAGCTTTGTATTCAGCTTAAACACTGTTTCAGGGCAAGAGATTGTGTTTTAGACTAAAAGGTAATGCATTATTAGAAGAATCTTTACATTGAAAGTCTGTTCTTTACATTTTTCACACTGTGAAACAGATTTGTATTTGACTTAAACACGGTTTCAGGGCAAGAGATTGTGTTTTAGACTAAAACAATGCTTTATAAGAATATTTATTTTGAAACTCTGTTCTTTACCTTTTTCACATTATGAAACAGCTTTGTATTCACCTTAAACACTGTTTCAGGGCAAGAGATTGTGTTTTAGACTAAAAGGTAATGCATTATAAGAAGAATCTTTACTTTGAAACTCTGTTCTTTACCTTTTGCACACTATGAAACAGCTTTGTATTCAACTTAAACACTGTTTCAGGGTAAGAGATTGTGTTTTAGACTAAAACAATGCTTTATAAGAAGAATCTTTACTTTGAAACTCTGTTCTTTACCTTTTTCACACTATGAAACAGCTTTTTTATTCAACTTAAACACTGTTTCAGGGCAAGATATTGTGTTTTAGACTAAAAGGTAATGCATTATAAGAAGAATCTTTACATTGAAACTCTGTTCTTTACCTTTTTCACACTGTGAAACAGAATTGTATTCACCTTAAACACTGTTTCAGGACAAGAGATTGTGTTTTAGAATAAAAGGTAATGCATTATAAGAAGAATCATTACTTTGAAACTCTTCTTTACCTGTTTCACACTATGAAACAGCTTTGTATTCGACTTAAACACTGTTTCAGGGCAAGAGATTGTGTTTTAGACTAAAACAATGCTTTATAAGAAGAATCTTTACTTTGAAACTGTTCTTTACCTTTTTCACACTATGAAACAGCTTTGTATTCGCTTTAACACTGTTTCAGGGCGAGAGAATGTGTTTTAGACTAAATTTTAATGCTTTATAAGAAGAATCTTTAATTTGAAACTCTGTTCTTTACCTTTTTAACACTATGAAACAGCTTTGTATTCAACTTAAACACTGTTTCAGGGCAAGAGATTGTGTTTTAGACTAAAACTTAATGCTTTATAAGAAGAATCTTTACTTTGAAACTCTGTTCTTTACCTTTTTCACACTATGAAACAGCTTTGTATTCACTTTAAACACTGTTTCAGGGCAAGAGATTGTGTTTTAGACTAAAACTTAATGCTTTATAAGAAGAATCTTTACTTTGAAACTCTGTTCTTTACCTTTTTCACACTATGAAACAGCTTTTTTATTCAACTTAAACACTGTTTCAGGGCAAGAGATTGTGTTTTAGACTAAAACAATGCATTAAAAGAAGAATCTTTACATTGAAATGCTGTTCTTTACCTTTTTCACACTATGAAACAGCTTTGTATTCACCTTAAACACTGTTTCAGGGCAAGAGATTGTGTTTTAGACTAAAAGGTAATGCATTATAAGAAGAATCTTTACTTTGAAACTCTGTTCTTTATCTTTTTAACACTATGAAACAGCTTTGTATTCAACTTAAACACTGTTTCAGGGCAAGAGATTGTGTTTTAGACTAAAACAATGCATTAAAAGAAGAATCTTTACATTGAAACTCTGTTCTTTACCTTTTTCACACTGTGAAACAGAATTGTATTCACCTTAAACACTGTTTCAGGACAAGAGATTGTGTTTTAGACTAAAACTTAATGCTTTATAAGAAGAATCTTTACTTTGAAACTCAGTTCTTTACCTTTTTCACACTATGAAACAGCTTTGTATTCAGCTTAAACACTGTTTCAGGGCAAGAGATTGTGTTTTAGACTAAAAGGTAATGCATTATTAGAAGAATCTTTACATTGAAAGTCTGTTCTTTACATTTTTCACACTGTGAAACAGATTTGTATTTGACTTAAACACGGTTTCAGGGCAAGAGATTGTGTTTTAGACTAAAACAATGCTTTATAAGAATATTTATTTTGAAACTCTGTTCTTTACCTTTTTCACATTATGAAACAGCTTTGTATTCACCTTAAACACTGTTTCAGGGCAAGAGATTGTGTTTTAGACTAAAAGGTAATGCATTATAAGAAGAATCTTTACTTTGAAACTCTGTTCTTTACCTTTTGCACACTATGAAACAGCTTTGTATTCAACTTAAACACTGTTTCAGGGTAAGAGATTGTGTTTTAGACTAAAACAATGCTTTATAAGAAGAATCTTTACTTTGAAACTCTGTTCTTTACCTTTTTCACACTATGAAACAGCTTTTTTATTCAACTTAAACACTGTTTCAGGGCAAGATATTGTGTTTTAGACTAAAAGGTAATGCATTATAAGAAGAATCTTTACATTGAAACTCTGTTCTTTACCTTTTTCACACTGTGAAACAGAATTGTATTCACCTTAAACACTGTTTCAGGACAAGAGATTGTGTTTTAGAATAAAAGGTAATGCATTATAAGAAGAATCATTACTTTGAAACTCTTCTTTACCTGTTTCACACTATGAAACAGCTTTGTATTCGACTTAAACACTGTTTCAGGGCAAGAGATTGTGTTTTAGACTAAAACAATGCTTTATAAGAAGAATCTTTACTTTGAAACTGTTCTTTACCTTTTTCACACTATGAAACAGCTTTGTATTCGCTTTAACACTGTTTCAGGGCGAGAGAATGTGTTTTAGACTAAATTTTAATGCTTTATAAGAAGAATCTTTAATTTGAAACTCTGTTCTTTACCTTTTTAACACTATGAAACAGCTTTGTATTCAACTTAAACACTGTTTCAGGGCAAGAGATTGTGTTTTAGACTAAAACTTAATGCTTTATAAGAAGAATCTTTACTTTGAAACTCTGTTCTTTACCTTTTTCACACTATGAAACAGCTTTGTATTCACTTTAAACACTGTTTCAGGGCAAGAGATTGTGTTTTAGACTAAAACTTAATGCTTTATAAGAAGAATCTTTACTTTGAAACTCTGTTCTTTACCTTTTTCACACTATGAAACAGCTTTTTTATTCAACTTAAACACTGTTTCAGGGCAAGAGATTGTGTTTTAGACTAAAACAATGCATTAAAAGAAGAATCTTTACATTGAAATGCTGTTCTTTACCTTTTTCACACTATGAAACAGCTTTGTATTCACCTTAAACACTGTTTCAGGGCAAGAGATTGTGTTTTAGACTAAAAGGTAATGCATTATAAGAAGAATCTTTACTTTGAAACTCTGTTCTTTATCTTTTTAACACTATGAAACAGCTTTGTATTCAACTTAAACACTGTTTCAGGGCAAGAGATTGTGTTTTAGACTAAAACAATGCATTAAAAGAAGAATCTTTACATTGAAACTCTGTTCTTTACCTTTTTCACACTGTGAAACAGAATTGTATTCACCTTAAACACTGTTTCAGGACAAGAGATTGTGTTTTAGAATAAAAGGTAATGCATTATAAGAAGAATCATTACTTTGAAACTCTTCTTTACCTGTTTCACACTATGAAACAGCTTTGTATTCGACTTAAACACTGTTTCAGGGCAAGAGATTGTGTTTTAGACTAAAACAATGCTTTATAAGAAGAATCTTTACTTTGAAACTGTTCTTTACCTTTTTCACACTATGAAACAGCTTTGTATTCGCTTTAACACTGTTTCAGGGCGAGAGATTGTGTTTTAGACTAAATTTTAATGCTTTATAAGAAGAATCTTTACTTTGAAACTCTGTTCTTTACCTTTTTCACACTATGAAACAGCTTTGTATTCACCGTAAACACTGTTTCAGGGCAAGAGATTGTGTTTTAGACTAAAACTTAATGCTTTATAAGAAGAATCTTTACTTTGAAACTCTGTTCTTTACCTTTTTCACACTATGAAACAGCTTTTTTATTCAACTTAAACACTGTTTCAGGGCAAGATATTGTGTTTTAGACTAAAAGGTAATGCATTATAAGAAGAATCTTTACATTGAAACTCTGTTCTTTACCTTTTTCACACTGTGAAACAGAATTGTATTCACCTTAAACACTGTTTCAGGACAAGAGATTGTGTTTTAGACTAAAAGGTAATGCATTATAAGAAGAATCTTTACTTTGAAACTCTGTTCTTTATCTTTTTAACACTATGAAACAGCTTTGTATTCAACTTAAACACTGTTTCAGGGCAAGAGATTGTGTTTTAGACTAAAACAATGCTTTATAAGAAGAATCTTTACTTTGAAACTCTGTTCTTTATCTTTTTCACACTATGAAACAGCTTTTTATTCAACTTAAACACTGTTTCAGGGCAAGAGATTGTATTTTAGACTAAAACAATGCATTAAAAGAAGAATCTTTACATTGAAACTCTGTTCTTTACCTTTTTCACACTGTGAAACAGAATTGTATTCACCTTAAACACTGTTTCAGGACAAGAGATTGTGTTTTAGAATAAAAGGTAATGCATTATAAGAAGAATCATTACTTTGAAACTCTTCTTTACCTGTTTCACACTATGAAACAGCTTTGTATTCGACTTAAACACTGTTTCAGGGCAAGAGATTGTGTTTTAGACTAAAACAATGCTTTATAAGAAGAATCTTTACTTTGAAACTGTTCTTTACCTTTTTCACACTATGAAACAGCTTTGTATTCGCTTTAACACTGTTTCAGGGCGAGAGATTGTGTTTTAGACTAAATTTTAATGCTTTATAAGAAGAATCTTTAATTTGAAACTCTGTTCTTTACCTTTTTAACACTATGAAACAGCTTTGTATTCAACTTAAACACTGTTTCAGGGCAAGAGATTGTGTTTTAGACTAAAACTTAATGCTTTATAAGAAGAATCTTTACTTTGAAACTCTGTTCTTTATCTTTTTAACACTATGAAACAGCTTTGTATTCAACTTAAACACTGTTTCAGGGCAAGAGATTGTGTTTTAGACTAAAACAATGCTTTATAAGAAGAATCTTTACTTTGAAACTCTGTTCTTTACCTTTTTCACACTATGAAACAGCTTTTTATTCAACTTAAACACTGTTTCAGGGCAAGAGATTGTATTTTAGACTAAAACAATGCATTAAAAGAAGAATCTTTACATTGAAACTCTGTTCTTTACCTTTTTCACACTGTGAAACAGAATTGTATTCACCTTAAACACTGTTTCAGGACAAGAGATTGTGTTTTAGAATAAAAGGTAATGCATTATAAGAAGAATCATTACTTTGAAACTCTTCTTTACCTGTTTCACACTATGAAACAGCTTTGTATTCGACTTAAACACTGTTTCAGGGCAAGAGATTGTGTTTTAGACTAAAACAATGCTTTATAAGAAGAATCTTTACTTTGAAACTGTTCTTTACCTTTTTCACACTATGAAACAGCTTTGTATTCGCTTTAACACTGTTTCAGGGCGAGAGATTGTGTTTTAGACTAAATTTTAATGCTTTATAAGAAGAATCTTTAATTTGAAACTCTGTTCTTTACCTTTTTAACACTATGAAACAGCTTTGTATTCAACTTAAACACTGTTTCAGGGCAAGAGATTGTGTTTTAGACTAAAACTTAATGCTTTATAAGAAGAATCTTTACTTTGAAACTCTGTTCTTTACCTTTTTCACACTATGAAACAGCTTTGTATTCACCTTAAACACTGTTTCAGGGCAAGAGATTGTGTTTTAGACTAAAACTTAATGCTTTATAAGAAGAATGTTTACTTTGAAACTCTGTTCTTTACCTTTTTCACACTATGAAACAGCTTTTTTATTCAACTTAAACACTGTTTCAGGGCAAGAGATTGTGTTTTAGACTAAAACAATGCATTAAAAGAAGAATCTTTACATTGAAACTCTGTTCTTTACCTTTTTCACACTATGAAACAGCTTTGAATTCACCTTAAACACTGTTTCAGGGCAAGAGATTGTGTTTTAGACTAAAAGGTAATGCATTATAAGAAGAATCTTTACTTTGAAACTCTGTTCTTTATCTTTTTAACACTATGAAACAGCTTTGTATTCAACTTAAACACTGTTTCAGGGCAAGAGATTGTGTTTTAGACTAAAACAATGCATTAAAAGAAGAATCTTTACATTGAAACTCTGTTCTTTACCTTTTTCACACTGTGAAACAGAATTGTATTCACCTTAAACACTGTTTCAGGACAAGAGATTGTGTTTTAGAATAAAAGGTAATGCATTATAAGAAGAATCATTACTTTGAAACTCTTCTTTACCTGTTTCACACTATGAAACAGCTTTGTATTCGACTTAAACACTGTTTCAGGGCAAGAGATTGTGTTTTAGACTAAAACAATGCTTTATAAGAAGAATCTTTACTTTGAAACTGTTCTTTACCTTTTTCACACTATGAAACAGCTTTGTATTCGCTTTAACACTGTTTCAGGGCGAGAGATTGTGTTTTAGACTAAATTTTAATGCTTTATAAGAAGAATCTTTAATTTGAAACTCTGTTCTTTACCTTTTTAACACTATGAAACAGCTTTGTATTCAACTTAAACACTGTTTCAGGGCAAGAGATTGTGTTTTAGACTAAAACTTAATGCTTTATAAGAAGAATCTTTACTTTGAAACTCTGTTCTTTACCTTTTTCACACTATGAAACAGCTTTGTATTCACCTTAAACACTGTTTCAGGGCAAGAGATTGTGTTTTAGACTAAAACTTAATGCTTTATAAGAAGAATCTTTACTTTGAAACTCTGTTCTTTACCTTTTTCACACTATGAAACAGCTTTTTTATTCAACTTAAACACTGTTTCAGGGCAAGAGATTGTGTTTTAGACTAAAACAATGCATTAAAAGAAGAATCTTTACATTGAAACTCTGTTCTTTACCTTTTTCACACTATGAAACAGCTTTGTATTCACCTTAAACACTGTTTCAGGGCAAGAGATTGTGTTTTAGACTAAAAGGTAATGCATTATAAGAAGAATCTTTACTTTGAAACTCTGTTCTTTATCTTTTTAACACTATGAAACAGCTTTGTATTCAACTTAAACACTGTTTCAGGGCAAGAGATTGTGTTTTAGACTAAAACAATGCTTTATAAGAAGAATCTTTACTTTGAAACTCTGTTCTTTACCTTTTTCACACTATGAAACAGCTTTGTATTCACCTTAAACACTGTTTCAGGGCAAGATATTGTGTTTTAGACTAAAAGGTAATGCATTATAAGAAGAATCTTTACATTGAAACTCTGTTCTTTACCTTTTTCACACTGTGAAACAGAATTGTATTCACCTTAAACACTGTTTCAGGGCAAGAGATTGTGTTTTAGACTAAAACTTAATGCTTTATAAGAAGAATCTTTACTTTGAAACTCAGTTCTTTACCTTTTTCACACTATGAAACAGCTTTGTATTCAGCTTAAACACTGTTTCAGGGCAAGAGATTGTGTTTTAGACTAAAAGGTAATGCATTATTAGAAGAATCTTTACTTTGAAAGTCTGTTCTTTACCTTTTTCACACTGTGAAACAGAATTGTATTCACCTTAAACACTGTTTCAGGACAAGAGATTGTGTTTTAGAATAAAAGGTAATGCATTATAAGAAGAATCATTACTTTGAAACTCTTCTTTACCTGTTTCACACTATGAAACAGCTTTGTATTCGACTTAAACACTGTTTCAGGGCAAGAGATTGTGTTTTAGACTAAAACAATGCTTTATAAGAAGAATCTTTACTTTGAAACTGTTCTTTACCTTTTTCACACTATGAAACAGCTTTGTATTCGCTTTAACACTGTTTCAGGGCGAGAGATTGTGTTTTAGACTAAATTTTAATGCTTTATAAGAAGAATCTTTAATTTGAAACTCTGTTCTTTACCTTTTTAACACTATGAAACAGCTTTGTATTCAACTTAAACACTGTTTCAGGGCAAGAGATTGTGTTTTAGACTAAAACTTAATGCTTTATAAGAAGAATCTTTACTTTGAAACTCTGTTCTTTACCTTTTTCACACTATGAAACAGCTTTGTATTCACCTTAAACACTGTTTCAGGGCAAGAGATTGTGTTTTAGACTAAAACTTAATGCTTTATAAGAAGAATCTTTACTTTGAAACTCTGTTCTTTACCTTTTTCACACTATGAAACAGCTTTTTTATTCAACTTAAACACTGTTTCAGGGCAAGAGATTGTGTTTTAGACTAAAACAATGCATTAAAAGAAGAATCTTTACATTGAAACTCTGTTCTTTACCTTTTTCACACTATGAAACAGCTTTGTATTCACCTTAAACACTGTTTCAGGGCAAGAGATTGTGTTTTAGACTAAAAGGTAATGCATTATAAGAAGAATCTTTACTTTGAAACTCTGTTCTTTATCTTTTTAACACCATGAAACAGCTTTGTATTCAACTTAAACACTGTTTCAGGGCAAGAGATTGTGTTTTAGACTAAAACAATGCTTTATAAGAAGAATCTTTACTTTGAAACTCTGTTCTTTACCTTTTTCACACTATGAAACAGCTTTGTATTCACCTTAAACACTGTTTCAGGGCAAGATATTGTGTTTTAGACTAAAAGGTAATGCATTATAAGAAGAATCTTTACATTGAAACTCTGTTCTTTACCTTTTTCACACTGTGAAACAGAATTGTATTCACCTTAAACACTGTTTCAGGACAAGAGATTGTGTTTTAGAATAAAAGGTAATGCATTATAAGAAGAATCATTACTTTGAAACTCTTCTTTACCTGTTTCACACTATGAAACAGCTTTGTATTCGACTTAAACACTGTTTCAGGGCAAGAGATTGTGTTTTAGACTAAAACAATGCTTTATAAGAAGAATCTTTACTTTGAAACTGTTCTTTACCTTTTTCACACTATGAAACAGCTTTGTATTCGCTTTAACACTGTTTCAGGGCGAGAGATTGTGTTTTAGACTAAATTTTAATGCTTTATAAGAAGAATCTTTAATTTGAAACTCTGTTCTTTACCTTTTTAACACTATGAAACAGCTTTGTATTCAACTTAAACACTGTTTCAGGGCAAGAGATTGTGTTTTAGACTAAAACTTAATGCTTTATAAGAAGAATCTTTACTTTGAAACTCTGTTCTTTACCTTTTTCACACTATGAAACAGCTTTGTATTCACCTTAAACACTGTTTCAGGGCAAGAGATTGTGTTTTAGACTAAAACTTAATGCTTTATAAGAAGAATGTTTACTTTGAAACTCTGTTCTTTACCTTTTTCACACTATGAAACAGCTTTTTTATTCAACTTAAACACTGTTTCAGGGCAAGAGATTGTGTTTTAGACTAAAACAATGCATTAAAAGAAGAATCTTTACATTGAAACTCTGTTCTTTACCTTTTTCACACTATGAAACAGCTTTGAATTCACCTTAAACACTGTTTCAGGGCAAGAGATTGTGTTTTAGACTAAAAGGTAATGCATTATAAGAAGAATCTTTACTTTGAAACTCTGTTCTTTATCTTTTTAACACTATGAAACAGCTTTGTATTCAACTTAAACACTGTTTCAGGGCAAGAGATTGTGTTTTAGACTAAAACAATGCATTAAAAGAAGAATCTTTACATTGAAACTCTGTTCTTTACCTTTTTCACACTGTGAAACAGAATTGTATTCACCTTAAACACTGTTTCAGGACAAGAGATTGTGTTTTAGAATAAAAGGTAATGCATTATAAGAAGAATCATTACTTTGAAACTCTTCTTTACCTGTTTCACACTATGAAACAGCTTTGTATTCGACTTAAACACTGTTTCAGGGCAAGAGATTGTGTTTTAGACTAAAACAATGCTTTATAAGAAGAATCTTTACTTTGAAACTGTTCTTTACCTTTTTCACACTATGAAACAGCTTTGTATTCGCTTTAACACTGTTTCAGGGCGAGAGATTGTGTTTTAGACTAAATTTTAATGCTTTATAAGAAGAATCTTTAATTTGAAACTCTGTTCTTTACCTTTTTAACACTATGAAACAGCTTTGTATTCAACTTAAACACTGTTTCAGGGCAAGAGATTGTGTTTTAGACTAAAACTTAATGCTTTATAAGAAGAATCTTTACTTTGAAACTCTGTTCTTTACCTTTTTCACACTATGAAACAGCTTTGTATTCACCTTAAACACTGTTTCAGGGCAAGAGATTGTGTTTTAGACTAAAACTTAATGCTTTATAAGAAGAATCTTTACTTTGAAACTCTGTTCTTTACCTTTTTCACACTATGAAACAGCTTTTTTATTCAACTTAAACACTGTTTCAGGGCAAGAGATTGTGTTTTAGACTAAAACAATGCATTAAAAGAAGAATCTTTACATTGAAACTCTGTTCTTTACCTTTTTCACACTATGAAACAGCTTTGTATTCACCTTAAACACTGTTTCAGGGCAAGAGATTGTGTTTTAGACTAAAAGGTAATGCATTATAAGAAGAATCTTTACTTTGAAACTCTGTTCTTTATCTTTTTAACACTATGAAACAGCTTTGTATTCAACTTAAACACTGTTTCAGGGCAAGAGATTGTGTTTTAGACTAAAACAATGCTTTATAAGAAGAATCTTTACTTTGAAACTCTGTTCTTTACCTTTTTCACACTATGAAACAGCTTTGTATTCACCTTAAACACTGTTTCAGGGCAAGATATTGTGTTTTAGACTAAAAGGTAATGCATTATAAGAAGAATCTTTACATTGAAACTCTGTTCTTTACCTTTTTCACACTGTGAAACAGAATTGTATTCACCTTAAACACTGTTTCAGGGCAAGAGATTGTGTTTTAGACTAAAACTTAATGCTTTATAAGAAGAATCTTTACTTTGAAACTCAGTTCTTTACCTTTTTCACACTATGAAACAGCTTTGTATTCAGCTTAAACACTGTTTCAGGGCAAGAGATTGTGTTTTAGACTAAAAGGTAATGCATTATTAGAAGAATCTTTACTTTGAAAGTCTGTTCTTTACCTTTTTCACACTGTGAAACAGAATTGTATTCACCTTAAACACTGTTTCAGGACAAGAGATTGTGTTTTAGAATAAAAGGTAATGCATTATAAGAAGAATCATTACTTTGAAACTCTTCTTTACCTGTTTCACACTATGAAACAGCTTTGTATTCGACTTAAACACTGTTTCAGGGCAAGAGATTGTGTTTTAGACTAAAACAATGCTTTATAAGAAGAATCTTTACTTTGAAACTGTTCTTTACCTTTTTCACACTATGAAACAGCTTTGTATTCGCTTTAACACTGTTTCAGGGCGAGAGATTGTGTTTTAGACTAAATTTTAATGCTTTATAAGAAGAATCTTTAATTTGAAACTCTGTTCTTTACCTTTTTAACACTATGAAACAGCTTTGTATTCAACTTAAACACTGTTTCAGGGCAAGAGATTGTGTTTTAGACTAAAACTTAATGCTTTATAAGAAGAATCTTTACTTTGAAACTCTGTTCTTTACCTTTTTCACACTATGAAACAGCTTTGTATTCACCTTAAACACTGTTTCAGGGCAAGAGATTGTGTTTTAGACTAAAACTTAATGCTTTATAAGAAGAATCTTTACTTTGAAACTCTGTTCTTTACCTTTTTCACACTATGAAACAGCTTTTTTATTCAACTTAAACACTGTTTCAGGGCAAGAGATTGTGTTTTAGACTAAAACAATGCATTAAAAGAAGAATCTTTACATTGAAACTCTGTTCTTTACCTTTTTCACACTATGAAACAGCTTTGTATTCACCTTAAACACTGTTTCAGGGCAAGAGATTGTGTTTTAGACTAAAAGGTAATGCATTATAAGAAGAATCTTTACTTTGAAACTCTGTTCTTTATCTTTTTAACACCATGAAACAGCTTTGTATTCAACTTAAACACTGTTTCAGGGCAAGAGATTGTGTTTTAGACTAAAACAATGCTTTATAAGAAGAATCTTTACTTTGAAACTCTGTTCTTTACCTTTTTCACACTATGAAACAGCTTTGTATTCACCTTAAACACTGTTTCAGGGCAAGATATTGTGTTTTAGACTAAAAGGTAATGCATTATAAGAAGAATCTTTACATTGAAACTCTGTTCTTTACCTTTTTCACACTGTGAAACAGAATTGTATTCACCTTAAACACTGTTTCAGGACAAGAGATTGTGTTTTAGAATAAAAGGTAATGCATTATAAGAAGAATCATTACTTTGAAACTCTTCTTTACCTGTTTCACACTATGAAACAGCTTTGTATTCGACTTAAACACTGTTTCAGGGCAAGAGATTGTGTTTTAGACTAAAACAATGCTTTATAAGAAGAATCTTTACTTTGAAACTGTTCTTTACCTTTTTCACACTATGAAACAGCTTTGTATTCGCTTTAACACTGTTTCAGGGCGAGAGATTGTGTTTTAGACTAAATTTTAATGCTTTATAAGAAGAATCTTTAATTTGAAACTCTGTTCTTTACCTTTTTAACACTATGAAACAGCTTTGTATTCAACTTAAACACTGTTTCAGGGCAAGAGATTGTGTTTTAGACTAAAACTTAATGCTTTATAAGAAGAATCTTTACTTTGAAACTCTGTTCTTTACCTTTTTCACACTATGAAACAGCTTTGTATTCACCTTAAACACTGTTTCAGGGCAAGAGATTGTGTTTTAGACTAAAACTTAATGCTTTATAAGAAGAATCTTTACTTTGAAACTCTGTTCTTTACCTTTTTCACACTATGAAACAGCTTTTTTATTCAACTTAAACACTGTTTCAGGGCAAGAGATTGTGTTTTAGACTAAAACAATGCATTAAAAGAAGAATCTTTACATTGAAACTCTGTTCTTTACCTTTTTCACACTATGAAACAGCTTTGTATTCACCTTAAACACTGTTTCAGGGCAAGAGATTGTGTTTTAGACTAAAAGGTAATGCATTATAAGAAGAATCTTTACTTTGAAACTCTGTTCTTTATCTTTTTAACACTATGAAACAGCTTTGTATTCAACTTAAACACTGTTTCAGGGCAAGAGATTGTGTTTTAGACTAAAACAATGCTTTATAAGAAGAATCTTTACTTTGAAACTCTGTTCTTTATCTTTTTCACACTATGAAACAGCTTTTTATTCAACTTAAACACTGTTTCAGGGCAAGAGATTGTATTTTAGACTAAAACAATGCATTAAAAGAAGAATCTTTACATTGAAACTCTGTTCTTTACCTTTTTCACACTGTGAAACAGAATTGTATTCACCTTAAACACTGTTTCAGGACAAGAGATTGTGTTTTAGAATAAAAGGTAATGCATTATAAGAAGAATCATTACTTTGAAACTCTTCTTTACCTGTTTCACACTATGAAACAGCTTTGTATTCGACTTAAACACTGTTTCAGGGCAAGAGATTGTGTTTTAGACTAAAACAATGCTTTATAAGAAGAATCTTTACTTTGAAACTGTTCTTTACCTTTTTCACACTATGAAACAGCTTTGTATTCGCTTTAACACTGTTTCAGGGCAAGAGATTGTGTTTTAGACTAAAACTTAATGCTTTATAAGAAGAATCTTTACTTTGAAACTCTGTTCTTTACCTTTTTCACACTATGAAACAGCTTTGTATTCACCTTAAACACTGTTTCAGGGCAAGAGATTGTGTTTTAGACTAAAACTTAATGCTTTATAAGAAGAATCTTTACTTTGAAACTCTGTTCTTTACCTTTTTCACACTATGAAACAGCTTTTTTATTCAACTTAAACACTGTTTCAGGGCAAGAGATTGTGTTTTAGACTAAAACAATGCATTAAAAGAAGAATCTTTACATTGAAACTCTGTTCTTTACCTTTTTCACACTATGAAACAGCTTTGTATTCACCTTAAACACTGTTTCAGGGCAAGAGATTGTGTTTTAGACTAAAAGGTAATGCATTATAAGAAGAATCTTTACTTTGAAACTCTGTTCTTTATCTTTTTAACACTATGAAACAGCTTTGTATTCAACTTAAACACTGTTTCAGGGCAAGAGATTGTGTTTTAGACTAAAACAATGCTTTATAAGAAGAATCTTTACTTTGAAACTCTGTTCTTTACCTTTTTCACACTATGAAACAGCTTTTTATTCAACTTAAACACTGTTTCAGGGCAAGAGATTGTATTTTAGACTAAAACAATGCATTAAAAGAAGAATCTTTACATTGAAACTCTGTTCTTTACCTTTTTCACACTGTGAAACAGAATTGTATTCACCTTAAACACTGTTTCAGGACAAGAGATTGTGTTTTAGAATAAAAGGTAATGCATTATAAGAAGAATCATTACTTTGAAACTCTTCTTTACCTGTTTCACACTATGAAACAGCTTTGTATTCGACTTAAACACTGTTTCAGGGCAAGAGATTGTGTTTTAGACTAAAACAATGCTTTATAAGAAGAATCTTTACTTTGAAACTGTTCTTTACCTTTTTCACACTATGAAACAGCTTTGTATTCGCTTTAACACTGTTTCAGGGCGAGAGATTGTGTTTTAGACTAAATTTTAATGCTTTATAAGAAGAATCTTTAATTTGAAACTCTGTTCTTTACCTTTTTAACACTATGAAACAGCTTTGTATTCAACTTAAACACTGTTTCAGGGCAAGAGATTGTGTTTTAGACTAAAACTTAATGCTTTATAAGAAGAATCTTTACTTTGAAACTCTGTTCTTTACCTTTTTCACACTATGAAACAGCTTTGTATTCACCTTAAACACTGTTTCAGGGCAAGAGATTGTGTTTTAGACTAAAACTTAATGCTTTATAAGAAGAATCTTTACTTTGAAACTCTGTTCTTTACCTTTTTCACACTATGAAACAGCTTTTTATTCAACTTAAACACTGTTTCAGGGCAAGAGATTGTATTTTAGACTAAAACAATGCATTAAAAGAAGAATCTTTACATTGAAACTCTGTTCTTTACCTTTTTCACACTGTGAAACAGAATTGTATTCACCTTAAACACTGTTTCAGGACAAGAGATTGTGTTTTAGAATAAAAGGTAATGCATTATAAGAAGAATCATTACTTTGAAACTCTTCTTTACCTGTTTCACACTATGAAACAGCTTTGTATTCGACTTAAACACTGTTTCAGGGCAAGAGATTGTGTTTTAGACTAAAACAATGCTTTATAAGAAGAATCTTTACTTTGAAACTGTTCTTTACCTTTTTCACACTATGAAACAGCTTTGTATTCGCTTTAACACTGTTTCAGGGCGAGAGATTGTGTTTTAGACTAAATTTTAATGCTTTATAAGAAGAATCTGTACTTTGAAACTCTGTTCTTTACCTTTTTCACACTATGAAACAGCTTTGTATTCACCTTAAACACTGTTTCAGGGCAAGAGATTGTGTTTTAGACTAAAACTTAATGCTTTATAAGAAGAATCTTTACTTTGAAACTCAGTTCTTTACCTTTTTCACACTATGAAACAGCTTTGTATTCAGCTTAAAGACTGTTTCAGGGCAAGAGATTGTGTTTTAGACTAAAAGGTAATGCATTATAAGAAGAATCTTTACTTTGAAACTGTTCTTTACCTTTTTCACACTATGAAACAGCTTTGTATTCACCTTAAACACTGTATCAGGGCAAGAGATTGTGTTTTAGACTAAAAGGTAATGCATTATAAGAAGAATCTTTACTTTGAAACTCTGTTCTTTATCTTTTTAACACTATGAAACAGCTTTGTATTCAACTTAAACACTGTTTCAGGGCAAGAGATTGTGTTTTAGACTAAAACTTAATGCTTTATAAGAAGAATCTTTACTTTGAAACTCAGTTCTTTACCTTTTTCACACTATGAAACAGCTTTGTATTCAGCTTAAAGACTGTTTCAGGGCAAGAGATTGTGTTTTAGACTAAAAGGTAATGCATTATAAGAAGAATCTTTACTTTGAAACTGTTCTTTACCTTTTTCACACTATGAAACAGCTTTGTATTCGCTTTACCACTGTTTCAGGGCGAGAGATTGTGTTTTAGACTAAAAGGTAATGCATTATAAGAAGAATCTTTACTTTGAAACTCTGTTCTTTATCTTTTTAACACTATGAAACAGCTTTGTATTCAACTTAAACACTGTTTCAGGGCAAGAGATTGTGTTTTAGACTAAAACAATGCTTTATAAGAAGAATCTTTACTTTGAAACTCT
This sequence comes from Electrophorus electricus, assembly GCF_041902795.1. NCBI lineage: Eukaryota > Metazoa > Chordata > Actinopteri > Gymnotiformes > Gymnotidae > Electrophorus > Electrophorus electricus. Next base: position 11,002,525 of record NC_137512.1, read on the forward strand.
GTTCTTTACCTTTTTCACACTATGAAACAGCTTTTTATTCAACTTAAACACTGTTTCAGGGCAAGAGATTGTATTTTAGACTAAAACAATGCATTAAAAGAAGAATCTTTACTTTGAAACTCTGTTCTTTACCTTTTTCACACTGTGAAACAGAATTGTATTCACCTTAAACACTGTTTCAGGACAAGAGATTGTGTTTTAGAATAAAAGGTAATGCATTATAAGAAGAATCATTACTTTGAAACTCTTCTTTACCTGTTTCACACTATGAAACAGCTTTGTATTCGACTTAAACACTGTTTCAGGGCAAGAGATTGTGTTTTAGACTAAAACAATGCTTTATAAGAAGAATCTTTACTTTGAAACTGTTCTTTACCTTTTTCACACTATGAAACAGCTTTGTATTCGCTTTAACACTGTTTCAGGGCGAGAGATTGTGTTTTAGACTAAATTTTAATGCTTTATAAGAAGAATCTTTACTTTGAAACTCTGTTCTTTACCTTTTTCACACTATGAAACAGCTTTGTATTCACCTTAAACACTGTTTCAGGGCAAGAGATTGTGTTTTAGACTAAAACAATGCATTAAAAGAAGAATCTTTACATTGAAACTCTGTTCTTTACCTTTTTCACACTATGAAACAGCTTTGTATTCACCTTAAACACTGTTTCAGGGCAAGAGATTGTGTTTTAGACTAAAAGGTAATGCATTATAAGAAGAATCTTTACTTTGAAACTCTGTTCTTTATCTTTTTAACACTATGAAACAGCTTTGTATTCAACTTAAACACTGTTTCAGGGCAAGAGATTGTGTTTTAGACTAAAACAATGCTTTATAAGAAGAATCTTTACTTTGAAACTCTGTTCTTTATCTTTTTCACACTATGAAACAGCTTTTTATTCAACTTAAACACTGTTTCAGGGCAAGAGATTGTATTTTAGACTAAAACAATGCATTAAAAGAAGAATCTTTACATTGAAACTCTGTTCTTTACCTTTTTCACACTGTGAAACAGAATTGTATTCACCTTAAACACTGTTTCAGGACAAGAGATTGTGTTTTAGAATAAAAGGTAATGCATTATAAGAAGAATCATTACTTTGAAACTCTTCTTTACCTGTTTCACACTATGAAACAGCTTTGTATTCGACTTAAACACTGTTTCAGGGCAAGAGATTGTGTTTTAGACTAAAACAATGCTTTATAAGAAGAATCTTTACTTTGAAACTGTTCTTTACCTTTTTCACACTATGAAACAGCTTTGTATTCGCTTTAACACTGTTTCAGGGCAAGAGATTGTGTTTTAGACTAAAACTTAATGCTTTATAAGAAGAATCTTTACTTTGAAACTCTGTTCTTTACCTTTTTCACACTATGAAACAGCTTTGTATTCACCTTAAACACTGTTTCAGGGCAAGAGATTGTGTTTTAGACTAAAACTTAATGCTTTATAAGAAGAATCTTTACTTTGAAACTCTGTTCTTTACCTTTTTCACACTATGAAACAGCTTTTTTATTCAACTTAAACACTGTTTCAGGGCAAGAGATTGTGTTTTAGACTAAAACAATGCATTAAAAGAAGAATCTTTACATTGAAACTCTGTTCTTTACCTTTTTCACACTATGAAACAGCTTTGTATTCACCTTAAACACTGTTTCAGGGCAAGAGATTGTGTTTTAGACTAAAAGGTAATGCATTATAAGAAGAATCTTTACTTTGAAACTCTGTTCTTTATCTTTTTAACACTATGAAACAGCTTTGTATTCAACTTAAACACTGTTTCAGGGCAAGAGATTGTGTTTTAGACTAAAACAATGCTTTATAAGAAGAATCTTTACTTTGAAACTCTGTTCTTTACCTTTTTCACACTATGAAACAGCTTTTTATTCAACTTAAACACTGTTTCAGGGCAAGAGATTGTATTTTAGACTAAAACAATGCATTAAAAGAAGAATCTTTACATTGAAACTCTGTTCTTTACCTTTTTCACACTGTGAAACAGAATTGTATTCACCTTAAACACTGTTTCAGGACAAGAGATTGTGTTTTAGAATAAAAGGTAATGCATTATAAGAAGAATCATTACTTTGAAACTCTTCTTTACCTGTTTCACACTATGAAACAGCTTTGTATTCGACTTAAACACTGTTTCAGGGCAAGAGATTGTGTTTTAGACTAAAACAATGCTTTATAAGAAGAATCTTTACTTTGAAACTGTTCTTTACCTTTTTCACACTATGAAACAGCTTTGTATTCGCTTTAACACTGTTTCAGGGCGAGAGATTGTGTTTTAGACTAAATTTTAATGCTTTATAAGAAGAATCTTTAATTTGAAACTCTGTTCTTTACCTTTTTAACACTATGAAACAGCTTTGTATTCAACTTAAACACTGTTTCAGGGCAAGAGATTGTGTTTTAGACTAAAACTTAATGCTTTATAAGAAGAATCTTTACTTTGAAACTCTGTTCTTTACCTTTTTCACACTATGAAACAGCTTTGTATTCACCTTAAACACTGTTTCAGGGCAAGAGATTGTGTTTTAGACTAAAACTTAATGCTTTATAAGAAGAATCTTTACTTTGAAACTCTGTTCTTTACCTTTTTCACACTATGAAACAGCTTTTTTATTCAACTTAAACACTGTTTCAGGGCAAGAGATTGTGTTTTAGACTAAAACAATGCATTAAAAGAAGAATCTTTACATTGAAACTCTGTTCTTTACCTTTTTCACACTATGAAACAGCTTTGTATTCACCTTAAACACTGTTTCAGGGCAAGAGATTGTGTTTTAGACTAAAAGGTAATGCATTATAAGAAGAATCTTTACTTTGAAACTCTGTTCTTTATCTTTTTAACACTATGAAACAGCTTTGTATTCAACTTAAACACTGTTTCAGGGCAAGAGATTGTGTTTTAGACTAAAACAATGCTTTATAAGAAGAATCTTTACTTTGAAACTCTGTTCTTTACCTTTTTCACACTATGAAACAGCTTTTTATTCAACTTAAACACTGTTTCAGGGCAAGAGATTGTATTTTAGACTAAAACAATGCATTAAAAGAAGAATCTTTACATTGAAACTCTGTTCTTTACCTTTTTCACACTGTGAAACAGAATTGTATTCACCTTAAACACTGTTTCAGGACAAGAGATTGTGTTTTAGAATAAAAGGTAATGCATTATAAGAAGAATCATTACTTTGAAACTCTTCTTTACCTGTTTCACACTATGAAACAGCTTTGTATTCGACTTAAACACTGTTTCAGGGCAAGAGATTGTGTTTTAGACTAAAACAATGCTTTATAAGAAGAATCTTTACTTTGAAACTGTTCTTTACCTTTTTCACACTATGAAACAGCTTTGTATTCGCTTTAACACTGTTTCAGGGCGAGAGATTGTGTTTTAGACTAAATTTTAATGCTTTATAAGAAGAATCTGTACTTTGAAACTCTGTTCTTTACCTTTTTCACACTATGAAACAGCTTTGTATTCAACTTAAACACTGTTTCAGGGCAAGAGATTGTGTTTTAGACTAAAACTTAATGCTTTATAAGAAGAATCTTTACTTTGAAACTCTGTTCTTTACCTTTTTCACACTATGAAACAGCTTTTTTATTCAACTTAAACACTGTTTCAGGGCAAGAGATTGTGTTTTAGACTAAAACAATGCTTTAAAAGAAGAATCTTTACATTGAAACTCTGTTCTTTACCTTTTTCACACTATGAAACAGCTTTGTATTCACCTTAAACACTGTTTCAGGGCAAGAGATTGTGTTTTAGACTAAAAGGTAATGCATTATAAGAAGAATCTTTACTTTGAAACTCTGTTCTTTATCTTTTTAACACTATGAAACAGCTTTGTATTCAACTTAAACACTGTTTCAGGGCAAGAGATTGTGTTTTAGACTAAAACTTAATGCTTTATAAGAAGAATCTTTACTTTGAAACTCAGTTCTTTACCTTTTTCACACTATGAAACAGCTTTGTATTCAGCTTAAAGACTGTTTCAGGGCAAGAGATTGTGTTTTAGACTAAAAGGTAATGCATTATAAGAAGAATCTTTACTTTGAAACTGTTCTTTACCTTTTTCACACTATGAAACAGCTTTGTATTCGCTTTACCACTGTTTCAGGGCGAGAGATTGTGTTTTAGACTAAAAGGTAATGCATTATAAGAAGAATCTTTACTTTGAAACTCTGTTCTTTATCTTTTTAACACTATGAAACAGCTTTGTATTCAACTTAAACACTGTTTCAGGGCAAGAGATTGTGTTTTAGACTAAAACAATGCTTTATAAGAAGAATCTTTACTTTGAAACTCTGTTCTTTACCTTTTTCACACTATGAAACAGCTTTTTATTCAACTTAAACACTGTTTCAGGGCAAGAGATTGTATTTTAGACTAAAACAATGCATTAAAAGAAGAATCTTTACTTTGAAACTCTGTTCTTTACCTTTTTCACACTGTGAAACAGAATTGTATTCACCTTAAACTCTGTTTCAGGACAAGAGATTGTGTTTTAGAATAAAAGGTAATGCATTATAAGAAGAATCATTACTTTGAAACTCTTCTTTACCTGTTTCACACTATGAAACAGCTTTGTATTCGACTTAAACACTGTTTCAGGGCAAGAGATTGTGTTTTAGACTAAAACAATGCTTTATAAGAAGAATCTTTACTTTGAAACTGTTCTTTACCTTTTTCACACTATGAAACAGCTTTGTATTCGCTTTAACACTGTTTCAGGGCGAGAGATTGTGTTTTAGACTAAATTTTAATGCTTTATAAGAAGAATCTTTACTTTGAAACTCTGTTCTTTACCTTTTTCACACTATGAAACAGCTTTGTATTCACCTTAAACACTGTTTCAGGGCAAGAGATTGTGTTTTAGACTAAAACTTAATGCTTTATAAGAAGAATCTTTACTTTGAAACTCTGTTCTTTACCTTTTTCACACTATGAAACAGCTTTTTTATTCAACTTAAACACTGTTTCAGGGCAAGAGATTGTGTTTTAGACTAAAACAATGCATTAAAAGAAGAATCTTTACATTGAAACTCTGTTCTTTACCTTTTTCACACTATGAAACAGCTTTGTATTCACCTTAAACACTGTTTCAGGGCAAGAGATTGTGTTTTAGACTAAAAGGTAATGCATTATAAGAAGAATCTTTACTTTGAAACTCTGTTCTTTATCTTTTTAACACTATGAAACAGCTTTGTATTCAACTTAAACACTGTTTCAGGGCAAAAGATTGTGTTTTAGACTAAAACAATGCTTTATAAGAAGAATCTTTACTTTGAAACTCTGTTCTTTACCTTTTTCACACTATGAAACAGCTTTTTATTCAACTTAAACACTGTTTCAGGGCAAGAGATTGTATTTTAGACTAAAACAATGCATTAAAAGAAGAATCTTTACATTGAAACTCTGTTCTTTACCTTTTTCACACTGTGAAACAGAATTGTATTCACCTTAAACACTGTTTCAGGACAAGAGATTGTGTTTTAGAATAAAAGGTAATGCATTATAAGAAGAATCATTACTTTGAAACTCTTCTTTACCTGTTTCACACTATGAAACAGCTTTGTATTCGACTTAAACACTGTTTCAGGGCAAGAGATTGTGTTTTAGACTAAAACTTAATGCTTTATAAGAAGAATCTTTACTTTGAAACTGTTCTTTACCTTTTTCACACTATGAAACAGCTTTGTATTCGCTTTAACACTGTTTCAGGGCGAGAGATTGTGTTTTAGACTAAATTTTAATGCTTTATAAGAGAATCTGTACTTTGAAACTCTGTTCTTTACCTTTTTCACACTATGAAACAGCTTTGTATTCACCTTAAACACTGTTTCAGGGCAAGAGATTGTGTTTTAGACTAAAACTTAATGCTTTATAAGAAGAATCTTTACTTTGAAACTCTGTTCTTTACCTTTTTCACACTATGAAACAGCTTTTTTATTCAACTTAAACACTGTTTCAGGGCAAGAGATTGTGTTTTAGACTAAAACAATGCTTTAAAAGAAGAATCTTTACATTGAAACTCTGTTCTTTACCTTTTTCACACTATGAAACAGCTTTGTATTCACCTTAAACACTGTTTCAGGGCAAGAGATTGTGTTTTAGACTAAAAGGTAATGCATTATAAGAAGAATCTTTACTTTGAAACTCTGTTCTTTATCTTTTTAACACTATGAAACAGCTTTGTATTCAACTTAAACACTGTTTCAGGGCAAGAGATTGTGTTTTAGACTAAAACAATGCTTTATAAGAAGAATCTTTACTTTGAAACTCTGTTCTTTACCTTTTTCACACTATGAAACAGCTTTTTATTCAACTTAAACACTGTTTCAGGGCAAGAGATTGTATTTTAGACTAAAACAATGCATTAAAAGAAGAATCTTTACATTGAAACTCTGTTCTTTACCTTTTTCACACTGTGAAACAGAATTGTATTCACCTTAAACACTGTTTCAGGACAAGAGATTGTGTTTTAGAATAAAAGGTAATGCATTATAAGAAGAATCATTACTTTGAAACTCTGTTCTTTACCTTTTTCACACTATGAAACAGCTTTTTTATTCAACTTAAACACTGTTTCAGGGCAAGAGATTGTGTTTTAGACTAAAACAATGCTTTAAAAGAAGAATCTTTACATTGAAACTCTGTTCTTTACCTTTTTCACACTATGAAACAGCTTTGTATTCACCTTAAACACTGTTTCAGGGCAAGAGATTGTGTTTTAGACTAAAAGGTAATGCATTATAAGAAGAATCTTTACTTTGAAACTCTGTTCTTTATCTTTTTAACACTATGAAACAGCTTTGTATTCAACTTAAACACTGTTTCAGGGCAAGAGATTGTGTTTTAGACTAAAACAATGCTTTATAAGAAGAATCTTTACTTTGAAACTCTGTTCTTTACCTTTTTCACATTATGAAACAGCTTTTTATTCAACTTAAACACTGTTTCAGGGCAAGAGATTGTATTTTAGACTAAAACAATGCATTAAAAGAAGAATCTTTACATTGAAACTCTGTTCTTTACCTTTTTCACACTGTGAAACAGAATTGTATTCACCTTAAACACTGTTTCAGGACAAGAGATTGTGTTTTAGAATAAAAGGTAAAGCATTATAAGAAGAATCATTACTTTGAAACTCTTCTTTACCTGTTTCACACTATGAAACAGCTTTGTATTCGACTTAAACACTGTTTCAGGGCAAGAGATTGTGTTTTAGACTAAAACAATGCTTTATAAGAAGAATCTTTACTTTGAAACTGTTCTTTACCTTTTTCACACTATGAAACAGCTTTGTATTCGCTTTAACACTGTTTCAGGGCGAGAGATTGTGTTTTAGACTAAATTTTAATGCTTTATAAGAAGAATCTTTAATTTGAAACTCTGTTCTTTACCTTTTTAACACTATGAAACAGCTTTGTATTCACCTTAAACACTGTTTCAGGGCAAGAGATTGTGTTTTAGACTAAAACTTAATGCGTTATAAGAAGAATCTTTACTTTGAAACTCTGTTCTTTACCTTTTTCACACTATGAAACAGCTTTTTTATTCAATTTAAACACTGTTTCAGGGCAAGAGATTGTGTTTTAGACTAAAACAATGCATTAAAAGAAGAATCTTTACATTGAAACTCTGTTCTTTACCTTTTTCACACTATGAAACAGCTTTGTATTCACCTTAAACACTGTATCAGGGCAAGAGATTGTGTTTTAGACTAAAAGGTAATGCATTATAAGAAGAATCTTTACTTTGAAACTCTGTTCTTTATCTTTTTAACACTATGAAACAGCTTTGTATTCAACTTAAACACTGTTTCAGGGCAAGAGATTGTGTTTTAGACTAAAACTTAATGCTTTATAAGAAGAATCTTTACTTTGAAACTCAGTTCTTTACCTTTTTCACACTATGAAACAGCTTTGTATTCAGCTTAAAGACTGTTTCAGGGCAAGAGATTGTGTTTTAGACTAAAAGGTAATGCATTATAAGAAGAATCTTTACTTTGAAACTGTTCTTTACCTTTTTCACACTATGAAACAGCTTTGTATTCGCTTTACCACTGTTTCAGGGCGAGAGATTGTGTTTTAGACTAAAAGGTAATGCATTATAAGAAGAATCTTTACTTTGAAACTCTGTTCTTTATCTTTTTAACACTATGAAACAGCTTTGTATTCAACTTAAACACTGTTTCAGGGCAAGAGATTGTGTTTTAGACTAAAACAATGCTTTATAAGAAGAATCTTTACTTTGAAACTCTGTTCTTTACCTTTTTCACACTATGAAACAGCTTTTTATTCAACTTAAACACTGTTTCAGGGCAAGAGATTGTATTTTAGACTAAAACAATGCATTAAAAGAAGAATCTTTACTTTGAAACTCTGTTCTTTACCTTTTTCACACTGTGAAACAGAATTGTATTCACCTTAAACACTGTTTCAGGACAAGAGATTGTGTTTTAGAATAAAAGGTAATGCATTATAAGAAGAATCATTACTTTGAAACTCTTCTTTACCTGTTTCACACTATGAAACAGCTTTGTATTCGACTTAAACACTGTTTCAGGGCAAGAGATTGTGTTTTAGACTAAAACAATGCTTTATAAGAAGAATCTTTACTTTGAAACTGTTCTTTACCTTTTTCACACTATGAAACAGCTTTGTATTCGCTTTAACACTGTTTCAGGGCGAGAGATTGTGTTTTAGACTAAATTTTAATGCTTTATAAGAAGAATCTTTACTTTGAAACTCTGTTCTTTACCTTTTTCACACTATGAAACAGCTTTGTATTCACCTTAAACACTGTTTCAGGGCAAGAGATTGTGTTTTAGACTAAAACTTAATGCTTTATAAGAAGAATCTTTACTTTGAAACTCTGTTCTTTACCTTTTTCACACTATGAAACAGCTTTTTTATTCAACTTAAACACTGTTTCAGGGCAAGAGATTGTGTTTTAGACTAAAACAATGCATTAAAAGAAGAATCTTTACATTGAAACTCTGTTCTTTACCTTTTTCACACTATGAAACAGCTTTGTATTCACCTTAAACACTGTTTCAGGGCAAGAGATTGTGTTTTAGACTAAAAGGTAATGCATTATAAGAAGAATCTTTACTTTGAAACTCTGTTCTTTATCTTTTTAACACTATGAAACAGCTTTGTATTCAACTTAAACACTGTTTCAGGGCAAAAGATTGTGTTTTAGACTAAAACAATGCTTTATAAGAAGAATCTTTACTTTGAAACTCTGTTCTTTACCTTTTTCACACTATGAAACAGCTTTTTATTCAACTTAAACACTGTTTCAAGGCAAGAGATTGTGTTTTAGACTAAAACAATGCTTTATAAGAAGAATCTTTACTTTGAAACTGTTCTTTACCTTTTTCACACTATGAAACAGCTTTGTATTCGCTTTAACACTGTTTCAGGGCGAGAGATTGTGTTTTAGACTAAATTTTAATGCTTTATAAGAAGAATCTTTAATTTGAAACTCTGTTCTTTACCTTTTTAACACTATGAAACAGCTTTGTATTCACCTTAAACACTGTTTCAGGGCAAGAGATTGTGTTTTAGACTAAAACTTAATGCGTTATAAGAAGAATCTTTACTTTGAAACTCTGTTCTTTACCTTTTTCACACTATGAAACAGCTTTTTTATTCAATTTAAACACTGTTTCAGGGCAAGAGATTGTGTTTTAGACTAAAACAATGCATTAAAAGAAGAATCTTTACATTGAAACTCTGTTCTTTACCTTTTTCACACTATGAAACAGCTTTGTATTCACCTTAAACACTGTATCAGGGCAAGAGATTGTGTTTTAGACTAAAAGGTAATGCATTATAAGAAGAATCTTTACTTTGAAACTCTGTTCTTTATCTTTTTAACACTATGAAACAGCTTTGTATTCAACTTAAACACTGTTTCAGGGCAAGAGATTGTGTTTTAGACTAAAACTTAATGCTTTATAAGAAGAATCTTTACTTTGAAACTCAGTTCTTTACCTTTTTCACACTATGAAACAGCTTTGTATTCAGCTTAAAGACTGTTTCAGGGCAAGAGATTGTGTTTTAGACTAAAAGGTAATGCATTATAAGAAGAATCTTTACTTTGAAACTGTTCTTTACCTTTTTCACACTATGAAACAGCTTTGTATTCGCTTTACCACTGTTTCAGGGCGAGAGATTGTGTTTTAGACTAAAAGGTAATGCATTATAAGAAGAATCTTTACTTTGAAACTCTGTTCTTTATCTTTTTAACACTATGAAACAGCTTTGTATTCAACTTAAACACTGTTTCAGGGCAAGAGATTGTGTTTTAGACTAAAACAATGCTTTATAAGAAGAATCTTTACTTTGAAACTCTGTTCTTTACCTTTTTCACACTATGAAACAGCTTTTTATTCAACTTAAACACTGTTTCAGGGCAAGAGATTGTATTTTAGACTAAAACAATGCATTAAAAGAAGAATCTTTACTTTGAAACTCTGTTCTTTACCTTTTTCACACTGTGAAACAGAATTGTATTCACCTTAAACACTGTTTCAGGACAAGAGATTGTGTTTTAGAATAAAAGGTAATGCATTATAAGAAGAATCATTACTTTGAAACTCTTCTTTACCTGTTTCACACTATGAAACAGCTTTGTATTCGACTTAAACACTGTTTCAGGGCAAGAGATTGTGTTTTAGACTAAAACAATGCTTTATAAGAAGAATCTTTACTTTGAAACTGTTCTTTACCTTTTTCACACTATGAAACAGCTTTGTATTCGCTTTAACACTGTTTCAGGGCGAGAGATTGTGTTTTAGACTAAATTTTAATGCTTTATAAGAAGAATCTTTACTTTGAAACTCTGTTCTTTACCTTTTTCACACTATGAAACAGCTTTGTATTCACCTTAAACACTGTTTCAGGGCAAGAGATTGTGTTTTAGACTAAAACTTAATGCTTTATAAGAAGAATCTTTACTTTGAAACTCTGTTCTTTACCTTTTTCACACTATGAAACAGCTTTTTTATTCAACTTAAACACTGTTTCAGGGCAAGAGATTGTGTTTTAGACTAAAACAATGCATTAAAAGAAGAATCTTTACATTGAAACTCTGTTCTTTACCTTTTTCACACTATGAAACAGCTTTGTATTCACCTTAAACACTGTTTCAGGGCAAGAGATTGTGTTTTAGACTAAAAGGTAATGCATTATAAGAAGAATCTTTACTTTGAAACTCTGTTCTTTATCTTTTTAACACTATGAAACAGCTTTGTATTCAACTTAAACACTGTTTCAGGGCAAAAGATTGTGTTTTAGACTAAAACAATGCTTTATAAGAAGAATCTTTACTTTGAAACTCTGTTCTTTACCTTTTTCACACTATGAAACAGCTTTTTATTCAACTTAAACACTGTTTCAAGGCAAGAGATTGTATTTTAGACTAAAACAATGCATTAAAAGAAGAATCTTTACATTGAAACTCTGTTCTTTACCTTTTTCACACTGTGAAACAGAATTGTATTCACCTTAAACACTGTTTCAGGACAAGAGATTGTGTTTTAGAATAAAAGGTAATGCATTATAAGAAGAATCATTACTTTGAAACTCTTCTTTACCTGTTTCACACTATGAAACAGCTTTGTATTCGACTTAAACACTGTTTCAGGGCAAGAGATTGTGTTTTAGACTAAAACTTAATGCTTTATAAGAAGAATCTTTACTTTGAAACTGTTCTTTACCTTTTTCACACTATGAAACAGCTTTGTATTCGCTTTAACACTGTTTCAGGGCGAGAGATTGTGTTTTAGACTAAATTTTAATGCTTTATAAGAGAATCTGTACTTTGAAACTCTGTTCTTTACCTTTTTCACACTATGAAACAGCTTTGTATTCACCTTAAACACTGTTTCAGGGCAAGAGATTGTGTTTTAGACTAAAACAATGCTTTAAAAGAAGAATCTTTACATTGAAACTCTGTTCTTTACCTTTTTCACACTATGAAACAGCTTTGTATTCACCTTAAACACTGTTTCAGGGCAAGAGATTGTGTTTTAGACTAAAAGGTAATGCATTATAAGAAGAATCTTTACTTTGAAACTCTGTTCTTTATCTTTTTAACACTATGAAACAGCTTTGTATTCAACTTAAACACTGTTTCAGGGCAAGAGATTGTGTTTTAGACTAAAACAATGCTTTATAAGAAGAATCTTTACTTTGAAACTCTGTTCTTTACCTTTTTCACACTATGAAACAGCTTTTTATTCAACTTAAACACTGTTTCAGGGCAAGAGATTGTATTTTAGACTAAAACAATGCATTAAAAGAAGAATCTTTACATTGAAACTCTGTTCTTTACCTTTTTCACACTGTGAAACAGAATTGTATTCACCTTAAACACTGTTTCAGGACAAGAGATTGTGTTTTAGAATAAAAGGTAATGCATTATAAGAAGAATCATTACTTTGAAACTCTTCTTTACCTGTTTCACACTATGAAACAGCTTTGTATTCGACTTAAACACTGTTTCAGGGCAAGAGATTGTGTTTTAGACTAAAACAATGCTTTATAAGAAGAATCTTTACTTTGAAACTGTTCTTTACCTTTTTCACACTATGAAACAGCTTTGTATTCAACTTAAACACTGTTTCAGGGCAAGAGATTGTATTTTAGACTAAAACAATGCATTAAAAGAAGAATCTTTACATTGAAACTCTGTTCTTTACCTTTTTCACACTGTGAAACAGAATTGTATTCACTTTAAACACTGTTTCAGGACAAGAGATTGTGTTTTAGAATAAAAGGTAATGCATTATAAGAAGAATCATTACTTTGAAACTCTTCTTTACCTGTTTCACACTATGAAACAGCTTTGTATTCGACTTAAACACTGTTTCAGGGCAAGAGATTGTGTTTTAGACTAAAACAATGCTTTATAAGAAGAATCTTTACTTTGAAACTGTTCTTTACCTTTTTCACACTATGAAACAGCTTTGTATTCGCTTTAACACTGTTTCAGGGCGAGAGATTGTGTTTTAGACTAAATTTTAATGCTTTATAAGAAGAATCTTTAATTTGAAACTCTGTTCTTTACCTTTTTAACACTATGAAACAGCTTTGTTTTCAACTTAAACACTGTTTCAGGGCAAGAGATTGTGTTTTAGACTAAAACTTAATGCTTTATAAGAAGAATCTTTACTTTGAAACTCTGTTCTTTACCTTTTTCACACTATGAAACAGCTTTGTATTCACCTTAAACACTGTTTCAGGGCAAGAGATTGTGTTTTAGACTAAAACTTAATGCGTTATAAGAAGAATCTTTACTTTGAAACTCTGTTCTTTACCTTTTTCACACTATGAAACAGCTTTTTTATTCAACTTAAACACTGTTTCAGGGCAAGAGATTGTGTTTTAGACTAAAACAATGCATTAAAAGAAGAATCTTTACATTGAAACTCTGTTCTTTACCTTTTTCACACTATGAAACAGCTTTGTATTCAGCTTAAAGACTGTTTCAGGGCAAGAGATTGTGTTTTAGACTAAAAGGTAATGCATTATAAGAAGAATCTTTACTTTGAAACTGTTCTTTACCTTTTTCACACTATGAAACAGCTTTGTATTCGCTTTACCACTGTTTCAGGGCGAGAGATTGTGTTTTAGACTAAATTTTAATGCTTTTTAAGAAGAATCTTTACTTTGAAACTCTGTTCTTTACCTTTTTAACACTATGAAACAGCTTTGTATTCAACTTAAACACTGTTTCAGGGCAAGAGATTGTGTTTTAGACTAAAACTTAATGCTTTATAAGAAGAATCTTTACTTTGAAACTCTGTTCTTTACCTTTTTCACACTATGAAACAGCTTTGTATTCACCTTAAACACTGTTTCAGGGCAAGAGATTGTGTTTTAGACTAAAACTTAATGCTTTATAAGAAGAATCTTTACTTTGAAACTCTGTTCTTTACCTTTTTCACACTATGAAACAGCTTTTTATTCAACTTATACACTGTTTCAGGGCAAGAGATTGTGTTTTAGACTAAAACAATGCATTAAAAGAAGAATCTTTACATTGAAACTCTGTTCTTTACCTTTTTCACATTATGAAACAGCTTTGTATTCAGCTTAAACACTGTTTCAGGGTAAGAGATTGTGTTTTAGACTAAAAGGTAATGCATTATAAGAAGAATCTTTACTTTGAAACTGTTCTTTACCTTTTCCACACTATGAAACAGCTTTGTATTCGCCTTAAACACTGTTTCAGGACAAGAGATTGTGTTTTAGACTAAAACGATGCTTTATAAGAAGAGTCTTCACTTTGAAACTCTGTTCTTTACCTATTTCACACTATGAAACAGCTTTTTATTCACCTTAAACACTGTTTCAGGACAAGAGCTTGTGTTTTAGACTAAAAGGTAATGCATTATTAGAAGAATCTTTACTTTGAAAGTCTGTTCTTTACCTTTTCCACACTATGAAACAGCTTTGTATTCGCCTTAAACACTGTTTCAGGACAAGAGATTGTGTTTTAGACTAAAACGATGCTTTATAAGAAGAGTCTTCACTTTGAAACTCTGTTCTTTACCTATTTCACACTATGAAACAGCTTTTTATTCACCTTAAACACTGTTTCAGGACAAGAGCTTGTGTTTTAGACTAAAAGGTAATGCATTATTAGAAGAATCTTTACTTTGAAAGTCTGTTCTTTACCTTTTTCACACTGAGAAACAGATTTGTATTTGACTTAAACACTGTTTCAGGGCAAGAGATTGTGTTTTAGACTAAAACAATGCTTTATAAGAAGAGTCTTCACTTTGACACTCTGTTCTTTACCTATTTCACACTATGAAACAGCTTTGTATTCACCTTAAACACTGTTTCAGTACAAGAGCTTGTGTTTTAGACTAAAAGGTAATGCATTATTAGAAGAATCTTTACTTTGAAAGTCTGTTCTTTACCTTTTTCACACTGTGAAACAGATTTGTATTTGACTTAAACAATGTTTCAGGGCAAGAGATTGTGTTTTAGACTAAAACAATGCTTTATAAGAAGAATCTTTACTTTGAAACTGTTCTTTACCTTTTTCACACTATGAAACAGCTTTGTATTCGCTTTACCACTGTTTCAGGGCGAGAGATTGTGTTTTAGACTAAATTTTAATGCTTTATAAGAAGAATCTTTACTTTGAAACTCTGTTCTTTACCTTTTTAACACTATGAAACAGCTTTGTATTCAACTTAAACACTGTTTCAGGGCAAGAGATTGTGTTTTAGACTAAAACTTAATGCTTTATAAGAAGAATCTTTACTTTGAAACTGTTCTTTACCTTTTTCACACTATGAAACAGCTTTGTATTCACCTTAAACACTGTTTCAGGGCAAGAGATTGTGTTTTAGACTAAAACTTAATGCTTTATAAGAAGAATCTTTACTTTGAAACTCTGTTCTTTACCTTTTTCACACTATGAAACAGCTTTTTATTCAACTTATACACTGTTTCAGGGCAAGAGATTGTGTTTTAGACTAAAACAATGCATTAAAAGAAGAATCTTTACATTGAAACTCTGTTCTTTACCTTTTTCACATTATGAAACAGCTTTGTATTCAGCTTAAACACTGTTTCAGGGTAAGAGATTGTGTTTTAGACTAAAAGGTAATGCATTATAAGAAGAATCTTTACTTTGAAACTGTTCTTTACCTTTTCCACACTATGAAACAGCTTTGTATTCGCCTTAAACACTGTTTCAGGACAAGAGATTGTGTTTTAGACTAAAACGATGCTTTATAAGAAGAGTCTTCACTTTGAAACTCTGTTCTTTACCTATTTCACACTATGAAACAGCTTTGTATTCACCTTAAACACTGTTTCAGGACAAGAGCTTGTGTTTTAGACTAAAAGGTAATGCATTATTAGAAGAATCTTTACTTTGAAAGTCTGTTCTTTACCTTTTTCACACTGAGAAACAGATTTGTATTTGACTTAAACACTGTTTCAGGGCAAGAGATTGTGTTTTAGACTAAAACAATGCTTTATAAGAAGAGTCTTCACTTTGAAAGTCTGTTCTTTACCTTTTTCACACTGTGAAACAGATTTGTATTTGACTTAAACAATGTTTCAGGGCAAGAGATTGTGTTTTAGACTAAAACAATGGTTTATAAGAAGAATATTTACTTTGAAACTCTGTTCTTTACCTTTTTCACATTATGAAACAGCTTTGTATTCACCTTAAACACTGTTTCAGGGCAAGAGATTGTGTTTTAGATTAAAAGGTAATGCATTTTAAGAAGAATCTTTACTTTGAAACTCTGTTCTTTACCTTTATCACACTATGAAACAGCTTTGTATTCAACTTAAACACTGTTTCAGGGTAAGAGATTGTGTTTTAGACTAAAACAATGCCTTATAAGAAGAATCTTTACTTTGAAACTCTGTTCTTTACCTTTTCCACACTATGAAACAGCTTTGTATTCAACTTAAGCACTGTTTCAGGGCAAGAGATTGTGTTTTAGACTAAAACAATGCTTCAAAAGAAGAATCTTTACTTTGAAACTCTGTTCTTTACCTTTTTCACACTATGAAACAGCTTTTTATTCAACTTAAACACTGTTTCAGGGCAAGAGATTGTATTTTAGACTAAAACAATGCATTAAAAGAAGAATCTTTACATTGAAACTCTGTTCTTTACCTTTTTCACACTGTGAAACAGAATTGTATTCACCTTAAACACTGTTTCAGGGCAAGAGATTGTGTTTTAGACTAAAAGGTAATGCATTATAAGAAGAATCATTACTTTGAAACTCTTCTTTACCTGTTTCACACTATGAAACAGCTTTGTATTCGCTTTAACACTGTTTCAGGGCGAGAGATTGTGTTTTAGACTAAATTTTAATGATTTATAAGAAGAATCTTTAATTTGAAACTCTGTTCTTTACCTTTTTAACACTATGAAACAGCTTTGTATTCAACTTAAACACTGTTTCAGGGCAAGAGATTGTGTTTTAGACTAAAACTTAATGCTTTATAAGAAGAATCTTTACTTTGAAACTCTGTTCTTTACCTTTTTCACACTATGAAACAGCTTTGTATTCACCTTAAACACTGTTTCAGGGCAAGAGATTGTGTTTTAGACTAAAACTTAATGCTTTATAAGAAGAATCTTTACTTTGAAACTCTGTTCTTTACCTTTTTCACACTATGAAACAGCTTTTTTATTCAACTTAAACACTGTTTCAGGGCAAGAGATTGTGTTTTAGACTAAAACAATGCTTTATAAGAAGAGTCTTCACTTTGAAACTCTGTTCTTTACCTATTTCACACTATGAAACAGCTTTGTATTCACCTTAAACACTGTTTCAGTACAAGAGCTTGTGTTTTAGACTAAAAGGTAATGCATTATTAGAAGAATCTTTACTTTGAAAGTCTGTTCTTTACCTTTTTCACACTGTGAAACAGATTTGTATTTGACTTAAACAATGTTTCAGGGCAAGAGATTGTGTTTTAGACTAAAACAATGCTTTATAAGAAGAATATTTACTTTGAAACTCTGTTCTTTACCTTTTTCACATTATGAAACAGCTTTGTATTCGCTTTAACACTGTTTCAGGGCGAGAGATTGAGTTTCAGACTAAATTTTAATGCTTTATAAGAAGAATCTTTACTTTGAAACTCTGTTCTTTACCTTTTTAACACTATGAAACAGCTTTGTATTCAACTTAAACACTGTTTCAGGGCAAGAGATTGTGTTTTAGACTAAAACTTAATGCTTTATAAGAAGAATCTTTACTTTGAAACTCTGTTCTTTACCTTTTTCACACTATGAAACAGCTTTGTATTCACCTTAAACACTGTTTCAGGGCAAGAGATTGTGTTTTAGACTAAAACTTAATGCTTTATAAGAAGAATCATTACTTTGAAACTCAGTTCTTTACCTTTTTCACACTATGAAACAGCTTTGTATTCAGCTTAAAGACTGTTTCAGGGCAAGAGATTGTGTTTTAGACTAAAAGGTAATGCATTATAAGAAGAATCTTTACTTTGAAACTGTTCTTTACCTTTTTCACACTATGAAACAGCTTTGTATTCGCTTTACCACTGTTTCAGGGCGAGAGATTGTGTTTTAGACTAAATTTTAATGCTTTATAAGAAGAATCTTTACTTTGAAACTCTGTTCTTTACATTTTTACCACTATGAAACAGCTTTGTATTCAACTTAAACACTGTTTCAGGGCAAGAGATTGTGTTTTAGACTAAAACTTAATGCTTTATAAGAAGAATCTTTACTTTGAAACTCTGTTCTTTACCTTTTTCACACTATGAAACAGCTTTGTATTCACCTTAAACACTGTTTCAGGGCAAGAGATTGTGTTTTAGACTAAAACTTAATGCTTTAGAAGAAGAATCTTTACTTTGAAACTCTGTTCTTTACCTTTTTCACACTATGAAACAGCTTTGTATTCACCTTAAACACTGTTTCAGGACAAGAGCTTGTGTTTTAGACTAAAAGGTAATGCATTATTAGAAGAATCTTTACTTTGAAAGTCTGTTCTTTACCTTTTTCACACTGAGAAACAGATTTGTATTTGACTTAAACACTGTTTCAGGGCAAGAGATTGTGTTTTAGACTAAAACAATGCTTTATAAGAAGAATCTTCACTTTGAAACTCTGTTCTTTACCTATTTCACACTATGAAACAGCTTTGAATTCACCTTAAAAACTGTTTCAGTACAAGAGCTTGTGTTTTAGACTAAAAGGTAATGCATTATTAGAAGAATCTTTACTTTGAAAGTCTGTTCTTTACCTTTTTCACACTGTGAAACAGATTTGTATTTGACTTAAACAATGTTTCAGGGCAAGAGATTGTGTTTTAGACTAAAACAATGCTTTATAAGAAGAATATTTACTTTGAAACTCTGTTCTTTACCTTTTTCACATTATGAAACAGCTTTGTATTCACCTTAAACACTGTTTCAGGGCAAGAGATTGTGTTTTAGACTAAAACTTAATGCTTTATAAGAAGAATCTTTACTTTGAAACTCTGTTCTTTACCTTTTTCACACTATGAAACAGCTTTTTTATTCAACTTAAACACTGTTTCAGGGCAAGAGATTGTGTTTTAGACTAAAACTTAATGCTTTATAAGAAGAATATTTACTTTGAAACTCTGTTCTTTACCGTTTTCACATTATGAAACAGCTTTGTATTCACCTTAAACACTGTTTCAGGGCAAGAGATTGTGTTTTAGATTAAAAGGTAATGCATTTTAAGAAGAATCTTTACTTTGAAACTCTGTTCTTTACCTTTATCACACTATGAAACAGCTTTGTATTCAACTTAAACACTGTTTCAGGGTAAGAGATTGTGTTTTAGACTAAAACAATGCCTTATAAGAAGAATCTTTACTTTGAAACTCTGTTCTTTACCTTTTCCACACTATGAAACAGCTTTGTATTCAACTTAAGCACTGTTTCAGGGCAAGAGATTGTGTTTTAGACTAAAACAATGCTTCAAAAGAAGAATCTTTACTTTGAAACTCTGTTCTTTACCTTTTTCACACTATGAAACAGCTTTTTATTCAACTTAAACACTGTTTCAGGGCAAGAGATTGTATTTTAGACTAAAACAATGCATTAAAAGAAGAATCTTTACATTGAAACTCTGTTCTTTACCTTTTTCACACTGTGAAACAGAATTGTATTCACCTTAAACACTGTTTCAGGACAAGAGATTGTGTTTTAGAATAAAAGGTAATGCATTATAAGAAGAATCATTACTTTGAAACTCTTCTTTACCTGTTTCACACTATGAAACAGCTTTGTATTCGACTTAAACACTGTTTCAGGGCAAGAGATTGTGTTTTAGACTAAAACAATGCTTTATAAGAAGAATCTTTACTTTGAAACTGTTCTTTACATTTTTCACACTATGAAACAGCTTTGTATTCGCTTTAACACTGTTTCAGGGCGAGAGATTGTGTTTCAGACTAAATTTTAATGCTTTATAAGAAGAATCTTTAATTTGAAACTCTGTTCTTTACCTTTTTAACACTATGAAACAGCTTTGTATTCAACTTAAACACTGTTTCAGGGCAAGAGATTGTGTTTTAGACTAAAACTTAATGCTTTATAAGAAGAGTCTTCACTTTGACACTCTGTTCTTTACCTATTTCACACTATGAAACAGCTTTGTATTCACCTTAAACACTGTTTCAGTACAAGAGCTTGTGTTTTAGACTAAAAGGTAATGCATTATTAGAAGAATCTTTACTTTGAAAGTCTGTTCTTTACCTTTTTCACCTTGTGAAACAGATTTGTATTTGACTTAAACAATGTTTCAGGGCAAGAGATTGTGTTTTAGACTAAAACAATGCTTTATAAGAAGAATCTTTACTTTGAAAGTCTGTTCTTTACCTTTTTCACACTGTGAAACAGATTTGTATTTGACTTAAACAATGTTTCAGGGCAAGAGATTGTGTTTTAGACTAAAACAATGCTTTATAAGAAGAATATTTACTTTGAAACTCTGTTCTTTACCTTTTTCACATTATGAAACAGCTTTGTATTCACCTTAAACACTGTTTCAGGGCAAGAGATTGTGTTTTAGATTAAAAGGTAATGCATTTTAAGAAGAATCTTTACTTTGAAACTCTGTTCTTTACCTTTATCACACTATGAAACAGCTTTGTATTCAACTTAAACACTGTTTCAGGGTAAGAGATTGTGTTTTAGACTAAAACAATGCCTTATAAGAAGAATCTTTACTTTGAAACTCTGTTCTTTACCTTTTTCACACTATGAAACAGCTTTTTATTCAACTTAAACACTGTTTCAGGGCAAGAGATTGTATTTTAGACTAAAACAATGCATTAAAAGAAGAATCTTTACATTGAAACTCTGTTCTTTACCTTTTTCACACTGTGAAACAGAATTGTATTCACCTTAAACACTGTTTCAGGACAAGAGATTGTGTTTTAGAATAAAAGGTAATGCATTATAAGAAGAATCATTACTTTGAAACTCTTCTTTACCTGTTTCACACTATGAAACAGCTTTGTATTCGCTTTAACACTGTTTCAGGGCGAGAGATTGTGTTTTAGACTAAATTTTAATGATTTATAAGAAGAATCTTTAATTTGAAACTCTGTTCTTTACCTTTTTAACACTATGAAACAGCTTTGTATTCAACTTAAACACTGTTTCAGGGCAAGAGATTGTGTTTTAGACTAAAACTTAATGCTTTATAAGAAGAATCTTTACTTTGAAACTCTGTTCTTTACCTTTTTCACACTATGAAACAGCTTTGTATTCACCTTAAACACTGTTTCAGGGCAAGAGATTGTGTTTTAGACTAAAACTTAATGCTTTATAAGAAGAATCTTTACTTTGAAACTCTGTTCTTTACCTTTTTCACACTATGAAACAGCTTTTTTATTCAACTTAAACACTGTTTCAGGGCAAGAGATTGTGTTTTAGACTAAAACAATGCTTTATAAGAAGAGTCTTCACTTTGAAACTCTGTTCTTTACCTATTTCACACTATGAAACAGCTTTGTATTCACCTTAAACACTGTTTCAGTACAAGAGCTTGTGTTTTAGACTAAAAGGTAATGCATTATTAGAAGAATCTTTACTTTGAAAGTCTGTTCTTTACCTTTTTCACACTGTGAAACAGATTTGTATTTGACTTAAACAATGTTTCAGGGCAAGAGATTGTGTTTTAGACTAAAACAATGCTTTATAAGAAGAATCTTCACTTTGAAACTCTGTTCTTTACCTATTTCACACTATGAAACAGCTTTGTATTCACCTTAAACACTGTTTCAGTACAAGAGCTTGTGTTTTAGACTAAAAGGTAATGCATTATTAGAAGAATCTTTACTTTGAAAGTCTGTTCTTTACCTTTTTCACACTGTGAAACAGATTTGTATTTGACTTAAACAATGTTTCAGGGCAAGAGATTGTGTTTTAGACTAAAACAATGCTTTATAAGAAGAATCTTTACTTTGAAACTCTGTTCTTTACCTTTTTAACACTATGAAACAGCTTTGTATTCAACTTAAACACTGTTTCAGGGCAAGAGATTGTGTTTTAGACTAAAACTTAATGCTTTATAAGAAGAATCTTTACTTTGAAACTCTGTTCTTTACCTTTTTCACACTATGAAACAGCTTTGTATTCACCTTAAACACTGTTTCAGGGCAAGAGATTGTGTTTTAGACTAAAACTTAATGCTTTATAAGAAGAATCATTACTTTGAAACTCAGTTCTTTACCTTTTTCACACTATGAAACAGCTTTGTATTCAGCTTAAAGACTGTTTCAGGGCAAGAGATTGTGTTTTAGACTAAAAGGTAATGCATTATAAGAAGAATCTTTACTTTGAAACTGTTCTTTACCTTTTTCACACTATGAAACAGCTTTGTATTCGCTTTACCACTGTTTCAGGGCGAGAGATTGTGTTTTAGACTAAATTTTAATGCTTTATAAGAAGAATCTTTACTTTGAAACTCTGTTCTTTACATTTTTACCACTATGAAACAGCTTTGTATTCAACTTAAACACTGTTTCAGGGCAAGAGATTGTGTTTTAGATTAAAAGTTAATGCATTTTAAGAAGAATCTTTACTTTGAAACTCTGTTCTTTACCTTTTTCACATTATGAAACAGCTTTGTATTCACCTTAAACACTGTTTCAGGGCAAGAGATTGTGTTTTAGATTAAAAGGTAATGCATTTTAAGAAGAATCTTTACTTTGAAACTCTGTTCTTTACCTTTATCACACTATGAAACAGCTTTGTATTCAACTTAAACACTGTTTCAGGGCAAGAGATTGTGTTTTAGACTAAAACAATGCCTTATAAGAAGAATCTTTACTTTGAAACTCTGTTCTTTACCTTTTCCACACTATGAAACAGCTTTGTATTCAACTTAAGCACTGTTTCAGGGCAAGAGATTGTGTTTTAGACTAAAACAATGCTTCAAAAGAAGAATCTTTACTTTGAAACTGTTCTTTACCTTTTTCACACTATGAAACAGCTTTGTATTCGCTTTAACACTGTTTCAGGGCAAGAGATTGTGTATTAGTCTAAAACTTAATGCTTTATAAGAAGAATCTTTACTTTGAAACTCTGTTCTTTACCTTTTTCACACTATGAAACAGCTTTGTATTCACCTTAAACACTGTTTCAGGGCAAGAGATTGTGTTTTAGACTAAAACTTAATGCTTTATAAGAAGAATCTTTACTTTGAAACTCTGTTCTTTACCTTTTTCACACTATGAAACTGCTTTTAATTCAACTTAAACACTGTTTCAGGGCAAGAGATTGTGTTTTAGACTAAAACAATGCATTAAAAGAAGAATCTTTACATTGAAACTCTGTTCTTTACCTTTTTCACACTATGAAACAGCTTTGTATTCACCTTAAACACTGTTTCAGGGCAAGAGATTGTGTTTTAGACTAAAACTTAATGCTTTATAAGCAGAATCTTTACTTTGAAACTCTGGTCTTTATCTTTTTAACACTATGAAACAGCTTTGTATTCAACTTAAACACTGTTTCAGGGCAAGAGATTGTGTTTTAGACTAAAACTTAATGCTTTATAAGAAGAATCTTTACTTTGAAACTCTGTTCTTTACCTTTTTCACACTATGAAACAGCTTTGTATTCAACTTAAACACTGTTTCAGGGCAAGAGATTGTGTTTTAGACTAAAACTTAATGCTTTATAAGAAGAATCTTTACTTTGAAACTCTGTTCTTTACCTTTTTCACACTATGAAACAGCTTTGTATTCACCTTAAACACTGTTTCAGGGCAAGAGATTGTGTTTTAGACTAAAACTTAATGCTTTATAAGAAGAATCTTTACTTTGAAACTCTGTTCTTTACCTTTTTCACACTATGAAACAGCTTTTTTATTCAACTTAAACACTGTTTCAGGGCAAGAGATTGTGTTTTAGACTAAAACAATGCATTAAAAGAAGAATCTTTACATTGAAACTCTGTTCTTTACCTTTTTCACACTATGAAACAGCTTTGTATTCACCTTAAACACTGTTTCAGGGCAAGAGATTGTGTTTTAGACTAAAAGGTAATGCATTATAAGAAGAATCTTTACTTTGAAACTCTGTTCTTTATCTTTTTAACACTATGAAACAGCTTTGTATTCAACTTAAACACTGTTTCAGGGCAAGAGATTGTGTTTTAGACTAAAACTTAATGCTTTATAAGAAGAATCTTTACTTTGAAACTCAGTTCTTTACCTTTTTCACACTATGAAACAGCTTTGTATTCAGCTTAAAGACTGTTTCAGGGCAAGAGATTGTGTTTTAGACTAAAAGGTAATGCATTATAAGAAGAATCTTTACTTTGAAACTGTTCTTTACCTTTTTCACACTATGAAACAGCTTTGTATTCGCTTTACCACTGTTTCAGGGCGAGAGATTGTGTTTTAGACTAAATTTTAATGCTTTATAAGAAGAATCTTTACTTTGAAACTCTGTTCTTTACCTTTTTACCACTATGAAACAGCTTTGTATTCAACTTAAACACTGTTTCAGGGCAAGAGATTGTGTTTTAGACTAAAACTTAATGCTTTATAAGAAGAATCTTTACTTTGAAACTCTGTTCTTTACCTTTTTCACACTATGAAACAGCTTTGTATTCACCTTAAAAACTGTTTCAGGGCAAGAGATTGTGTTTTAGACTAAAACTTAATGCTTTAGTAGAAGAATCTTTACTTTGAAACTCTGTTCTTTACCTTTTTCACACTATGAAACAGCTTTTTATTCAACTTATACACTGTTTCAGGACAAGAGCTTGTGTTTTAGACTAAAAGGTAATGCATTATTAGAAGAATCTTTACTTTGAAAGTCTGTTCTTTACCTTTTTCACACTGAGAAACAGATTTGTATTTGACTTAAACACTGTTTCAGGGCAAGAGATTGTGTTTTAGACTAAAACAATGCTTTATAAGAAGAATCTTCACTTTGAAACTCTGTTCTTTACCTATTTCACACTATGAAACAGCTTTGTATTCACCTTAAACACTGTTTCAGTACAAGAGCTTGTGTTTTAGACTAAAAGGTAATGCATTATTAGAAGAATCTTTACTTTGAAAGTCTGTTCTTTACCTTTTTCACACTGTGAAACAGATTTGTATTTGACTTAAACAATGTTTCAGGGCAAGAGATTGTGTTTTAGACTAAAACAATGCTTTATAAGAAGAATATTTACTTTGAAACTCTGTTCTTTACCTTTTTCACATTATGAAACAGCTTTGTATTCACCTTAAACACTGTTTCAGGGCAAGAGATTGTGTTTTAGATTAAAAGTTAATGCATTTTAAGAAGAATCTTTACTTTGAAACTCTGTTCTTTACCTTTATCACACTATGAAACAGCTTTGTATTCAACTTAAACACTGTTTCAGGGTAAGAGATTGTGTTTTAGACTAAAACAATGCCTTATAAGAAGAATCTTTACTTTGAAACTCTGTTCTTTACCTTTTCCACACTATGAAACAGCTTTGTATTCAACTTAAGCACTGTTTCAGGGCAAGAGATTGTGTTTTAGACTAAAACAATGCTTCAAAAGAAGAATCTTTGCTTTGAAACTGTTCTTTACCTTTTTCACACTATGAAACAGCTTTGTATTCGCTTTAACACTGTTTCAGGGCAAGAGATTGTGTATTAGACTAAAACTTAATGCTTTATAAGAAGAATCTTTACTTTGAAACTCTGTTCTTTACCTTTTTCACACTATGAAACAGCTTTGTATTCACCTTAAACACTGTTTCAGGGCAAGAGATTGTGTTTTAGACTAAAACTTAATGCTTTATAAGAAGAATCTTTACTTTGAAACTCTGTTCTTTACCTTTTTCACACTATGAAACTGCTTTTTATTCAACTTAAACACTGTTTCAGGGCAAGAGATTGTGTTTTAGACTAAAACAATGCATTAAAAGAAGAATCTTTACATTGAAACTCTGTTCTTTACCTTTTTCACACTATGAAACAGCTTTGTATTCATCTTAAACACTGTTTCAGGGCAAGAGATTGTGTTTTAGACTAAAACTTAATGCTTTATAAGCAGAATCTTTACTTTGAAACTCTGTTCTTTATCTTTTTAACACTATGAAACAGCTTTGTATTCAACTTAAACACTGTTTCAGGGCAAGAGATTGTGTTTTAGACTAAAACTTAATGCTTTATAAGAAGAATCTTTACTTTGAAACTCAGTTCTTTACCTTTTTCACACTATGAAACAGCTTTGTATTCACCTTAAACACTGTTTCAGGGCAAGAGATTGTGTTTTAGACTAAAACGATGCTTTATAAGAAGAGTCTTCACTTTGAAACTCTGTTCTTTACCTATTTCACACTATGAAACAGCTTTGTATTCACCTTAAACACTGTTTCAGTACAAGAGCTTGTGTTTTAGACTAAAAGGTAATGCATTATTAGAAGAATCTTTACTTTGAAAATCTGTTCTTTACCTTTTTCACACTGTGAAACAGATTTGTATTTGACTTAAACAATGTTTCAGGGCAAGAGATTGTGTTTTAGACTAAAACAATGCTTTATAAGAAGAATATTTACTTTGAAACTCTGTTCTTTACCTTTTTCACATTATGAAACAGCTTTGTATTCACCTTAAACACTGTTTCAGGGCAAGAGATTGTGTTTTAGACTAAAACAATGCCTTATAAGAAGAATCTTTACTTTGAAACTCTGTTCTTTACCTTTTCCACACTATGAAACAGCTTTGTATTCAACTTAAGCACTGTTTCAGGGCAAGAGATTGTGTTTTAGACTAAAACAATGCTTCAAAAGAAGAATCTTTACTTTGAAACTGTTCTTTACCTTTTTCACACTATGAAACAGCTTTGTATTCGCTTTAACACTGTTTCAGGGCAAGAGATTGTGTATTAGTCTAAAACTTAATGCTTTATAAGAAGAATCTTTACTTTGAAACTCTGTTCTTTACCTTTTTCACACTATGAAACAGCTTTGTATTCACCTTAAACACTGTTTCAGGGCAAGAGATTGTGTTTTAGACTAAAACTTAATGCTTTATAAGAAGAATCTTTACTTTGAAACTCTGTTCTTTACCTTTTTCACACTATGAAACTGCTTTTAATTCAACTTAAACACTGTTTCAGGGCAAGAGATTGTGTTTTAGACTAAAACAATGCATTAAAAGAAGAATCTTTACATTGAAACTCTGTTCTTTACCTTTTTCACACTATGAAACAGCTTTGTATTCACCTTAAACACTGTTTCAGGGCAAGAGATTGTGTTTTAGACTAAAACTTAATGCTTTATAAGCAGAATCTTTACTTTGAAACTCTGTTCTTTATCTTTTTAACACTATGAAACAGCTTTGTATTCAACTTAAACACTGTTTCAGGGCAAGAGATTGTGTTTTAGACTAAAACTTAATGCTTTATAAGAAGAATCTTTACTTTGAAACTCTGTTCTTTACCTTTTTAACACTATGAAACAGCTTTGTATTCAACTTAAACACTGTTTCAGGGCAAGAGATTGTGTTTTAGACTAAAACTTAATGCTTTATAAGAAGAATCTTTACTTTGAAACTGTTCTTTACCTTTTTCACACTATGAAACAGCTTTGTATTCGCTTTACCACTGTTTCAGGGCGAGAGATTGTGTTTTAGACTAAATTTTAATGCTTTATAAGAAGAATCTTTACTTTGAAACTCTGTTCTTTACCTTTTTACCACTATGAA
This sequence comes from Electrophorus electricus, assembly GCF_041902795.1. Taxonomy (NCBI): domain Eukaryota; kingdom Metazoa; phylum Chordata; class Actinopteri; order Gymnotiformes; family Gymnotidae; genus Electrophorus; species Electrophorus electricus. The sequence goes on from NC_137512.1 coordinate 11,030,268, forward strand.
ACAGCTTTGTATTCAACTTAAACACTGTTTCAGGGCAAGAGATTGTGTTTTAGACTAAAACTTAATGCTTTATAAGAAGAATCTTTACTTTGAAACTCTGTTCTTTACCTTTTTCACACTATGAAACAGCTTTGTATTCACCTTAAAAACTGTTTCAGGGCAAGAGATTGTGTTTTAGACTAAAACTTAATGCTTTAGTAGAAGAATCTTTACTTTGAAACTCTGTTCTTTACCTTTTTCACACTATGAAACAGCTTTTTATTCAACTTATACACTGTTTCAGGACAAGAGCTTGTGTTTTAGACTAAAAGGTAATGCATTATTAGAAGAATCTTTACTTTGAAAGTCTGTTCTTTACCTTTTTCACACTGAGAAACAGATTTGTATTTGACTTAAACACTGTTTCAGGGCAAGAGATTGTGTTTTAGACTAAAACAATGCTTTATAAGAAGAATCTTCACTTTGAAACTCTGTTCTTTACCTATTTCACACTATGAAACAGCTTTGTATTCACCTTAAACACTGTTTCAGTACAAGAGCTTGTGTTTTAGACTAAAAGGTAATGCATTATTAGAAGAATCTTTACTTTGAAAGTCTGTTCTTTACCTTTTTCACACTGTGAAACAGATTTGTATTTGACTTAAACAATGTTTCAGGGCAAGAGATTGTGTTTTAGACTAAAACAATGCTTTATAAGAAGAATATTTACTTTGAAACTCTGTTCTTTACCTTTTTCACATTATGAAACAGCTTTGTATTCACCTTAAACACTGTTTCAGGGCAAGAGATTGTGTTTTAGATTAAAAGTTAATGCATTTTAAGAAGAATCTTTACTTTGAAACTCTGTTCTTTACCTTTATCACACTATGAAACAGCTTTGTATTCAACTTAAACACTGTTTCAGGGTAAGAGATTGTGTTTTAGACTAAAACAATGCCTTATAAGAAGAATCTTTACTTTGAAACTCTGTTCTTTACCTTTTCCACACTATGAAACAGCTTTGTATTCAACTTAAGCACTGTTTCAGGGCAAGAGATTGTGTTTTAGACTAAAACAATGCTTCAAAAGAAGAATCTTTGCTTTGAAACTGTTCTTTACCTTTTTCACACTATGAAACAGCTTTGTATTCGCTTTAACACTGTTTCAGGGCAAGAGATTGTGTATTAGACTAAAACTTAATGCTTTATAAGAAGAATCTTTACTTTGAAACTCTGTTCTTTACCTTTTTCACACTATGAAACAGCTTTGTATTCACCTTAAACACTGTTTCAGGGCAAGAGATTGTGTTTTAGACTAAAACTTAATGCTTTATAAGAAGAATCTTTACTTTGAAACTCTGTTCTTTACCTTTTTCACACTATGAAACAGCTTTGTATTCACCTTAAACACTGTTTCAGGGCAAGAGATTGTGTTTTAGACTAAAACTTAATGCTTTATAAGAAGAATCATTACTTTGAAACTCAGTTCTTTACCTTTTTCACACTATGAAACAGCTTTGTATTCAGCTTAAAGACTGTTTCAGGGCAAGAGATTGTGTTTTAGACTAAAAGGTAATGCATTATAAGAAGAATCTTTACTTTGAAACTGTTCTTTACCTTTTTCACACTATGAAACAGCTTTGTATTCGCTTTACCACTGTTTCAGGGCGAGAGATTGTGTTTTAGACTAAATTTTAATGCTTTATAAGAAGAATCTTTACTTTGAAACTCTGTTCTTTACCTTTTTCACACTATGAAACTGCTTTTTATTCAACTTAAACACTGTTTCAGGGCAAGAGATTGTGTTTTAGACTAAAACAATGCATTAAAAGAAGAATCTTTACATTGAAACTCTGTTCTTTACCTTTTTCACACTATGAAACAGCTTTGTATTCATCTTAAACACTGTTTCAGGGCAAGAGATTGTGTTTTAGACTAAAACTTAATGCTTTATAAGCAGAATCTTTACTTTGAAACTCTGTTCTTTATCTTTTTAACACTATGAAACAGCTTTGTATTCAACTTAAACACTGTTTCAGGGCAAGAGATTGTGTTTTAGACTAAAACTTAATGCTTTATAAGAAGAATCTTTACTTTGAAACTCAGTTCTTTACCTTTTTCACACTATGAAACAGCTTTGTATTCACCTTAAACACTGTTTCAGGGCAAGAGATTGTGTTTTAGACTAAAACGATGCTTTATAAGAAGAGTCTTCACTTTGAAACTCTGTTCTTTACCTATTTCACACTATGAAACAGCTTTGTATTCACCTTAAACACTGTTTCAGTACAAGAGCTTGTGTTTTAGACTAAAAGGTAATGCATTATTAGAAGAATCTTTACTTTGAAAATCTGTTCTTTACCTTTTTCACACTGTGAAACAGATTTGTATTTGACTTAAACAATGTTTCAGGGCAAGAGATTGTGTTTTAGACTAAAACAATGCTTTATAAGAAGAATATTTACTTTGAAACTCTGTTCTTTACCTTTTTCACATTATGAAACAGCTTTGTATTCACCTTAAACACTGTTTCAGGGCAAGAGATTGTGTTTTAGACTAAAACAATGCCTTATAAGAAGAATCTTTACTTTGAAACTCTGTTCTTTACCTTTTCCACACTATGAAACAGCTTTGTATTCAACTTAAGCACTGTTTCAGGGCAAGAGATTGTGTTTTAGACTAAAACAATGCTTCAAAAGAAGAATCTTTACTTTGAAACTGTTCTTTACCTTTTTCACACTATGAAACAGCTTTGTATTCGCTTTAACACTGTTTCAGGGCAAGAGATTGTGTATTAGTCTAAAACTTAATGCTTTATAAGAAGAATCTTTACTTTGAAACTCTGTTCTTTACCTTTTTCACACTATGAAACAGCTTTGTATTCACCTTAAACACTGTTTCAGGGCAAGAGATTGTGTTTTAGACTAAAACAATGCATTAAAAGAAGAATCTTTACATTGAAACTCTGTTCTTTACCTTTTTCACACTATGAAACAGCTTTGTATTCACCTTAAACACTGTTTCAGGGCAAGAGATTGTGTTTTAGACTAAAACTTAATGCTTTATAAGCAGAATCTTTACTTTGAAACTCTGTTCTTTATCTTTTTAACACTATGAAACAGCTTTGTATTCAACTTAAACACTGTTTCAGGGCAAGAGATTGTGTTTTAGACTAAAACTTAATGCTTTATAAGAAGAATCTTTACTTTGAAACTCTGTTCTTTACCTTTTTAACACTATGAAACAGCTTTGTATTCAACTTAAACACTGTTTCAGGGCAAGAGATTGTGTTTTAGACTAAAACTTAATGCTTTATAAGAAGAATCTTTACTTTGAAACTCTGTTCTTTACCTTTTTCACACTATGAAACAGCTTTGTATTCACCTTAAACACTGTTTCAGGGCAAGAGATTGTGTTTTAGACTAAAACTTAATGCTTTATAAGAAGAATCTTTACTTTGAAACTCTGTTCTTTACCTTTTTCACACTATGAAACAGCTTTTTTATTCAACTTAAACACTGTTTCAGGGCAAGAGATTGTGTTTTAGACTAAAACAATGCATTAAAAGAAGAATCTTTACATTGAAACTCTGTTCTTTACCTTTTTCACACTATGAAACAGCTTTGTATTCACCTTAAACACTGTTTCAGGGCAAGAGATTGTGTTTTAGACTAAAAGGTAATGCATTATAAGAAGAATCTTTACTTTGAAACTCTGTTCTTTATCTTTTTAACACTATGAAACAGCTTTGTATTCAACTTAAACACTGTTTCAGGGCAAGAGATTGTGTTTTAGACTAAAACTTAATGCTTTATAAGAAGAATCTTTACTTTGAAACTCAGTTCTTTACCTTTTTCACACTATGAAACAGCTTTGTATTCAGCTTAAAGACTGTTTCAGGGCAAGAGATTGTGTTTTAGACTAAAAGGTAATGCATTATAAGAAGAATCTTTACTTTGAAACTGTTCTTTACCTTTTTCACACTATGAAACAGCTTTGTATTCGCTTTACCACTGTTTCAGGGCGAGAGATTGTGTTTTAGACTAAAACAATGCTTTATAAGAAGAATCTTCACTTTGAAACTCTGTTCTTTACCTATTTCACACTATGAAACAGCTTTGTATTCACCTTAAACACTGTTTCAGTACAAGAGCTTGTGTTTTAGACTAAAAGGTAATGCATTATTAGAAGAATCTTTACTTTGAAAGTCTGTTCTTTACCTTTTTCACACTGTGAAACAGATTTGTATTTGACTTAAACAATGTTTCAGGGCAAGAGATTGTGTTTTAGACTAAAACAATGCTTTATAAGAAGAATATTTACTTTGAAACTCTGTTCTTTACCTTTTTCACATTATGAAACAGCTTTGTATTCACCTTAAACACTGTTTCAGGGCAAGAGATTGTGTTTTAGATTAAAAGTTAATGCATTTTAAGAAGAATCTTTACTTTGAAACTCTGTTCTTTACCTTTATCACACTATGAAACAGCTTTGTATTCAACTTAAACACTGTTTCAGGGTAAGAGATTGTGTTTTAGACTAAAACAATGCCTTATAAGAAGAATCTTTACTTTGAAACTCTGTTCTTTACCTTTTCCACACTATGAAACAGCTTTGTATTCAACTTAAGCACTGTTTCAGGGCAAGAGATTGTGTTTTAGACTAAAACAATGCTTCAAAAGAAGAATCTTTACTTTGAAACTGTTCTTTACCTTTTTCACACTATGAAACAGCTTTGTATTCGCTTTAACACTGTTTCAGGGCAAGAGATTGTGTATTAGACTAAAACTTAATGCTTTATAAGAAGAATCTTTACTTTGAAACTCTGTTCTTTACCTTTTTCACACTATGAAACAGCTTTGTATTCACCTTAAACACTGTTTCAGGGCAAGAGATTGTGTTTTAGACTAAAACTTAATGCTTTATAAGAAGAATCTTTACTTTGAAACTCTGTTCTTTACCTTTTTCACACTATGAAACTGCTTTTTATTCAACTTAAACACTGTTTCAGGGCAAGAGATTGTGTTTTAGACTAAAACAATGCATTAAAAGAAGAATCTTTACATTGAAACTCTGTTCTTTACCTTTTTCACACTATGAAACAGCTTTGTATTCATCTTAAACACTGTTTCAGGGCAAGAGATTGTGTTTTAGACTAAAACTTAATGCTTTATAAGCAGAATCTTTACTTTGAAACTCTGTTCTTTATCTTTTTAACACTATGAAACAGCTTTGTATTCAACTTAAACACTGTTTCAGGGCAAGAGATTGTGTTTTAGACTAAAACTTAATGCTTTATAAGAAGAATCTTTACTTTGAAACTCAGTTCTTTACCTTTTTCACACTATGAAACAGCTTTGTATTCACCTTAAACACTGTTTCAGGGCAAGAGATTGTGTTTTAGACTAAAACGATGCTTTATAAGAAGAGTCTTCACTTTGAAACTCTGTTCTTTACCTATTTCACACTATGAAACAGCTTTGTATTCACCTTAAACACTGTTTCAGTACAAGAGCTTGTGTTTTAGACTAAAAGGTAATGCATTATTAGAAGAATCTTTACTTTGAAAATCTGTTCTTTACCTTTTTCACACTGTGAAACAGATTTGTATTTGACTTAAACAATGTTTCAGGGCAAGAGATTGTGTTTTAGACTAAAACAATGCTTTATAAGAAGAATATTTACTTTGAAACTCTGTTCTTTACCTTTTTCACATTATGAAACAGCTTTGTATTCACCTTAAACACTGTTTCAGGGCAAGAGATTGTGTTTTAGATTAAAAGGTAATGCATTTTAAGAAGAATCTTTACTTTGAAACTCTGTTCTTTACCTTTATCACACTATGAAACAGCTTTGTATTCAACTTAAACACTGTTTCAGGGCAAGAGATTGTGTTTTAGACTAAAACAATGCCTTATAAGAAGAATCTTTACTTTGAAACTCTGTTCTTTACCTTTTCCACACTATGAAACAGCTTTGTATTCAACTTAAGCACTGTTTCAGGGCAAGAGATTGTGTTTTAGACTAAAACAATGCTTCAAAAGAAGAATCTTTACTTTGAAACTGTTCTTTACCTTTTTCACACTATGAAACAGCTTTGTATTCGCTTTAACACTGTTTCAGGGCAAGAGATTGTGTATTAGTCTAAAACTTAATGCTTTATAAGAAGAATCTTTACTTTGAAACTCTGTTCTTTACCTTTTTCACACTATGAAACAGCTTTGTATTCACCTTAAACACTGTTTCAGGGCAAGAGATTGTGTTTTAGACTAAAACTTAATGCTTTATAAGAAGAATCTTTACTTTGAAACTCTGTTCTTTACCTTTTTCACACTATGAAACTGCTTTTAATTCAACTTAAACACTGTTTCAGGGCAAGAGATTGTGTTTTAGACTAAAACAATGCATTAAAAGAAGAATCTTTACATTGAAACTCTGTTCTTTACCTTTTTCACACTATGAAACAGCTTTGTATTCACCTTAAACACTGTTTCAGGGCAAGAGATTGTGTTTTAGACTAAAACTTAATGCTTTATAAGCAGAATCTTTACTTTGAAACTCTGTTCTTTATCTTTTTAACACTATGAAACAGCTTTGTATTCAACTTAAACACTGTTTCAGGGCAAGAGATTGTGTTTTAGACTAAAACTTAATGCTTTATAAGAAGAATCTTTACTTTGAAACTCTGTTCTTTACCTTTTTCACACTATGAAACAGCTTTGTATTCAACTTAAACACTGTTTCAGGGCAAGAGATTGTGTTTTAGACTAAAACTTAATGCTTTATAAGAAGAATCTTTACTTTGAAACTCTGTTCTTTACCTTTTTCACACTATGAAACAGCTTTGTATTCACCTTAAACACTGTTTCAGGGCAAGAGATTGTGTTTTAGACTAAAACTTAATGCTTTATAAGAAGAATCTTTACTTTGAAACTCTGTTCTTTACCTTTTTCACACTATGAAACAGCTTTTTTATTCAACTTAAACACTGTTTCAGGGCAAGAGATTGTGTTTTAGACTAAAACAATGCATTAAAAGAAGAATCTTTACATTGAAACTCTGTTCTTTACCTTTTTCACACTATGAAACAGCTTTGTATTCACCTTAAACACTGTTTCAGGGCAAGAGATTGTGTTTTAGACTAAAAGGTAATGCATTATAAGAAGAATCTTTACTTTGAAACTCTGTTCTTTATCTTTTTAACACTATGAAACAGCTTTGTATTCAACTTAAACACTGTTTCAGGGCAAGAGATTGTGTTTTAGACTAAAACTTAATGCTTTATAAGAAGAATCTTTACTTTGAAACTCAGTTCTTTACCTTTTTCACACTATGAAACAGCTTTGTATTCAGCTTAAAGACTGTTTCAGGGCAAGAGATTGTGTTTTAGACTAAAAGGTAATGCATTATAAGAAGAATCTTTACTTTGAAACTGTTCTTTACCTTTTTCACACTATGAAACAGCTTTGTATTCGCTTTACCACTGTTTCAGGGCGAGAGATTGTGTTTTAGACTAAATTTTAATGCTTTATAAGAAGAATCTTTACTTTGAAACTCTGTTCTTTACCTTTTCCACACTATGAAACAGCTTTGTATTCAACTTAAGCACTGTTTCAGGGCAAGAGATTGTGTTTTAGACTAAAACAATGCTTCAAAAGAAGAATCTTTACTTTGAAACTGTTCTTTACCTTTTTCACACTATGAAACAGCTTTGTATTCGCTTTAACACTGTTTCAGGGCAAGAGATTGTGTATTAGACTAAAACTTAATGCTTTATAAGAAGAATCTTTACTTTGAAACTCTGTTCTTTACCTTTTTCACACTATGAAACAGCTTTGTATTCACCTTAAACACTGTTTCAGGGCAAGAGATTGTGTTTTAGACTAAAACTTAATGCTTTATAAGAAGAATCTTTACTTTGAAACTCTGTTCTTTACCTTTTTCACACTATGAAACTGCTTTTTATTCAACTTAAACACTGTTTCAGGGCAAGAGATTGTGTTTTAGACTAAAACAATGCATTAAAAGAAGAATCTTTACATTGAAACTCTGTTCTTTACCTTTTTCACACTATGAAACAGCTTTGTATTCATCTTAAACACTGTTTCAGGGCAAGAGATTGTGTTTTAGACTAAAACTTAATGCTTTATAAGCAGAATCTTTACTTTGAAACTCTGTTCTTTATCTTTTTAACACTATGAAACAGCTTTGTATTCAACTTAAACACTGTTTCAGGGCAAGAGATTGTGTTTTAGACTAAAACTTAATGCTTTATAAGAAGAATCTTTACTTTGAAACTCAGTTCTTTACCTTTTTCACACTATGAAACAGCTTTGTATTCACCTTAAACACTGTTTCAGGGCAAGAGATTGTGTTTTAGACTAAAACGATGCTTTATAAGAAGAGTCTTCACTTTGAAACTCTGTTCTTTACCTATTTCACACTATGAAACAGCTTTGTATTCACCTTAAACACTGTTTCAGTACAAGAGCTTGTGTTTTAGACTAAAAGGTAATGCATTATTAGAAGAATCTTTACTTTGAAAATCTGTTCTTTACCTTTTTCACACTGTGAAACAGATTTGTATTTGACTTAAACAATGTTTCAGGGCAAGAGATTGTGTTTTAGACTAAAACAATGCTTTATAAGAAGAATATTTACTTTGAAACTCTGTTCTTTACCTTTTTCACATTATGAAACAGCTTTGTATTCACCTTAAACACTGTTTCAGGGCAAGAGATTGTGTTTTAGATTAAAAGGTAATGCATTTTAAGAAGAATCTTTACTTTGAAACTCTGTTCTTTACCTTTATCACACTATGAAACAGCTTTGTATTCAACTTAAACACTGTTTCAGGGCAAGAGATTGTGTTTTAGACTAAAACAATGCCTTATAAGAAGAATCTTTACTTTGAAACTCTGTTCTTTACCTTTTCCACACTATGAAACAGCTTTGTATTCAACTTAAGCACTGTTTCAGGGCAAGAGATTGTGTTTTAGACTAAAACAATGCTTCAAAAGAAGAATCTTTACTTTGAAACTGTTCTTTACCTTTTTCACACTATGAAACAGCTTTGTATTCGCTTTAACACTGTTTCAGGGCAAGAGATTGTGTATTAGTCTAAAACTTAATGCTTTATAAGAAGAATCTTTACTTTGAAACTCTGTTCTTTACCTTTTTCACACTATGAAACAGCTTTGTATTCACCTTAAACACTGTTTCAGGGCAAGAGATTGTGTTTTAGACTAAAACTTAATGCTTTATAAGAAGAATCTTTACTTTGAAACTCTGTTCTTTACCTTTTTCACACTATGAAACTGCTTTTAATTCAACTTAAACACTGTTTCAGGGCAAGAGATTGTGTTTTAGACTAAAACAATGCATTAAAAGAAGAATCTTTACATTGAAACTCTGTTCTTTACCTTTTTCACACTATGAAACAGCTTTGTATTCACCTTAAACACTGTTTCAGGGCAAGAGATTGTGTTTTAGACTAAAACTTAATGCTTTATAAGCAGAATCTTTACTTTGAAACTCTGTTCTTTATCTTTTTAACACTATGAAACAGCTTTGTATTCAACTTAAACACTGTTTCAGGGCAAGAGATTGTGTTTTAGACTAAAACTTAATGCTTTATAAGAAGAATCTTTACTTTGAAACTCTGTTCTTTACCTTTTTCACACTATGAAACAGCTTTGTATTCAACTTAAACACTGTTTCAGGGCAAGAGATTGTGTTTTAGACTAAAACTTAATGCTTTATAAGAAGAATCTTTACTTTGAAACTCTGTTCTTTACCTTTTTCACACTATGAAACAGCTTTGTATTCACCTTAAACACTGTTTCAGGGCAAGAGATTGTGTTTTAGACTAAAACTTAATGCTTTATAAGAAGAATCTTTACTTTGAAACTCTGTTCTTTACCTTTTTCACACTATGAAACAGCTTTTTTATTCAACTTAAACACTGTTTCAGGGCAAGAGATTGTGTTTTAGACTAAAACAATGCATTAAAAGAAGAATCTTTACATTGAAACTCTGTTCTTTACCTTTTTCACACTATGAAACAGCTTTGTATTCACCTTAAACACTGTTTCAGGGCAAGAGATTGTGTTTTAGACTAAAAGGTAATGCATTATAAGAAGAATCTTTACTTTGAAACTCTGTTCTTTATCTTTTTAACACTATGAAACAGCTTTGTATTCAACTTAAACACTGTTTCAGGGCAAGAGATTGTGTTTTAGACTAAAACTTAATGCTTTATAAGAAGAATCTTTACTTTGAAACTCAGTTCTTTACCTTTTTCACACTATGAAACAGCTTTGTATTCAGCTTAAAGACTGTTTCAGGGCAAGAGATTGTGTTTTAGACTAAAAGGTAATGCATTATAAGAAGAATCTTTACTTTGAAACTGTTCTTTACCTTTTTCACACTATGAAACAGCTTTGTATTCGCTTTACCACTGTTTCAGGGCGAGAGATTGTGTTTTAGACTAAATTTTAATGCTTTATAAGAAGAATCTTTACTTTGAAACTCTGTTCTTTACCTTTTTACCACTATGAAACAGCTTTGTATTCAACTTAAACACTGTTTCAGGGCAAGAGATTGTGTTTTAGACTAAAACTTAATGCTTTATAAGAAGAATCTTTACTTTGAAACTCTGTTCTTTACCTTTTTCACACTATGAAACAGCTTTGTATTCACCTTAAAAACTGTTTCAGGGCAAGAGATTGTGTTTTAGACTAAAACTTAATGCTTTATTAGAAGAATCTTTACTTTGAAACTCTGTTCTTTACCTTTTTCACACTATGAAACAGCTTTTTATTCAACTTATACACTGTTTCAGGACAAGAGCTTGTGTTTTAGACTAAAAGGTAATGCATTATTAGAAGAATCTTTACTTTGAAAGTCTGTTCTTTACCTTTTTCACACTGAGAAACAGATTTGTATTTGACTTAAACACTGTTTCAGGGCAAGAGATTGTGTTTTAGACTAAAACAATGCTTTATAAGAAGAATCTTCACTTTGAAACTCTGTTCTTTACCTATTTCACACTATGAAACAGCTTTGTATTCACCTTAAACACTGTTTCAGTACAAGAGCTTGTGTTTTAGACTAAAAGGTAATGCATTATTAGAAGAATCTTTACTTTGAAAGTCTGTTCTTTACCTTTTTCACACTGTGAAACAGATTTGTATTTGACTTAAACAATGTTTCAGGGCAAGAGATTGTGTTTTAGACTAAAACAATGCTTTATAAGAAGAATATTTACTTTGAAACTCTGTTCTTTACCTTTTTCACATTATGAAACAGCTTTGTATTCACCTTAAACACTGTTTCAGGGCAAGAGATTGTGTTTTAGATTAAAAGTTAATGCATTTTAAGAAGAATCTTTACTTTGAAACTCTGTTCTTTACCTTTATCACACTATGAAACAGCTTTGTATTCAACTTAAACACTGTTTCAGGGTAAGAGATTGTGTTTTAGACTAAAACAATGCCTTATAAGAAGAATCTTTACTTTGAAACTCTGTTCTTTACCTTTTCCACACTATGAAACAGCTTTGTATTCAACTTAAGCACTGTTTCAGGGCAAGAGATTGTGTTTTAGACTAAAACAATGCTTCAAAAGAAGAATCTTTGCTTTGAAACTGTTCTTTACCTTTTTCACACTATGAAACAGCTTTGTATTCGCTTTAACACTGTTTCAGGGCAAGAGATTGTGTATTAGACTAAAACTTAATGCTTTATAAGAAGAATCTTTACTTTGAAACTCTGTTCTTTACCTTTTTCACACTATGAAACAGCTTTGTATTCACCTTAAACACTGTTTCAGGGCAAGAGATTGTGTTTTAGACTAAAACTTAATGCTTTATAAGAAGAATCTTTACTTTGAAACTCTGTTCTTTACCTTTTTCACACTATGAAACTGCTTTTTATTCAACTTAAACACTGTTTCAGGGCAAGAGATTGTGTTTTAGACTAAAACAATGCATTAAAAGAAGAATCTTTACATTGAAACTCTGTTCTTTACCTTTTTCACACTATGAAACAGCTTTGTATTCATCTTAAACACTGTTTCAGGGCAAGAGATTGTGTTTTAGACTAAAACTTAATGCTTTATAAGCAGAATCTTTACTTTGAAACTCTGTTCTTTATCTTTTTAACACTATGAAACAGCTTTGTATTCAACTTAAACACTGTTTCAGGGCAAGAGATTGTGTTTTAGACTAAAACTTAATGCTTTATAAGAAGAATCTTTACTTTGAAACTCAGTTCTTTACCTTTTTCACACTATGAAACAGCTTTGTATTCACCTTAAACACTGTTTCAGGGCAAGAGATTGTGTTTTAGACTAAAACGATGCTTTATAAGAAGAGTCTTCACTTTGAAACTCTGTTCTTTACCTATTTCACACTATGAAACAGCTTTGTATTCACCTTAAACACTGTTTCAGTACAAGAGCTTGTGTTTTAGACTAAAAGGTAATGCATTATTAGAAGAATCTTTACTTTGAAAATCTGTTCTTTACCTTTTTCACACTGTGAAACAGATTTGTATTTGACTTAAACAATGTTTCAGGGCAAGAGATTGTGTTTTAGACTAAAACAATGCTTTATAAGAAGAATATTTACTTTGAAACTCTGTTCTTTACCTTTTTCACATTATGAAACAGCTTTGTATTCACCTTAAACACTGTTTCAGGGCAAGAGATTGTGTTTTAGACTAAAACAATGCCTTATAAGAAGAATCTTTACTTTGAAACTCTGTTCTTTACCTTTTCCACACTATGAAACAGCTTTGTATTCAACTTAAGCACTGTTTCAGGGCAAGAGATTGTGTTTTAGACTAAAACAATGCTTCAAAAGAAGAATCTTTACTTTGAAACTGTTCTTTACCTTTTTCACACTATGAAACAGCTTTGTATTCGCTTTAACACTGTTTCAGGGCAAGAGATTGTGTATTAGTCTAAAACTTAATGCTTTATAAGAAGAATCTTTACTTTGAAACTCTGTTCTTTACCTTTTTCACACTATGAAACAGCTTTGTATTCACCTTAAACACTGTTTCAGGGCAAGAGATTGTGTTTTAGACTAAAACTTAATGCTTTATAAGAAGAATCTTTACTTTGAAACTCTGTTCTTTACCTTTTTCACACTATGAAACTGCTTTTAATTCAACTTAAACACTGTTTCAGGGCAAGAGATTGTGTTTTAGACTAAAACAATGCATTAAAAGAAGAATCTTTACATTGAAACTCTGTTCTTTACCTTTTTCACACTATGAAACAGCTTTGTATTCACCTTAAACACTGTTTCAGGGCAAGAGATTGTGTTTTAGACTAAAACTTAATGCTTTATAAGCAGAATCTTTACTTTGAAACTCTGTTCTTTATCTTTTTAACACTATGAAACAGCTTTGTATTCAACTTAAACACTGTTTCAGGGCAAGAGATTGTGTTTTAGACTAAAACTTAATGCTTTATAAGAAGAATCTTTACTTTGAAACTCTGTTCTTTACCTTTTTCACACTATGAAACAGCTTTGTATTCAACTTAAACACTGTTTCAGGGCAAGAGATTGTGTTTTAGACTAAAACTTAATGCTTTATAAGAAGAATCTTTACTTTGAAACTCTGTTCTTTACCTTTTTCACACTATGAAACAGCTTTGTATTCACCTTAAACACTGTTTCAGGGCAAGAGATTGTGTTTTAGACTAAAACTTAATGCTTTATAAGAAGAATCTTTACTTTGAAACTCTGTTCTTTACCTTTTTCACACTATGAAACAGCTTTTTTATTCAACTTAAACACTGTTTCAGGGCAAGAGATTGTGTTTTAGACTAAAACAATGCATTAAAAGAAGAATCTTTACATTGAAACTCTGTTCTTTACCTTTTTCACACTATGAAACAGCTTTGTATTCACCTTAAACACTGTTTCAGGGCAAGAGATTGTGTTTTAGACTAAAAGGTAATGCATTATAAGAAGATTCTTTACTTTGAAACTCTGTTCTTTATCTTTTTAACACTATGAAACAGCTTTGTATTCAACTTAAACACTGTTTCAGGGCAAGAGATTGTGTTTTAGACTAAAACTTAATGCTTTATAAGAAGAATCTTTACTTTGAAACTCAGTTCTTTACCTTTTTCACACTATGAAACAGCTTTGTATTCAGCTTAAAGACTGTTTCAGGGCAAGAGATTGTGTTTTAGACTAAAAGGTAATGCATTATAAGAAGAATCTTTACTTTGAAACTGTTCTTTACCTTTTTCACACTATGAAACAGCTTTGTATTCGCTTTACCACTGTTTCAGGGCGAGAGATTGTGTTTTAGACTAAATTTTAATGCTTTATAAGAAGAATCTTTACTTTGAAACTCTGTTCTTTACCTTTTTACCACTATGAAACAGCTTTGTATTCAACTTAAACACTGTTTCAGGGCAAGAGATTGTGTTTTAGACTAAAACTTAATGCTTTATAAGAAGAATCTTTACTTTGAAACTCTGTTCTTTACCTTTTTCACACTATGAAACAGCTTTGTATTCACCTTAAAAACTGTTTCAGGGCAAGAGATTGTGTTTTAGACTAAAACTTAATGCTTTAGTAGAAGAATCTTTACTTTGAAACTCTGTTCTTTACCTTTTTCACACTATGAAACAGCTTTTTATTCAACTTATACACTGTTTCAGGACAAGAGCTTGTGTTTTAGACTAAAAGGTAATGCATTATTAGAAGAATCTTTACTTTGAAAGTCTGTTCTTTACCTTTTTCACACTGAGAAACAGATTTGTATTTGACTTAAACACTGTTTCAGGGCAAGAGATTGTGTTTTAGACTAAAACAATGCTTTATAAGAAGAATCTTCACTTTGAAACTCTGTTCTTTACCTATTTCACACTATGAAACAGCTTTGTATTCACCTTAAACACTGTTTCAGTACAAGAGCTTGTGTTTTAGACTAAAAGGTAATGCATTATTAGAAGAATCTTTACTTTGAAAGTCTGTTCTTTACCTTTTTCACACTGTGAAACAGATTTGTATTTGACTTAAACAATGTTTCAGGGCAAGAGATTGTGTTTTAGACTAAAACAATGCTTTATAAGAAGAATATTTACTTTGAAACTCTGTTCTTTACCTTTTTCACATTATGAAACAGCTTTGTATTCACCTTAAACACTGTTTCAGGGCAAGAGATTGTGTTTTAGACTAAAACTTAATGCTTTATAAGAAGAATCTTTACTTTGAAACTCTGTTCTTTACCTTTTTCACACTATGAAACAGCTTTTTTATTCAACTTAAACACTGTTTCAGGGCAAGAGATTGTGTTTTAGACTAAAACAATGCTTTATAAGAAGAGTCTTCACTTTGAAACTCTGTTCTTTACCTATTTCACACTATGAAACAGCTTTGTATTCACCTTAAACACTGTTTCAGTACAAGAGCTTGTGTTTTAGACTAAAAGGTAATGCATTATTAGAAGAATCTTTACTTTGAAAGTCTGTTCTTTACCTTTTTCACACTGTGAAACAGCTTTTTATTCAACTTAAACACTGTTTCAGGGTAAGAGATTGTGTTTTAGACTAAAACAATGCTTCAAAAGAAGAATCTTTACTTTGAAACTCTGTTCTTTACCTTTTTCACACTATGAAACAGCTTTTTATTCAACTTAAACACTGTTTCAGGGCAAGAGATTGTATTTTAGACTAAAACAATGCATTAAAAGAAGAATCTTTACATTGAAACTCTGTTCTTTACCTTTTTCACACTGTGAAACAGAATTGTATTCACCTTAAACACTGTTTCAGGACAAGAGATTGTGTTTTAGAATAAAAGGTAATGCATTATAAGAAGAATCATTACTTTGAAACTCTTCTTTACCTGTTTCACACTATGAAACAGCTTTGTATTCGACTTAAACACTGTTTCAGGGCAAGAGATTGTGTTTTAGACTAAAACAATGCTTTATAAGAAGAATCTTTACTTTGAAACTGTTCTTTACCTTTTTCACACTATGAAACAGCTTTGTATTCGCTTTAACACTGTTTCAGGGCGAGAGATTGTGTTTTAGACTAAATTTTAATGCTTTATAAGAAGAATCTTTAATTTGAAACTCTGTTCTTTACCTTTTTAACACTATGAAACAGCTTTGTATTCAACTTAAACACTGTTTCAGGGCAAGAGATTGTGTTTTAGACTAAAACTTAATGCTTTATAAGAAGAATCTTTACTTTGAAACTCTGTTCTTTACCTTTTTCACACTATGAAACAGCTTTGTATTCACCTTAAACACTGTTTCAGGGCAAGAGATTGTGTTTTAGACTAAAACTTAATGCTTTATAAGAAGAATCTTTACTTTGAAACTCTGTTCTTTACCTTTTTCACACTATGAAACAGCTTTTTTATTCAACTTAAACACTGTTTCAGGGCAAGAGATTGTGTTTTAGACTAAAACAATGCATTAAAAGAAGAATCTTTACATTGAAACTCTGTTCTTTACCTTTTTCACACTATGAAACAGCTTTGTATTCACCTTAAACACTGTTTCAGGGCAAGAGATTGTGTTTTAGACTAAAAGGTAATGCATTATAAGAAGAATCTTTACTTTGAAACTGTTCTTTACCTTTTTCACACTATGAAACAGCTTTGTATTCGCTTTACCACTGTTTCAGGGCGAGAGATTGTGTTTTAGACTAAATTTTAATGCTTTATAAGAAGAATCTTTACTTTGAAACTCTGTTCTTTACCTTTTTACCAATATGAAACAGCTTTGTATTCAACTTAAACACTGTTTCAGGGCAAGAGATTGTGTTTTAGACTAAAACTTAATGCTTTATAAGAAGAATCTTTACTTTGAAACTCTGTTCTTTACCTTTTTCACACTATGAAACAGCTTTGTATTCACCTTAAAAACTGTTTCAGGGCAAGAGATTGTGTTTTAGACTAAAACTTAATGCTTTAGTAGAAGAATCTTTACTTTGAAACTCTGTTCTTTACCTTTTTCACACTATGAAACAGCTTTTTATTCAACTTATACACTGTTTCAGGGCAAGAGATTGTGTTTTAGACTAAAACAATGCATTAAAAGAAGAATCTTTACATTGAAACTCTGTTCTTTACCTTTTTCACATTATGAAACAGCTTTGTATTCAGCTTAAACACTGTTTCAGGGCAAGAGATTGTGTTTTAGACTAAAAGGTAATGCATTATAAGAAGAATCTTTACTTTGAAACTGTTCTTTACCTTTTCCACACTTTGAAACAGCTTTGTATTCGCCTTAAACACTGTTTCAGGACAAGAGATTGTGTTTTAGACTAAAACGATGCTTTATAAGAAAAGTCTTCACTTTGAAACTCTGTTCTTTACCTATTTCACACTATGAAACAGCTTTGTATTCACCTTAAACACTGTTTCAGGACAAGAGCTTGTGTTTTAGACTAAAAGGTAATGCATTATTAGAAGAATCTTTACTTTGAAAGTCTGTTCTTTACCTTTTTCACACTGAGAAACAGATTTGTATTTGACTTAAACACTGTTTCAGGGCAAGAGATTGTGTTTTAGACTAAAACAATGCTTTATAAGAAGAATCTTCACTTTGAAACTCTGTTCTTTACCTATTTCACACTATGAAACAGCTTTGTATTCACCTTAAACACTGTTTCAGTACAAGAGCTTGTGTTTTAGACTAAAAGGTAATGCATTATTAGAAGAATCTTTACTTTGAAAGTCTGTTCTTTACCTTTTTCACACTGTGAAACAGATTTGTATTTGACTTAAACAATGTTTCAGGGCAAGAGATTGTGTTTTAGACTAAAACAATGCTTTATAAGAAGAATATTTACTTTGAAACTCTGTTCTTTACCTTTTTCACATTATGAAACAGCTTTGTATTCACCTTAAACACTGTTTCAGGGCAAGAGATTGTGTTTTAGATTAAAAGTTAATGCATTTTAAGAAGAATCTTTACTTTGAAACTCTGTTCTTTACCTTTTCCACACTATGAAACAGCTTTTTTATTCAACTTAAACACTGTTTCAGGGCAAGAGATTGTGTTTTAGACTAAAACAATGCATTAAAAGAAGAATCTTTACATTGAAACTCTGTTCTTTACCTTTTTCACACTATGAAACAGCTTTGTATTCACCTTAAACACTGTTTCAGGGCAAGAGATTGTGTTTTAGACTAAAAGGTAATGCATTATAAGAAGAATCTTTACTTTGAAACTGTTCTTTACCTTTTTCACACTATGAAACAGCTTTGTATTCGCTTTACCACTGTTTCAGGGCGAGAGATTGTGTTTTAGACTAAATTTTAATGCTTTATAAGAAGAATCTTTACTTTGAAACTCTGTTCTTTACCTTTTTACCAATATGAAACAGCTTTGTATTCAACTTAAACACTGTTTCAGGGCAAGAGATTGTGTTTTAGACTAAAACTTAATGCTTTATAAGAAGAATCTTTACTTTGAAACTCTGTTCTTTACCTTTTTCACACTATGAAACAGCTTTGTATTCACCTTAAAAACTGTTTCAGGGCAAGAGATTGTGTTTTAGACTAAAACTTAATGCTTTAGTAGAAGAATCTTTACTTTGAAACTCTGTTCTTTACCTTTTTCACACTATGAAACAGCTTTTTATTCAACTTATACACTGTTTCAGGGCAAGAGATTGTGTTTTAGACTAAAACAATGCATTAAAAGAAGAATCTTTACATTGAAACTCTGTTCTTTACCTTTTTCACATTATGAAACAGCTTTGTATTCAGCTTAAACACTGTTTCAGGGCAAGAGATTGTGTTTTAGACTAAAAGGTAATGCATTATAAGAAGAATCTTTACTTTGAAACTGTTCTTTACCTTTTCCACACTATGAAACAGCTTTGTATTCGCCTTAAACACTGTTTCAGGACAAGAGATTGTGTTTTAGACTAAAACGATGCTTTATAAGAAAAGTCTTCACTTTGAAACTCTGTTCTTTACCTATTTCACACTATGAAACAGCTTTGTATTCACCTTAAACACTGTTTCAGGACAAGAGCTTGTGTTTTAGACTAAAAGGTAATGCATTATTAGAAGAATCTTTACTTTGAAAGTCTGTTCTTTACCTTTTTCACACTGAGAAACAGATTTGTATTTGACTTAAACACTGTTTCAGGGCAAGAGATTGTGTTTTAGACTAAAACAATGCTTTATAAGAAGAATCTTCACTTTGAAACTCTGTTCTTTACCTATTTCACACTATGAAACAGCTTTGTATTCACCTTAAACACTGTTTCAGTACAAGAGCTTGTGTTTTAGACTAAAAGGTAATGCATTATTAGAAGAATCTTTACTTTGAAAGTCTGTTCTTTACCTTTTTCACACTGTGAAACAGATTTGTATTTGACTTAAACAATGTTTCAGGGCAAGAGATTGTGTTTTAGACTAAAACAATGCTTTATAAGAAGAATATTTACTTTGAAACTCTGTTCTTTACCTTTTTCACATTATGAAACAGCTTTGTATTCACCTTAAACACTGTTTCAGGGCAAGAGATTGTGTTTTAGATTAAAAGTTAATGCATTTTAAGAAGAATCTTTACTTTGAAACTCTGTTCTTTACCTTTTCCACACTATGAAACAGCTTTGTATTCAACTTAAGCACTGTTTCAGGGCAAGAGATTGTGTTTTAGACTAAAACAATGCTTCAAAAGAAGAATCTTTACTTTGAAACTCAGTTCTTTACCTTTTTCACACTATGAAACAGCTTTGTATTCGCTTTAACACTGTTTCAGGGCAAGAGATTGTGTATTAGACTAAAACTTAATGCTTTATAAGAAGAATCTTTACTTTGAAACTCTGTTCTTTACCTTTTTCACACTATGAAACAGCTTTGTATTCACCTTAAACACTGTTTCAGGGCAAGAGATTGTGTTTTAGACTAAAACTTAATGCTTTATAAGAAGAATCTTTACTTTGAAACTCTGTTCTTTACCTTTTTCACACTATGAAACTGCTTTTTATTCAACTTAAACACTGTTTCAGGGCAAGAGATTGTGTTTTAGACTAAAACAATGCATTAAAAGAAGAATCTTTACATTGAAACTCTGTTCTTTACCTTTTTCACACTATGAAACAGCTTTGTATTCACCTTAAACACTGTTTCAGGGCAAGAGATTGTGTTTTAGACTAAAACTTAATGCTTTATAAGCAGAATCTTTACTTTGAAACTCTGTTCTTTATCTTTTTAACACTATGAAACAGCTTTGTATTCAACTTAAACACTGTTTCAGGGCAAGAGATTGTGTTTTAGACTAAAACTTAATGCTTTATAAGAAGAATCTTTACTTTGAAACTCAGTTCTTTACCTTTTTCACACTATGAAACAGCTTTGTATTCACCTTAAACACTGTTTCAGGGCAAGAGATTGTGTTTTAGACTAAAACGATGCTTTATAAGAAGAGTCTTCACTTTGAAACTCTGTTCTTTACCTATTTCACACTATGAAACAGCTTTGTATTCACCTTAAACACTGTTTCAGTACAAGAGCTTGTGTTTTAGACTAAAAGGTAATGCATTATTAGAAGAATCTTTACTTTGAAAATCTGTTCTTTACCTTTTTCACACTGTGAAACAGATTTGTATTTGACTTAAACAATGTTTCAGGGCAAGAGATTGTGTTTTAGACTAAAACAATGCTTTATAAGAAGAATATTTACTTTGAAACTCTGTTCTTTACCTTTTTCACATTATGAAACAGCTTTGTATTCACCTTAAACACTGTTTCAGGGCAAGAGATTGTGTTTTAGATTAAAAGGTAATGCATTTTAAGAAGAATCTTTACTTTGAAACTCTGTTCTTTACCTTTATCACACTATGAAACAGCTTTGTATTCAACTTAAACACTGTTTCAGGGCAAGAGATTGTGTTTTAGACTAAAACAATGCCTTATAAGAAGAATCTTTACTTTGAAACTCTGTTCTTTACCTTTTCCACACTATGAAACAGCTTTGTATTCAACTTAAGCACTGTTTCAGGGCAAGAGATTGTGTTTTAGACTATAACAATGCTTCAAAAGAAGAATCTTTACTTTGAA
Organism: Electrophorus electricus; assembly: GCF_041902795.1. NCBI lineage: Eukaryota > Metazoa > Chordata > Actinopteri > Gymnotiformes > Gymnotidae > Electrophorus > Electrophorus electricus. The sequence goes on from NC_137512.1 coordinate 11,051,313, forward strand.
ACTGTTCTTTACCTTTTTCACACTATGAAACAGCTTTGTATTCGCTTTAACACTGTTTCAGGGCAAGAGATTGTGTATTAGTCTAAAACTTAATGCTTTATAAGAAGAATCTTTACTTTGAAACTCTGTTCTTTACCTTTTTCACACTATGAAACAGCTTTGTATTCACCTTAAACACTGTTTCAGGGCAAGAGATTGTGTTTTAGACTAAAACTTAATGCTTTATAAGAAGAATCTTTACTTTGAAACTCTGTTCTTTACCTTTTTCACACTATGAAACTGCTTTTTATTCAACTTAAACACTGTTTCAGGGCAAGAGATTGTGTTTTAGACTAAAACAATGCATTAAAAGAAGAATCTTTACATTGAAACTCTGTTCTTTACCTTTTTCACACTATGAAACAGCTTTGTATTCACCTTAAACACTGTTTCAGGGCAAGAGATTGTGTTTTAGACTAAAACTTAATGCTTTATAAGCAGAATCTTTACTTTGAAACTCTGTTCTTTATCTTTTTAACACTATGAAACAGCTTTGTATTCAACTTAAACACTGTTTCAGGGCAAGAGATTGTGTTTTAGACTAAAACTTAATGCTTTATAAGAAGAATCTTTACTTTGAAACTCTGTTCTTTACCTTTTTCACACTATGAAACAGCTTTGTATTCAACTTAAACACTGTTTCAGGGCAAGAGATTGTGTTTTAGACTAAAACTTAATGCTTTATAAGAAGAATCTTTACTTTGAAACTCTGTTCTTTACCTTTTTCACACTATGAAACAGCTTTGTATTCACCTTAAACACTGTTTCAGGGCAAGAGATTGTGTTTTAGACTAAAACTTAATGCTTTATAAGAAGAATCTTTACTTTGAAACTCTGTTCTTTACCTTTTTCACACTATGAAACAGCTTTTTTATTCAACTTAAACACTGTTTCAGGGCAAGAGATTGTGTTTTAGACTAAAACAATGCATTAAAAGAAGAATCTTTACATTGAAACTCTGTTCTTTACCTTTTTCACACTATGAAACAGCTTTGTATTCACCTTAAACACTGTTTCAGGGCAAGAGATTGTGTTTTAGACTAAAAGGTAATGCATTATAAGAAGAATCTTTACTTTGAAACTCTGTTCTTTATCTTTTTAACACTATGAAACAGCTTTGTATTCAACTTAAACACTGTTTCAGGGCAAGAGATTGTGTTTTAGACTAAAACTTAATGCTTTATAAGAAGAATCTTTACTTTGAAACTCAGTTCTTTACCTTTTTCACACTATGAAACAGCTTTGTATTCAGCTTAAAGACTGTTTCAGGGCAAGAGATTGTGTTTTAGACTAAAAGGTAATGCATTATAAGAAGAATCTTTACTTTGAAACTGTTCTTTACCTTTTTCACACTATGAAACAGCTTTGTATTCGCTTTACCACTGTTTCAGGGCGAGAGATTGTGTTTTAGACTAAATTTTAATGCTTTATAAGAAGAATCTTTACTTTGAAACTCTGTTCTTTACCTTTTTACCACTATGAAACAGCTTTGTATTCAACTTAAACACTGTTTCAGGGCAAGAGATTGTGTTTTAGACTAAAACTTAATGCTTTAGTAGAAGAATCTTTACTTTGAAACTCTGTTCTTTACCTTTTTCACACTATGAAACAGCTTTTTATTCAACTTATACACTGTTTCAGGGCAAGAGATTGTGTTTTAGACTAAAACAATGCATTAAAAGAAGAATCTTTACATTGAAACTCTGTTCTTTACCTTTTTCACATTATGAAACAGCTTTGTATTCAGCTTAAACACTGTTTCAGGGCAAGAGATTGTGTTTTAGACTAAAAGGTAATGCATTATAAGAAGAATCTTTACTTTGAAACTGTTCTTTACCTTTTCCACACTATGAAACAGCTTTGTATTCGCCTTAAACACTGTTTCAGGACAAGAGATTGTGTTTTAGACTAAAACGATGCTTTATAAGAAAAGTCTTCACTTTGAAACTCTGTTCTTTACCTATTTCACACTATGAAACAGCTTTGTATTCACCTTAAACACTGTTTCAGGACAAGAGCTTGTGTTTTAGACTAAAAGGTAATGCATTATTAGAAGAATCTTTACTTTGAAAGTCTGTTCTTTACCTTTTTCACACTGAGAAACAGATTTGTATTTGACTTAAACACTGTTTCAGGGCAAGAGATTGTGTTTTAGACTAAAACAATGCTTTATAAGAAGAATCTTCACTTTGAAACTCTGTTCTTTACCTATTTCACACTATGAAACAGCTTTGTATTCACCTTAAACACTGTTTCAGTACAAGAGCTTGTGTTTTAGACTAAAAGGTAATGCATTATTAGAAGAATCTTTACTTTGAAAGTCTGTTCTTTACCTTTTTCACACTGTGAAACAGATTTGTATTTGACTTAAACAATGTTTCAGGGCAAGAGATTGTGTTTTAGACTAAAACAATGCTTTATAAGAAGAATATTTACTTTGAAACTCTGTTCTTTACCTTTTTCACATTATGAAACAGCTTTGTATTCACCTTAAACACTGTTTCAGGGCAAGAGATTGTGTTTTAGATTAAAAGTTAATGCATTTTAAGAAGAATCTTTACTTTGAAACTCTGTTCTTTACCTTTATCACACTATGAAACAGCTTTGTATTCAACTTAAACACTGTTTCAGGGTAAGAGATTGTGTTTTAGACTAAAACAATGCCTTATAAGAAGAATCTTTACTTTGAAACTCTGTTCTTTACCTTTTCCACACTATGAAACAGCTTTGTATTCAACTTAAGCACTGTTTCAGGGCAAGAGATTGTGTTTTAGACTAAAACAATGCTTCAAAAGAAGAATCTTTACTTTGAAACTCTGTTCTTTATCTTTTCCACACTATGAAACAGCTTTGTATTCACCTTAAACACTGTTTCAGGGCAAGAGATTGTGTTTTAGACTAAAACTTAATGCTTTATAAGCAGAATCTTTACTTTGAAACTCTGTTCTTTATCTTTTTAACACTATGAAACAGCTTTGTATTCAACTTAAACACTGTTTCAGGGCAAGAGATTGTGTTTTAGACTAAAACTTAATGCTTTATAAGAAGAATCTTTACTTTGAAACTCAGTTCTTTACCTTTTTCACACTATGAAACAGCTTTGTATTCACCTTAAACACTGTTTCAGGGCAAGAGATTGTGTTTTAGACTAAAACTTAATGCTTTATAAGAAGAATCTTTACTTTGAAACTCTGTTCTTTACCTTTTTCACACTATGAAACAGCTTTGTATTCACCTTAAACACTGTTTCAGGGCAAGAGATTGTGTTTTAGATTAAAAGGTAATGCATTTTAAGAAGAATCTTTACTTTGAAACTCTGTTCTTTACCTTTATCACACTATGAAACAGCTTTGTATTCAACTTAAACACTGTTTCAGGGCAAGAGATTGTGTTTTAGACTAAAACAATGCTTCAAAAGAAGAATCTTTACATTGAAACTCTGTTCTTTACCTTTTTCACACTATGAAACAGCTTTGTATTCACCTTAAACACTGTTTCAGGGCAAGAGATTGTGTTTTAGATTAAAAGGTAATGCATTTTAAGAAGAATCTTTACTTTGAAACTCTGTTCTTTACCTATTTCACACTATGAAACAGCTTTGTATTCACCTTAAACACTGTTTCAGGGCAAGAGATTGTGTTTTAGACTAAAACTTAATGCTTTATAAGCAGAATCTTTACTTTGAAACTCTGTTCTTTATCTTTTTAACACTATGAAACAGCTTTGTATTCAACTTAAACACTGTTTCAGGGCAAGAGATTGTGTTTTAGACTAAAACTTAATGCTTTATAAGAAGAATCTTTACTTTGAAACTGTTCTTTACCTTTTTCACACTATGAAACAGCTTTGTATTCAACTTAAACACTGTTTCAGGGCAAGAGATTGTGTTTTAGACTAAAACTTAATGCTTTATAAGAAGAATCTTTACTTTGAAACTCTGTTCTTTACCTTTTTCACACTATGAAACAGCTTTGTATTCACCTTAAACACTGTTTCAGGGCAAGAGATTGTGTTTTAGACTAAAACTTAATGCTTTATAAGAAGAATCTTTACTTTGAAACTCTGTTCTTTACCTTTTTCACACTATGAAACAGCTTTTTTATTCAACTTAAACACTGTTTCAGGGCAAGAGATTGTGTTTTAGACTAAAACAATGCATTAAAAGAAGAATCTTTACATTGAAACTCTGTTCTTTACCTTTTTCACACTATGAAACAGCTTTGTATTCACCTTAAACACTGTTTCAGGGCAAGAGATTGTGTTTTAGACTAAAAGGTAATGCATTATAAGAAGAATCTTTACTTTGAAACTCTGTTCTTTATCTTTTTAACACTATGAAACAGCTTTGTATTCAACTTAAACACTGTTTCAGGGCAAGAGATTGTGTTTTAGACTAAAACTTAATGCTTTATAAGAAGAATCTTTACTTTGAAACTCAGTTCTTTACCTTTTTCACACTATGAAACAGCTTTGTATTCAGCTTAAAGACTGTTTCAGGGCAAGAGATTGTGTTTTAGACTAAAAGGTAATGCATTATAAGAAGAATCTTTACTTTGAAACTGTTCTTTACCTTTTTCACACTATGAAACAGCTTTGTATTCGCTTTACCACTGTTTCAGGGCGAGAGATTGTGTTTTAGACTAAATTTTAATGCTTTATAAGAAGAATCTTTACTTTGAAACTCTGTTCTTTACCTTTTTACCACTATGAAACAGCTTTGTATTCAACTTAAACACTGTTTCAGGGCAAGAGATTGTGTTTTAGACTAAAACTTAATGCTTTATAAGAAGAATCTTTACTTTGAAACTCTGTTCTTTACCTTTTTCACACTATGAAACAGCTTTGTATTCACCTTAAAAACTGTTTCAGGGCAAGAGATTGTGTTTTAGACTAAAACTTAATGCTTTAGTAGAAGAATCTTTACTTTGAAACTCTGTTCTTTACCTTTTTCACACTATGAAACAGCTTTTTATTCAACTTATACACTGTTTCAGGGCAAGAGATTGTGTTTTAGACTAAAACAATGCATTAAAAGAAGAATCTTTACATTGAAACTCTGTTCTTTACCTTTTTCACATTATGAAACAGCTTTGTATTCAGCTTAAACACTGTTTCAGGGCAAGAGATTGTGTTTTAGACTAAAAGGTAATGCATTATAAGAAGAATATTTACTTTGAAACTGTTCTTTACCTTTTCCACACTATGAAACAGCTTTGTATTCGCCTTAAACACTGTTTCAGGACAAGAGATTGTGTTTTAGACTAAAACGATGCTTTATAAGAAAAGTCTTCACTTTGAAACTCTGTTCTTTACCTATTTCACACTATGAAACAGCTTTGTATTCACCTTAAACACTGTTTCAGGACAAGAGCTTGTGTTTTAGACTAAAAGGTAATGCATTATTAGAAGAATCTTTACTTTGAAAGTCTGTTCTTTACCTTTTTCACACTGAGAAACAGATTTGTATTTGACTTAAACACTGTTTCAGGGCAAGAGATTGTGTTTTAGACTAAAACAATGCTTTATAAGAAGAATCTTCACTTTGAAACTCTGTTCTTTACCTATTTCACACTATGAAACAGCTTTGTATTCACCTTAAACACTGTTTCAGTACAAGAGCTTGTGTTTTAGACTAAAAGGTAATGCATTATTAGAAGAATCTTTACTTTGAAAGTCTGTTCTTTACCTTTTTCACACTGTGAAACAGATTTGTATTTGACTTAAACAATGTTTCAGGGCAAGAGATTGTGTTTTAGACTAAAACAATGCTTTATAAGAAGAATATTTACTTTGAAACTCTGTTCTTTACCTTTTTCACATTATGAAACAGCTTTGTATTCACCTTAAACACTGTTTCAGGGCAAGAGATTGTGTTTTAGATTAAAAGTTAATGCATTTTAAGAAGAATCTTTACTTTGAAACTCTGTTCTTTACCTTTATCACACTATGAAACAGCTTTGTATTCAACTTAAACACTGTTTCAGGGTAAGAGATTGTGTTTTAGACTAAAACAATGCCTTATAAGAAGAATCTTTACTTTGAAACTCTGTTCTTTACCTTTTCCACACTATGAAACAGCTTTGTATTCAACTTAAGCACTGTTTCAGGGCAAGAGATTGTGTTTTAGACTAAAACAATGCTTCAAAAGAAGAATCTTTACTTTGAAACTCTGTTCTTTATCTTTTCCACACTATGAAACAGCTTTGTATTCACCTTAAACACTGTTTCAGGGCAAGAGATTGTGTTTTAGACTAAAACTTAATGCTTTATAAGCAGAATCTTTACTTTGAAACTCTGTTCTTTATCTTTTTAACACTATGAAACAGCTTTGTATTCAACTTAAACACTGTTTCAGGGCAAGAGATTGTGTTTTAGACTAAAACTTAATGCTTTATAAGAAGAATCTTTACTTTGAAACTCAGTTCTTTACCTTTTTCACACTATGAAACAGCTTTGTATTCACCTTAAACACTGTTTCAGGGCAAGAGATTGTGTTTTAGACTAAAACTTAATGCTTTATAAGAAGAATCTTTACTTTGAAACTCTGTTCTTTACCTTTTTCACACTATGAAACAGCTTTGTATTCACCTTAAACACTGTTTCAGGGCAAGAGATTGTGTTTTAGATTAAAAGGTAATGCATTTTAAGAAGAATCTTTACTTTGAAACTCTGTTCTTTACCTTTATCACACTATGAAACAGCTTTGTATTCAACTTAAACACTGTTTCAGGGCAAGAGATTGTGTTTTAGACTAAAACAATGCTTCAAAAGAAGAATCTTTACATTGAAACTCTGTTCTTTACCTTTTTCACACTATGAAACAGCTTTGTATTCACCTTAAACACTGTTTCAGGGCAAGAGATTGTGTTTTAGATTAAAAGGTAATGCATTTTAAGAAGAATCTTTACTTTGAAACTCTGTTCTTTACCTATTTCACACTATGAAACAGCTTTGTATTCACCTTAAACACTGTTTCAGGGCAAGAGATTGTGTTTTAGACTAAAACTTAATGCTTTATAAGCAGAATCTTTACTTTGAAACTCTGTTCTTTATCTTTTTAACACTATGAAACAGCTTTGTATTCAACTTAAACACTGTTTCAGGGCAAGAGATTGTGTTTTAGACTAAAACTTAATGCTTTATAAGAAGAATCTTTACTTTGAAACTGTTCTTTACCTTTTTCACACTATGAAACAGCTTTGTATTCAACTTAAACACTGTTTCAGGGCAAGAGATTGTGTTTTAGACTAAAACTTAATGCTTTATAAGAAGAATCTTTACTTTGAAACTCTGTTCTTTACCTTTTTCACACTATGAAACAGCTTTGTATTCACCTTAAACACTGTTTCAGGGCAAGAGATTGTGTTTTAGACTAAAACTTAATGCTTTATAAGAAGAATCTTTACTTTGAAACTCTGTTCTTTACCTTTTTCACACTATGAAACAGCTTTTTTATTCAACTTAAACACTGTTTCAGGGCAAGAGATTGTGTTTTAGACTAAAACAATGCATTAAAAGAAGAATCTTTACATTGAAACTCTGTTCTTTACCTTTTTCACACTATGAAACAGCTTTGTATTCACCTTAAACACTGTTTCAGGGCAAGAGATTGTGTTTTAGACTAAAAGGTAATGCATTATAAGAAGAATCTTTACTTTGAAACTCTGTTCTTTATCTTTTTAACACTATGAAACAGCTTTGTATTCAACTTAAACACTGTTTCAGGGCAAGAGATTGTGTTTTAGACTAAAACTTAATGCTTTATAAGAAGAATCTTTACTTTGAAACTCAGTTCTTTACCTTTTTCACACTATGAAACAGCTTTGTATTCAGCTTAAAGACTGTTTCAGGGCAAGAGATTGTGTTTTAGACTAAAAGGTAATGCATTATAAGAAGAATCTTTACTTTGAAACTGTTCTTTACCTTTTTCACACTATGAAACAGCTTTGTATTCGCTTTACCACTGTTTCAGGGCGAGAGATTGTGTTTTAGACTAAATTTTAATGCTTTATAAGAAGAATCTTTACTTTGAAACTCTGTTCTTTACCTTTTTACCACTATGAAACAGCTTTGTATTCAACTTAAACACTGTTTCAGGGCAAGAGATTGTGTTTTAGACTAAAACTTAATGCTTTATAAGAAGAATCTTTACTTTGAAACTCTGTTCTTTACCTTTTTCACACTATGAAACAGCTTTGTATTCACCTTAAAAACTGTTTCAGGGCAAGAGATTGTGTTTTAGACTAAAACTTAATGCTTTAGTAGAAGAATCTTTACTTTGAAACTCTGTTCTTTACCTTTTTCACACTATGAAACAGCTTTTTATTCAACTTATACACTGTTTCAGGGCAAGAGATTGTGTTTTAGACTAAAACAATGCATTAAAAGAAGAATCTTTACATTGAAACTCTGTTCTTTACCTTTTTCACATTATGAAACAGCTTTGTATTCAGCTTAAACACTGTTTCAGGGCAAGAGATTGTGTTTTAGACTAAAAGGTAATGCATTATAAGAAGAATCTTTACTTTGAAACTGTTCTTTACCTTTTCCACACTATGAAACAGCTTTGTATTCGCCTTAAACACTGTTTCAGGACAAGAGATTGTGTTTTAGACTAAAACGATGCTTTATAAGAAAAGTCTTCACTTTGAAACTCTGTTCTTTACCTATTTCACACTATGAAACAGCTTTGTATTCACCTTAAACACTGTTTCAGGACAAGAGCTTGTGTTTTAGACTAAAAGGTAATGCATTATTAGAAGAATCTTTACTTTGAAAGTCTGTTCTTTACCTTTTTCACACTGAGAAACAGATTTGTATTTGACTTAAACACTGTTTCAGGGCAAGAGATTGTGTTTTAGACTAAAACAATGCTTTATAAGAAGAATCTTCACTTTGAAACTCTGTTCTTTACCTATTTCACACTATGAAACAGCTTTGTATTCACCTTAAACACTGTTTCAGTACAAGAGCTTGTGTTTTAGACTAAAAGGTAATGCATTATTAGAAGAATCTTTACTTTGAAAGTCTGTTCTTTACCTTTTTCACACTGTGAAACAGATTTGTATTTGACTTAAACAATGTTTCAGGGCAAGAGATTGTGTTTTAGACTAAAACAATGCTTTATAAGAAGAATATTTACTTTGAAACTCTGTTCTTTACCTTTTTCACATTATGAAACAGCTTTGTATTCACCTTAAACACTGTTTCAGGGCAAGAGATTGTGTTTTAGATTAAAAATTAATGCATTTTAAGAAGAATCTTTACTTTGAAACTCTGTTCTTTACCTTTATCACACTATGAAACAGCTTTGTATTCAACTTAAACACTGTTTCAGGGTAAGAGATTGTGTTTTAGACTAAAACAATGCCTTATAAGAAGAATCTTTACTTTGAAACTCTGTTCTTTACCTTTTCCACACTATGAAACAGCTTTGTATTCAACTTAAGCACTGTTTCAGGGCAAGAGATTGTGTTTTAGACTAAAACAATGCTTCAAAAGAAGAATCTTTACTTTGAAACTGTTCTTTACCTTTTTCACACTATGAAACAGCTTTGTATTCGCTTTAACACTGTTTCAGGGCAAGAGATTGTGTATTAGACTAAAACTTAATGCTTTATAAGAAGAATCTTTACTTTGAAACTCTGTTCTTTACCTTTTTCACACTATGAAACAGCTTTGTATTCACCTTAAACACTGTTTCAGGGCAAGAGATTGTGTTTTAGACTAAAACTTAATGCTTTATAAGAAGAATCTTTACTTTGAAACTCTGTTCTTTACCTTTTTCACACTATGAAACTGCTTTTTATTCAACTTAAACACTGTTTCAGGGCAAGAGATTGTGTTTTAGACTAAAACAATGCATTAAAAGAAGAATCTTTACATTGAAACTCTGTTCTTTACCTTTTTCACACTATGAAACAGCTTTGTATTCACCTTAAACACTGTTTCAGGGCAAGAGATTGTGTTTTAGACTAAAACTTAATGCTTTATAAGCAGAATCTTTACTTTGAAACTCTGTTCTTTATCTTTTTAACACTATGAAACAGCTTTGTATTCAACTTAAACACTGTTTCAGGGCAAGAGATTGTGTTTTAGACTAAAACGATGCTTTATAAGAAGAGTCTTCACTTTGAAACTCTGTTCTTTACCTATTTCACACTATGAAACAGCTTTGTATTCACCTTAAACACTGTTTCAGGGCAAGAGATTGTGTTTTAGATTAAAAGGTAATGCATTTTAAGAAGAATCTTTACTTTGAAACTCTGTTCTTTACCTTTATCACACTATGAAACAGCTTTGTATTCAACTTAAACACTGTTTCAGGGCAAGAGATTGTGTTTTAGACTAAAACAATGCCTTATAAGAAGAATCTTTACTTTGAAACTCTGTTCTTTACCTTTTCCACACTATGAAACAGCTTTGTATTCAACTTAAGCACTGTTTCAGGGCAAGAGATTGTGTTTTAGACTAAAACAATGCTTCAAAAGAAGAATCTTTACTTTGAAACTGTTCTTTACCTTTTTCACACTATGAAACAGCTTTGTATTCGCTTTAACACTGTTTCAGGGCAAGAGATTGTGTATTAGTCTAAAACTTAATGCTTTAAAAGAAGAATCTTTACATTGAAACTCTGTTCTTTACCTTTTTCACACTATGAAACAGCTTTGTATTCACCTTAAACACTGTTTCAGGGCAAGAGATTGTGTTTTAGACTAAAACTTAATGCTTTATAAGCAGAATCTTTACTTTGAAACTCTGTTCTTTATCTTTTTAACACTATGAAACAGCTTTGTATTCAACTTAAACACTGTTTCAGGGCAAGAGATTGTGTTTTAGACTAAAACTTAATGCTTTATAAGAAGAATCTTTACTTTGAAACTCAGTTCTTTACCTTTTTCACACTATGAAACAGCTTTGTATTCACCTTAAACACTGTTTCAGGGCAAGAGATTGTGTTTTAGACTAAAACGATGCTTTATAAGAAGAGTCTTCACTTTGAAACTCTGTTCTTTACCTATTTCACACTATGAAACAGCTTTGTATTCACCTTAAACACTGTTTCAGTACAAGAGCTTGTGTTTTAGACTAAAAGGTAATGCATTATTAGAAGAATCTTTACTTTGAAAGTCTGTTCTTTACCTTTTTCACACTGTGAAACAGATTTGTATTTGACTTAAGCACTGTTTCAGGGCAAGAGATTGTGTTTTAGACTAAAACAATGCTTCAAAAGAAGAATCTTTACTTTGAAACTGTTCTTTACCTTTTTCACACTATGAAACAGCTTTGTATTCGCTTTAACACTGTTTCAGGGCAAGAGATTGTGTATTAGTCTAAAACTTAATGCTTTATAAGAAGAATCTTTACTTTGAAACTCTGTTCTTTACCTTTTTCACACTATGAAACAGCTTTGTATTCACCTTAAACACTGTTTCAGGGCAAGAGATTGTGTTTTAGACTAAAACTTAATGCTTTATAAGAAGAATCTTTACTTTGAAACTCTGTTCTTTACCTTTTTCACACTATGAAACTGCTTTTTATTCAACTTAAACACTGTTTCAGGGCAAGAGATTGTGTTTTAGACTAAAACAATGCATTAAAAGAAGAATCTTTACATTGAAACTCTGTTCTTTACCTTTTTCACACTATGAAACAGCTTTGTATTCACCTTAAACACTGTTTCAGGGCAAGAGATTGTGTTTTAGACTAAAACTTAATGCTTTATAAGCAGAATCTTTACTTTGAAACTCTGTTCTTTACCTTTTTCACACTATGAAACAGCTTTGTATTCACCTTAAACACTGTTTCAGGGCAAGAGATTGTGTTTTAGACTAAAACTTAATGCTTTATAAGAAGAATCTTTACTTTGAAACTCTGTTCTTTACCTTTTTCACACTATGAAACAGCTTTTTTATTCAACTTAAACACTGTTTCAGGGCAAGAGATTGTGTTTTAGACTAAAACAATGCATTAAAAGAAGAATCTTTACATTGAAACTCTGTTCTTTACCTTTTTCACACTATGAAACAGCTTTGTATTCACCTTAAACACTGTTTCAGGGCAAGAGATTGTGTTTTAGACTAAAAGGTAATGCATTATAAGAAGAATCTTTACTTTGAAACTCTGTTCTTTATCTTTTTAACACTATGAAACAGCTTTGTATTCAACTTAAACACTGTTTCAGGGCAAGAGATTGTGTTTTAGACTAAAACTTAATGCTTTATAAGAAGAATCTTTACTTTGAAACTCAGTTCTTTACCTTTTTCACACTATGAAACAGCTTTGTATTCAGCTTAAAGACTGTTTCAGGGCAAGAGATTGTGTTTTAGACTAAAAGGTAATGCATTATAAGAAGAATCTTTACTTTGAAACTGTTCTTTACCTTTTTCACACTATGAAACAGCTTTGTATTCGCTTTACCACTGTTTCAGGGCGAGAGATTGTGTTTTAGACTAAAACTTAATGCTTTAGTAGAAGAATCTTTACTTTGAAACTCTGTTCTTTACCTTTTTCACACTATGAAACAGCTTTTTATTCAACTTATACACTGTTTCAGGGCAAGAGATTGTGTTTTAGACTAAAACAATGCATTAAAAGAAGAATCTTTACATTGAAACTCTGTTCTTTACCTTTTTCACATTATGAAACAGCTTTGTATTCAGCTTAAACACTGTTTCAGGGCAAGAGATTGTGTTTTAGACTAAAAGGTAATGCATTATAAGAAGAATCTTTACTTTGAAACTGTTCTTTACCTTTTCCACACTATGAAACAGCTTTGTATTCGCCTTAAACACTGTTTCAGGACAAGAGATTGTGTTTTAGACTAAAACGATGCTTTATAAGAAAAGTCTTCACTTTGAAACTCTGTTCTTTACCTATTTCACACTATGAAACAGCTTTGTATTCACCTTAAACACTGTTTCAGGACAAGAGCTTGTGTTTTAGACTAAAAGGTAATGCATTATTAGAAGAATCTTTACTTTGAAAGTCTGTTCTTTACCTTTTTCACACTGAGAAACAGATTTGTATTTGACTTAAACACTGTTTCAGGGCAAGAGATTGTGTTTTAGACTAAAACAATGCTTTATAAGAAGAATCTTCACTTTGAAACTCTGTTCTTTACCTATTTCACACTATGAAACAGCTTTGTATTCACCTTAAACACTGTTTCAGTACAAGAGCTTGTGTTTTAGACTAAAAGGTAATGCATTATTAGAAGAATCTTTACTTTGAAAGTCTGTTCTTTACCTTTTTCACACTGTGAAACAGATTTGTATTTGACTTAAACAATGTTTCAGGGCAAGAGATTGTGTTTTAGACTAAAACAATGCTTTATAAGAAGAATATTTACTTTGAAACTCTGTTCTTTACCTTTTTCACATTATGAAACAGCTTTGTATTCACCATAAACACTGTTTCAGGGCAAGAGATTGTGTTTTAGATTAAAAGGTAATGCATTTTAAGAAGAATCTTTACTTTGAAACTCTGTTCTTTATCTTTTTAACACTATGAAACAGCTTTGTATTCAACTTAAACACTGTTTCAGGGCAAGAGATTGTGTTTTAGACTAAAACTTAATGCTTTATAAGAAGAATCTTTACTTTGAAACTCAGTTCTTTACCTTTTTCACACTATGAAACAGCTTTGTATTCACCTTAAACACTGTTTCAGGGCAAGAGATTGTGTTTTAGACTAAAACGATGCTTTATAAGAAGAGTCTTCACTTTGAAACTCTGTTCTTTACCTATTTCACACTATGAAACAGCTTTGTATTCACCTTAAACACTGTTTCAGGGCAAGAGATTGTGTTTTAGATTAAAAGGTAATGCATTTTAAGAAGAATCTTTACTTTGAAACTCAGTTCTTTACCTTTTCCACACTATGAAACAGCTTTGTATTCAACTTAAGCACTGTTTCAGGGCAAGAGATTGTGTTTTAGACTAAAACAATGCTTCAAAAGAAGAATCTTTACTTTGAAACTGTTCTTTACCTTTTTCACACTATGAAACAGCTTTGTATTCGCTTTAACATTGTTTCAGGGCAAGAGATTGTGTATTAGTCTAAAACTTAATGCTTTAAAAGAAGAATCTTTACATTGAAACTCTGTTCTTTACCTTTTTCACACTATGAAACAGCTTTGTATTCACCTTAAACACTGTTTCAGGGCAAGAGATTGTGTTTTAGACTAAAACTTAATGCTTTATAAGCAGAATCTTTACTTTGAAACTCTGTTCTTTATCTTTTTAACACTATGAAACAGCTTTGTATTCAACTTAAACACTGTTTCAGGGCAAGAGATTGTGTTTTAGACTAAAACTTAATGCTTTATAAGAAGAATCTTTACTTTGAAACTCAGTTCTTTACCTTTTTCACACTATGAAACAGCTTTGTATTCACCTTAAACACTGTTTCAGGGCAAGAGATTGTGTTTTAGACTAAAACGATGCTTTATAAGAAGAGTCTTCACTTTGAAACTCTGTTCTTTACCTATTTCACACTATGAAACAGCTTTGTATTCACCTTAAACACTGTTTCAGTACAAGAGCTTGTGTTTTAGACTAAAAGGTAATGCATTATTAGAAGAATCTTTACTTTGAAAGTCTGTTCTTTACCTTTTTCACACTGTGAAACAGATTTGTATTTGACTTAAGCACTGTTTCCCGGCAAGAGATTGTGTTTTAGACTAAAACAATGCTTCAAAAGAAGAATCTTTACTTTGAAACTGTTCTTTACCTTTTTCACACTATGAAACAGCTTTGTATTCGCTTTAACACTGTTTCAGGGCAAGAGATTGTGTATTAGTCTAAAACTTAATGCTTTATAAGAAGAATCTTTACTTTGAAACTCTGTTCTTTACCTTTTTCACACTATGAAACAGCTTTTTATTCACCTTAAACACTGTTTCAGGGCAAGAGATTGTGTTTTAGACTAAAACTTAATGCTTTATAAGAAGAATCTTTACTTTGAAACTCTGTTCTTTACCTTTTTCACACTATGAAACTGCTTTTTATTCAACTTAAACACTGTTTCAGGGCAAGAGATTGTGTTTTAGACTAAAACAATGCATTAAAAGAAGAATCTTTACATTGAAACTCTGTTCTTTACCTTTTTCACACTATGAAACAGCTTTGTATTCACCTTAAACACTGTTTCAGGGCAAGAGATTGTGTTTTAGACTAAAACTTAATGCTTTATAAGCAGAATCTTTACTTTGAAACTCTGTTCTTTATCTTTTTAACACTATGAAACAGCTTTGTATTCAACTTAAACACTGTTTCAGGGCAAGAGATTGTGTTTTAGACTAAAACTTAATGCTTTATAAGAAGAATCTTTACTTTGAAACTCTGTTCTTTACCTTTTTCACACTATGAAACAGCTTTGTATTCAACTTAAACACTGTTTCAGGGCAAGAGATTGTGTTTCAGACTAAAACTTAATGCTTTATAAGAAGAATCTTTACTTTGAAACTCTGTTCTTTACCTTTTTCACACTATGAAACAGCTTTGTATTCACCTTAAACACTGTTTCAGGGCAAGAGATTGTGTTTTAGACTAAAACTTAATGCTTTATAAGAAGAATCTTTACTTTGAAACTCTGTTCTTTACCTTTTTCACACTATGAAACAGCTTTTTTATTCAACTTAAACACTGTTTCAGGGCAAGAGATTGTGTTTTAGACTAAAACAATGCATTAAAAGAAGAATCTTTACATTGAAACTCTGTTCTTTACCTTTTTCACACTATGAAACAGCTTTGTATTCACCTTAAACACTGTTTCAGGGCAAGAGATTGTGTTTTAGACTAAAAGGTAATGCATTATAAGAAGAATCTTTACTTTGAAACTCTGTTCTTTATCTTTTTAACACTATGAAACAGCTTTGTATTCAACTTAAACACTGTTTCAGGGCAAGAGATTGTGTTTTAGACTAAAACTTAATGCTTTATAAGAAGAATCTTTACTTTGAAACTCAGTTCTTTACCTTTTTCAAACTATGAAACAGCTTTGTATTCAGCTTAAAGACTGTTTCAGGGCAAGAGATTGTGTTTTAGACTAAAAGGTAATGCATTATAAGAAGAATCTTTACTTTGAAACTGTTCTTTACCTTTTTCACACTATGAAACAGCTTTGTATTCGCTTTACCACTGTTTCAGGGCGAGAGATTGTGTTTTAGACTAAAACTTAATGCTTTAGTAGAAGAATCTTTACTTTGAAACTCTGTTCTTTACCTTTTTCACACTATGAAACAGCTTTTTATTCAACTTATACACTGTTTCAGGGCAAGAGATTGTGTTTTAGACTAAAACAATGCATTAAAAGAAGAATCTTTACATTGAAACTCTGTTCTTTACCTTTTTCACATTATGAAACAGCTTTGTATTCAGCTTAAACACTGTTTCAGGGCAAGAGATTGTGTTTTAGACTAAAAGGTAATGCATTATAAGAAGAATCTTTACTTTGAAACTGTTCTTTACCTTTTCCACACTATGAAACAGCTTTGTATTCGCCTTAAACACTGTTTCAGGACAAGAGATTGTGTTTTAGACTAAAACGATGCTTTATAAGAAAAGTCTTCACTTTGAAACTCTGTTCTTTACCTATTTCACACTATGAAACAGCTTTGTATTCACCTTAAACACTGTTTCAGGACAAGAGCTTGTGTTTTAGACTAAAAGGTAATGCATTATTAGAAGAATCTTTACTTTGAAAGTCTGTTCTTTACCTTTTTCACACTGAGAAACAGATTTGTATTTGACTTAAACACTGTTTCAGGGCAAGAGATTGTGTTTTAGACTAAAACAATGCTTTATAAGAAGAATCTTCACTTTGAAACTCTGTTCTTTACCTATTTCACACTATGAAACAGCTTTGTATTCACCTTAAACACTGTTTCAGTACAAGAGCTTGTGTTTTAGACTAAAAGGTAATGCATTATTAGAAGAATCTTTACTTTGAAAGTCTGTTCTTTACCTTTTTCACACTGTGAAACAGATTTGTATTTGACTTAAACAATGTTTCAGGGCAAGAGATTGTGTTTTAGACTAAAACAATGCTTTATAAGAAGAATATTTACTTTGAAACTCTGTTCTTTACCTTTTTCACATTATGAAACAGCTTTGTATTCACCTTAAACACTGTTTCAGGGCAAGAGATTGTGTTTTAGATTAAAAGTTAATGCATTTTAAGAAGAATCTTTACTTTGAAACTCTGTTCTTTACCTTTATCACACTATGAAACAGCTTTGTATTCAACTTAAACACTGTTTCAGGGTAAGAGATTGTGTTTTAGACTAAAACAATGCCTTATAAGAAGAATCTTTACTTTGAAACTCTGTTCTTTACCTTTTCCACACTATGAAACAGCTTTGTATTCAACTTAAGCACTGTTTCAGGGCAAGAGATTGTGTTTTAGACTAAAACAATGCTTCAAAAGAAGAATCTTTACTTTGAAACTGTTCTTTACCTTTTTCACACTATGAAACAGCTTTGTATTCGCTTTAACACTGTTTCAGGGCAAGAGATTGTGTATTAGACTAAAACTTAATGCTTTATAAGAAGAATCTTTACTTTGAAACTCTGTTCTTTACCTTTTTCACACTATGAAACAGCTTTGTATTCACCTTAAACACTGTTTCAGGGCAAGAGATTGTGTTTTAGACTAAAAGGTAATGCATTATAAGAAGAATCTTTACTTTGAAACTGTTCTTTACCTTTCCCACACTATGAAACAGCTTTGTATTCGCCTTAAACACTGTTTCAGGACAAGAGATTGTGTTTTAGACTAAAACGATGCTTTATAAGAAAAGTCTTCACTTTGAAACTCTGTTCTTTACCTATTTCACACTATGAAACAGCTTTGTATTCACCTTAAACACTGTTTCAGGACAAGAGCTTGTGTTTTAGACTAAAAGGTAATGCATTATTAGAAGAATCTTTACTTTGAAAGTCTGTTCTTTACCTTTTTCACACTGAGAAACAGATTTGTATTTGACTTAAACACTGTTTCAGGGCAAGAGATTGTGTTTTAGACTAAAACAATGCTTTATAAGAAGAATCTTCACTTTGAAACTCTGTTCTTTACCTATTTCACACTATGAAACAGCTTTGTATTCACCTTAAACACTGTTTCAGTACAAGAGCTTGTGTTTTAGACTAAAAGGTAATGCATTATTAGAAGAATCTTTACTTTGAAAGTCTGTTCTTTACCTTTTTCACACTGTGAAACAGATTTGTATTTGACTTAAACAATGTTTCAGGGCAAGAGATTGTGTTTTAGACTAAAACAATGCTTTATAAGAAGAATATTTACTTTGAAACTCTGTTCTTTACCTTTTTCACATTATGAAACAGCTTTGTATTCACCTTAAACACTGTTTCAGGGCAAGAGATTGTGTTTTAGATTAAAAGTTAATGCATTTTAAGAAGAATCTTTACTTTGAAACTCTGTTCTTTACCTTTATCACACTATGAAACAGCTTTGTATTCAACTTAAACACTGTTTCAGGGTAAGAGATTGTGTTTTAGACTAAAACAATGCCTTATAAGAAGAATCTTTACTTTGAAACTCTGTTCTTTACCTTTTCCACACTATGAAACAGATTTGTATTCAACTTAAGCACTGTTTCAGGGCAAGAGATTGTGTTTTAGACTAAAACAATGCTTCAAAAGAAGAATCTTTACTTTGAAACTGTTCTTTACCTTTTTCACACTATGAAACAGCTTTGTATTCGCTTTAACACTGTTTCAGGGCAAGAGATTGTGTATTAGACTAAAACTTAATGCTTTATAAGAAGAATCTTTACTTTGAAACTCTGTTCTTTACCTTTTTCACACTATGAAACAGCTTTGTATTCAACTTAAACACTGTTTCAGGGCAAGAGATTGTGTTTTAGACTAAAACTTAATGCTTTATAAGAAGAATCTTTACTTTGAAACTCAGTTCTTTACCTTTTTCACACTATGAAACAGCTTTGTATTCACCTTAAACACTGTTTCAGGGCAAGAGATTGTGTTTTAGACTAAAACGATGCTTTATAAGAAGAGTCTTCACTTTGAAACTCTGTTCTTTACCTATTTCACACTATGAAACAGCTTTGTATTCACCTTAAACACTGTTTCAGTACAAGAGCTTGTGTTTTAGACTAAAAGGTAATGCATTATTAGAAGAATCTTTACTTTGAAAGTCTGTTCTTTACCTTTTTCACACTGTGAAACAGATTTGTATTTCACTTAAACAATGTTTCAGGGCAAGAGATTGTGTTTTAGACTAAAACAATGCTTTATAAGAAGAATATTTACTTTGAAACTCTGTTCTTTACCTTTTTCACATTATGAAACAGCTTTGTATTCACCTTAAACACTGTTTCAGGGCAAGAGATTGTGTTTTAGATTAAAAGGTAATGCATTTTAAGAAGAATCTTTACTTTGAAACTCTGTTCTTTACCTTTATCACACTATGAAACAGCTTTGTATTCAACTT
Source organism: Electrophorus electricus (assembly GCF_041902795.1). Lineage (NCBI taxonomy): Eukaryota > Metazoa > Chordata > Actinopteri > Gymnotiformes > Gymnotidae > Electrophorus > Electrophorus electricus. The sequence continues at coordinate 11,070,828 of NC_137512.1, forward strand.
AAACACTGTTTCAGGGCAAGAGATTGTGTTTTAGACTAAAACAATGCCTTATAAGAAGAATCTTTACTTTGAAACTCTGTTCTTTACCTTTTCCACACTATGAAACAGCTTTGTATTCAACTTAAGCACTGTTTCAGGGCAAGAGATTGTGTTTTAGACTAAAACAATGCTTCAAAAGAAGAATCTTTACTTTGAAACTGTTCTTTACCTTTTTCACACTATGAAACAGCTTTGTATTCGCTTTAACACTGTTTCAGGGCAAGAGATTGTGTATTAGTCTAAAACTTAATGCTATATAAGAAGAATCTTTACTTTGAAACTCTGTTCTTTACCTTTTTCACACTATGAAACAGCTTTGTATTCACCTTAAACACTGTTTCAGGGCAAGAGATTGTGTTTTAGACTAAAACTTAATGCTTTATAAGAAGAATCTTTACTTTGAAACTCTGTTCTTTACCTTTTTCACACTATGAAACTGCTTTTTATTCAACTTAAACACTGTTTCAGGGCAAGAGATTGTGTTTTAGACTAAAACAATGCATTAAAAGAAGAATCTTTACATTGAAACTCTGTTCTTTACCTTTTTCACACTATGAAACAGCTTTGTATTCGCTTTAACACTGTTTCAGGGCAAGAGATTGTGTATTAGTCTAAAACTTAATGCTTTATAAGAAGAATCTTTACTTTGAAACTCTGTTCTTTACCTTTTTCACACTATGAAACAGCTTTGTATTCACCTTAAACACTGTTTCAGGGCAAGAGATTGTGTTTTAGACTAAAACTTAATGCTTTATAAGAAGAATCTTTACATTGAAACTCTGTTCTTTACCTTTTTCACACTATGAAACAGCTTTGTATTCACCTTAAACACTGTTTCAGGGCAAGAGATTGTGTTTTAGACTAAAACTTAATGCTTTATAAGCAGAATCTTTACTTTGAAACTCTGTTCTTTATCTTTTTAACACTATGAAACAGCTTTGTATTCGCCTTAAACACTGTTTCAGGACAAGAGATTGTGTTTTAGACTAAAACGATGCTTTATAAGAAAAGTCTTCACTTTGAAACTCTGTTCTTTACCTATTTCACACTATGAAACAGCTTTGTATTCACCTTAAACACTGTTTCAGGACAAGAGCTTGTGTTTTAGACTAAAAGGTAATGCATTATTAGAAGAATCTTTACTTTGAAAGTCTGTTCTTTACCTTTTTCACACTGAGAAACAGATTTGTATTTGACTTAAACACTGTTTCAGGGCAAGAGATTGTGTTTTAGACTAAAACAATGCTTTATAAGAAGAATCTTCACTTTGAAACTCTGTTCTTTACCTATTTCACACTATGAAACAGCTTTGTATTCACCTTAAACACTGTTTCAGTACAAGAGCTTGTGTTTTAGACTAAAAGGTAATGCATTATTAGAAGAATCTTTACTTTGAAAGTCTGTTCTTTACCTTTTTCACACTGTGAAACAGATTTGTATTTGACTTAAACAATGTTTCAGGGCAAGAGATTGTGTTTTAGACTAAAACAATGCTTTATAAGAAGAATATTTACTTTGAAACTCTGTTCTTTACCTTTTTCACATTATGAAACAGCTTTGTATTCACCTTAAACACTGTTTCAGGGCAAGAGATTGTGTTTTAGATTAAAAGTTAATGCATTTTAAGAAGAATCTTTACTTTGAAACTCTGTTCTTTACCTTTATCACACTATGAAACAGCTTTGTATTCAACTTAAACACTGTTTCAGGGTAAGAGATTGTGTTTTAGACTAAAACAATGCCTTATAAGAAGAATCTTTACTTTGAAACTCTGTTCTTTACCTTTTCCACACTATGAAACAGCTTTGTATTCAACTTAAGCACTGTTTCAGGGCAAGAGATTGTGTTTTAGACTAAAACAATGCTTCAAAAGAAGAATCTTTACTTTGAAACTGTTCTTTACCTTTTTCACACTATGAAACAGCTTTGTATTCGCTTTAACACTGTTTCAGGGCAAGAGATTGTGTATTAGACTAAAACTTAATGCTTTATAAGAAGAATCTTTACTTTGAAAATCTGTTCTTTACCTTTTTCACACTATGAAACAGCTTTGTATTCAACTTAAACACTGTTTCAGGGCAAGAGATTGTGTTTTAGACTAAAACTTAATGCTTTATAAGAAGAATCTTTACTTTGAAACTCAGTTCTTTACCTTTTTCACACTATGAAACAGCTTTGTATTCACCTTAAACACTGTTTCAGGGCAAGAGATTGTGTTTTAGACTAAAACGATGCTTTATAAGAAGAGTCTTCACTTTGAAACTCTGTTCTTTACCTATTTCACACTATGAAACAGCTTTGTATTCACCTTAAACACTGTTTCAGTACAAGAGCTTGTGTTTTAGACTAAAAGGTAATGCATTATTAGAAGAATCTTTACTTTGAAAGTCTGTTCTTTACCTTTTTCACACTGTGAAACAGATTTGTATTTCACTTAAACAATGTTTCAGGGCAAGAGATTGTGTTTTAGACTAAAACAATGCTTTATAAGAAGAATATTTACTTTGAAACTCTGTTCTTTACCTTTTTCACATTATGAAACAGCTTTGTATTCACCTTAAACACTGTTTCAGGGCAAGAGATTGTGTTTTAGATTAAAAGGTAATGCATTTTAAGAAGAATCTTTACTTTGAAACTCTGTTCTTTACCTTTATCACACTATGAAACAGCTTTGTATTCAACTTAAACACTGTTTCAGGGCAAGAGATTGTGTTTTAGACTAAAACAATGCCTTATAAGAAGAATCTTTACTTTGAAACTCTGTTCTTTACCTTTTCCACACTATGAAACAGCTTTGTATTCAACTTAAGCACTGTTTCAGGGCAAGAGATTGTGTTTTAGACTAAAACAATGCTTCAAAAGAAGAATCTTTACTTTGAAACTGTTCTTTACCTTTTTCACACTATGAAACAGCTTTGTATTCGCTTTAACACTGTTTCAGGGCAAGAGATTGTGTATTAGTCTAAAACTTAATGCTTTATAAGAAGAATCTTTACTTTGAAACTCTGTTCTTTACCTTTTTCACACTATGAAACAGCTTTGTATTCACCTTAAACACTGTTTCAGGGCAAGAGATTGTGTTTTAGACTAAAACTTAATGCTTTATAAGAAGAATCTTTACTTTGAAACTCTGTTCTTTACCTTTTTCACACTATGAAACTGCTTTTTATTCAACTTAAACACTGTTTCAGGGCAAGAGATTGTGTTTTAGACTAAAACAATGCATTAAAAGAAGAATCTTTACATTGAAACTCTGTTCTTTACCTTTTTCACACTATGAAACAGCTTTGTATTCACCTTAAACACTGTTTCAGGGCAAGAGATTGTGTTTTAGACTAAAACTTAATGCTTTATAAGCAGAATCTTTACTTTGAAACTCTGTTCTTTATCTTTTTAACACTATGAAACAGCTTTGTATTCAACTTAAACACTGTTTCAGGGCAAGAGATTGTGTTTTAGACTAAAACTTAATGCTTTATAAGAAGAATATTTACTTTGAAACTCAGTTCTTTACCTTTTTCATACTATGAAACAGCTTTGTATTCACCTTAAACACTGTTTCAGGGCAAGAGATTGTGTTTTAGACTAAAAGGTAATGCATTATAAGAAGAATCTTTACTTTGAAACTGTTCTTTACCTTTTTCACACTATGAAACAGCTTTGTATTCGCTTTACCACTGTTTCAGGGCTAGAGATTGTGTTTTAGACTAAATTTTAATGCTTTATAAGAAGAATCTTTACATTGAAACTCTGTTCTTTACCTTTTTCAGACTATGAAACAGCTTTGTATTCACCTTAAACACTGTTTCAGGGCAAGAGATTGTGTTTTAGACTAAAACTTAATGCTTTATAAGAAGAATCTTTACTTTGAAACTCTGTTCTTTACCTTTTTCACACTATGAAACAGCTTTGTATTCGCCTTAAACACTGTTTCAGGGCAAGAGATTGTGTTTTAGACTAAAACAATGCTTTATAAGAAGAATCTTTACTTTGAAACTCTTTTCTTTACCTTTTTCACACTATGAAACAGCTTTTTATTCAGCTTAAACACTGTTTCAGGGCAAGAGATTGTGTTTTAGACTAAAAGGTAATGCATTATAAGAAGAATCTTTACTTTGAAACTGTTCTTTACCTTTTCCACACTATGAAACAGCTTTGTATTCGCCTTAAACACTGTTTCAGGACAAGAGATTGTGTTTTAGACTAAAACGATGCTTTATAAGAAGAATATTTACTTTGAAACTCTGTTCTTTACCTTTTTCACATTATGAAACAGCTTTGTATTCACCTTAAACACTGTTTCAGGGCAAGAGATTGTGTTTTAGATTAAAAGGTAATGCATTTTAAGAAGAATCTTTACTTTGAAACTCTGTTCTTTATCTTTTTAACACTATGAAACAGCTTTGTATTCAACTTAAACACTGTTTCAGGGCAAGAGATTGTGTTTTAGACTAAAACTTAATGCTTTAGTAGAAGAATCTTTACTTTGAAACTCTGTTCTTTACCTTTTTCACACTATGAAACAGCTTTTTATTCAACTTATACACTGTTTCAGGGCAAGAGATTGTGTTTTAGACTAAAACAATGCTTTATAAGAAGAATCTTCACTTTGAAACTCTGTTCTTTACCTATTTCACACTATGAAACAGCTTTGTATTCACCTTAAACACTGTTTCAGTACAAGAGCTTGTGTTTTAGACTAAAAGGTAATGCATTATTAGAAGAATCTTTACTTTGAAAGTCTGTTCTTTACCTTTTTCACACTGTGAAACAGATTTGTATTTGACTTAAACAATGTTTCAGGGCAAGAGATTGTGTTTTAGACTAAAACAATGCTTTATAAGAAGAATATTTACTTTGAAACTCTGTTCTTTACCTTTTTCACATTATGAAACAGCTTTGTATTCACCTTAAACACTGTTTCAGGGCAAGAGATTGTGTTTTAGATTAAAAGTTAATGCATTTTAAGAAGAATCTTTACTTTGAAACTCTGTTCTTTACCTTTATCACACTATGAAACAGCTTTGTATTCAACTTAAACACTGTTTCAGGGTAAGAGATTGTGTTTTAGACTAAAACAATGCCTTATAAGAAGAATCTTTACTTTGAAACTCTGTTCTTTACCTTTTCCACACTATGAAACAGCTTTGTATTCAACTTAAGCACTGTTTCAGGGCAAGAGATTGTGTTTTAGACTAAAACTTAATGCTTTATAAGAAGAATCTTTACTTTGAAACTCTGTTCTTTACCTTTTTCACACTATGAAACAGCTTTGTATTCACCTTAAACACTGTTTCAGGGCAAGAGATTGTGTTTTAGACTAAAAGGTAATGCATTATTAGAAGAATCTTTACTTTGAAAGTCTGTTCTTTACCTTTTTCACACTGAGAAACAGATTTGTATTTGACTTAAACACTGTTTCAGGGCAAGAGATTGTGTTTTAGACTAAAACAATGCTTTATAAGAAGAATCTTCACTTTGAAACTCTGTTCTTTACCTATTTCACACTATGAAACAGCTTTTTATTCAACTTATACACTGTTTCAGGGCAAGAGATTGTGTTTTAGACTAAAACAATGCTTTATAAGAAGAATCTTCACTTTGAAACTCTGTTCTTTACCTATTTCACACTATGAAACAGCTTTGTATTCACCTTAAACACTGTTTCAGTACAAGAGCTTGTGTTTTAGACTAAAAGGTAATGCATTATTAGAAGAATCTTTACTTTGAAAGTCTGTTCTTTACCTTTTTCACACTGTGAAACAGATTTGTATTTGACTTAAACAATGTTTCAGGGCAAGAGATTGTGTTTTAGACTAAAACAATGCTTTATAAGAAGAATATTTACTTTGAAACTCTGTTCTTTACCTTTTTCACATTATGAAACAGCTTTGTATTCACCTTAAACACTGTTTCAGGGCAAGAGATTGTGTTTTAGATTAAAAGTTAATGCATTTTAAGAAGAATCTTTACTTTGAAACTCTGTTCTTTACCTTTATCACACTATGAAACAGCTTTGTATTCAACTTAAACACTGTTTCAGGGTAAGAGATTGTGTTTTAGACTAAAACAATGCCTTATAAGAAGAATCTTTACTTTGAAACTCTGTTCTTTACCTTTTCCACACTATGAAACAGCTTTGTATTCAACTTAAGCACTGTTTCAGGGCAAGAGATTGTGTTTTAGACTAAAACAATGCTTCAAAAGAAGAATCTTTACTTTGAAACTGTTCTTTACCTTTTTCACACTATGAAACAGCTTTGTATTCGCTTTAACACTGTTTCAGGGCAAGAGATTGTGTATTAGACTAAAACTTAATGCTTTATAAGAAGAATCTTTACTTTGAAACTCTGTTCTTTACCTTTTTCACACTATGAAACAGCTTTGTATTCACCTTAAACACTGTTTCAGGGCAAGAGATTGTGTTTTAGACTAAAAGGTAATGCATTATAAGAAGAATCTTTACTTTGAAACTGTTCTTTACCTTTCCCACACTATGAAACAGCTTTGTATTCGCCTTAAACACTGTTTCAGGACAAGAGATTGTGTTTTAGACTAAAACGATGCTTTATAAGAAAAGTCTTCACTTTGAAACTCTGTTCTTTACCTATTTCACACTATGAAACAGCTTTGTATTCACCTTAAACACTGTTTCAGGACAAGAGCTTGTGTTTTAGACTAAAAGGTAATGCATTATTAGAAGAATCTTTACTTTGAAAGTCTGTTCTTTACCTTTTTCACACTGAGAAACAGATTTGTATTTGACTTAAACACTGTTTCAGGGCAAGAGATTGTGTTTTAGACTAAAACAATGCTTTATAAGAAGAATCTTCACTTTGAAACTCTGTTCTTTACCTATTTCACACTATGAAACAGCTTTGTATTCACCTTAAACACTGTTTCAGTACAAGAGCTTGTGTTTTAGACTAAAAGGTAATGCATTATTAGAAGAATCTTTACTTTGAAAGTCTGTTCTTTACCTTTTTCACACTGTGAAACAGATTTGTATTTGACTTAAACAATGTTTCAGGGCAAGAGATTGTGTTTTAGACTAAAACAATGCTTTATAAGAAGAATATTTACTTTGAAACTCTGTTCTTTACCTTTTTCACATTATGAAACAGCTTTGTATTCACCTTAAACACTGTTTCAGGGCAAGAGATTGTGTTTTAGATTAAAAGTTAATGCATTTTAAGAAGAATCTTTACTTTGAAACTCTGTTCTTTACCTTTATCACACTATGAAACAGCTTTGTATTCAACTTAAACACTGTTTCAGGGTAAGAGATTGTGTTTTAGACTAAAACAATGCCTTATAAGAAGAATCTTTACTTTGAAACTCTGTTCTTTACCTTTTCCACACTATGAAACAGCTTTGTATTCAACTTAAGCACTGTTTCAGGGCAAGAGATTGTGTTTTAGACTAAAACAATGCTTCAAAAGAAGAATCTTTACTTTGAAACTGTTCTTTACCTTTTTCACACTATGAAACAGCTTTGTATTCGCTTTAACACTGTTTCAGGGCAAGAGATTGTGTATTAGACTAAAACTTAATGCTTTATAAGAAGAATCTTTACTTTGAAACTCTGTTCTTTACCTTTTTCACACTATGAAACAGCTTTGTATTCAACTTAAACACTGTTTCAGGGCAAGAGATTGTGTTTTAGACTAAAACTTAATGCTTTATAAGAAGAATCTTTACTTTGAAACTCAGTTCTTTACCTTTTTCACACTATGAAACAGCTTTGTATTCACCTTAAACACTGTTTCAGGGCAAGAGATTGTGTTTTAGACTAAAACGATGCTTTATAAGAAGAGTCTTCACTTTGAAACTCTGTTCTTTACCTATTTCACACTATGAAACAGCTTTGTATTCACCTTAAACACTGTTTCAGTACAAGAGCTTGTGTTTTAGACTAAAAGGTAATGCATTATTAGAAGAATCTTTACTTTGAAAGTCTGTTCTTTACCTTTTTCACACTGTGAAACAGATTTGTATTTCACTTAAACAATGTTTCAGGGCAAGAGATTGTGTTTTAGACTAAAACAATGCTTTATAAGAAGAATATTTACTTTGAAACTCTGTTCTTTACCTTTTTCACATTATGAAACAGCTTTGTATTCACCTTAAACACTGTTTCAGGGCAAGAGATTGTGTTTTAGATTAAAAGGTAATGCATTTTAAGAAGAATCTTTACTTTGAAACTCTGTTCTTTACCTTTATCACACTATGAAACAGCTTTGTATTCAACTTAAACACTGTTTCAGGGCAAGAGATTGTGTTTTAGACTAAAACAATGCCTTATAAGAAGAATCTTTACTTTGAAACTCTGTTCTTTACCTTTTCCACACTATGAAACAGCTTTGTATTCAACTTAAGCACTGTTTCAGGGCAAGAGATTGTGTTTTAGACTAAAACAATGCTTCAAAAGAAGAATCTTTACTTTGAAACTGTTCTTTACCTTTTTCACACTATGAAACAGCTTTGTATTCGCTTTAACACTGTTTCAGGGCAAGAGATTGTGTATTAGTCTAAAACTTAATGCTTTATAAGAAGAATCTTTACTTTGAAACTCTGTTCTTTACCTTTTTCACACTATGAAACAGCTTTGTATTCACCTTAAACACTGTTTCAGGGCAAGAGATTGTGTTTTAGACTAAAACTTAATGCTTTATAAGAAGAATCTTTACTTTGAAACTCTGTTCTTTACCTTTTTCACACTATGAAACTGCTTTTTATTCAACTTAAACACTGTTTCAGGGCAAGAGATTGTGTTTTAGACTAAAACAATGCATTAAAAGAAGAATCTTTACATTGAAACTCTGTTCTTTACCTTTTTCACACTATGAAACAGCTTTGTATTCACCTTAAACACTGTTTCAGGGCAAGAGATTGTGTTTTAGACTAAAACTTAATGCTTTATAAGCAGAATCTTTACTTTGAAACTCTGTTCTTTATCTTTTTAACACTATGAAACAGCTTTGTATTCAACTTAAACACTGTTTCAGGGCAAGAGATTGTGTTTTAGACTAAAACTTAATGCTTTATAAGAAGAATATTTACTTTGAAACTCAGTTCTTTACCTTTTTCATACTATGAAACAGCTTTGTATTCACCTTAAACACTGTTTCAGGGCAAGAGATTGTGTTTTAGACTAAAAGGTAATGCATTATAAGAAGAATCTTTACTTTGAAACTGTTCTTTACCTTTTTCACACTATGAAACAGCTTTGTATTCGCTTTACCACTGTTTCAGGGCTAGAGATTGTGTTTTAGACTAAATTTTAATGCTTTATAAGAAGAATCTTTACATTGAAACTCTGTTCTTTACCTTTTTCAGACTATGAAACAGCTTTGTATTCACCTTAAACACTGTTTCAGGGCAAGAGATTGTGTTTTAGACTAAAACTTAATGCTTTATAAGAAGAATCTTTACTTTGAAACTCTGTTCTTTACCTTTTTCACACTATGAAACAGCTTTGTATTCGCCTTAAACACTGTTTCAGGGCAAGAGATTGTGTTTTAGACTAAAACAATGCTTTATAAGAAGAATCTTTACTTTGAAACTCTGTTCTTTACCTTTTTCACACTATGAAACAGCTTTTTATTCAGCTTAAACACTGTTTCAGGGCAAGAGATTGTGTTTTAGACTAAAAGGTAATGCATTATAAGAAGAATCTTTACTTTGAAACTGTTCTTTACCTTTTCCACACTATGAAACAGCTTTGTATTCGCCTTAAACACTGTTTCAGGACAAGAGATTGTGTTTTAGACTAAAACGATGCTTTATAAGAAGAATATTTACTTTGAAACTCTGTTCTTTACCTTTTTCACATTATGAAACAGCTTTGTATTCACCTTAAACACTGTTTCAGGGCAAGAGATTGTGTTTTAGATTAAAAGGTAATGCATTTTAAGAAGAATCTTTACTTTGAAACTCTGTTCTTTACCTTTATCACACTATGAAACAGCTTTGTATTCAACTTAAACACTGTTTCAGGGCAAGAGATTGTGTTTTAGACTAAAACAATGCCTTATAAGAAGAATCTTTACTTTGAAACTCTGTTCTTTACCTTTTCCACACTATGAAACAGCTTTGTATTCAACTTAAGCACTGTTTCAGGGCAAGAGATTGTGTTTTAGACTAAAACAATGCTTCAAAAGAAGAATCTTTACTTTGAAACTGTTCTTTACCTTTTTCACACTATGAAACAGCTTTGTATTCGCTTTAACACTGTTTCAGGGCAAGAGATTGTGTATTAGTCTAAAACTTAATGTTTTATAAGAAGAATCTTTACTTTGAAACTCTGTTCTTTACCTTTTTCACACTATGAAACAGCTTTGTATTCACCTTAAACACTGTTTCAGGGCAAGAGATTGTGTTTTAGACTAAAACTTAATGCTTTATAAGAAGAATCTTTACTTTGAAACTCTGTTCTTTACCTTTTTCACACTATGAAACTGCTTTTTATTCAACTTAAACACTGTTTCAGGGCAAGAGATTGTGTTTTAGACTAAAACAATGCATTAAAAGAAGAATCTTTACATTGAAACTCTGTTCTTTACCTTTTTCACACTATGAAACAGCTTTGTATTCACCTTAAACACTGTTTCAGGGCAAGAGATTGTGTTTTAGACTAAAACTTAATGCTTTATAAGCAGAATCTTTACTTTGAAACTCTGTTCTTTATCTTTTTAACACTATGAAACAGCTTTGTATTCAACTTAAACACTGTTTCAGGGCAAGAGATTGTGTTTTAGACTAAAACTTAATGCTTTATAAGAAGAATATTTACTTTGAAACTCAGTTCTTTACCTTTTTCATACTATGAAACAGCTTTGTATTCACCTTAAACACTGTTTCAGGGCAAGAGATTGTGTTTTAGACTAAAAGGTAATGCATTATAAGAAGAATCTTTACTTTGAAACTGTTCTTTACCTTTTTCACACTATGAAACAGCTTTGTATTCGCTTTACCACTGTTTCAGGGCTAGAGATTGTGTTTTAGACTAAATTTTAATGCTTTATAAGAAGAATCTTTACATTGAAACTCTGTTCTTTACCTTTTTCAGACTATGAAACAGCTTTGTATTCACCTTAAACACTGTTTCAGGGCAAGAGATTGTGTTTTAGACTAAAACTTAATGCTTTATAAGAAGAATCTTTACTTTGAAACTCTGTTCTTTACCTTTTTCACACTATGAAACAGCTTTGTATTCGCCTTAAACACTGTTTCAGGGCAAGAGATTGTGTTTTAGACTAAAACAATGCTTTATAAGAAGAATCTTTACTTTGAAACTCTGTTCTTTACCTTTTTCACACTATGAAACAGCTTTGTATTCGCCTTAAACACTGTTTCAGGACAAGAGATTGTGTTTTAGACTAAAACGATGCTTTATAAGAAGAATATTTACTTTGAAACTCTGTTCTTTACCTTTTTCACATTATGAAACAGCTTTGTATTCACCTTAAACACTGTTTCAGGGCAAGAGATTGTGTTTTAGATTAAAAGGTAATGCATTTTAAGAAGAATCTTTACTTTGAAACTCTGTTCTTTACCTTTATCACACTATGAAACAGCTTTGTATTCAACTTAAACACTGTTTCAGGGTAAGAGATTGTGTTTTAGACTAAAACAATGCCTTATAAGAAGAATCTTTACTTTGAAACTCTGTTCTTTACCTTTTCCACACTATGAAACAGCTTTGTATTCAACTTAAGCACTGTTTCAGGGCAAGAGATTGTGTTTTAGACTAAAACAATGCTTCAAAAGAAGAATCTTTACTTTGAAACTGTTCTTTACCTTTTTCACACTATGAAACAGCTTTGTATTCGCTTTAACACTGTTTCAGGGCAAGAGATTGTGTATTAGACTAAAACTTAATGCTTTATAAGAAGAATCTTTACTTTGAAACTCTGTTCTTTACCTTTTTCACACTATGAAACAGCTTTGTATTCACCTTAAACACTGTTTCAGGGCAAGACATTGTGTTTTAGACTAAAACTTAATGCTTTATAAGAAGAATCTTTACTTTGAAACTCTGTTCTTTACCTTTTTCACACTATGAAACTGCTTTTTATTCAACTTAAACACTGTTTCAGGGCAAGAGATTGTGTTTTAGACTAAAACAATGCATTAAAAGAAGAATCTTTACATTGAAACTCTGTTCTTTACCTTTTTCACACTATGAAACAGCTTTGTATTCACCTTAAACACTGTTTCAGGGCAAGAGATTGTGTTTTAGACTAAAACTTAATGCTTTATAAGCAGAATCTTTACTTTGAAACTCTGTTCTTTATCTTTTTAACACTATGAAACAGCTTTGTATTCAACTTAAACACTGTTTCAGGGCAAGAGATTGTGTTTTAGACTAAAACTTAATGCTTTATAAGAAGAATATTTACTTTGAAACTCAGTTCTTTACCTTTTTCATACTATGAAACAGCTTTGTATTCACCTTAAACACTGTTTCAGGGCAAGAGATTGTGTTTTAGACTAAAAGGTAATGCATTATAAGAAGAATCTTTACTTTGAAACTGTTCTTTACCTTTTTCACACTATGAAACAGCTTTGTATTCGCTTTACCACTGTTTCAGGGCTAGAGATTGTGTTTTAGACTAAATTTTAATGCTTTATAAGAAGAATCTTTACATTGAAACTCTGTTCTTTACCTTTTTCAGACTATGAAACAGCTTTGTATTCACCTTAAACACTGTTTCAGGGCAAGAGATTGTGTTTTAGACTAAAACTTAATGCTTTATAAGAAGAATCTTTACTTTGAAACTCTGTTCTTTACCTTTTTCACACTATGAAACAGCTTTGTATTCGCCTTAAACACTGTTTCAGGGCAAGAGATTGTGTTTTAGACTAAAACAATGCTTTATAAGAAGAATCTTTACTTTGAAACTCTGTTCTTTACCTTTTTCACACTATGAAACAGCTTTGTATTCGCCTTAAACACTGTTTCAGGACAAGAGATTGTGTTTTAGACTAAAACGATGCTTTATAAGAAGAATATTTACTTTGAAACTCTGTTCTTTACCTTTTTCACATTATGAAACAGCTTTGTATTCACCTTAAACACTGTTTCAGGGCAAGAGATTGTGTTTTAGATTAAAAGGTAATGCATTTTAAGAAGAATCTTTACTTTGAAACTCTGTTCTTTACCTTTATCACACTATGAAACAGCTTTGTATTCAACTTAAACACTGTTTCAGGGTAAGAGATTGTGTTTTAGACTAAAACAATGCCTTATAAGAAGAATCTTTACTTTGAAACTCTGTTCTTTACCTTTTCCACACTATGAAACAGCTTTGTATTCAACTTAAGCACTGTTTCAGGGCAAGAGATTGTGTTTTAGACTAAAACAATGCTTCAAAAGAAGAATCTTTACTTTGAAACTGTTCTTTACCTTTTTCACACTATGAAACAGCTTTGTATTCGCTTTAACACTGTTTCAGGGCAAGAGATTGTGTATTAGACTAAAACTTAATGCTTTATAAGAAGAATCTTTACTTTGAAACTCTGTTCTTTACCTTTTTCACACTATGAAACAGCTTTGTATTCACCTTAAACACTGTTTCAGGGCAAGACATTGTGTTTTAGACTAAAACTTAATGCTTTATAAGAAGAATCTTTACTTTGAAACTCTGTTCTTTACCTTTTTCACACTATGAAACTGCTTTTTATTCAACTTAAACACTTTCAGGGCAAGAGATTGTGTTTTAGACTAAAACAATGCATTAAAAGAAGAATCTTTACATTGAAACTCTGTTCTTTACCTTTTTCACACTATGAAACAGCTTTGTATTCACCTTAAACACTGTTTCAGGGCAAGAGATTGTGTTTTAGACTAAAACTTAATGCTTTATAAGCAGAATCTTTACTTTGAAACTCTGTTCTTTATCTTTTTAACACTATGAAACAGCTTTGTATTCAACTTAAACACTGTTTCAGGGCAAGAGATTGTGTTTTAGACTAAAACTTAATGCTTTATAAGAAGAATCTTTACTTTGAAACTCAGTTCTTTACCTTTTTCACACTATGAAACAGCTTTGCATTCACCTTAAACACTGTTTCAGGGCAAGAGATTGTGTTTTAGACTAAAAGGTAATGCATTATAAGAAGAATCTTTACTTTGAAACTGTTCTTTACCTTTTTCACACTATGAAACAGCTTTGTATTCGCTTTACCACTGTTTCAGGGCTAGAGATTGTGTTTTAGACTAAATTTTAATGCTTTATAAGAAGAATCTTTACATTGAAACTCTGTTCTTTACCTTTTTCAGACTATGAAACAGCTTTGTATTCACCTTAAACACTGTTTCAGGGCAAGAGATTGTGTTTTAGACTAAAACTTAATGCTTTATAAGAAGAATCTTTACTTTGAAACTCTGTTCTTTACCTTTTTCACACTATGAAACAGCTTTGTATTCGCCTTAAACACTTTTTCAGGGCAAGAGATTGTGTTTTAGACTAAAACAATGCTTTATAAGAAGAATCTTTACTTTGAAACTCTGTTCTTTATCTTTTTAACACTATGAAACAGCTTTGTATTCAACTTAAACACTGTTTCAGGGCAAGAGATTGTGTTTTAGACTAAAACTTAATGCTTTATAAGAAGAATCTTTACTTTGAAACTCAGTTCTTTACCTTTTTCACACTATGAAACAGCTTTGTATTCAGCTTAAACACTGTTTCAGGGCAAGAGATTGTGTTTTAGACTAAAAGGTAATGCATTATAAGAAGAATCTTTACTTTGAAACTGTTCTTTACCTTTTTCACACTATGAAACAGCTTTGTATTCGCTTTAACACTGTTTCAGGGCAAGAGATTGTGTATTAGACTAAAACTTAATGCTTTATAAGAAGAATCTTTACTTTGAAACTCTGTTCTTTACCTTTTTCACACTATGAAACAGCTTTGTATTCAACTTAAGCACTGTTTGAGGGCAAGAGATTGTGTTTTAGACTAAAACAATGTGCCAAAAGAAGAATCTTTACTTTGAAACTCTGTTCTTTACCTTTTTCACACTATGAAACAGCTTTGTATTCACCTTAAACACTGTTTCAGGGTAAGAGATTGTGTTTTAGACTAAAACTTAATGCTTTATAAGAAGAATCTTTACTTTGAAACTCTGTTCTTTACCTTTTTCACACTATGAAACTGCTTTTTATTCAACTTAAACACTGTTTCAGGGCAAGAGATTGTGTTTTAGACTAAAACAATGCATTAAAAGAAGAATCTTTACATTGAAACTCTGTTCTTTACCTTTTTCACACTATGAAACAGCTTTGTATTCACCTTAAACACTGTTTCAGGGCAAGAGATTGTGTTTTAGACTAAAACTTAATGCTTTATAAGAAGAATCTTTACTTTGAAACTCAGTTCTTTACCTTTTTCACACTATGAAACAGCTTTGTATTCACCTTAAACACTGTTTCAGGGCAAGAGATTGTGTTTTAGACTAAAAGGTAATGCATTATAAGAAGAATCTTTACTTTGAAACTGTTCTTTACCTTTTTCACACTATGAAACAGCTTTGTATTCGCTTTACCACTGTTTCAGGGCTAGAGATTGTGTTTTAGACTAAATTTTAATGCTTTATAAGAAGAATCTTTACATTGAAACTCTGTTCTTTACCTTTTTCAGACTATGAAACAGCTTTGTATTCACCTTAAACACTGTTTCAGGGCAAGAGATTGTGTTTTAGACTAAAACTTAATGCTTTATAAGAAGAATCTTTACTTTGAAACTCTGTTCTTTACCTTTTTCACACTATGAAACAGCTTTGTATTCGCCTTAAACACTGTTTCAGGGCAAGAGATTGTGTTTTAGACTAAAACAATGCTTTATAAGAAGAATCTTTACTTTGAAACTCTGTTCTTTACCTTTTTCACACTATGAAACAGCTTTTTATTCAACTTAAACACTGTTTCAGGGCAAGAGATTGTGTTTTAGACTAAAAGGTAATGCATTATAAGAAGAATCTTTACTTTGAAACTGTTCTTTACCTTTTTCACACTATGAAACAGCTTTGTATTCGCTTTAACACTGTTTCAGGGCAAGAGATTGTGTATTAGACTAAAACTTAATGCTTTATAAGAAGAATCTTTACTTTGAAACTCTGTTCTTTACCTTTTTCACACTATGAAACAGCTTTGTATTCAACTTAAGCACTGTTTGAGGGCAAGAGATTGTGTTTTAGACTAAAACAATGTGCCAAAAGAAGAATCTTTACTTTGAAACTCTGTTCTTTACCTTTTTCACACTATGAAACAGCTTTGTATTCACCTTAAACACTGTTTCAGGGTAAGAGATTGTGTTTTAGACTAAAACTTAATGCTTTATAAGAAGAATCTTTACTTTGAAACTCTGTTCTTTACCTTTTTCACACTATGAAACTGCTTTTTATTCAACTTAAACACTGTTTCAGGGCAAGAGATTGTGTTTTAGACTAAAACAATGCATTAAAAGAAGAATCTTTACATTGAAACTCTGTTCTTTACCTTTTTCACACTATGAAACAGCTTTGTATTCACCTTAAACACTGTTTCAGGGCAAGAGATTGTGTTTTAGACTAAAACTTAATGCTTTATAAGAAGAATCTTTACTTTGAAACTCAGTTCTTTACCTTTTTCACACTATGAAACAGCTTTGTATTCACCTTAAACACTGTTTCAGGGCAAGAGATTGTGTTTTAGACTAAAAGGTAATGCATTATAAGAAGAATCTTTACTTTGAAACTGTTCTTTACCTTTTTCACACTATGAAACAGCTTTGTATTCGCTTTACCACTGTTTCAGGGCTAGAGATTGTGTTTTAGACTAAATTTTAATGCTTTATAAGAAGAATCTTTACATTGAAACTCTGTTCTTTACCTTTTTCAGACTATGAAACAGCTTTGTATTCACCTTAAACACTGTTTCAGGGCAAGAGATTGTGTTTTAGACTAAAACTTAATGCTTTATAAGAAGAATCTTTACTTTGAAACTCTGTTCTTTACCTTTTTCACACTATGAAACAGCTTTGTATTCGCCTTAAACACTGTTTCAGGGCAAGAGATTGTGTTTTAGACTAAAACAATGCTTTATAAGAAGAATCTTTACTTTGAAACTCTGTTCTTTACCTTTTTCACACTATGAAACAGCTTTTTATTCAACTTAAACACTGTTTCAGGGCAAGAGATTGTGTTTTAGACTAAAACAATGCATTAAAAGAAGAATCTTTACATTGAAACTCTGTTCTTTACCTTTTTCACACTGTGAAACAGATTTGTATTCACCTTAAACACTTTTTCAGGGCAAGAGATTGTGTTTTAGACTAAAACAATGCTTTATAAGAAGAATCTTTACTTTGAAACTCTGTTCTTTATCTTTTTAACACTATGAAACAGCTTTGTATTCAACTTAAACACTGTTTCAGGGCAAGAGATTGTGTTTTAGACTAAAACTTAATGCTTTATAAGAAGAATCTTTACTTTGAAACTCAGTTCTTTACCTTTTTCACACTATGAAACAGCTTTGTATTCAGCTTAAACACTGTTTCAGGGCAAGAGATTGTGTTTTAGACTAAAAGGTAATGCATTATAAGAAGAATCTTTACTTTGAAACTGTTCTTTACCTTTTTCACACTATGAAACAGCTTTGTATTCGCTTTAACACTGTTTCAGGGCAAGAGATTGTGTATTAGACTAAAACTTAATGCTTTATAAGAAGAATCTTTACTTTGAAACTCTGTTCTTTACCTTTTTCACACTATGAAACAGCTGTGTATTCAACTTAAGCACTGTTTCAGGGCAAGAGATTGTGTTTTAGACTAAAACAATGCTTCAAAAGAAGAATCTTTACTTTGAAACTCTGTTCTTTACCTTTTTCACACTATGAAACAGCTTTGTATTCACCTTAAACACTGTTTCAGGGTAAGAGATTGTGTTTTAGACTAAAACTTAATGCTTTATAAGAAGAATCTTTACTTTGAAACTCTGTTCTTTACCTTTTCCACACTATGAAACAGCTTTGTATTCGCCTTAAACACTGTTTCAGGACAAGAGATTGTGTTTAGACTAAAACAATGCTTTATAAGAAGAATCTTTACTTTGAAACTCTGTTCTTTATCTTTTTAACACTATGAAACAGCTTTGTATTCAACTTAAACACTGTTTCAGGGCAAGAGATTGTGTTTTAGACTAAAACTTAATGCTTTATAAGAAGAATCTTTACTTTGAAACTCAGTTCTTTACCTTTTTCACACTATGAAACAGCTTTGTATTCAGCTTAAAGACTGTTTCAGGGCAAGAGATTGTGTTTTAGACTAAAAGGTAATGCATTATAAGAAGAATCTTTACTTTGAAACTGTTCTTTACCTTTTTCACACTATGAAACAGCTTTGTATTCGCTTTAACACTGTTTCAGGGCAAGAGATTGTGTATTAGACTAAAACTTAATGCTTTATAAGAAGAATCTTTACTTTGAAACTCTGTTCTTTACCTTTTTCACACTATGAAACAGCTTTGTATTCAACTTAAGCACTGTTTGAGGGCAAGAGATTGTGTTTTAGACTAAAACAATGCGCCAAAAGAAGAATCTTTACTTTGAAACTCTGTTCTTTACCTTTTTCACACTATGAAACAGCTTTGTATTCACCTTAAACACTGTTTCAGGGTAAGAGATTGTGTTTTAGACTAAAACTTAATGCTTTATAAGAAGAATCTTTACTTTGAAACGCTGTTCTTTACCTTTTTCACACTATGAAACTGCTTTTTATTCAACTTAAACACTGTTTCAGGGCAAGAGATTGTGTTTTAGACTAAAACAATGCATTAAAAGAAGAATCTTTACATTGAAACTCTGTTCTTTACCTTTTTCACACTATGAAACAGCTTTGTATTCACCTTAAACACTGTTTCAGGGCAAGAGATTGTGTTTTAGACTAAAACTTAATGCTTTATAAGCAGAATCTTTACTTTGAAACTCTGTTCTTTATCTTTTTAACACTATGAAACAGCTTTGTATTCAACTTAAACACTGTTTCAGGGCAAGAGATTGTGTTTTAGACTAAAACTTAATGCTTTATAAGAAGAATCTTTACTTTGAAACTCAGTTCTTTACCTTTTTCACACTATGAAACAGCTTTGTATTCACCTTAAACACTGTTTCAGGGCAAGAGATTGTGTTTTAGACTAAAAGGTAATGCATTATAAGAAGAATCTTTACTTTGAAACTGTTCTTTACCTTTTTCACACTATGAAACAGCTTTGTATTCGCTTTACCACTGTTTCAGGGCTAGAGATTGTGTTTTAGACTAAATTTTAATGCTTTATAAGAAGAATCTTTACATTGAAACTCTGTTCTTTACCTTTTTCAGACTATGAAACAGCTTTGTATTCACCTTAAACACTGTTTCAGGGCAAGAGATTGTGTTTTAGACTAAAACTTAATGCTTTATAAGAAGAATCTTTACTTTGAAACTCTGTTCTTTACCTTTTTCACACTATGAAACAGCTTTGTATTCGCCTTAAACACTGTTTCAGGGCAAGAGATTGTGTTTTAGACTAAAACAATGCTTTATAAGAAGAATCTTTACTTTGAAACTCTGTTCTTTACCTTTTTCACACTATGAAACAGCTTTTTATTCAACTTAAACACTGTTTCAGGGCAAGAGATTGTGTTTTAGACTAAAACAATGCATTAAAAGAAGAATCTTTACATTGAAACTCTGTTCTTTACCTTTTTCACACTGTGAAACAGATTTGTATTCACCTTAAACACTTTTTCAGGGCAAGAGATTGTGTTTTAGACTAAAACAATGCTTTATAAGAAGAATCTTTACTTTGAAACTCTGTTCTTTATCTTTTTAACACTATGAAACAGCTTTGTATTCAACTTAAACACTGTTTCAGGGCAAGAGATTGTGTTTTAGACTAAAACTTAATGCTTTATAAGAAGAATCTTTACTTTGAAACTCAGTTCTTTACCTTTTTCACACTATGAAACAGCTTTGTATTCAGCTTAAACACTGTTTCAGGGCAAGAGATTGTGTTTTAGACTAAAAGGTAATGCATTATAAGAAGAATCTTTACTTTGAAACTGTTCTTTACCTTTTTCACACTATGAAACAGCTTTGTATTCGCTTTAACACTGTTTCAGGGCAAGAGATTGTGTATTAGACTAAAACTTAATGCTTTATAAGAAGAATCTTTACTTTGAAACTCTGTTCTTTACCTTTTTCACACTATGAAACAGCTGTGTATTCAACTTAAGCACTGTTTCAGGGCAAGAGATTGTGTTTTAGACTAAAACAATGCTTCAAAAGAAGAATCTTTACTTTGAAACTCTGTTCTTTACCTTTTTCACACTATGAAACAGCTTTGTATTCACCTTAAACACTGTTTCAGGGTAAGAGATTGTGTTTTAGACTAAAACTTAATGCTTTATAAGAAGAATCTTTACTTTGAAACTCTGTTCTTTACCTTTTCCACACTATGAAACAGCTTTGTATTCGCCTTAAACACTGTTTCAGGACAAGAGATTGTGTTTAGACTAAAACAATTCTTTATAAGAAGAATCTTTACATTGAAACTCTGTTCTTTACCTTTTTCACACTATGAAACAGCTTTGTATTCAACTTAAGCACTGTTTGAGGGCAAGAGATTGTGTTTTAGACTAAAACAATGCGCCAAAAGAAGAATCTTTACTTTGAAACTCTGTTCTTTACCTTTTTCACACTATGAAACAGCTTTGTATTCACCTTAAACACTGTTTCAGGGTAAGAGATTGTGTTTTAGACTAAAACTTAATGCTTTATAAGAAGAATCTTTACTTTGAAACGCTGTTCTTTACCTTTTTCACACTATGAAACTGCTTTTTATTCAACTTAAACACTGTTTCAGGGCAAGAGATTGTGTTTTAGACTAAAACAATGCATTAAAAGAAGAATCTTTACATTGAAACTCTGTTCTTTACCTTTTTCACACTATGAAACAGCTTTGTATTCACCTTAAACACTGTTTCAGGGCAAGAGATTGTGTTTTAGACTAAAACTTAATGCTTTATAAGCAGAATCTTTACTTTGAAACTCTGTTCTTTATCTTTTTAACACTATGAAACAGCTTTGTATTCAACTTAAACACTGTTTCAGGGCAAGAGATTGTGTTTTAGACTAAAACTTAATGCTTTATAAGAAGAATCTTTACTTTGAAACTCAGTTCTTTACCTTTTTCACACTATGAAACAGCTTTGTATTCACCTTAAACACTGTTTCAGGGCAAGAGATTGTGTTTTAGACTAAAAGGTAATGCATTATAAGAAGAATCTTTACTTTGAAACTGTTCTTTACCTTTTTCACACTATGAAACAGCTTTGTATTCGCTTTACCACTGTTTCAGGGCTAGAGATTGTGTTTTAGACTAAATTTTAATGCTTTATAAGAAGAATCTTTACATTGAAACTCTGTTCTTTACCTTTTTCAGACTATGAAACAGCTTTGTATTCACCTTAAACACTGTTTCAGGGCAAG
Source organism: Electrophorus electricus (assembly GCF_041902795.1). Classification (NCBI taxonomy): domain Eukaryota; kingdom Metazoa; phylum Chordata; class Actinopteri; order Gymnotiformes; family Gymnotidae; genus Electrophorus; species Electrophorus electricus. The sequence goes on from NC_137512.1 coordinate 11,092,382, forward strand.
AGATTGTGTTTTAGACTAAAACTTAATGCTTTATAAGAAGAATCTTTACTTTGAAACTCTGTTCTTTACCTTTTTCACACTATGAAACAGCTTTGTATTCGCCTTAAACACTGTTTCAGGGCAAGAGATTGTGTTTTAGACTAAAACAATGCTTTATAAGAAGAATCTTTACTTTGAAACTCTGTTCTTTACCTTTTTCACACTATGAAACAGCTTTTTATTCAACTTAAACACTGTTTCAGGGCAAGAGATTGTGTTTTAGACTAAAACAATGCATTAAAAGAAGAATCTTTACATTGAAACTCTGTTCTTTACCTTTTTCACACTGTGAAACAGATTTGTATTCACCTTAAACACTTTTTCAGGGCAAGAGATTGTGTTTTAGACTAAAACAATGCTTTATAAGAAGAATCTTTACTTTGAAACTCTGTTCTTTATCTTTTTAACACTATGAAACAGCTTTGTATTCAACTTAAACACTGTTTCAGGGCAAGAGATTGTGTTTTAGACTAAAACTTAATGCTTTATAAGAAGAATCTTTACTTTGAAACTCAGTTCTTTACCTTTTTCACACTATGAAACAGCTTTGTATTCAGCTTAAACACTGTTTCAGGGCAAGAGATTGTGTTTTAGACTAAAAGGTAATGCATTATAAGAAGAATCTTTACTTTGAAACTGTTCTTTACCTTTTTCACACTATGAAACAGCTTTGTATTCGCTTTAACACTGTTTCAGGGCAAGAGATTGTGTATTAGACTAAAACTTAATGCTTTATAAGAAGAATCTTTACTTTGAAACTCTGTTCTTTACCTTTTTCACACTATGAAACAGCTGTGTATTCAACTTAAGCACTGTTTCAGGGCAAGAGATTGTGTTTTAGACTAAAACAATGCTTCAAAAGAAGAATCTTTACTTTGAAACTCTGTTCTTTACCTTTTTCACACTATGAAACAGCTTTGTATTCACCTTAAACACTGTTTCAGGGTAAGAGATTGTGTTTTAGACTAAAACTTAATGCTTTATAAGAAGAATCTTTACTTTGAAACTCTGTTCTTTACCTTTTCCACACTATGAAACAGCTTTGTATTCGCCTTAAACACTGTTTCAGGACAAGAGATTGTGTTTAGACTAAAACAATTCTTTATAAGAAGAATCTTTACATTGAAACTCTGTTCTTTACCTTTTTCACACTATGAAACAGCTTTGTATTGAACTTAAACACTGTTTCAGGGCAAGAGATTGTGTTTTAGACTAAAACAATGCATTAAAAGAAGAATCTTTACATTGAAACTCTGTTCTTTACCTTTTTCACACTGTGAAACAGATTTGTATTCACCTTAAACACTGTTTCAGGACAAGAGATTGTGTTTTAGAATAAAAGGTAATGCATTATAAGAAGAATCATTACTTTGAAACTCTTCTTTACCTGTTTCACACTATGAAACAGCTTTGTATTCGACTTAAACACTGTTTCAGGGCAAGAGATTGTGTTTTAGACTAAAACAATGCTTTATAAGAAGAATCTTTACTTTGAAACTGTTCTTTACCTTTTTCACACTATGAAACAGCTTTGTATTCGCTTTAACACTGTTTCAGGGCGAGAGATTGTGTTTTAGACTAAATTTTAATGCTTTATAAGAAGAATCTTTAATTTGAAACTCTGTTCTTTACCTTTTTAACACTATGAAACAGCTTTGTATTCAACTTAAACACTGTTTCAGGGGAAGAGATTGTGTTTTAGACTAAAACTTAATGCTTTATAAGAAGAATCTTTACTTTGAAACTCAGTTCTTTACCTTTTTCACACTATGAAACAGCTTTGTATTCAGCTTAAACACTGTTTCAGGGCAAGAGATTGTGTTTTAGACTAAAAGGTAATGCATTATTAGAAGAATCTTTACTTTGAAAGTCTGTTCTTTCCCTTTTTCACACTGTGAAACAGATTTGTATTCACCTTAAACACTGTTTCAGGACAAGAGATTGTGTTTTAGACTAAAACAATGCATTAAAAGAAGAATCTTTACATTGAAACTCTGTTCTTTACCTTTTTCAGACTATGAAACAGCTTTGTATTCACCTTAAACACTGTTTCAGGGCAAGAGATTGTGTTTTAGACTAAAACTTAATGCTTTATAAGAAGAATCTTTACTTTGAAACTCTGTTCTTTACCTTTTTCACACTATGAAACAGCTTTGTATTCGCCTTAAACACTGTTTCAGGGCAAGAGATTGTGTTTTAGACTAAAACAATGCTTTATAAGAAGAATCTTTACTTTGAAACTGTTCTTTACCTTTTTCACACTATGAAACAGCTTTGTATTCGCTTTAACACTGTTTCAGGGCAAGAGATTGTGTATTAGACTAAAACTTAATGCTTTATAAGAAGAATCTTTACTTTGAAACTGTTCTTTACCTTTTTCACACTATGAAACAGCTTTGTATTCGCTTTACCACTGTTTCAGGGCTAGAGATTGTGTTTTAGACTAAATTTTAATGCTTTATAAGAAGAATCTTTACATTGAAACTCTGTTCTTTACCTTTTTCAGACTATGAAACAGCTTTGTATTCACCTTAAACACTGTTTCAGGGCAAGAGATTGTGTTTTAGACTAAAACTTAATGCTTTATAAGAAGAATCTTTACTTTGAAACTCTGTTCTTTACCTTTTTCACACTATGAAACAGCTTTGTATTCGCCTTAAACACTGTTTCAGGGCAAGAGATTGTGTTTTAGACTAAAACAATGCTTTATAAGAAGAATCTTTACTTTGAAACTCTGTTCTTTACCTTTTTCACACTATGAAACAGCTTTTTATTCAACTTAAACACTGTTTCAGGGCAAGAGATTGTGTTTTAGACTAAAACAATGCATTAAAAGAAGAATCTTTACATTGAAACTCTGTTCTTTACCTTTTTCACACTGTGAAACAGATTTGTATTCACCTTAAACACTTTTTCAGGGCAAGAGATTGTGTTTTAGACTAAAACAATGCTTTATAAGAAGAATCTTTACTTTGAAACTCTGTTCTTTATCTTTTTAACACTATGAAACAGCTTTGTATTCAACTTAAACACTGTTTCAGGGCAAGAGATTGTGTTTTAGACTAAAACTTAATGCTTTATAAGAAGAATCTTTACTTTGAAACTCAGTTCTTTACCTTTTTCACACTATGAAACAGCTTTGTATTCAGCTTAAACACTGTTTCAGGGCAAGAGATTGTGTTTTAGACTAAAAGGTAATGCATTATAAGAAGAATCTTTACTTTGAAACTGTTCTTTACCTTTTTCACACTATGAAACAGCTTTGTATTCGCTTTAACACTGTTTCAGGGCAAGAGATTGTGTATTAGACTAAAACTTAATGCTTTATAAGAAGAATCTTTACTTTGAAACTCTGTTCTTTACCTTTTTCACACTATGAAACAGCTGTGTATTCAACTTAAGCACTGTTTCAGGGCAAGAGATTGTGTTTTAGACTAAAACAATGCTTCAAAAGAAGAATCTTTACTTTGAAACTCTGTTCTTTACCTTTTTCACACTATGAAACAGCTTTGTATTCACCTTAAACACTGTTTCAGGGTAAGAGATTGTGTTTTAGACTAAAACTTAATGCTTTATAAGAAGAATCTTTACTTTGAAACTCTGTTCTTTACCTTTTCCACACTATGAAACAGCTTTGTATTCGCCTTAAACACTGTTTCAGGACAAGAGATTGTGTTTAGACTAAAACAATTCTTTATAAGAAGAATCTTTACATTGAAACTCTGTTCTTTACCTTTTTCACACTATGAAACAGCTTTGTATTCAACTTAAGCACTGTTTGAGGGCAAGAGATTGTGTTTTAGACTAAAACAATGCGCCAAAAGAAGAATCTTTACTTTGAAACTCTGTTCTTTACCTTTTTCACACTATGAAACAGCTTTGTATTCACCTTAAACACTGTTTCAGGGTAAGAGATTGTGTTTTAGACTAAAACTTAATGCTTTATAAGAAGAATCTTTACTTTGAAACGCTGTTCTTTACCTTTTTCACACTATGAAACTGCTTTTTATTCAACTTAAACACTGTTTCAGGGCAAGAGATTGTGTTTTAGACTAAAACAATGCATTAAAAGAAGAATCTTTACATTGAAACTCTGTTCTTTACCTTTTTCACACTATGAAACAGCTTTGTATTCACCTTAAACACTGTTTCAGGGCAAGAGATTGTGTTTTAGACTAAAACTTAATGCTTTATAAGCAGAATCTTTACTTTGAAACTCTGTTCTTTATCTTTTTAACACTATGAAACAGCTTTGTATTCAACTTAAACACTGTTTCAGGGCAAGAGATTGTGTTTTAGACTAAAACTTAATGCTTTATAAGAAGAATCTTTACTTTGAAACTCAGTTCTTTACCTTTTTCACACTATGAAACAGCTTTGTATTCACCTTAAACACTGTTTCAGGGCAAGAGATTGTGTTTTAGACTAAAAGGTAATGCATTATAAGAAGAATCTTTACTTTGAAACTGTTCTTTACCTTTTTCACACTATGAAACAGCTTTGTATTCGCTTTACCACTGTTTCAGGGCTAGAGATTGTGTTTTAGACTAAATTTTAATGCTTTATAAGAAGAATCTTTACATTGAAACTCTGTTCTTTACCTTTTTCAGACTATGAAACAGCTTTGTATTCACCTTAAACACTGTTTCAGGGCAAGAGATTGTGTTTTAGACTAAAACTTAATGCTTTATAAGAAGAATCTTTACTTTGAAACTCTGTTCTTTACCTTTTTCACACTATGAAACAGCTTTGTATTCGCCTTAAACACTGTTTCAGGGCAAGAGATTGTGTTTTAGACTAAAACAATGCTTTATAAGAAGAATCTTTACTTTGAAACTCTGTTCTTTACCTTTTTCACACTATGAAACAGCTTTTTATTCAACTTAAACACTGTTTCAGGGCAAGAGATTGTGTTTTAGACTAAAACAATGCATTAAAAGAAGAATCTTTACATTGAAACTCTGTTCTTTACCTTTTTCACACTGTGAAACAGATTTGTATTCACCTTAAACACTTTTTCAGGGCAAGAGATTGTGTTTTAGACTAAAACAATGCTTTATAAGAAGAATCTTTACTTTGAAACTCTGTTCTTTATCTTTTTAACACTATGAAACAGCTTTGTATTCAACTTAAACACTGTTTCAGGGCAAGAGATTGTGTTTTAGACTAAAACTTAATGCTTTATAAGAAGAATCTTTACTTTGAAACTCAGTTCTTTACCTTTTTCACACTATGAAACAGCTTTGTATTCAGCTTAAACACTGTTTCAGGGCAAGAGATTGTGTTTTAGACTAAAAGGTAATGCATTATAAGAAGAATCTTTACTTTGAAACTGTTCTTTACCTTTTTCACACTATGAAACAGCTTTGTATTCGCTTTAACACTGTTTCAGGGCAAGAGATTGTGTATTAGACTAAAACTTAATGCTTTATAAGAAGAATCTTTACTTTGAAACTCTGTTCTTTACCTTTTTCACACTATGAAACAGCTGTGTATTCAACTTAAGCACTGTTTCAGGGCAAGAGATTGTGTTTTAGACTAAAACAATGCTTCAAAAGAAGAATCTTTACTTTGAAACTCTGTTCTTTACCTTTTTCACACTATGAAACAGCTTTGTATTCACCTTAAACACTGTTTCAGGGTAAGAGATTGTGTTTTAGACTAAAACTTAATGCTTTATAAGAAGAATCTTTACTTTGAAACTCTGTTCTTTACCTTTTCCACACTATGAAACAGCTTTGTATTCGCCTTAAACACTGTTTCAGGACAAGAGATTGTGTTTAGACTAAAACAATTCTTTATAAGAAGAATCTTTACATTGAAACTCTGTTCTTTACCTTTTTCACACTATGAAACAGCTTTGTATTGAACTTAAACACTGTTTCAGGGCAAGAGATTGTGTTTTAGACTAAAACAATGCATTAAAAGAAGAATCTTTACATTGAAACTCTGTTCTTTACCTTTTTCACACTGTGAAACAGATTTGTATTCACCTTAAACACTGTTTCAGGACAAGAGATTGTGTTTTAGAATAAAAGGTAATGCATTATAAGAAGAATCATTACTTTGAAACTCTTCTTTACCTGTTTCACACTATGAAACAGCTTTGTATTCGACTTAAACACTGTTTCAGGGCAAGAGATTGTGTTTTAGACTAAAACAATGCTTTATAAGAAGAATCTTTACTTTGAAACTGTTCTTTACCTTTTTCACACTATGAAACAGCTTTGTATTCGCTTTAACACTGTTTCAGGGCGAGAGATTGTGTTTTAGACTAAATTTTAATGCTTTATAAGAAGAATCTTTAATTTGAAACTCTGTTCTTTACCTTTTTAACACTATGAAACAGCTTTGTATTCAACTTAAACACTGTTTCAGGGGAAGAGATTGTGTTTTAGACTAAAACTTAATGCTTTATAAGAAGAATCTTTACTTTGAAACTCAGTTCTTTACCTTTTTCACACTATGAAACAGCTTTGTATTCAGCTTAAACACTGTTTCAGGGCAAGAGATTGTGTTTTAGACTAAAAGGTAATGCATTATTAGAAGAATCTTTACTTTGAAAGTCTGTTCTTTCCCTTTTTCACACTGTGAAACAGATTTGTATTCACCTTAAACACTGTTTCAGGACAAGAGATTGTGTTTTAGACTAAAACAATGCATTAAAAGAAGAATCTTTACATTGAAACTCTGTTCTTTACCTTTTTCAGACTATGAAACAGCTTTGTATTCACCTTAAACACTGTTTCAGGGCAAGAGATTGTGTTTTAGACTAAAACTTAATGCTTTATAAGAAGAATCTTTACTTTGAAACTCTGTTCTTTACCTTTTTCACACTATGAAACAGCTTTGTATTCGCCTTAAACACTGTTTCAGGGCAAGAGATTGTGTTTTAGACTAAAACAATGCTTTATAAGAAGAATCTTTACTTTGAAACTGTTCTTTACCTTTTTCACACTATGAAACAGCTTTGTATTCGCTTTAACACTGTTTCAGGGCAAGAGATTGTGTATTAGACTAAAACTTAATGCTTTATAAGAAGAATCTTTACTTTGAAACTCTGTTCTTTACCTTTTTCACACTATGAAACAGCTTTGTATTCACCTTAAACACTGTTTCAGGGCAAGAGATTGTGTTTTAGACTAAAACTTAATGCTTTATAAGAAGAATCTTTACTTTGAAACTCTGTTCTTTACCTTTTTCACACTATGAAACTGCTTTTTATTCAACTTAAACACTGTTTCAGGGCAAGAGATTGTGTTTTAGACTAAAACAATGCATTAAAAGAAGAATCTTTACATTGAAACTCTGTTCTTTACCTTTTTCACACTATGAAACAGCTTTGTATTCACCTTAAACACTGTTTCAGGGCAAGAGATTGTGTTTTAGACTAAAACTTAATGCTTTATAATTAGAATCTTTACTTTGAAACTCTGTTCTTTATCTTTTTAACAATATGAAACAGCTTTGTATTCAACTTAAACACTGTTTCAGGGCAAGAGATTGTGTTTTAGACTAAAACTTAATGCTTTATAAGAAGAATCTTTACTTTGAAACTCAGTTCTTTACCTTTTTCACAATATGAAACAGCTTTGTATTCACCTTAAACACTGTTTCAGGGCAAGAGATTGTGTTTTAGACTAAAAGGTAATGCATTATAAGAAGAATCTTTACTTTGAAACTGTTCTTTACCTTTTTCACACTATGAAACAGCTTTGTATTCGCTTTACCACTGTTTCAGGGCTAGAGATTGTGTTTGAGACTAAATTTTAATGCTTTATAAGAAGAATCTTTACATTGAAACTCTGTTCTTTACCTTTTTCAGACTATGAAACAGCTTTGTATTCACCTTAAACACTGTTTCAGGGCAAGAGATTGTGTTTTAGACTAAAACTTAATGCTTTATAAGAAGAATCTTTACTTTGAAACTCTGTTCTTTACCTTTTTCACACTATGAAACAGCTTTGTATTCGCCTTAAACACTGTTTCAGGGCAAGATATTGTGTTTTAGACTAAAACAATGCTTTATAAGAAGAATCTTTACTTTGAAACTCTGTTCTTTACCTTTTTCACACTATGAAACAGCTTTTTATTCAACTTAAACACTGTTTCAGGGCAAGAGATTGTGTTTTAGACTAAAACAATGCATTAAAAGAAGAATCTTTACATTGAAACTCTGTTCTTTACCTTTTTCACACTGTGAAACAGATTTGTATTCACCTTAAACACTTTTTCAGGGCAAGAGATTGTGTTTTAGACTAAAACAATGCTTTATAAGAAGAATCTTTACTTTGAAACTCTGTTCTTTATCTTTTTAACACTATGAAACAGCTTTGTATTCAACTTAAACACTGTTTCAGGGCAAGAGATTGTGTTTTAGACTAAAACTTAATGCTTTATAAGAAGAATCTTTACTTTGAAACTCAGTTCTTTACCTTTTTCACACTATGAAACAGCTTTGTATTCAGCTTAAACACTGTTTCAGGGCAAGAGATTGTGTTTTAGACTAAAAGGTAATGCATTATAAGAAGAATCTTTACTTTGAAACTGTTCTTTACCTTTTTCACACTATGAAACAGCTTTGTATTCAACTTAAGCACTGTTTCAGGGCAAGAGATTGTGTTTTAGACTAAAACAATGCTTCAAAAGAAGAATCTTTACTTTGAAACTCTGTTCTTTACCTTTTTCACACTATGAAACAGCTTTGTATTCATCTTAAACACTGTTTCAGGGTAAGAGATTGTGTTTTAGACTAAAACTTAATGCTTTATAAGAAGAATCTTTACTTTGAAACTCTGTTCTTTACCTTTTCCACACTATGAAACAGCTTTGTATTCGCCTTAAACACTTTGAGGACAAGAGATTGTGTTTAGACTAAAACAATGCTTTATAAGAAGAATCTTTACTTTGAAACTGTTATTTACCTTTTTCACACTATGAAACAGCTTTGTATTCGCTTTACCACTGTTTCAGGGCTAGAGATTGTGTTTTAGACTAAATTTTAATGCTTTATAAGAAGAATCTTTACATTGAAACTCTGTTCTTTACCTTTTTCAGACTATGAAACAGCTTTGTATTCACCTTAAACACTGTTTCAGGGCAAGAGATTGTGTTTTAGACTAAAACTTAATGCTTTATAAGAAGAATCTTTACTTTGAAACTCTGTTCTTTACCTTTTTCACACTATGAAACAGCTTTGTATTCGCCTTAAACACTGTTTCAGGGCAAGATATTGTGTTTTAGACTAAAACAATGCTTTATAAGAAGAATCTTTACTTTGAAACTCTGTTCTTTACCTTTTTCACACTATGAAACAGCTTTTTATTCAACTTAAACACTGTTTCAGGGCAAGAGATTGTGTTTTAGACTAAAACAATGCATTAAAAGAAGAATCTTTACATTGAAACTCTGTTCTTTACCTTTTTCACACTGTGAAACAGATTTGTATTCACCTTAAACACTTTTTCAGGGCAAGAGATTGTGTTTTAGACTAAAACAATGCTTTATAAGAAGAATCTTTACTTTGAAACTCTGTTCTTTATCTTTTTAACACTATGAAACAGCTTTGTATTCAACTTAAACACTGTTTCAGGGCAAGAGATTGTGTTTTAGACTAAAACTTAATGCTTTATAAGAAGAATCTTTACTTTGAAACTCAGTTCTTTACCTTTTTCACACTATGAAACAGCTTTGTATTCAGCTTAAACACTGTTTCAGGGCAAGAGATTGTGTTTTAGACTAAAAGGTAATGCATTATAAGAAGAATCTTTACTTTGAAACTGTTCTTTACCTTTTTCACACTATGAAACAGCTTTGTATTCAACTTAAGCACTGTTTCAGGGCAAGAGATTGTGTTTTAGACTAAAACAATGCTTCAAAAGAAGAATCTTTACTTTGAAACTCTGTTCTTTACCTTTTTCACACTATGAAACAGCTTTGTATTCATCTTAAACACTGTTTCAGGGTAAGAGATTGTGTTTTAGACTAAAACTTAATGCTTTATAAGAAGAATCTTTACTTTGAAACTCTGTTCTTTACCTTTTCCACACTATGAAACAGCTTTGTATTCGCCTTAAACACTTTGAGGACAAGAGATTGTGTTTAGACTAAAACAATGCTTTATAAGAAGAATCTTTACATTGAAACTCTGTTCTTTACCTTTTTCACACTATGAAACAGCTTTGTATTTGACTTAAACACTGTTTCAGGGCAAGAGATTGTGTTTTAGACTAAAACAATGCTTCAAAAGAAGAATCTTTACTTTGAAACTCTGTTCTTTACCTTTTTCACACTATGAAACAGCTTTGTATTCAGCTTAAACACTGTTTCAGGGTAAGAGATTGTGTTTTAGACTAAAACTTAATGCTTTATAAGAAGAATCTTTACTTTGAAACTCTGTTCTTTACCTTTTCCACAGTATGAAACAGCTTTGTATTCGCCTTAAACACTGTTTCAGGACAAGAGATTGTGTTTAGACTAAAACAATGCTTTATAAGAAGAATCTTTACATTGAAACTCTGTTCTTTACCTTTTTCACACTATGAAACAGCTTTGTATTGAACTTAAACACTGTTTCAGGGCAAGAGATTGTGTTTTAGACTAAAACTTAATGCTTTATAAGAAGAATCTTTACTTTGAAACTCTGTTCTTTACCTTTTCCACACTATGAAACAGCTTTGTATTCGCCTTAAACACTTTCAGGACAAGAGATTGTGTTTAGACTAAAACAATGCTTTATAAGAAGAATCTTTACATTGAAACTCTGTTCTTTACCTTTTTCACACTATGAAACAGCTTTGTATTTGACTTAAACACTGTTTCAGGGCAAGAGATTGTGTTTTAGACTAAAACAATGCTTCAAAAGAAGAATCTTTACTTTGAAACTCTGCTCTTTACCTTTTTCACACTATGAAACAGCTTTGTATTCACCTTAAACACTGTTTCAGGGTAAGAGATTGTGTTTTAGACTAAAACTTAATGCTTTATAAGAAGAATCTTTACTTTGAAACTCTGTTCTTTACCTTTTCCACAGTATGAAACAGCTTTGTATTCGCCTTAAACACTGTTTCAGGACAAGAGATTGTGTTTAGACTAAAACAATGCTTTATAAGAAGAATCTTTACATTGAAACTCTGTTCTTTACCTTTTTCACACTATGAAACAGCTTTGTATTGAACTTAAACACTGTTTCAGGGCAAGAGATTGTGTTTTAGACTAAAACTTAATGCTTTATAAGAAGAATCTTTACTTTGAAACTCAGTTCTTTACCTTTTTCACACTATGAAACAGCTTTGTATTCGCTTTAACACTGTTTCAGGGCGAGAGATTGTGTTTTAGACTAAATTTTAATGCTTTATAAGAAGAATCTTTAATTTGAAACTCTGTTCTTTACCTTTTTAACACTATGAAACAGCTTTGTATTCAACTTAAACACTGTTTCAGGGCAAGAGATTGTGTTTTAGACTAAAACTTAATGCTTTATAAGAATAATCTTTACTTTGAAACTCAGTTCTTTACCTTTTTCACACTATGAAACAGCTTTGTATTCAGCTTAAGCACTGTTTCAGGGCAAGAGATTGTGTTTTAGACTAAAAGGTAATGCATTATTAGAAGAATCTTTACTTTGAAAGTCTGTTCTTTACATTTTTCACACTGTGAAACAGATTTGTATTTGACTTAAACACTGTTTCAGGGCAAGAGATTGTGTTTTAGACTAAAACAATGCTTTATAAGAATATTTATTTTGAAACTCTGTTCTTTACCTTTTTCACATTATGAAACAGCTTTGTATTCACCTTAAACACTGTTTCAGGGCAAGAGATTGTGTTTTAGACTAAAAGGTAATGCATTATAAGAAGAATCTTTACTTTGAAACTCTGTTCTTTACCTTTTGCACACTATGAAACAGCTTTGTATTCAACTTAAACACTGTTTCAGGGTAAGAGATTGTGTTTTAGACTAAAACAATGCTTTATAAGAAGAATCTTTACTTTGAAACTCTGTTCTTTACTTTTTCCACACTATGAAACAGCTTTGTATTCAACTTAAACACTGTTTCAGGGCAAGAGATTGTGTTTTAGACTAAAACAATGCTTCAAAAGAAGAATCTTTACTTTGAAACTCTGTTCTTTACCTTTTTAACACTATGAAACAGCTTTGTCTTCACCTTAAACACTGTTTCAGGACAAGAGATTGTGTTTTAGACTAAAAGGTAATGCATTATTTGAAGAATCTTTACTTTGAAAGTCTGTTCTTTCCCTTTTTCACACTGTGAAACAGATTTGTATTCACCTTAAACACTGTTTCAGGACAAGAGATTGTGTTTTAGACTAAAACAATGCATTAAAAGAAGAATCTTTACTTTGAAACTCTGTTCTTTACCTTTTTCAGACTATGAAACAGCTTTGTATTCACCTTAAACACTGTTTCAGGGCAAGAGATTGTGTTTTAGACTAAAACTTAATGCTTTATAAGAAGAATCTTTACTTTGAAACTCTGTTCTTTACCTTTTTCACACTATGAAACAGCTTTGTATTCACCTTAAACACTGTTTCAGGGCAAGAGATTGTGTTTTAGACTAAAACTTAATGCTTTATAAGAAGAATCTTTACTTTGAAACTCTGTTCTTTACCTTTTTCACACTATGAAACTGCTTTTTATTCAACTTAAACACTGTTTCAGGGCAAGAGATTGTGTTTTAGACTAAAACAATGCATTAAAAGAAGAATCTTTACATTGAAACTCTGTTCTTTACCTTTTTCACACTATGAAACAGCTTTGTATTCACCTTAAACACTGTTTCAGGGCAAGAGATTGTGTTTTAGACTAAAACTTAATGCTTTATAATTAGAATCTTTACTTTGAAACTCTGTTCTTTATCTTTTTAACACTATGAAACAGCTTTGTATTCAACTTAAACACTGTTTCAGGGCAAGAGATTGTGTTTTAGACTAAAACTTAATGCTTTATAAGAAGAATCTTTACTTTGAAACTCAGTTCTTTACCTTTTTCACAATATGAAACAGCTTTGTATTCACCTTAAACACTGTTTCAGGGCAAGAGATTGTGTTTTAGACTAAAAGGTAATGCATTATAAGAAGAATCTTTACTTTGAAACTGTTCTTTACCTTTTTCACACTATGAAACAGCTTTGTATTCGCTTTACCACTGTTTCAGGGCTAGAGATTGTGTTTTAGACTAAATTTTAATGCTTTATAAGAAGAATCTTTACATTGAAACTCTGTTCTTTACCTTTTTCAGACTATGAAACAGCTTTGTATTCACCTTAAACACTGTTTCAGGGCAAGAGATTGTGTTTTAGACTAAAACTTAATGCTTTATAAGAAGAATCTTTACTTTGAAACTCTGTTCTTTACCTTTTTCACACTATGAAACAGCTTTGTATTCGCCTTAAACACTGTTTCAGGGCAAGATATTGTGTTTTAGACTAAAACAATGCTTTATAAGAAGAATCTTTACTTTGAAACTCTGTTCTTTACCTTTTTCACACTATGAAACAGCTTTTTATTCAACTTAAACACTGTTTCAGGGCAAGAGATTGTGTTTTAGACTAAAACAATGCATTAAAAGAAGAATCTTTACATTGAAACTCTGTTCTTTACCTTTTTCACACTGTGAAACAGATTTGTATTCACCTTAAACACTTTTTCAGGGCAAGAGATTGTGTTTTAGACTAAAACAATGCTTTATAAGAAGAATCTTTACTTTGAAACTCTGTTCTTTATCTTTTTAACACTATGAAACAGCTTTGTATTCAACTTAAACACTGTTTCAGGGCAAGAGATTGTGTTTTAGACTAAAAGGTAATGCATTATAAGAAGAATCTTTACTTTGAAACTGTTCTTTACCTTTTTCACACTATGAAACAGCTTTGTATTCAACTTAAGCACTGTTTCAGGGCAAGAGATTGTGTTTTAGACTAAAACAATGCTTCAAAAGAAGAATCTTTACTTTGAAACTCTGTTCTTTACCTTTTTCACACTATGAAACAGCTTTGTATTCACCTTAAACACTGTTTCAGGGTAAGAGATTGTGTTTTAGACTAAAACTTAATGCTTTATAAGAAGAATCTTTACTTTGAAACTCTGTTCTTTACCTTTTCCACACTATGAAACAGCTTTGTATTCGCCTTAAACACTTTCAGGACAAGAGATTGTGTTTAGACTAAAACAATGCTTTATAAGAAGAATCTTTACATTGAAACTCTGTTCTTTACCTTTTTCACACTATGAAACAGCTTTGTATTTGACTTAAACACTGTTTCAGGGCAAGAGATTGTGTTTTAGACTAAAACAATACTTCAAAAGAAGAATCTTTACTTTGAAACTCTGTTCTTTACCTTTTTCACACTATGAAACAGCTTTGTATTCAGCTTAAACACTGTTTCAGGGTAAGAGATTGTGTTTTAGACTAAAACTTAATGCTTTATAAGAAGAATCTTTACTTTGAAACTCTGTTCTTTACCTTTTCCACAGTATGAAACAGCTTTGTATTCGCCTTAAACACTGTTTCAGGACAAGAGATTGTGTTTAGACTAAAACTTAATGCTTTATAAGAAGAATCTTTACATTGAAACTCTGTTCTTTACCTTTTTCACACTATGAAACAGCTTTGTATTGAACTTAAACACTGTTTCAGGGCAAGAGATTGTGTTTTAGAGTAAAACTTAATGCTTTATAAGAAGAATCTTTAATTTGAAACTCTGTTCTTTACCTTTTTAACACTATGAAACAGCTTTGTATTCAACTTAAACACTGTTTCAGGGCAAGAGATTGTGTTTTAGACTAAAACTTAATGCTTTATAAGAAGAATCTTTACTTTGAAACTCAGTTCTTTACCTTTTTCACACTATGAAACAGCTTTGTATTCAGCTTAAACACTGTTTCAGGGCAAGAGATTGTGTTTTAGACTAAAAGGTAATGCATTATTAGAAGAATCTTTACTTTGAAAGTCTGTTCTTTACATTTTTCACACTATGAAACAGCTTTGTATTCACCTTAAACACTTTCAGGGCAAGATATTGTGTTTTAGACTAAAACAATGCTTTATAAGAAGAATCTTTACTTTGAAACTCTGTTCTTTACCTTTTTCACACTATGAAACAGCTTTTTATTCAACTTAAACACTGTTTCAGGGCAAGAGATTGTGTTTTAGACTAAAACAATACTTCAAAAGAAGAATCTTTACTTTGAAACTCTGTTCTTTACCTTTTTCACACTATGAAACAGCTTTGTATTCAGCTTAAACACTGTTTCAGGGTAAGAGATTGTGTTTTAGACTAAAACTTAATGCTTTATAAGAAGAATCTTTACTTTGAAACTCTGTTCTTTACCTTTTCCACAGTATGAAACAGCTTTGTATTCGCCTTAAACACTGTTTCAGGGCAAGAGATTGTGTTTTAGACTAAAACTTAATGCTTTATAAGAAGAATCTTTACTTTGAAACTCTGTTCTTTACCTTTTTCACACTATGAAACTGCTTTTTATTCAACTTAAACACTGTTTCAGGGCAAGAGATTGTGTTTTAGACTAAAACAATGCATTAAAAGAAGAATCTTTACATTGAAACTCTGTTCTTTACCTTTTTCACACTATGAAACAGCTTTGTATTCACCTTAAACACTGTTTCAGGGCAAGAGATTGTGTTTTAGACTAAAACTTAATGCTTTATAAGCAGAATCTTTACTTTGAAACTCTGTTCTTTATCTTTTTAACACTATGAAACAGCTTTGTATTCAACTTAAACACTGTTTCAGGGCAAGAGATTGTGTTTTAGACTAAAACTTAATGCTTTATAAGAAGAATCTTTACTTTGAAACTCAGTTCTTTACCTTTTTCACACTATGAAACAGCTTTGTATTCACCTTAAACACTGTTTCAGGGCAAGAGATTGTGTTTTAGACTAAAAGGTAATGCATTATAAGAAGAATCTTTACTTTGAAACTGTTCTTTACCTTTTTCACACTATGAAACAGCTTTGTATTCAACTTAAGCACTGTTTCAGGGCAAGAGATTGTGTTTTAGACTAAAACAATGCTTCAAAAGAAGAATCTTTACTTTGAAACTCTGTTCTTTACCTTTTTCACACTATGAAACAGCTTTGTATTCACCTTAAACACTGTTTCAGGGTAAGAGATTGTGTTTTAGACTAAAACTTAATGCTTTATAAGAAGAATCTTTACTTTGAAACTCTGTTCTTTACCTTTTCCACACTATGAAACAGCTTTGTATTCGCCTTAAACACTTTCAGGACAAGAGATTGTGTTTAGACTAAAACAATGCTTTATAAGAAGAATCTTTACATTGAAACTCTGTTCTTTACCTTTTTCACACTATGAAACAGCTTTGTATTTGACTTAAACACTGTTTCAGGGCAAGAGATTGTGTTTTAGACTAAAACAATGCTTCAAAAGAAGAATCTTTACTTTGAAACTCTGTTCTTTACCTTTTTCACACTATGAAACAGCTTTGTATTCACCTTAAACACTGTTTCAGGGTAAGAGATTGTGTTTTAGACTAAAACTTAATGCTTTATAAGAAGAATCTTTACTTTGAAACTCTGTTCTTTACCTTTTCCACAGTATGAAACAGCTTTGTATTCGCCTTAAACACTGTTTCAGGACAAGAGATTGTGTTTAGACTAAAACAATGCTTTATAAGAAGAATCTTTACATTGAAACTCTGTTCTTTACCTTTTTCACACTATGAAACAGCTTTGTATTCAGCTTAAACACTGTTTCAGGGCAAGAGATTGTGTTTTAGACTAAAAGGTAATGCATTCTTAGAAGAATCTTTACTTTGAAAGTCTGTTCTTTACATTTTTCACACTGTGAAACAGATTTGTATTTGACTTAAACACTGTTTCAGGGCAAGAGATTGTGTTTTAGACTAAAACAATGCTTCAAAAGAAGAATCTTTACTTTGAAACTCTGTTCTTTACCTTTTTAACACTATGAAACAGCTTTGTCTTCACCTTAAACACTGTTTCAGGACAAGAGATTGTGTTTTAGACTAAAAGGTAATGCATTATTTGAAGAATCTTTACTTTGAAAGTCTGTTCTTTCCCTTTTTCACACTGTGAAACAGATTTGTATTCACCTTAAACACTGTTTCAGGACAAGAGATTGTGTTTTAGACTAAAACAATGCATTAAAAGAAGAATCTTTACAATGAAACTCTGTTCTTTACCTTTTTCAGACTATGAAACAGCTTTGTATTCACCTTAAACACTGTTTCAGGGCAAGAGATTGTGTTTTAGACTAAAACTTAATGCTTTATAAGAAGAATCTTTACTTTGAAACTCTGTTCTTTAACTTTTTCACACTATGAAACAGCTTTGTATTCACCTTAAACACTGTTTCAGGGCAAGAGATTGTGTTTTAGACTAAAACAATGCTTTATAAGAAGAATCTTTACTTTGAAACTGTTCTTTACCTTTTTCACACTATGAAACAGCTTTGTATTCACCTTAAACACTGTTTCAGGGCAAGAGATTGTGTTTTAGACTAAAACAATGCTTTATAAGAAGAATCTTTACTTTGAAACTCTGTTCTTTATCTTTTTAACACTATGAAACAGCTTTGTATTCAACTTAAACACTGTTTCAGGGCAAGAGATTGTGTTTTAGACTAAAAGGTAATGCATTATAAGAAGAATCTTTACTTTGAAACTGTTCTTTACCTTTTTCACACTATGAAACAGCTTTGTATTCGCTTTAACACTGTTTCAGGGCAAGAGATTGTGTATTAGACTAAAACTTAATGCTTTATAAGAAGAATCTTTACTTTGAAACTCTGTTCTTTACCTTTTTCAGACTATGAAACAGCTTTGTATTCACCTTAAACACTGTTTCAGGGCAAGAGATTGTGTTTTAGAATAAAACTTAATGCTTTATAAGAAGAATCTTTACTTTGAAACTCTGTTCTTTACCTTTTTCACACTATGAAACTGCTTTTTATTCAACTTAAACACTGTTTCAGGGCAAGAGATTGTGTTTTAGACTAAAACAATGCATTAAAAGAAGAATCTTTACATTGAAACTCTGTTCTTTACCTTTTTCACACTATGAAACAGCTTTGTATTCACCTTAAACACTGTTTCAGGGCAAGAGATTGTGTTTTAGACTAAAACTTATTGCTTTATAAGCAGAATCTTTACTTTGAAACTCTGTTCTTTATCTTTTTAACACTATGAAACAGCTTTGTATTCAACTTAAACACTGTTTCAGGGCAAGAGATTGTGTTTTAGACTAAAACTTAATGCTTTATAAGAAGAATCTTTACTTTGAAACTCAGTTCTTTACCTTTTTCACACTATGAAACAGCTTTGTATTCACCTTAAACACTGTTTCAGGGCAAGAGATTGTGTTTTAGACTAAAAGGTAATGCATTATCAGAAGAATCTTTACTTTGAAACTGTTCTTTACCTTTTTCACACTATGAAACAGCTTTGTATTCGCTTTACCACTGTTTCAGGGCTAGAGATTGTGTTTTAGACTAAATTTTAATGCTTTATAAGAAGAATCTTTACATTGAAACTCTGTTCTTTACCTTTTTCAGACTATGAAACAGCTTTGTATTCACCTTAAACACTGTTTCAGGGCAAGAGATTGTGTTTTAGACTAAAACTTAATGCTTTATAAGAAGAATCTTTAATTTGAAACTCTGTTCTTTACCTTTTTCACACTATGAAACAGCTTTGTATTCGCCTTAAACACTGTTTCAGGGCAAGAGATTGTGTTTTAGACTAAAACAATGCTTTATAAGAAGAATCTTTACTTTGAAACTCTGTTCTTTACCTTTTTCACACTATGAAACAGCTTTTTATTCAACTTAAACACTGTTTCAGGGCAAGAGATTGTGTTTTAGATTAAACTTAATGCTTTATAAGAAGAATCTTTACTTTGAAACTCAGTTCTTTACCTTTTTCACACTATGAAACAGCTTTGTATTCAGCTTAAACACTGTTTCAGGGCAAGAGATTGTGTTTTAGACTAAAAGGTAATGCATTATTAGAAGAATCTTTACTTTGAAAGTCTGTTCTTTACATTTTTCACACTGTGAAACAGATTTGTATTTGACTTAAACACTGTTTCAGGGCAAGAGATTGTGTTTTAGACTAAAACAATGCTTTATAAGAATATTTATTTTGAAACTCTGTTCTTTACCTTTTTCACATTATGAAACAGCTTTGTATTCACCTTAAACACTGTTTCAGGGCAAGAGATTGTGTTTTAGACTAAAACTTAATGCTTTATAAGAAGAATCTTTACTTTGAAACTCTGTTCTTTACCTTTTTCACACTATGAAACAGCTTTGTATTCAGCTTAAACACTGTTTCAGGGCAAGAGATTGTGTTTTAGACTAAAAGGTAATGCATTATAAGAAGAATCTTTACTTTGAAACTGTTCTTTACCTTTTTCACACTATGAAACAGCTTTGTATTCAACTTAAGCACTGTTTCAGGGCAAGAGATTGTGTTTTAGACTAAAACAATGCTTCAAAAGAAGAATCTTTACTTTGAAACTCTGTTCTTTACCTTTTTCACACTATGAAACAGCTTTGTATTCACCTTAAACACTGTTTCAGGGTAAGAGATTGTGTTTTAGACTAAAACTTAATGCTTTATAAGAAGAATCTTTACTTTGAAACTCTGTTCTTTACCTTTTCCACACTATGAAACAGCTTTGTATTCGCCTTAAACACTTTCAGGACAAGAGATTGTGTTTAGACTAAAACAATGCTTTATAAGAAGAATCTTTACATTGAAACTCTGTTCTTTACCTTTTTCACACTATGAAACAGCTTTGTATTTGACTTAAACACTGTTTCAGGGCAAGAGATTGTGTTTTAGACTAAAACAATGCTTCAAAAGAAGAATCTTTACTTTGAAACTCTGTTCTTTACCTTTTTCACACTATGAAACAGCTTTGTATTCACCTTAAACACTGTTTCAGGGTAAGAGATTGTGTTTTAGACTAAAACTTAATGCTTTATAAGAAGAATCTTTACTTTGAAACTCTGTTCTTTACCTTTTCCACAGTATGAAACAGCTTTGTATTCGCCTTAAACACTGTTTCAGGACAAGAGATTGTGTTTAGACTAAAACAATGCTTTATAAGAAGAATCTTTACATTGAAACTCTGTTCTTTACCTTTTTCACACTATGAAACAGCTTTGTATTCAGCTTAAACACTGTTTCAGGGCAAGAGATTGTGTTTTAGACTAAAAGGTAATGCATTCTTAGAAGAATCTTTACTTTGAAAGTCTGTTCTTTACATTTTTCACACTGTGAAACAGATTTGTATTTGACTTAAACACTGTTTCAGGGCAAGAGATTGTGTTTTAGACTAAAACAATGCTTCAAAAGAAGAATCTTTACTTTGAAACTCTGTTCTTTACCTTTTTAACACTATGAAACAGCTTTGTCTTCACCTTAAACACTGTTTCAGGACAAGAGATTGTGTTTTAGACTAAAAGGTAATGCATTATTTGAAGAATCTTTACTTTGAAAGTCTGTTCTTTCCCTTTTTCACACTGTGAAACAGATTTGTATTCACCTTAAACACTGTTTCAGGACAAGAGATTGTGTTTTAGACTAAAACAATGCATTAAAAGAAGAATCTTTACAATGAAACTCTGTTCTTTACCTTTTTCAGACTATGAAACAGCTTTGTATTCACCTTAAACACTGTTTCAGGGCAAGAGATTGTGTTTTAGACTAAAACTTAATGCTTTATAAGAAGAATCTTTACTTTGAAACTCTGTTCTTTACCTTTTTCACACTATGAAACAGCTTTGTATTCACCTTAAACACTGTTTCAGGGCAAGAGATTGTGTTTTAGACTAAAACAATGCTTTATAAGAAGAATCTTTACTTTGAAACTGTTCTTTACCTTTTTCACACTATGAAACAGCTTTGTATTCACCTTAAACACTGTTTCAGGGCAAGAGATTGTGTTTTAGACTAAAACAATGCTTTATAAGAAGAATCTTTACTTTGAAACTCTGTTCTTTATCTTTTTAACACTATGAAACAGCTTTGTATTCAACTTAAACACTGTTTCAGGGCAAGAGATTGTGTTTTAGACTAAAAGGTAATGCATTATAAGAAGAATCTTTACTTTGAAACTGTTCTTTACCTTTTTCACACTATGAAACAGCTTTGTATTCGCTTTAACACTGTTTCAGGGCAAGAGATTGTGTATTAGACTAAAACTTAATGCTTTATAAGAAGAATCTTTACTTTGAAACTCTGTTCTTTACCTTTTTCAGACTATGAAACAGCTTTGTATTCACCTTAAACACTGTTTCAGGGCAAGAGATTGTGTTTTAGAATAAAACTTAATGCTTTATAAGAAGAATCTTTACTTTGAAACTCTGTTCTTTACCTTTTTCACACTATGAAACTGCTTTTTATTCAACTTAAACACTGTTTCAGGGCAAGAGATTGTGTTTTAGACTAAAAGGTAATGCATTATTAGAAGAATCTTTACTTTGAAAGTCTGTTCTTTACATTTTTCACACTGTGAAACAGATTTGTATTTGACTTAAACACTGTTTCAGGGCAAGAGATTGTGTTTTAGACTAAAACAATGCTTTATAAGAATATTTATTTTGAAACTGTTCTTTACCTTTTTCACATTATGAAACAGCTTTGTATTCACCTTAAACACTGTTTCAGGGCAAGAGATTGTGTTTTAGACTAAAAGGTAATGCATTATAAGAAGAATCTTTACTTTGAAACTCTGTTCTTTACCTTTTGCACACTATGAAACAGCTTTGTATTCAACTTAAACACTGTTTCAGGGTAAGAGATTGTGTTTTAGACTAAAACAATGCTTTATAAGAAGAATCTTTACTTTGAAACTCTGTTCTTTACCTTTTCCACACTATGAAACAGCTTTGTATTCAACTTAAACACTGTTTCAGGGCAAGAGATTGTGTTTTAGACTAAAACAATGCTTCAAAAGAAGAATCTTTACTTTGAAACTCTGTTCTTTACCTTTTTAACACTATGAAACAGCTTTGTCTTCACCTTAAACACTGTTTCAGGACAAGAGATTGTGTTATAGACTAAAAGGTAATGCATTATTTGAAGAATCTTTACTTTGAAAGTCTGTTCTTTCCCTTTTTCACACTGTGAAACAGATTTGTATTCACCTTAAACACTGTTTCAGGACAAGAGATTGTGTTTTAGACTAAAACAATGCATTAAAAGAAGAATCTTTACATTGAAACTCTGTTCTTTACCTTTTTCAGACTATGAAACAGCTTTGTATTCACCTTAAACACTGTTTCAGGGCAAGAGATTGTGTTTTAGACTAAAACTTAATGCTTTATAAGAAGAATCTTTACTTTGAAACTCTGTTCTTTACCTTTTTCACACTATGAAACAGCTTTGTATTCGCCTTAAACACTGTTTCAGGGCAAGAGATTGTGTTTTAGACTAAAACAATGCTTTATAAGAAGAATCTTTACTTTGAAACTGTTCTTTACCTTTTTCACACTATGAAACAGCTTTGTATTCACCTTAAACACTGTTTCAGGGCAAGAGATTGTGTTTTAGACTAAAACAATGCTTTATAAGAAGAATCTTTACTTTGAAACTCTGTTCTTTATCTTTTTAACACTATGAAACAGCTTTGTATTCAACTTAAACACTGTTTCAGGGCAAGAGATTGTGTTTTAGACTAAAAGGTAATGCATTATTAGAAGAATCTTTACTTTGAAACTGTTCTTTACCTTTTTCACACTATGAAACAGCTTTGTATTCGCTTTAACACTGTTTCAGGGCAAGAGATTGTGTATTAGACTAAAACTTAATGCTTTATAAGAAGAATCTTTACTTTGAAACTCTGTTCTTTACCTTTTTCACACTATGAAACAGCTTTGTATTCACCTTAAACACTGTTTCAGGGCAAGAGATTGTGTTTTAGAATAAAACTTAATGCTTTATAAGAAGAATCTTTACTTTGAAACTCTGTTCTTTACCTTTTTCACACTATGAAACTGCTTTTTATTCAACTTAAACACTGTTTCAGGGCAAGAGATTGTGTTTTAGACTAAAACAATGCATTAAAAGAAGAATCTTTACATTGAAACTCTGTTCTTTACCTTTTTCACACTATGAAACAGCTTTGTATTCACCTTAAACACTGTTTCAGGGCAAGAGATTGTGTTTTAGACTAAAACTTAATGCTTTATAAGCAGAATCTTTACTTTGAAACTCTGTTCTTTATCTTTTTAACACTATGAAACAGCTTTGTATTCAACTTAAACACTGTTTCAGGGCAAGAGATTGTGTTTTAGACTAAAACTTAATGCTTTATAAGAAGAATCTTTACTTTGAAACTCAGTTCTTTACCTTTTTCACACTATGAAACAGCTTTGTATTCACCTTAAACACTGTTTCAGGGCAAGAGATTGTGTTTTAGACTAAAAGATAATGCATTATAAGAAGAATCTTTACTTTGAAATTGTTCTTTACCTTTTTCACACTATGAAACAGCTTTGTATTCGCTTTACCACTGTTTCAGGGCTAGAGATTGTGTTTTAGACTAAATTTTAATGCTTTATAAGAAGAATCTTTACATTGAAACTCTGTTCTTTACCTTTTTCAGACTATGAAACAGCTTTGTATTCACCTTAAACACTGTTTCAGGGCAAGAGATTGTGTTTTAGACTAAAACTTAATGCTTTATAAGAAGAATCTTTACTTTGAAACTCTGTTCTTTACCTTTTTCACACTATGAAACAGCTTTGTATTCGCCTTAAACACTGTTTCAGGGCAAGAGATTGTGTTTTAGACTAAAACAATGCTTTATAAGAAGAATCTTTACTTTGAAACTCTGTTCTTTACCTTTTTCACACTATGAAACAGCTTTTTATTCAACTTAAACACTGTTTCAGGGCAAGAGATTGTGTTTTAGACTAAAACAATGCATTAAAAGAAGAATCTTTACATTGAAACTCTGTTCTTTACCTTTTTCACACTGTGAAACAGATTTGTATTCACCTTAAACACTGTTTCAGGACAAGAGATTGTGTTTTAGAATAAAAGGTAATGCATTATAAGAAGAATCATTACTTTGAAACTCTTCTTTACCTGTTTCACACTATGAAACAGCTTTGTATTCGACTTAAACACTGTTTCAGGGCAAGAGATTGTGTTTTAGAATAAAACAATGCTTTATAAGAAGAATCTTTACTTTGAAACTGTTCTTTACCTTTTTCACACTATGAAACAGCTTTGTATTCGCTTTACCACTGTTTCAGGGCTAGAGATTGTGTTTTAGACTAAATTTTAATGCTTTATAAGAAGAATCTTTACATTGAAACTCTGTTCTTTACCTTTTTCAGACTATGAAACAGCTTTGTATTCACCTTAAACACTGTTTCAGGGCAAGAGATTGTGTTTTAGACTAAAACTTAATGCTTTATAAGAAGAATCTTTACTTTGAAACTCTGTTCTTTACCTTTTTCACACTATGAAACAGCTTTGTATTCGCCTTAAACACTGTTTCAGGGCAAGAGATTGTGTTTTAGACTAAAACAATGCTTTATAAGAAGAATCTTTACTTTGAAACTCTGTTCTTTACCTTTTTCACACTATGAAACAGCTTTTTATTCAACTTAAACACTGTTTCAGGGCAAGAGATTGTGTTTTAGACTAAAACAATGCATTAAAAGAAGAATCTTTACATTGAAACTCTGTTCTTTACCTTTTTCACACTGTGAAACAGATTTGTATTCACCTTAAACACTGTTTCAGGACAAGAGATTGTGTTTTAGAATAAAAGGTAATGCATTATAAGAAGAATCATTACTTTGAAACTCTTCTTTACCTGTTTCACACTATGAAACAGCTTTGTATTCGACTTAAACACTGTTTCAGGGCAAGAGATTGTGTTTTAGAATAAAACAATGCTTTATAAGAAGAATCTTTACTTTGAAACTGTTCTTTACCTTTTTCACACTATGAAACAGCTTTGTATTCGCTTTAACACTGTTTCAGGGCGAGAGATTGTGTTTTAGACTAAATTTTAATGCTTTATAAGAAGAATCTTTAATTTGAAACTCTGTTCTTTACCTTTGTAACACTATGAAACAGCTTTGTATTCAACTTAAACACTGTTTCAGGGCAAGAGACTGTGTTTTAGACTAAAACTTAATGCTTTATAAGAAGAATCTTTACTTTGAAACTCTGTTCTTTACCTTTTTCACACAATGAAACAGCTTTGTATTCACCTTAAACACTGTTTCAGGGCAAGAGATTGTGTTTTAGAATAAAACTTAATGCTTTATAAGAAGAATCTTTACTTTGAAACTCTGTTCTTTACCTTTTTCACACTATGAAACTGCTTTTTATTCAACTTAAACACTGTTTCAGGGCAAGAGATTGTGTTTTAGACTAAAACAATGCATTAAAAGAAGAATCTTTACATTGAAACTCTGTTCTTTACCTTTTTCACACTATGAAACAGCTTTGTATTCACCTTAAACACTGTTTCAGGGCAAGAGATTGTGTTTTAGACTAAAACTTAATGCTTTATAAGAAGAATCTTTACTTTGAAACTCAGTTCTTTACCTTTTTCACACTATGAAACAGCTTTGTATTCACCTTAAACACTGTTTCAGGGCAAGAGATTGTGTTTTAGACTAAAAGGTAATGCATTATAAGAAGAATCTTTACTTTGAAACTGTTCTTTACCTTTTTCACACTATGAAACAGCTTTGTATTCGCTTTACCACTGTTTCAGGGCTAGAGATTGTGTTTTAGACTAAATTTTAATGCTTTATAAGAAGAATCTTTACATTGAAACTCTGTTCTTTACCTTTTTCAGACTATGAAACAGCTTTGTATTCACCTTAAACACTGTTTCAGGGCAAGAGATTGTGTTTTAGACTAAAACTTAATGCTTTATAAGAAGAATCTTTACTTTGAAACTCTGTTCTTTACCTTTTTCACACTATGAAACAGCTTTGTATTCGCCTTAAACACTGTTTCAGGGCAAGAGATTGTGTTTTAGACTAAAACAATGCTTTATAAGAAGAATCTTTACTTTGAAACTCTGTTCTTTACCTTTTTCACACTATGAAACAGCTTTTTATTCAACTTAAACACTGTTTCAGGGCAAGAGATTGTGTTTTAGACTAAAACAATGCATTAAAAGAAGAATCTTTACATTGAAACTCTGTTCTTTACCTTTTTCACACTGTGAAACAGATTTGTATTCACCTTAAACACTGTTTCAGGACAAGAGATTGTGTTTTAGAATAAAAGGTAATGCATTATAAGAAGAATCATTACTTTGAAACTCTTCTTTACCTGTTTCACACTATGAAACAGCTTTGTATTCGACTTAAACACTGTTTCAGGGCAAGAGATTGTGTTTTAGAATAAAACAATGCTTTATAAGAAGAATCTTTACTTTGAAACTGTTCTTTACCTTTTTCACACTATGAAACAGCTTTGTATTCGCTTTACCACTGTTTCAGGGCTAGAGATTGTGTTTTAGACTAAATTTTAATGCTTTATAAGAAGAATCTTTACATTGAAACTCTGTTCTTTACCTTTTTCAGACTATGAAACAGCTTTGTATTCACCTTAAACACTGTTTCAGGGCAAGAGATTGTGTTTTAGACTAAAACTTAATGCTTTATAAGAAGAATCTTTACTTTGAAACTCTGTTCTTTACCTTTTTCACACTATGAAACAGCTTTGTATTCGCCTTAAACACTGTTTCAGGGCAAGAGATTGTGTTTTAGACTAAAACAATGCTTTATAAGAAGAATCTTTACTTTGAAACTCTGTTCTTTACCTTTTTCACACTATGAAACAGCTTTTTATTCAACTTAAACACTGTTTCAGGGCAAGAGATTGTGTTTTAGACTAAAACAATGCATTAAAAGAAGAATCTTTACATTGAAACTCTGTTCTTTACCTTTTTCACACTGTGAAACAGAATTGTATTCACCTTAAACACTGTTTCAGGACAAGAGATTGTGTTTTAGAATAAAAGGTAATGCATTATAAGAAGAATCATTACTTTGAAACTCTTCTTTACCTGTTTCACACTATGAAACTGCTTTTTATTCAACTTAAACACTGTTTCAGGGCAAGAGATTGTGTTTTAGACTAAAACAATGCATTAAAAGAAGAATCTTTACATTGAAACTCTGTTCTTTACCTTTTTCACACTATGAAATAGCTTTGTATTCACCTTAAACACTGTTTCAGGGCAAGAGATTGTGTTTTAGACTAAAACTTAATGCTTTATAAGCAGAATCTTTACTTTGAAACTCTGTTCTTTATCTTTTTAACACTATGAAACAGCTTTGTATTCAACTTAAACACTGTTTCAGGGCAAGAGATTGTGTTTTAGACTAAAACTTAATGCTTTATAAGAAGAATCTTTACTTTGAAACTCAGTTCTTTACCTTTTTCACACTATGAAACAGCTTTGTATTCACCTTAAACACTGTTTCAGGGCAAGAGATTGTGTTTTAGACTAAAAGGTAATGCATTATAAGAAGAATCTTTACTTTGAAACTGTTCTTTACCTTTTTCACACTATGAAACAGCTTTGTATTCGCTTTACCACTGTTTCAGGGCTAGAGATTGTGTTTTAGACTAAATTTTAATGCTTTATAAGAAGAATCTTTACATTGAAACTCTGTTCTTTACCTTTTTCAGACTATGAAACAGCTTTGTATTCACCTTAAACACTGTTTCAGGGCAAGAGATTGTGTTTTAGACTAAAACTTAATGCTTTATAAGAAGAATCTTTACTTTGAAACTCTGTTCTTTACCTTTTTCACACTATGAAACAGCTTTGTATTCGCCTTAAACACTGTTTCAGGGCAAGAGATTGTGTTTTAGACTAAAACAATGCTTTATAAGAAGAATCTTTACTTTGAAACTCTGTTCTTTACCTTTTTCACACTATGAAACAGCTTTGTATTCAACTTAAACACTGTTTCAGGGCAAGAGATTGTGTTTTAGACTAAAACAATGCATTAAAAGAAGAATCTTTACATTGAAACTCTGTTCTTTACCTTTTTCACACTGTGAAACAGATTTGTATTCACCTTAAACACTGTTTCAGGACAAGAGATTGTGTTTTAGAATAAAAGGTAATGCATTATAAGAAGAATCATTACTTTGAAACTCTTCTTTACCTGTTTCACACTATGAAACAGCTTTGTATTCGACTTAAACACTGTTTCAGGGCAAGAGATTGTGTTTTAGAATAAAACAATGCTTTATAAGAAGAATCTTTACTTTGAAACTGTTCTTTACCTTTTTCACACTATGAAACAGCTTTGTATTCGCTTTAACACTGTTTCAGGGCGAGAGATTGTGTTTTAGACTAAATTTTAATGCTTTATAAGAAGAATCTTTAATTTGAAACTCTGTTCTTTACCTTTTTAACACTATGAAACAGCTTTGTATTCAACTTAAACACTGTTTCAGGGCAAGAGACTGTGTTTTAGACTAAAACTTAATGCTTTATAAGAAGAATCTTTACTTTGAAACTCTGTTCTTTACCTTTTTCACACTATGAAACAGCTTTGTATTCACCTTAAACACTGTTTCAGGGCAAGAGATTGTGTTTTAGACTAAAACTTAATGCTTTATAAGAAGAATCTTTACTTTGAAACTCTGTTCTTTACCTTTTTCACACTATGAAACAGCTTTGTATTCACCTTAAACACTGTTTCAGGGCAAGAGATTGTGTTTTAGACTAAAACAATGCTTTATAAGAAGAATCTTTACTTTGAAACTCTGTTCTTTACCTTTTTCACACTATGAAACAGCTTTTTATTCAACTTAAACACTGTTTCAGGGCAAGAGATTGTATTTTAGACTAAAACAATGCATTAAAAGAAGAATCTTTACATTGAAACTCTGTTCTTTACCTTTTTCACACTGTGAAACAGAATTGTATTCACCTTAAACACTGTTTCAGGACAAGAGATTGTGTTTTAGAATAAAAGGTAATGCATTATAAGAAGAATCATTACTTTGAAACTCTTCTTTACCTGTTTCACACTATGAAACTGCTTTTTATTCAACTTAAACACTGTTTCAGGGCAAGAGATTGTGTTTTAGACTAAAACAATGCATTAAAAGAAGAATCTTTACATTGAAACTCTGTTCTTTACCTTTTTCACACTATGAAATAGCTTTGTATTCACCTTAAACACTGTTTCAGGGCAAGAGATTGTGTTTTAGACTAAAACTTAATGCTTTATAAGCAGAATCTTTACTTTGAAACTCTGTTCTTTATCTTTTTAACACTATGAAACAGCTTTGTATTCAACTTAAACACTGTTTCAGGGCAAGAGATTGTGTTTTAGACTAAAACTTAATGCTTTATAAGAAGAATCTTTACTTTGAAACTCAGTTCTTTACCTTTTTCACACTATGAAACAGCTTTGTATTCACCTTAAACACTGTTTCAGGGCAAGAGATTGTGTTTTAGACTAAAAGGTAATGCATTATAAGAAGAATCTTTACTTTGAAACTGTTCTTTACCTTTTTCACACTATGAAACAGCTTTGTATTCGCTTTACCACTGTTTCAGGGCTAGAGATTGTGTTTTAGACTAAATTTTAATGCTTTATAAGAAGAATCTTTACATTGAAACTCTGTTCTTTACCTTTTTCAGACTATGAAACAGCTTTGTATTCACCTTAAACACTGTTTCAGGGCAAGAGATTGTGTTTTAGACTAAAACTTAATGCTTTATAAGAAGAATCTTTACTTTGAAACTCTGTTCTTTACCTTTTTCACACTATGAAACAGCTTTGTATTCGCCTTAAACACTGTTTCAGGGCAAGAGATTGTGTTTTAGACTAAAACAATGCTTTATAAGAAGAATCTTTACTTTGAAACTCTGTTCTTTACCTTTTTCACACTATGAAACAGCTTTTTATTCAACTTAAACACTGTTTCAGGGCAAGAGATTGTGTTTTAGACTAAAACAATGCATTAAAAGAAGAATCTTTACATTGAAACTCTGTTCTTTACCTTTTTCACACTGTGAAACAGATTTGTATTCACCTTAAACACTGTTTCAGGACAAGAGATTGTGTTTTAGAATAAAAGGTAATGCATTATAAGAAGAATCATTACTTTGAAACTCTTCTTTACCTGTTTCACACTATGAAACAGCTTTGTATTCGACTTAAACACTGTTTCAGGGCAAGAGATTGTGTTTTAGAATAAAACAATGCTTTATAAGAAGAATCTTTACTTTGAAACTGTTCTTTACCTTTTTCACACTATGAAACAGCTTTGTATTCGCTTTAACACTGTTTCAGGGCGAGAGATTGTGTTTTAGACTAAATTTTAATGCTTTATAAGAAGAATCTTTAATTTGAAACTCTGTTCTTTACCTTTTTAACACTATGAAACAGCTTTGTATTCAACTTAAACACTGTTTCAGGGCAAGAGACTGTGTTTTAGACTAAAACTTAATGCTTTATAAGAAGAATCTTTACTTTGAAACTCTGTTCTTTACCTTTTTCACACTATGAAACAGCTTTGTATTCACCTTAAACACTGTTTCAGGGCAAGAGATTGTGTTTTAGACTAAAACTTAATGCTTTATAAGAAGAATCTTTACTTTGAAACTCTGTTCTTTACCTTTTTCACACTATGAAACAGCTTTGTATTCACCTTAAACACTGTTTCAGGGCAAGAGATTGTGTTTTAGACTAAAACAATGCTTTATAAGAAGAATCTTTACTTTGAAACTCTGTTCTTTACCTTTTTCACACTATGAAACAGCTTTTTATTCAACTTAAACACTGTTTCAGGGCAAGAGATTGTATTTTAGACTAAAACAATGCATTAAAAGAAGAATCTTTACATTGAAACTCTGTTCTTTACCTTTTTCACACTGTGAAACAGAATTGTATTCACCTTAAACACTGTTTCAGGACAAGAGATTGTGTTTTAGAATAAAAGGTAATGCATTATAAGAAGAATCATTACTTTGAAACTCTTCTTTACCTGTTTCACACTATGAAACTGCTTTTTATTCAACTTAAACACTGTTTCAGGGCAAGAGATTGTGTTTTAGACTAAAACAATGCATTAAAAGAAGAATCTTTACATTGAAACTCTGTTCTTCACCTTTTTCACACTATGAAACAGCTTTGTATTCGCTTTAACACTGTTTCAGGGTGAGAGATTGTGTTTTAGACTAAATTTTAATGCTTTATAAGAAGAATCTTTAATTTGAAACTCTGTTCTTTACCTTTTTAACACTATGAAACAGCTTTGTATTCAACTTAAACACTGTTTCAGGGCAAGAGACTGTGTTTTAGACTAAAACTTAATGCTTTATAAGAAGAATCTTTACTTTGAAACTCTGTTCTTTACCTTTTTCACACTATGAAACAGCTTTGTATTCACCTTAAACACTGTTTCAGGGCAAGAGATTGTGTTTTAGACTAAAACTTAATGCTTTATAAGAAGAATCTTTACTTTGAAACTCTGTTCTTTACCTTTTTCACACTATGAAACAGCTTTGTATTCGCTTTACCACTGTTTCAGGGCTAGAGATTGTGTTTTAGACTAAATTTTAATGCTTTATAAGAAGAATCTTTACATTGAAACTCTGTTCTTTACCTTTTTCACACTATGAAACAGCTTTGTATTCGCTTTACCACTGTTTCAGGGCTAGAGATTGTGTTTTAGACTAAATTTTAATGCTTTATAAGAAGAATCTTTACATTGAAACTCTGTTCTTTACCTTTTTCAGACTATGAAACAGCTTTGTATTCACCTTAAACACTGTTTCAGGGCAAGAGATTGTGTTTTAGACTAAAACTTAATGCTTTATAAGAAGAATCTTTACTTTGAAACTCTGTTCTTTACCTTTTTCACACTATGAAACAGCTTTGTATTCACCTTAAACACTGTTTCAGGGCAAGAGATTGTGTTTTAGACTAAAACAATGCTTTATAAGAAGAATCTTTACTTTGAAACTCTGTTCTTTACCTTTTTCACACTATGAAACAGCTTTTTATTCAACTTAAACACTGTTTCAGGGCAAGAGATTGTATTTTAGACTAAAACAATGCATTAAAAGAAGAATCTTTACATTGAAACTCTGTTCTTTACCTTTTTCACACTGTGAAACAATTGTATTCACCTTAAACACTGTTTCAGGACAAGAGATTGTGTTTTAGAATAAAAGGTAATGCATTATAAGAAGAATCATTACTTTGAAACTCTTCTTTACCTGTTTCACACTATGAAACTGCTTTTTATTCAACTTAAACACTGTTTCAGGGCAAGAGATTGTGTTTTAGACTAAAACAATGCATTAAAAGAAGAATCTTTACATTGAAACTCTGTTCTTTACCTTTTTCACACTATGAAATAGCTTTGTATTCACCTTAAACACTGTTTCAGGGCAAGAGATTGTGTTTTAGACTAAAACTTAATGCTTTATAAGCAGAATCTTTACTTTGAAACTCTGTTCTTTATCTTTTTAACACTATGAAACAGCTTTGTATTCAACTTAAACACTGTTTCAGGGCAAGAGATCGTGTTTTAGACTAAAACTTAATGCTTTATAAGAAGAATCTTTACTTTGAAACTCAGTTCTTTACCTTTTTCACACTATGAAACAGCTTTGTATTCACCTTAAACACTGTTTCAGGGCAAGAGATTGTGTTTTAGACTAAAAGGTAATGCATTATAAGAAGAATCTTTACTTTGAAACTGTTCTTTACCTTTTTCACACTATGAAACAGCTTTGTATTCGCTTTACCACTGTTTCAGGGCTAGAGATTGTGTTTTAGACTAAATTTTAATGCTTTATAAGAAGAATCTTTACATTGAAACTCTGTTCTTTACCTTTTTCAGACTATGAAACAGCTTTGTATTCACCTTAAACACTGTTTCAGGGCAAGAGATTGTGTTTTAGACTAAAACTTAATGCTTTATAAGAAGAATCTTTACTTTGAAACTCTGTTCTTTACCTTTTTCACACTATGAAACAGCTTTTTATTCAACTTAAACACTGTTTCAGGGCAAGAGATTGTGTTTTAGACTAAAACAATGCTTTATAAGAAGAATCTTTACTTTGAAACTCTGTTCTTTACCTTTTTCACACTATGAAACAGCTTTTTATTCAACTTAAACACTGTTTCAGGGCAAGAGATTGTGTTTTAGACTAAAACAATGCATTAAAAGAAGAATCTTTACATTGAAACTCTGTTCTTTACCTTTTTCACACTGTGAAACAGATTTGTATTCACCTTAAACACTGTTTCAGGACAAGAGATTGTGTTTTAGAATAAAAGGTAATGCATTATAAGAAGAATCATTACTTTGAAACTCTTCTTTACCTGTTTCACACTATGAAACAGCTTTGTATTCGACTTAAACACTGTTTCAGGGCAAGAGATTGTGTTTTAGAATAAAACAATGCTTTATAAGAAGAATCTTTACTTTGAAACTGTTCTTTACCTTTTTCACACTATGAAACAGCTTTGTATTCGCTTTAACACTGTTTCAGGGCGAGAGATTGTGTTTTAGACTAAATTTTAATGCTTTATAAGAAGAATCTTTAATTTGAAACTCTGTTCTTTACCTTTTTAACACTATGAAACAGCTTTGTATTCAACTTAAACACTGTTTCAGGGCAAGAGACTGTGTTTTAGACTAAAACTTAATGCTTTATAAGAAGAATCTTTACTTTGAAACTCTGTTCTTTACCTTTTTAACACTATGAAACAGCTTTGTATTCAACTTAAACACTGTTTCAGGGCAAGAGATTGTGTTTTAGACTAAAACTTAATGCTTTATAAGAAGAATCTTTACTTTGAAACTCTGTTCTTTACCTTTTTCACACTATGAAACAGCTTTGTATTCACCTTAAACACTGTTTCAGGGCAAGAGATTGTGTTTTAGACTAAAACTTAATGCTTTATAAGAAGAATCTTTACTTTGAAACTCTGTTCTTTACCTTTTTCACACTATGAAACAGCTTTTTATTCAACTTAAACACTGTTTCAGGGCAAGAGATTGTATTTTAGACTAAAACAATGCATTAAAAGAAGAATCTTTACATTGAAACTGTTCTTTACCTTTTTCACACTGTGAAACAGAATTGTATTCACCTTAAACACTGTTTCAGGACAAGAGATTGTGTTTTAGAATAAAAGGTAATGCATTATAAGAAGAATCATTACTTTGAAACTCTTCTTTACCTGTTTCACTCTATGAAACAGCTTTGTATTCGACTTCAACACTGTTTCAGGGCAAGAGACTGTGTTTTAGACTAAAACTTAATGCTTTATAAGAAGAATCTTTACTTTGAAACTCTGTTCTTTACCTTTTTCACACTATGAAACAGCTTTGTATTCACCTTAAACACTGTTTCAGGGCAAGAGATTGTGTTTTAGACTAAAACTTAATGCTTTATAAGAAGAATCTTTACTTTGAAACTCTGTTCTTTACCTTTTTCACACTATGAAACAGCTTTGTATTCGCTTTACCACTGTTTCAGGGCTAGAGATTGTGTTTTAGACTAAATTTTAATGCTTTATAAGAAGAATCTTTACATTGAAACTCTGTTCTTTACCTTTTTCACACTATGAAACAGCTTTGTATTCGCTTTACCACTGTTTCAGGGCTAGAGATTGTGTTTTAGACTAAATTTTAATGCTTTATAAGAAGAATCTTTACATTGAAACTCTGTTCTTTACCTTTTTCAGACTATGAAACAGCTTTGTATTCACCTTAAACACTGTTTCAGGGCAAGAGATTGTGTTTTAGACTAAAACTTAATGCTTTATAAGAAGAATCTTTACTTTGAAACTCTGTTCTTTACCTTTTTCACACTATGAAACAGCTTTGTATTCACCTTAAACACTGTTTCAGGACAAGAGATTGTGTTTTAGACTAAAACAATGCTTTATAAGAAGAATCTTTACTTTGAAACTCTGTTCTTTACCTTTTTCACACTATGAAACAGCTTTTTATTCAACTTAAACACTGTTTCAGGGCAAGAGATTGTATTTTAGACTAAAACAATGCATTAAAAGAAGAATCTTTACATTGAAACTCTGTTCTTTACCTTTTTCACACTGTGAAACAGAATTGTATTCACCTTAAACACTGTTTCAGGACAAGAGATTGTGTTTTAGAATAAAAGGTAATGCATTATAAGAAGAATCATTACTTTGAAACTCTTCTTTACCTGTTTCACACTATGAAACTGCTTTTTATTCAACTTAAACACTGTTTCAGGGCAAGAGATTGTGTTTTAGACTAAAACAATGCATTAAAAGAAGAATCTTTACATTGAAACTCTGTTCTTTACCTTTTTCACACTATGAAATAGCTTTGTATTCACCTTAAACACTGTTTCAGGGCAAGAGATTGTGTTTTAGACTAAAACTTAATGCTTTATAAGCAGAATCTTTACTTTGAAACTCTGTTCTTTATCTTTTTAACACTATGAAACAGCTTTGTATTCAACTTAAACACTGTTTCAGGGCAAGAGATTGTGTTTTAGACTAAAACTTAATGCTTTATAAGAAGAATCTTTACTTTGAAACTCAGTTCTTTACCTTTTTCACACTATGAAACAGCTTTTTATTCAACTTAAACACTGTTTCAGGGCAAGAGATTGTGTTTTAGACTAAAACAATGCTTTATAAGAAGAATCTTTACTTTGAAACTCTGTTCTTTACCTTTTTCACACTATGAAACAGCTTTTTATTCAACTTAAACACTGTTTCAGGGCAAGAGATTGTGTTTTAGACTAAAACAATGCATTAAAAGAAGAATCTTTACATTGAAACTCTGTTCTTTACCTTTTTCACACTGTGAAACAGATTTGTATTCACCTTAAACACTGTTTCAGGACAAGAGATTGTGTTTTAGAATAAAAGGTAATGCATTATAAGAAGAATCATTACTTTGAAACTCTTCTTTACCTGTTTCACACTATGAAACAGCTTTGTATTCGACTTAAACACTGTTTCAGGGCAAGAGATTGTGTTTTAGAATAAAACAATGCTTTATAAGAAGAATCTTTACTTTGAAACTGTTCTTTACCTTTTTCACACTATGAAACAGCTTTGTATTCGCTTTAACACTGTTTCAGGGCGAGAGATTGTGTTTTAGACTAAATTTTAATGCTTTATAAGAAGAATCTTTAATTTGAAACTCTGTTCTTTACCTTTTTAACACTATGAAACAGCTTTGTATTCAACTTAAACACTGTTTCAGGGCAAGAGACTGTGTTTTAGACTAAAACTTAATGCTTTATAAGAAGAATCTTTACTTTGAAACTCTGTTCTTTACCTTTTTCACACTATGAAACAGCTTTGTATTCACCTTAAACACTGTTTCAGGGCAAGAGATTGTGTTTTAGACTAAAACTTAATGCTTTATAAGAAGAATCTTTACTTTGAAACTCTGTTCTTTACCTTTTTCACACTATGAAACAGCTTTGTATTCGCTTTACCACTGTTTCAGGGCTAGAGATTGTGTTTTAGACTAAATTTTAATGCTTTATAAGGAGAATCTTTACATTGAAACTCTGTTCTTTACCTTTTTCAGACTATTAAACAGCTTTGTATTCACCTTAAACACTGTTTCAGGGCAAGAGATTGTGTTTTAGACTAAAACTTAATGCTTTATAAGAAGAATCTTTACTTTGAAACTCTGTTCTTTACCTTTTTCACACTATGAAACAGCTTTGTATTCACCTTAAACACTGTTTCAGGGCAAGAGATTGTGTTTTAGACTAAAACTTAATGCTTTATAAGAAGAATCTTTACTTTGAAACTCTGTTCTTTACCTTTTTCACACTATGAAACAGCTTTTTATTCAACTTAAACACTGTTTCAGGGCAAGAGATTGTATTTTAGACTAAAACAATGCATTAAAAGAAGAATCTTTACATTGAAACTCTGTTCTTTACCTTTTTCACACTGTGAAACAGAATTGTATTCACCTTAAACACTGTTTCAGGACAAGAGATTGTGTTTTAGAATAAAAGGTAATGCATTATAAGAAGAATCATTACTTTGAAACTCTTCTTTACCTGTTTCACACTATGAAACAGCTTTGTATTCGACTTAAACACTGTTTCAGGGCAAGAGATTGTGTTTTAGACTAAAACAATGCTTTATAAGAAGAATCTTTACTTTGAAACTGTTCTTTACCTTTTTCACACTATGAAACAGCTTTGTATTCGCTTTAAAACTGTTTCAGGGCGAGAGATTGTGTTTTAGACTAAATTTTAATGCTTTATAAGAAGAATCTTTAATTTGAAACTCTGTTCTTTACCTTTTTAACACTATGAAACAGCTTTGTATTCAACTTAAACACTGTTTCAGGGCAAGAGATTGTGTTTTAGACTAAAACTTAATGCTTTATAAGAAGAATCTTTACTTTGAAACTCTGTTCTTTACGTTTTTCACACTATGAAACAGCTTTGTATTCACCTTAAACACTGTTTCAGGGCAAGAGATTGTGTTTTAGACTAAAACTTAATGTTTTATAAGAAGAATCTTTACTTTGAAACTCTGTTCTTTACCTTTTTCACACTATGAAACAGCTTTTTTATTCAACTTAAACACTGTTTCAGGGCAAGAGATTGTGTTTTAGACTAAAACAATGCATTAAAAGAAGAATCTTTACATTGAAACTCTGTTCTTTACCTTTTTCACACTATGAAACAGCTTTGTATTCACCTTAAACACTGTTTCAGGGCAAGAGATTGTGTTTTAGACTAAAAGGTAATGCATTATAAGAAGAATCTTTACTTTGAAACTCTGTTCTTTATCTTTTTAACACTATGAAACAGCTTTGTATTCAACTTAAACACTGTTTCAGGGCAAGAGATTGTGTTTTAGACTAAAACCTAATGCTTTATAAGAAGAATCTTTACTTTGAAACTCAGTTCTTTACCTTTTTCACACTATGAAACAGCTTTGTATTCAGCTTAAAGACTGTTTCAGGGCAAGAGATTGTGTTTTAGACTAAAAGGTAATGCATTATAAGAAGAATCTTTACTTTGAAACTGTTCTTTACCTTTTTCACACTATGAAACAGCTTTGTATTTGCTTTACCACTGTTTCAGGGCGAGAGATTGTGTTTTAGACTAAATTTTAATGCTTTATAAGAAGAATATTTACTTTGAAACTCTGTTCTTTACCTTTTTAACACTATGAAACAGCTTTGTATTCAACTTAAACACTGTTTCAGGGCAAGAGATTGTGTTTTAGACTAAAACTTAATGCTTTATAAGAAGAATCTTTACTTTGAAACTCTGTTCTTTACCTTTTTCACACTATGAAACAGCTTTGTATTCACCTTAAACACTGTTTCAGGGCAAGAGATTGTGTTTTAGACTAAAACTTAATGCTTTATAAGAAGAATCTTTACTTTGAAACTCTGTTCTTTACCTTTTTCACACTATGAAACAGCTTTTTATTCAACTTATACACTGTTTCAGGGCAAGAGATTGTGTTTTAGACTAAAACAATGCATTAAAAGAAGAATCTTTACATTGAAACTCTGTTCTTTACCTTTTTCACATTATGAAACAGCTTTGTATTCAGCTTAAACACTGTTTCAGGGCAAGAGATTGTGTTTTAGACTAAAAGGTAATGCATTATAAGAAGAATCTTTACTTTGAAACTCTGTTCTTTACGTTTTTCACACTATGAAACAGCTTTGTATTCACCTTAAACACTGTTTCAGGGCAAGAGATTGTGTTTTAGACTAAAACTTAATGTTTTATAAGAAGAATCTTTACTTTGAAACTCTGTTCTTTACCTTTTTCACACTATGAAACAGCTTTTTTATTCAACTTAAACACTGTTTCAGGGCAAGAGATTGTGTTTTAGACTAAAACAATGCATTAAAAGAAGAATCTTTACATTGAAACTCTGTTCTTTACCTTTTTCACACTATGAAACAGCTTTGTATTCAGCTTAAAGACTGTTTCAGGGCAAGAGATTGTGTTTTAGACTAAAAGGTAATGCATTATAAGAAGAATCTTTACTTTGAAACTCTGTTCTTTATCTTTTTAACACTATGAAACAGCTTTGTATTCAACTTAAACACTGTTTCAGGGCAAGAGATTGTGTTTTAGACTAAAACCTAATGCTTTATAAGAAGAATCTTTACTTTGAAACTCAGTTCTTTACCTTTTTCACACTATGAAACAGCTTTGTATTCAGCTTAAAGACTGTTTCAGGGCAAGAGATTGTGTTTTAGACTAAAAGGTAATGCATTATAAGAAGAATCTTTACTTTGAAACTGTTCTTTACCTTTTTCACACTATGAAACAGCTTTGTATTTGCTTTACCACTGTTTCAGGGCGAGAGATTGTGTTTTAGACTAAATTTTAATGCTTTATAAGAAGAATATTTACTTTGAAACTCTGTTCTTTACCTTTTTAACACTATGAAACAGCTTTGTATTCAACTTAAACACTGTTTCAGGGCAAGAGATTGTGTTTTAGACTAAAACTTAATGCTTTATAAGAAGAATCTTTACTTTGAAACTCTGTTCTTTACCTTTTTCACACTATGAAACAGCTTTGTATTCACCTTAAACACTGTTTCAGGGCAAGAGATTGTGTTTTAGACTAAAACTTAATGCTTTATAAGAAGAATCTTTACTTTGAAACTCTGTTCTTTACCTTTTTCACACTATGAAACAGCTTTTTATTCAACTTATACACTGTTTCAGGGCAAGAGATTGTGTTTTAGACTAAAACAATGCATTAAAAGAAGAATCTTTACATTGAAACTCTGTTCTTTACCTTTTTCACATTATGAAACAGCTTTGTATTCAGCTTAAACACTGTTTCAGGGCAAGAGATTGTGTTTTAGACTAAAAGGTAATGCATTATAAGAAGAATCTTTACTTTGAAACTCTGTTCTTTACGTTTTTCACACTATGAAACAGCTTTGTATTCACCTTAAACACTGTTTCAGGGCAAGAGATTGTGTTTTAGACTAAAACTTAATGTTTTATAAGAAGAATCTTTACTTTGAAACTCTGTTCTTTACCTTTTTCACACTATGAAACAGCTTTTTTATTCAACTTAAACACTGTTTCAGGGCAAGAGATTGTGTTTTAGACTAAAACAATGCATTAAAAGAAGAATCTTTACATTGAAACTCTGTTCTTTACCTTTTTCACACTATGAAACAGCTTTGTATTCAGCTTAAACACTGTTTCAGGGCAAGAGATTGTGTTTTAGACTAAAAGGTAATGCATTATAAGAAGAATCTTTACTTTGAAACTCTGTTCTTTATCTTTTTAACACTATGAAACAGCTTTGTATTCAACTTAAACACTGTTTCAGGGCAAGAGATTGTGTTTTAGACTAAAACCTAATGCTTTATAAGAAGAATCTTTACTTTGAAACTCAGTTCTTTACCTTTTTCACACTATGAAACAGCTTTGTATTCAGCTTAAAGACTGTTTCAGGGCAAGAGATTGTGTTTTAGACTAAAAGGTAATGCATTATAAGAAGAATCTTTACTTTGAAACTGTTCTTTACCTTTTTCACACTATGAAACAGCTTTGTATTCGCTTTACCACTGTTTCAGGGCGAGAGATTGTGTTTTAGACTAAATTTTAATGCTTTATAAGAAGAATCTTTACTTTGAAACTCTGTTCTTTACCTTTTTAACACTATGAAACAGCTTTGTATTCAACTTAAACACTGTTTCAGGGCAAGAGATTGTGTTTTAGACTAAAACTTAATGCTTTATAAGAAGAATCTTTACTTTGAAACTCTGTTCTTTACCTTTTTCACACTATGAAACAGCTTTGTATTCACCTTAAACACTGTTTCAGGGCAAGAGATTGTGTTTTAGACTAAAACTTAATGCTTTATAAGAAGAATCTTTACTTTGAAACTCTGTTCTTTACCTTTTTCACACTATGAAACAGCTTTTTATTCAACTTATACACTGTTTCAGGGCAAGAGATTGTGTTTTAGACTAAAACAATGCATTAAAAGAAGAATCTTTACATTGAAACTCTGTTCTTTACCTTTTTCACATTATGAAACAGCTTTGTATTCAGCTTAAACACTGTTTCAGGGCAAGAGATTGTGTTTTAGACTAAAAGGTAATGCATTATAAGAAGAATCTTTACTTTGAAACTGTTCTTTACGTTTTCCACACTATGAAACAGCTTTGTATTCGCCTTAAACACTGTTTCAGGGTAAGAGATTGTGTTTTAGACTAAAACAATGCCTTATAAGAAGAATCTTTACTTTGAAACTCTGTTCTTTACCTTTTCCACACTATGAAACAGCTTTGTATTCAACTTAAGCACTGTTTCAGGGCAAGAGATTGTGTTTTAGACTAAAACAATGTTTCAAAAGAAGAATCTTTACTTTGAAACTCTGTTCTTTACCTTTTTCACACTATGAAACAGCTTTTTATTCAACTTAAACACTGTTTCAGGGCAAGAGATTGTATTTTAGACTAAAACAATGCATTAAAAGAAGAATCTTTACATTGAAACTTTTCTTTACCTTTTTCACACTGTGAAACAGAATTGTATTCACCTTAAACACTGTTTCAGGACAAGAGATTGTGTTTTAGAATAAAAGGTAATGCATTATAAGAAGAATCATTACTTTGAAACTCTTCTTTACCTGTTTCACACTATGAAACAGCTTTGTATTCGACTTAAACACTGTTTCAGGGCAAAAGATTGTGTTTTAGACTAAAACAATGCTTTATAAGAAGAATCTTTACTTTGAAACTGTTCTTTACCTTTTTCACATTATGAAACAGCTTTGTATTCACCTTAAACACTGTTTCAGGGCAAGAGATTGTGTTTTAGATTAAAAGGTAATGCATTTTAAGAAGAATCTTTACTTTGAAACTCTGTTCTTTACCTTTATCACACTATGAAACAGCTTTGTATTCAACTTAAACACTGTTTCAGGGTAAGAGATTGTGTTTTAGACTAAAACAATGCCTTCTAAGAAGAATCTTTACTTTGAAACTCTGTTCTTTACCTTTTCCACACTATGAAACAGCTTTGTATTCAACTTAAGCACTGTTTCAGGGCAAGAGATTGTGTTTTAGACTAAAACAATGCTTCAAAAGAAGAATCTTTACTTTGAAACTCTGTTCTTTACCTTTTTCACACTATGAAACAGCTTTTTATTCAACTTAAACACTGTTTCAGGGCAAGAGATTGTGTTTTAGACTAAAACAATGCTTTATAAGAAGAATCTTTACTTTGAAACTGTTCTTTACCTTTTTCACACTATGAAACAGCTTTGTATTCGCTTTAACACTGTTTCAGGGCAAGAGATTGTGTTTTAGACTAAAACTTAATGTTTTATAAGAAGAATCTTTACTTTGAAACTCTGTTCTTTACCTTTTTCACACTATGAAACAGCTTTTTTATTCAACTTAAACACTGTTTCAGGGCAAGAGATTGTGTTTTAGACTAAAACAATGCATTAAAAGAAGAATCTTTACATTGAAACTCTGTTCTTTACCTTTTTCACACTATGAAACAGCTTTGTATTCACCTTAAACACTGTTTCAGGGCAAGAGATTGTGTTTTAGACTAAAAGGTAATGCATTATAAGAAGAATCTTTACTTTGAAACTCTGTTCTTTATCTTTTTAACACTATGAAACAGCTTTGTATTCAACTTAAACACTGTTTCAGGGCAAGAGATTGTGTTTTAGACTAAAACCTAATGCTTTATAAGAAGAATCTTTACTTTGAAACTCAGTTCTTTACCTTTTTCACACTATGAAACAGCTTTGTATTCAGCTTAAAGACTGTTTCAGGGCAAGAGATTGTGTTTTAGACTAAAAGGTAATGCATTATAAGAAGAATCTTTACTTTGAAA
This sequence comes from Electrophorus electricus, assembly GCF_041902795.1. Taxonomy (NCBI): domain Eukaryota; kingdom Metazoa; phylum Chordata; class Actinopteri; order Gymnotiformes; family Gymnotidae; genus Electrophorus; species Electrophorus electricus. The sequence continues at coordinate 11,135,341 of NC_137512.1, forward strand.
CTGTTCTTTACCTTTTTCACACTATGAAACAGCTTTGTATTCGCTTTACCACTGTTTCAGGGCGAGAGATTGTGTTTTAGACTAAATTTTAATGCTTTATAAGAAGAATCTTTACTTTGAAACTCTGTTCTTTACCTTTTTAACACTATGAAACAGCTTTGTATTCAACTTAAACACTGTTTCAGGGCAAGAGATTGTGTTTTAGACTAAAACTTAATGCTTTATAAGAAGAATCTTTACTTTGAAACTCTGTTCTTTACCTTTTTCACACTATGAAACAGCTTTGTATTCACCTTAAACACTGTTTCAGGGCAAGAGATTGTGTTTTAGACTAAAACTTAATGCTTTATAAGAAGAATCTTTACTTTGAAACTCTGTTCTTTACCTTTTTCACACTATGAAACAGCTTTTTATTCAACTTATACACTGTTTCAGGGCAAGAGATTGTGTTTTAGACTAAAACAATGCATTAAAAGAAGAATCTTTACATTGAAACTCTGTTCTTTACCTTTTTCACATTATGAAACAGCTTTGTATTCAGCTTAAACACTGTTTCAGGGCAAGAGATTGTGTTTTAGACTAAAAGGTAATGCATTATAAGAAGAATCTTTACTTTGAAACTGTTCTTTACGTTTTCCACACTATGAAACAGCTTTGTATTCGCCTTAAACACTGTTTCAGGGTAAGAGATTGTGTTTTAGACTAAAACAATGCCTTATAAGAAGAATCTTTACTTTGAAACTCTGTTCTTTACCTTTTCCACACTATGAAACAGCTTTGTATTCAACTTAAGCACTGTTTCAGGGCAAGAGATTGTGTTTTAGACTAAAACAATGTTTCAAAAGAAGAATCTTTACTTTGAAACTCTGTTCTTTACCTTTTTCACACTATGAAACAGCTTTTTATTCAACTTAAACACTGTTTCAGGGCAAGAGATTGTATTTTAGACTAAAACAATGCATTAAAAGAAGAATCTTTACATTGAAACTTTTCTTTACCTTTTTCACACTGTGAAACAGAATTGTATTCACCTTAAACACTGTTTCAGGACAAGAGATTGTGTTTTAGAATAAAAGGTAATGCATTATAAGAAGAATCATTACTTTGAAACTCTTCTTTACCTGTTTCACACTATGAAACAGCTTTGTATTCGACTTAAACACTGTTTCAGGGCAAAATATTGTGTTTTAGACTAAAACAATGCTTTATAAGAAGAATCTTTACTTTGAAACTGTTCTTTACCTTTTTCACATTATGAAACAGCTTTGTATTCACCTTAAACACTGTTTCAGGGCAAGAGATTGTGTTTTAGATTAAAAGGTAATGCATTTTAAGAAGAATCTTTACTTTGAAACTCTGTTCTTTACCTTTATCACACTATGAAACAGCTTTGTATTCAACTTAAACACTGTTTCAGGGTAAGAGATTGTGTTTTAGACTAAAACAATGCCTTCTAAGAAGAATCTTTACTTTGAAACTCTGTTCTTTACCTTTTCCACACTATGAAACAGCTTTGTATTCAACTTAAGCACTGTTTCAGGGCAAGAGATTGTGTTTTAGAATAAAACAATGCTTTATAAGAAGAATCTTTACTTTGAAACTGTTCTTTACCTTTTTCACACTATGAAACAGCTTTGTATTCGCTTTAACACTGTTTCAGGGCGAGAGATTGTGTTTTAGACTAAATTTTAATGCTTTATAAGAAGAATCTTTAATTTGAAACTCTGTTCTTTACCTTTTTAACACTATGAAACAGCTTTGTATTCAACTTAAACACTGTTTCAGGGCAAGAGACTGTGTTTTAGACTAAAACTTAATGCTTTATAAGAAGAATCTTTACTTTGAAACTCTGTTCTTTACCTTTTTCACACTATGAAACAGCTTTGTATTCACCTTAAACACTGTTTCAGGGCAAGAGATTGTGTTTTAGACTAAAACTTAATGCTTTATAAGAAGAATCTTTACTTTGAAACTCTGTTCTTTACCTTTTTCACACTATGAAACAGCTTTGTATTCGCTTTACCACTGTTTCAGGGCTAGAGATTGTGTTTTAGACTAAATTTTAATGCTTTATAAGAAGAATCTTTACATTGAAACTCTGTTCTTTACCTTTTTCAGACTATTAAACAGCTTTGTATTCACCTTAAACACTGTTTCAGGGCAAGAGATTGTGTTTTAGACTAAAACTTAATGCTTTATAAGAAGAATCTTTACTTTGAAACTCTGTTCTTTACCTTTTTCACACTATGAAACAGCTTTGTATTCACCTTAAACACTGTTTCAGGGCAAGAGATTGTGTTTTAGACTAAAACTTAATGCTTTATAAGAAGAATCTTTACTTTGAAACTCTGTTCTTTACCTTTTTCACACTATGAAACAGCTTTTTATTCAACTTAAACACTGTTTCAGGGCAAGAGATTGTATTTTAGACTAAAACAATGCATTAAAAGAAGAATCTTTACATTGAAACTCTGTTCTTTACCTTTTTCACACTGTGAAACAGAATTGTATTCACCTTAAACACTGTTTCAGGACAAGAGATTGTGTTTTAGAATAAAAGGTAATGCATTATAAGAAGAATCATTACTTTGAAACTCTTCTTTACCTGTTTCACACTATGAAACAGCTTTGTATTCGACTTAAACACTGTTTCAGGGCAAGAGATTGTGTTTTAGACTAAAACAATGCTTTATAAGAAGAATCTTTACTTTGAAACTGTTCTTTACCTTTTTCACACTATGAAACAGCTTTGTATTCGCTTTAACACTGTTTCAGGGCGAGAGATTGTGTTTTAGACTAAATTTTAATGCTTTATAAGAAGAATCTTTAATTTGAAACTCTGTTCTTTACCTTTTTAACACTATGAAACAGCTTTGTATTCAACTTAAACACTGTTTCAGGGCAAGAGACTGTGTTTTAGACTAAAACTTAATGCTTTATAAGAAGAATCTTTACTTTGAAACTCTGTTCTTTACCTTTTTCACACTATGAAACAGCTTTGTATTCACCTTAAACACTGTTTCAGGGCAAGAGATTGTGTTTTAGACTAAAACTTAATGCTTTATAAGAAGAATCTTTACTTTGAAACTCTGTTCTTTACCTTTTTCACACTATGAAACAGCTTTGTATTCGCTTTACCACTGTTTCAGGGCTAGAGATTGTGTTTTAGACTAAATTTTAATGCTTTATAAGAAGAATCTTTACATTGAAACTCTGTTCTTTACCTTTTTCAGACTATTAAACAGCTTTGTATTCACCTTAAACACTGTTTCAGGGCAAGAGATTGTGTTTTAGACTAAAACTTAATGCTTTATAAGAAGAATCTTTACTTTGAAACTCTGTTCTTTACCTTTTTCACACTATGAAACAGCTTTGTATTCACCTTAAACACTGTTTCAGGGCAAGAGATTGTGTTTTAGACTAAAACTTAATGCTTTATAAGAAGAATCTTTACTTTGAAACTCTGTTCTTTACCTTTTTCACACTATGAAACAGCTTTTTATTCAACTTAAACACTGTTTCAGGGCAAGAGATTGTATTTTAGACTAAAACAATGCATTAAAAGAAGAATCTTTACATTGAAACTCTGTTCTTTACCTTTTTCACACTGTGAAACAGAATTGTATTCACCTTAAACACTGTTTCAGGACAAGAGATTGTGTTTTAGAATAAAAGGTAATGCATTATAAGAAGAATCATTACTTTGAAACTCTTCTTTACCTGTTTCACACTATGAAACAGCTTTGTATTCGACTTAAACACTGTTTCAGGGCAAGAGATTGTGTTTTAGACTAAAACAATGCTTTATAAGAAGAATCTTTACTTTGAAACTGTTCTTTACCTTTTTCACACTATGAAACAGCTTTGTATTCGCTTTAACACTGTTTCAGGGCGAGAGATTGTGTTTTAGACTAAATTTTAATGCTTTATAAGAAGAATCTTTAATTTGAAACTCTGTTCTTTACCTTTTTAACACTATGAAACAGCTTTGTATTCAACTTAAACACTGTTTCAGGGCAAGAGATTGTGTTTTAGACTAAAACTTAATGCTTTATAAGAAGAATCTTTACTTTGAAACTCTGTTCTTTACGTTTTTCACACTATGAAACAGCTTTGTATTCACCTTAAACACTGTTTCAGGGCAAGAGATTGTGTTTTAGACTAAAACTTAATGTTTTATAAGAAGAATCTTTACTTTGAAACTCTGTTCTTTACCTTTTTCACACTATGAAACAGCTTTTTTATTCAACTTAAACACTGTTTCAGGGCAAGAGATTGTGTTTTAGACTAAAACAATGCATTAAAAGAAGAATCTTTACATTGAAACTCTGTTCTTTACCTTTTTCACACTATGAAACAGCTTTGTATTCACCTTAAACACTGTTTCAGGGCAAGAGATTGTGTTTTAGACTAAAAGGTAATGCATTATAAGAAGAATCTTTACTTTGAAACTCTGTTCTTTATCTTTTTAACACTATGAAACAGCTTTGTATTCAACTTAAACACTGTTTCAGGGCAAGAGATTGTGTTTTAGACTAAAACCTAATGCTTTATAAGAAGAATCTTTACTTTGAAACTCAGTTCTTTACCTTTTTCACACTATGAAACAGCTTTGTATTCAGCTTAAAGACTGTTTCAGGGCAAGAGATTGTGTTTTAGACTAAAAGGTAATGCATTATAAGAAGAATCTTTACTTTGAAACTGTTCTTTACCTTTTTCACACTATGAAACAGCTTTGTATTTGCTTTACCACTGTTTCAGGGCGAGAGATTGTGTTTTAGACTAAATTTTAATGCTTTATAAGAAGAATATTTACTTTGAAACTCTGTTCTTTACCTTTTTAACACTATGAAACAGCTTTGTATTCAACTTAAACACTGTTTCAGGGCAAGAGATTGTGTTTTAGACTAAAACTTAATGCTTTATAAGAAGAATCTTTACTTTGAAACTCTGTTCTTTACCTTTTTCACACTATGAAACAGCTTTGTATTCACCTTAAACACTGTTTCAGGGCAAGAGATTGTGTTTTAGACTAAAACTTAATGCTTTATAAGAAGAATCTTTACTTTGAAACTCTGTTCTTTACCTTTTTCACACTATGAAACAGCTTTTTATTCAACTTATACACTGTTTCAGGGCAAGAGATTGTGTTTTAGACTAAAACAATGCATTAAAAGAAGAATCTTTACATTGAAACTCTGTTCTTTACCTTTTTCACATTATGAAACAGCTTTGTATTCAGCTTAAACACTGTTTCAGGGCAAGAGATTGTGTTTTAGACTAAAAGGTAATGCATTATAAGAAGAATCTTTACTTTGAAACTCTGTTCTTTACGTTTTTCACACTATGAAACAGCTTTGTATTCACCTTAAACACTGTTTCAGGGCAAGAGATTGTGTTTTAGACTAAAACTTAATGTTTTATAAGAAGAATCTTTACTTTGAAACTCTGTTCTTTACCTTTTTCACACTATGAAACAGCTTTTTTATTCAACTTAAACACTGTTTCAGGGCAAGAGATTGTGTTTTAGACTAAAACAATGCATTAAAAGAAGAATCTTTACATTGAAACTCTGTTCTTTACCTTTTTCACACTATGAAACAGCTTTGTATTCACCTTAAACACTGTTTCAGGGCAAGAGATTGTGTTTTAGACTAAAAGGTAATGCATTATAAGAAGAATCTTTACTTTGAAACTCTGTTCTTTATCTTTTTAACACTATGAAACAGCTTTGTATTCAACTTAAACACTGTTTCAGGGCAAGAGATTGTGTTTTAGACTAAAACCTAATGCTTTATAAGAAGAATCTTTACTTTGAAACTCTGTTCTTTACCTTTTTCACACTATGAAACAGCTTTGTATTCAGCTTAAAGACTGTTTCAGGGCAAGAGATTGTGTTTTAGACTAAAAGGTAATGCATTATAAGAAGAATCTTTACTTTGAAACTGTTCTTTACCTTTTTCACACTATGAAACAGCTTTGTATTCGCTTTACCACTGTTTCAGGGCGAGAGATTGTGTTTTAGACTAAATTTTAATGCTTTATAAGAAGAATCTTTACTTTGAAACTCTGTTCTTTACCTTTTTAACACTATGAAACAGCTTTGTATTCAACTTAAACACTGTTTCAGGGCAAGAGATTGTGTTTTAGACTAAAACTTAATGCTTTATAAGAAGAATCTTTACTTTGAAACTCTGTTCTTTACCTTTTTCACACTATGAAACAGCTTTGTATTCACCTTAAACACTGTTTCAGGGCAAGAGATTGTGTTTTAGACTAAAACTTAATGCTTTATAAGAAGAATCTTTACTTTGAAACTCTGTTCTTTACCTTTTTCACACTATGAAACAGCTTTTTATTCAACTTATACACTGTTTCAGGGCAAGAGATTGTGTTTTAGACTAAAACAATGCATTAAAAGAAGAATCTTTACATTGAAACTCTGTTCTTTACCTTTTTCACATTATGAAACAGCTTTGTATTCAGCTTAAACACTGTTTCAGGGCAAGAGATTGTGTTTTAGACTAAAAGGTAATGCATTATAAGAAGAATCTTTACTTTGAAACTGTTCTTTACGTTTTCCACACTATGAAACAGCTTTGTATTCGCCTTAAACACTGTTTCAGGGTAAGAGATTGTGTTTTAGACTAAAACAATGCCTTATAAGAAGAATCTTTACTTTGAAACTCTGTTCTTTACCTTTTCCACACTATGAAACAGCTTTGTATTCAACTTAAGCACTGTTTCAGGGCAAGAGATTGTGTTTTAGACTAAAACAATGTTTCAAAAGAAGAATCTTTACTTTGAAACTCTGTTCTTTACCTTTTTCACACTATGAAACAGCTTTTTATTCAACTTAAACACTGTTTCAGGGCAAGAGATTGTATTTTAGACTAAAACAATGCATTAAAAGAAGAATCTTTACATTGAAACTTTTCTTTACCTTTTTCACACTGTGAAACAGAATTGTATTCACCTTAAACACTGTTTCAGGACAAGAGATTGTGTTTTAGAATAAAAGGTAATGCATTATAAGAAGAATCATTACTTTGAAACTCTTCTTTACCTGTTTCACACTATGAAACAGCTTTGTATTCGACTTAAACACTGTTTCAGGGCAAAAGATTGTGTTTTAGACTAAAACAATGCTTTATAAGAAGAATCTTTACTTTGAAACTGTTCTTTACCTTTTTCACATTATGAAACAGCTTTGTATTCACCTTAAACACTGTTTCAGGGCAAGAGATTGTGTTTTAGATTAAAAGGTAATGCATTTTAAGAAGAATCTTTACTTTGAAACTCTGTTCTTTACCTTTATCACACTATGAAACAGCTTTGTATTCAACTTAAACACTGTTTCAGGGTAAGAGATTGTGTTTTAGACTAAAACAATGCCTTCTAAGAAGAATCTTTACTTTGAAACTCTGTTCTTTACCTTTTCCACACTATGAAACAGCTTTGTATTCAACTTAAGCACTGTTTCAGGGCAAGAGATTGTGTTTTAGACTAAAACAATGCTTCAAAAGAAGAATCTTTACTTTGAAACTCTGTTCTTTACCTTTTTCACACTATGAAACAGCTTTTTATTCAACTTAAACACTGTTTCAGGGCAAGAGATTGTGTTTTAGACTAAAACAATGCTTTATAAGAAGAATCTTTACTTTGAAACTGTTCTTTACCTTTTTCACACTATGAAACAGCTTTGTATTCGCTTTAACACTGTTTCAGGGCAAGAGATTGTGTTTTAGACTAAAACAATGCATTAAAAGAAGAATCTTTACATTGAAACTCTGTTCTTTACCTTTTTCACACTATGAAACAGCTTTGTATTCACCTTAAACACTGTTTCAGGGCAAGAGATTGTGTTTTAGACTAAAAGGTAATGCATTATAAGAAGAATCTTTACTTTGAAACTCTGTTCTTTATCTTTTTAACACTATGAAACAGCTTTGTATTCAACTTAAACACTGTTTCAGGGCAAGAGATTGTGTTTTAGACTAAAACCTAATGCTTTATAAGAAGAATCTTTACTTTGAAACTCAGTTCTTTACCTTTTTCACACTATGAAACAGCTTTGTATTCAGCTTAAAGACTGTTTCAGGGCAAGAGATTGTGTTTTAGACTAAAAGGTAATGCATTATAAGAAGAATCTTTACTTTGAAACTGTTCTTTACCTTTTTCACACTATGAAACAGCTTTGTATTCGCTTTACCACTGTTTCAGGGCGAGAGATTGTGTTTTAGACTAAATTTTAATGCTTTATAAGAAGAATCTTTACTTTGAAACTCTGTTCTTTACCTTTTTAACACTATGAAACAGCTTTGTATTCAACTTAAACACTGTTTCAGGGCAAGAGATTGTGTTTTAGACTAAAACTTAATGCTTTATAAGAAGAATCTTTACTTTGAAACTCTGTTCTTTACCTTTTTCACACTATGAAACAGCTTTGTATTCACCTTAAACACTGTTTCAGGGCAAGAGATTGTGTTTTAGACTAAAACTTAATGCTTTATAAGAAGAATCTTTACTTTGAAACTCTGTTCTTTACCTTTTTCACACTATGAAACAGCTTTTTATTCAACTTATACACTGTTTCAGGGCAAGAGATTGTGTTTTAGACTAAAACAATGCATTAAAAGAAGAATCTTTACATTGAAACTCTGTTCTTTACCTTTTTCACATTATGAAACAGCTTTGTATTCAGCTTAAACACTGTTTCAGGGCAAGAGATTGTGTTTTAGACTAAAAGGTAATGCATTATAAGAAGAATCTTTACTTTGAAACTGTTCTTTACGTTTTCCACACTATGAAACAGCTTTGTATTCGCCTTAAACACTGTTTCAGGGTAAGAGATTGTGTTTTAGACTAAAACAATGCCTTATAAGAAGAATCTTTACTTTGAAACTCTGTTCTTTACCTTTTCCACACTATGAAACAGCTTTGTATTCAACTTAAGCACTGTTTCAGGGCAAGAGATTGTGTTTTAGACTAAAACAATGTTTCAAAAGAAGAATCTTTACTTTGAAACTCTGTTCTTTACCTTTTTCACACTATGAAACAGCTTTTTATTCAACTTAAACACTGTTTCAGGGCAAGAGATTGTATTTTAGACTAAAACAATGCATTAAAAGAAGAATCTTTACATTGAAACTTTTCTTTACCTTTTTCACACTGTGAAACAGAATTGTATTCACCTTAAACACTGTTTCAGGACAAGAGATTGTGTTTTAGAATAAAAGGTAATGCATTATAAGAAGAATCATTACTTTGAAACTCTTCTTTACCTGTTTCACACTATGAAACAGCTTTGTATTCGACTTAAACACTGTTTCAGGGCAAAAGATTGTGTTTTAGACTAAAACAATGCTTTATAAGAAGAATCTTTACTTTGAAACTGTTCTTTACCTTTTTCACATTATGAAACAGCTTTGTATTCACCTTAAACACTGTTTCAGGGCAAGAGATTGTGTTTTAGATTAAAAGGTAATGCATTTTAAGAAGAATCTTTACTTTGAAACTCTGTTCTTTACCTTTATCACACTATGAAACAGCTTTGTATTCAACTTAAACACTGTTTCAGGGTAAGAGATTGTGTTTTAGACTAAAACAATGCCTTCTAAGAAGAATCTTTACTTTGAAACTCTGTTCTTTACCTTTTCCACACTATGAAACAGCTTTGTATTCAACTTAAGCACTGTTTCAGGGCAAGAGATTGTGTTTTAGACTAAAACAATGCTTCAAAAGAAGAATCTTTACTTTGAAACTCTGTCCTTTACCTTTTTCACACTATGAAACAGCTTTGTATTCAACTTAAACACTGTTTCAGGGCAAGAGATTGTGTTTTAGACTAAATTTTAATGCTTTATAAGAAGAATCTTTACTTTGAAACTCTGTTCTTTACCTTTTTAACACTATGAAACAGCTTTGTATTCAACTTAAACACTGTTTCAGGGCAAGAGATTGTGTTTTAGACTAAAACTTAATGCTTTATAAGAAGAATCTTTACTTTGAAACTCTGTTCTTTACCTTTTTCACACTATGAAACAGCTTTGTATTCACCTTAAACACTGTTTCAGGGCAAGAGATTGTGTTTTAGACTAAAACTTAATGCTTTATAAGAAGAATCTTTACTTTGAAACTCTGTTCTTTACCTTTTTCACACTATGAAACAGCTTTTTATTCAACTTATACACTGTTTCAGGGCAAGAGATTGTGTTTTAGACTAAAACAATGCATTAAAAGAAGAATCTTTACATTGAAACTCTGTTCTTTACCTTTTTCACATTATGAAACAGCTTTGTATTCAGCTTAAACACTGTTTCAGGGCAAGAGATTGTGTTTTAGACTAAAAGGTAATGCATTATAAGAAGAATCTTTACTTTGAAACTGTTCTTTACGTTTTCCACACTATGAAACAGCTTTGTATTCGCCTTAAACACTGTTTCAGGGTAAGAGATTGTGTTTTAGACTAAAACATTGCCTTATAAGAAGAATCTTTACTTTGAAACTCTGTTCTTTACCTTTTCCACACTATGAAACAGCTTTGTATTCAACTTAAGCACTGTTTCAGGGCAAGAGATTGTGTTTTAGACTAAAACAATGTTTCAAAAGAAGAATCTTTACTTTGAAACTCTGTTCTTTACCTTTTTCACACTATGAAACAGCTTTTTATTCAACTTAAACACTGTTTCAGGGCAAGAGATTGTATTTTAGACTAAAACAATGCATTAAAAGAAGAATCTTTACATTGAAACTTTTCTTTACCTTTTTCACACTGTGAAACAGAATTGTATTCACCTTAAACACTGTTTCAGGACAAGAGATTGTGTTTTAGAATAAAAGGTAATGCATTATAAGAAGAATCATTACTTTGAAACTCTTCTTTACCTGTTTCACACTATGAAACAGCTTTGTATTCAACTTAAGCACTGTTTCAGGGCAAGAGATTGTGTTTTAGACTAAAACAATGCTTCAAAAGAAGAATCTTTACTTTGAAACTCTGTCCTTTACCTTTTTCACACTATGAAACAGCTTTGTATTCAACTTAAACACTGTTTCAGGGCAAGAGATTGTGTTTTAGACTAAATTTTAATGCTTTATAAGAAGAATCTTTACTTTGAAACTCTGTTCTTTACCTTTTTAACACTATGAAACAGCTTTGTATTCAACTTAAACACTGTTTCAGGGCAAGAGATTGTGTTTTAGACTAAAACTTAATGCTTTATAAGAAGAATCTTTACTTTGAAACTCTGTTCTTTACCTTTTTCACACTATGAAACAGCTTTGTATTCAGCTTAAACACTGTTTCAGGGCAAGAGATTGTGTTTTAGACTAAAAGGTAATGCATTATAAGAAGAATCTTTACTTTGAAACTGTTCTTTACGTTTTCCACACTATGAAACAGCTTTGTATTCGCCTTAAACACTGTTTCAGGGTAAGAGATTGTGTTTTAGACTAAAACAATGCCTTATAAGAAGAATCTTTACTTTGAAACTCTGTTCTTTACCTTTTCCACACTATGAAACAGCTTTGTATTCAACTTAAGCACTGTTTCAGGGCAAGAGATTGTGTTTTAGACTAAAACAATGTTTCAAAAGAAGAATCTTTACTTTGAAACTCTGTTCTTTACCTTTTTCACACTATGAAACAGCTTTTTATTCAACTTAAACACTTTTTCAGGGCAAGAGATTGTATTTTAGACTAAAACAATGCATTAAAAGAAGAATCTTTACATTGAAACTTTTCTTTACCTTTTTCACACTGTGAAACAGAATTGTATTCACCTTAAACACTGTTTCAGGACAAGAGATTGTGTTTTAGAATAAAAGGTAATGCATTATAAGAAGAATCATTACTTTGAAACTCTTCTTTACCTGTTTCACACTATGAAACAGCTTTGTATTCGACTTAAACACTGTTTCAGGGCAAAAGATTGTGTTTTAGACTAAAACAATGCTTTATAAGAAGAATCTTTACTTTGAAACTGTTCTTTACCTTTTTCACATTATGAAACAGCTTTGTATTCACCTTAAACACTGTTTCAGGGCAAGAGATTGTGTTTTAGATTAAAAGGTAATGCATTTTAAGAAGAATCTTTACTTTGAAACTCTGTTCTTTACCTTTATCACACTATGAAACAGCTTTGTATTCAACTTAAACACTGTTTCAGGGTAAGAGATTGTGTTTTAGACTAAAACAATGCCTTCTAAGAAGAATCTTTACTTTGAAACTCTGTTCTTTACCTTTTCCACACTATGAAACAGCTTTGTATTCAACTTAAGCACTGTTTCAGGGCAAGAGATTGTGTTTTAGACTAAAACAATGCTTCAAAAGAAGAATCTTTACTTTGAAACTCTGTCCTTTACCTTTTTCACACTATGAAACAGCTTTGTATTCAACTTAAACACTGTTTCAGGGCAAGAGATTGTGTTTTAGACTAAATTTTAATGCTTTATAAGAAGAATCTTTACTTTGAAACTCTGTTCTTTACCTTTTTAACACTATGAAACAGCTTTGTATTCAACTTAAACACTGTTTCAGGGCAAGAGATTGTGTTTTAGACTAAAACTTAATGCTTTATAAGAAGAATCTTTACTTTGAAACTCTGTTCTTTACCTTTTTCACACTATGAAACAGCTTTGTATTCACCTTAAACACTGTTTCAGGGCAAGAGATTGTGTTTTAGACTAAAACTTAATGCTTTATAAGAAGAATCTTTACTTTGAAACTCTGTTCTTTACCTTTTTCACACTATGAAACAGCTTTTTATTCAACTTATACACTGTTTCAGGGCAAGAGATTGTGTTTTAGACTAAAACAATGCATTAAAAGAAGAATCTTTACATTGAAACTCTGTTCTTTACCTTTTTCACATTATGAAACAGCTTTGTATTCAGCTTAAACACTGTTTCAGGGCAAGAGATTGTGTTTTAGACTAAAAGGTAATGCATTATAAGAAGAATCTTTACTTTGAAACTGTTCTTTACGTTTTCCACACTATGAAACAGCTTTGTATTCGCCTTAAACACTGTTTCAGGGTAAGAGATTGTGTTTTAGACTAAAACAATGCCTTATAAGAAGAATCTTTACTTTGAAACTCTGTTCTTTACCTTTTCCACACTATGAAACAGCTTTGTATTCAACTTAAGCACTGTTTCAGGGCAAGAGATTGTGTTTTAGACTAAAACAATGTTTCAAAAGAAGAATCTTTACTTTGAAACTCTGTTCTTTACCTTTTTCACACTGTGAAACAGCTTTTTATTCAACTTAAACACTGTTTCAGGGCAAGAGATTGTATTTTAGACTAAAACAATGCATTAAAAGAAGAATCTTTACATTGAAACTTTTCTTTACCTTTTTCACACTGTGAAACAGAATTGTATTCACCTTAAACACTGTTTCAGGACAAGAGATTGTGTTTTAGAATAAAAGGTAATGCATTATAAGAAGAATCATTACTTTGAAACTCTTCTTTACCTGTTTCACACTATGAAACAGCTTTGTATTCGACTTAAACACTGTTTCAGGGCAAAAGATTGTGTTTTAGACTAAAACAATGCTTTATAAGAAGAATCTTTACTTTGAAACTGTTCTTTACCTTTTTCACATTATGAAACAGCTTTGTATTCACCTTAAACACTGTTTCAGGGCAAGAGATTGTGTTTTAGATTAAAAGGTAATGCATTTTAAGAAGAATCTTTACTTTGAAACTCTGTTCTTTACCTTTATCACACTATGAAACAGCTTTGTATTCAACTTAAACACTGTTTCAGGGTAAGAGATTGTGTTTTAGACTAAAACAATGCCTTCTAAGAAGAATCTTTACTTTGAAACTCTGTTCTTTACCTTTTCCACACTATGAAACAGCTTTGTATTCAACTTAAGCACTGTTTCAGGGCAAGAGATTGTGTTTTAGACTAAAACAATGCTTCAAAAGAAGAATCTTTACTTTGAAACTCTGTTCTTTACCTTTTTCACACTATGAAACAGCTTTTTATTCAACTTAAACACTGTTTCAGGGCAAGAGATTGTGTTTTAGACTAAAACAATGCTTTATAAGAAGAATCTTTACTTTGAAACTGTTCTTTACCTTTTTCACACTATGAAACAGCTTTGTATTCGCTTTAACACTGTTTCAGGGCGAGAGATTGTGTTTTAGACTAAATTTTAATGCTTTATAAGAAGAATCTTTAATTTGAAACTCTGTTCTTTACCTTTTTAACACTATGAAACAGCTTTGTATTCAACTTAAACACTGTTTCAGGGCAAGAGATTGTGTTTTAGACTAAAACTTAATGCTTTATAAGAAGAATCTTTACTTTGAAACTCTGTTCTTTACCTTTTTCACACTATGAAACAGCTTTGTATTCACCTTAAACACTGTTTCAGGGCAAGAGATTGTGTTTTAGACTAAAACTTAATGCTTTATAAGAAGAATCTTTACTTTGAAACTCTGTTCTTTACCTTTTTCACACTATGAAACAGCTTTTTATTCAACTTATACACTGTTTCAGGGCAAGAGATTGTGTTTTAGACTAAAACAATGCATTAAAAGAAGAATCTTTACATTGAAACTCTGTTCTTTACCTTTTTCACATTATGAAACAGCTTTGTATTCAGCTTAAACACTGTTTCAGGGCAAGAGATTGTGTTTTAGACTAAAAGGTAATGCATTATAAGAAGAATCTTTACTTTGAAACTCTGTTCTTTATCTTTTTAACACTATGAAACAGCTTTGTATTCAATTAAACACTGTTTCAGGGTAAGAGATTGTGTTTTAGACTAAAACTTAATGCTTTATAAGAAGAATCTTTACTTTGAAACTCAGTTCTTTACCTTTTTCACACTATGAAACAGCTTTGTATTCAGCTTAAAGACTGTTTCAGGGCAAGAGATTGTGTTTTAGACTAAAAGGTAATGCATTATAAGAAGAATCTTTACTTTGAAACTGTTCTTTACCTTTTTAACACTATGAAACAGCTTTGTATTCGCTTTAACACTGTTTCAGGGCGAGAGATTGTGTTTTAGACTAAATTTTAATGCTTTATAAGAAGAATCTTTACATTGAAACTCTGTTCTTTACCTTTTTCAGACTATGAAACAGCTTTGTATTCACCTTAAACACTGTTTCAGGGCAAGAGATTGTATTTTAGACTAAAACAATGCATTAAAAGAAGAATCTTTACATTGAAACTTTTCTTTACCTTTTTCACACTGTGAAACAGAATTGTATTCACCTTAAACACTGTTTCAGGACAAGAGATTGTGTTTTAGAATAAAAGGTAATGCATTATAAGAAGAATCATTACTTTGAAACTCTTCTTTACCTGTTTCACACTATGAAACAGCTTTGTATTCGACTTAAACACTGTTTCAGGGCAAAAGATTGTGTTTTAGACTAAAACAATGCTTTATAAGAAGAATCTTTACTTTGAAACTGTTCTTTACCTTTTTCACATTATGAAACAGCTTTGTATTCACCTTAAACACTGTTTCAGGGCAAGAGATTGTGTTTTAGATTAAAAGGTAATGCATTTTAAGAAGAATCTTTACTTTGAAACTCTGTTCTTTACCTTTATCACACTATGAAACAGCTTTGTATTCAACTTAAACACTGTTTCAGGGTAAGAGATTGTGTTTTAGACTAAAACAATGCCTTCTAAGAAGAATCTTTACTTTGAAACTCTGTTCTTTACCTTTTCCACACTATGAAACAGCTTTGTATTCAACTTAAGCACTGTTTCAGGGCAAGAGATTGTGTTTTAGACTAAAACAATGCTTCAAAAGAAGAATCTTTAATTTGAAACTCTGTTCTTTACCTTTTTCACACTATGAAACAGCTTTTTATTCAACTTAAACACTGTTTCAGGGCAAGAGATTGTGTTTTAGACTAAAACAATGCTTTATAAGAAGAATCTTTACTTTGAAACTGTTCTTTACCTTTTTCACACTATGAAACAGCTTTGTATTCGCTTTAACACTGTTTCAGGGCGAGAGATTGTGTTTTAGACTAAATTTTAATGCTTTATAAGAAGAATCTTTAATTTGAAACTCTGTTCTTTACCTTTTTAACACTATGAAACAGCTTTGTATTCAACTTAAACACTGTTTCAGGGCAAGAGATTGTGTTTTAGACTAAAACTTAATGCTTTATAAGAAGAATCTTTACTTTGAAACTCTGTTCTTTACCTTTTTCACACTATGAAACAGCTTTGTATTCACCTTAAACACTGTTTCAGGGCAAGAGATTGTGTTTTAGACTAAAACTTAATGCTTTATAAGAAGAATCTTTACTTTGAAACTCTGTTCTTTACCTTTTTCACACTTGAAACAGCTTTTTATTCAACTTATACACTGTTTCAGGGCAAGAGATTGTGTTTTAGACTAAAACAATGCATTAAAAGAAGAATCTTTACATTGAAACTCTGTTCTTTACCTTTTTCACATTATGAAACAGCTTTGTATTCAGCTTAAACACTGTTTCAGGGCAAGAGATTGTGTTTTAGACTAAAAGGTAATGCATTATAAGAAGAATCTTTACTTTGAAACTGTTCTTTACGTTTTCCACACTATGAAACAGCTTTGTATTCGCCTTAAACACTGTTTCAGGGTAAGAGATTGTGTTTTAGACTAAAACAATGCCTTATAAGAAGAATCTTTACTTTGAAACTCTGTTCTTTACCTTTTCCACACTATGAAACAGCTTTGTATTCAACTTAAGCACTGTTTCAGGGCAAGAGATTGTGTTTTAGACTAAAACAATGCTTCAAAAGAAGAATCTTTACTTTGAAACTCTGTTCTTTACCTTTTTCACACTATGAAACAGCTTTTTATTCAACTTAAACACTGTTTCAGGGCAAGAGATTGTATTTTAGACTAAAACAATGCATTAAAAGAAGAAACTTTACATTGAAACTGTTCTTTACCTTTTTCACACTGTGAAACAGAATTGTATTCACCTTAAACACTGTTTCAGGACAAGAGATTGTGTTTTAGAATAAAAGGTAATGCATTATAAGAAGAATCATTACTTTGAAACTCTTCTTTACCAGTTTCACACTATGAAACAGCTTTGTATTCGACTTAAACACTGTTTCAGGGCAAGAGATTGTGTTTTAGACTAAAACAATGCTTTATAAGAAGAATCTTTACTTTGAAACTGTTCTTTACCTTTTTCACATTATGAAACAGCTTTGTATTCACCTTAAACACTGTTTCAGGGCAAGAGATTGTGTTTTAGATTAAAAGGTAATGCATTTTAAGAAGAATCTTTACTTTGAAACTCTGTTCTTTACCTTTATCACACTATGAAACAGCTTTGTATTCAACTTAAACACTGTTTCAGGGTAAGAGATTGTGTTTTAGACTAAAACAATGCCTTCTAAGAAGAATCTTTACTTTGAAACTCTGTTCTTTACCTTTTCCACACTATGAAACAGCTTTGTATTCAACTTAAGCACTGTTTCAGGGCAAGAGATTGTGTTTTAGACTAAAACAATGCTTCAAAAGAAGAATCTTTACTTTGAAACTCTGTTCTTTACCTTTTTCACACTATGAAACAGCTTTTTATTCAACTTAAACACTGTTTCAGGGCAAGAGATTGTGTTTTAGACTAAAACAATGCTTTATAAGAAGAATCTTTACTTTGAAACTGTTCTTTACCTTTTTCACACTATGAAACAGCTTTGTATTCGCTTTAACACTGTTTCAGGGCGAGAGATTGTGTTTTAGACTAAATTTTAATGCTTTATAAGAAGAATCTTTAATTTGAAACTCTGTTCTTTACCTTTTTAACACTATGAAACAGCTTTGTATTCAACTTAAACACTGTTTCAGGGCAAGAGATTGTGTTTTAGACTAAAACTTAATGCTTTATAAGAAGAATCTTTACTTTGAAACTCTGTTCTTTACCTTTTTCACACTATGAAACAGCTTTGTATTCACCTTAAACACTGTTTCAGGGCAAGAGATTGTGTTTTAGACTAAAACTTAATGCTTTATAAGAAGAATCTTTACTTTGAAACTCTGTTCTTTACCTTTTTCACACTATGAAACAGCTTTTTATTCAACTTATACACTGTTTCAGGGCAAGAGATTGTGTTTTAGACTAAAACAATGCATTAAAAGAAGAATCTTTACATTGAAACTCTGTTCTTTACCTTTTTCACATTATGAAACAGCTTTGTATTCAGCTTAAACACTGTTTCAGGGCAAGAGATTGTGTTTTAGACTAAAAGGTAATGCATTATAAGAAGAATCTTTACTTTGAAACTGTTCTTTACGTTTTCCACACTATGAAACAGCTTTGTATTCGCCTTAAACACTGTTTCAGGGTAAGAGATTGTGTTTTAGACTAAAACAATGCCTTATAAGAAGAATCTTTACTTTGAAACTCTGTTCTTTACCTTTTCCACACTATGAAACAGCTTTGTATTCAACTTAAGCACTGTTTCAGGGCAAGAGATTGTGTTTTAGACTAAAACAATGCTTCAAAAGAAGAATCTTTACTTTGAAACTCTGTTCTTTACCTTTTTCACACTATGAAACAGCTTTTTATTCAACTTAAACACTGTTTCAGGGCAAGAGATTGTATTTTAGACTAAAACAATGCATTAAAAGAAGAATCTTTACATTGAAACTGTTCTTTACCTTTTTCACACTGTGAAACAGAATTGTATTCACCTTAAACACTGTTTCAGGACAAGAGATTGTGTTTTAGAATAAAAGGTAATGCATTATAAGAAGAATCATTACTTTGAAACTCTTCTTTACCTGTTTCACACTATGAAACAGCTTTGTATTCGACTTAAACACTGTTTCAGGGCAAGAGATTGTGTTTTAGACTAAAACAATGCTTTATAAGAAGAATCTTTACTTTGAAACTGTTCTTTACCTTTTTCACATTATGAAACAGCTTTGTATTCACCTTAAACACTGTTTCAGGGCAAGAGATTGTGTTTTAGATTAAAAGGTAATGCATTTTAAGAAGAATCTTTACTTTGAAACTCTGTTCTTTACCTTTATCACACTATGAAACAGCTTTGTATTCAACTTAAACACTGTTTCAGGGTAAGAGATTGTGTTTTAGACTAAAACAATGCCTTCTAAGAAGAATCTTTACTTTGAAACTCTGTTCTTTACCTTTTCCACACTATGAAACAGCTTTGTATTCAACTTAAGCACTGTTTCAGGGCAAGAGATTGTGTTTTAGACTAAAACAATGCTTCAAAAGAAGAATCTTTACTTTGAAACTCTGTTCTTTACCTTTTTCACACTATGAAACAGCTTTTTATTCAACTTAAACACTGTTTCAGGGCAAGAGATTGTGTTTTAGACTAAAACAATGCTTTATAAGAAGAATCTTTACTTTGAAACTGTTCTTTACCTTTTTCACACTATGAAACAGCTTTGTATTCGCTTTAACACTGTTTCAGGGCGAGAGATTGTGTTTTAGACTAAATTTTAATGCTTTATAAGAAGAATCTTTAATTTGAAACTCTGTTCTTTACCTTTTTAACACTATGAAACAGCTTTGTATTCAACTTAAACACTGTTTCAGGGCAAGAGATTGTGTTTTAGACTAAAACTTAATGCTTTATAAGAAGAATCTTTACTTTGAAACTCTGTTCTTTACCTTTTTCACACTATGAAACAGCTTTGTATTCACCTTAAACACTGTTTCAGGGCAAGAGATTGTGTTTTAGACTAAAACTTAATGCTTTATAAGAAGAATCTTTACTTTGAAACTCTGTTCTTTACCTTTTTCACACTATGAAACAGCTTTTTTATTCAACTTAAACACTGTTTCAGGGCAAGAGATTGTGTTTTAGACTAAAACAATGTATTAAAAGAAGAATCTTTACATTGAAACTCTGTTCTTTACCTTTTTCACACTATGAAACAGCTTTGTATTCACCTTAAACACTGTTTCAGGGCAAGAGATTGTGTTTTAGACTAAAAGGTAATGCATTATAAGAAGAATCTTTACTTTGAAACTCTGTTCTTTATCTTTTTAACACTATGAAACAGCTTTGTATTCACCTTAAACACTGTTTCAGGGCAAGAGATTGTGTTTTAGACTAAAACTTAATGCTTTATAAGAAGAATCTTTACTTTGAAACTCTGTTCTTTACCTTTTTCACACTATGAAACAGCTTTTTTATTCAACTTAAACACTGTTTCAGGGCAAGAGATTGTGTTTTAGACTAAAACAATGTATTAAAAGAAGAATCTTTACATTGAAACTCTGTTCTTTACCTTTTTCACACTATGAAACAGCTTTGTATTCACCTTAAACACTGTTTCAGGGCAAGAGATTGTGTTTTAGACTAAAAGGTAATGCATTATAAGAAGAATCTTTACTTTGAAACTCTGTTCTTTATCTTTTTAACACTATGAAACAGCTTTGTATTCAACTTAAACACTGTTTCAGGGTAAGAGATTGTGTTTTAGACTAAAACTTAATGCTTTATAAGAAGAATCTTTACTTTGAAACTCTGTTCTTTACCTTTTTCACACTATGAAACAGCTTTGTATTCACCTTAAACACTGTTTCAGGGCAAGAGATTGTGTTTTAGACTAAATTTTAATGCTTTATAAGAAGAATCTTTACATTGAAACTCTGTTCTTTACCTTTTTCAGACTATGAAACAGCTTTGTATTCACCTTAAACACTGTTTCAGGGCAAGAGATTGTGTTTTAGACTAAAACTTAATGCTTTATAAGAAGAATCTTTACTTTGAAACTCTGTTCTTTACCTTTTTCACACTATGAAACAGCTTTGTATTCACCTTAAACACTGTTTCAGGGCAAGAGATTGTGTTTTAGACTAAAACTTAATGCTTTATAAGAAGAATCTTTACTTTGAAACTCTGTTCTTTACCTTTTTCACACTATGAAACAGCTTTTTATTCAACTTAAACACTGTTTCAGGGCAAGAGATTGTATTTTAGACTAAAACAATGCATTAAAAGAAGAATCTTTACATTGAAACTCTGTTCTTTACCTTTTTCACACTGTGAAACAGAATTGTATTCACCTTAAACACTGTTTCAGGACAAGAGATTGTGTTTTAGAATAAAAGGTAATGCATTATAAGAAGAATCATTACTTTGAAACTCTTCTTTACCTGTTTCACACTATGAAACATCTTTGTATTCGACTTAAACACTGTTTCAGGGCAAGAGATTGTGTTTTAGACTAAAACAATGCTTTATAAGAAGAATCTTTACTTTGAAACTGTTCTTTACCTTTTTCACACTATGAAACAGCTTTGTATTCGCTTTAACACTGTTTCAGGGCGAGAGATTGTGTTTTAGACTAAATTTTAATGCTTTATAAGAAGAATCTTTAATTTGAAACTCTGTTCTTTACCTTTTTAACACTATGAAACAGCTTTGTATTCAACTTAAACACTGTTTCAGGGCAAGAGATTGTGTTTTAGACTAAAACTTAATGTTTTATAAGAAGAATCTTTACTTTGAAACTCTGTTCTTTACCTTTTTCACACTATGAAACAGCTTTTTTATTCAACTTAAACACTGTTTCAGGGCAAGAGATTGTGTTTTAGACTAAAACAATGCATTAAAAGAAGAATCTTTACATTGAAACTCTGTTCTTTACCTTTTTCACACTATGAAACAGCTTTGTATTCACCTTAAACACTGTTTCAGGGCAAGAGATTGTGTTTTAGACTAAAAGGTAATGCATTATAAGAAGAATCTTTACTTTGAAACTCTGTTCTTTATCTTTTTAACACTATGAAACAGCTTTGTATTCAACTTAAACACTGTTTCAGGGCAAGAGATTGTGTTTTAGACTAAAACCTAATGCTTTATAAGAAGAATCTTTACTTTGAAACTCAGTTCTTTACCTTTTTCACACTATGAAACAGCTTTGTATTCAGCTTAAAGACTGTTTCAGGGCAAGAGATTGTGTTTTAGACTAAAAGGTAATGCATTATAAGAAGAATCTTTACTTTGAAACTGTTCTTTACCTTTTTCACACTATGAAACAGCTTTGTATTCGCTTTACCACTGTTTCAGGGCGAGAGATTGTGTTTTAGACTAAAACTTAATGCTTTATAAGAAGAATCTTTACTTTGAAACTCTGTTCTTTACCTTTTTCACACTATGAAACAGCTTTGTATTCACCTTAAACACTGTTTCAGGGCAAGAGATTGTGTTTTAGACTAAAACTTAATGCTTTATAAGAAGAATCTTTACTTTGAAACTCTGTTCTTTACCTTTTTCACACTATGAAACAGCTTTTTATTCAACTTAAACACTGTTTTAGGGCAAGAGATTGTATTTTAGACTAAAACAATGCATTAAAAGAAGAATCTTTACATTGAAACTGTTCTTTACCTTTTTCACACTGTGAAACAGAATTGTATTCACCTTAAACACTGTTTCAGGACAAGAGATTGTGTTTTAGAATAAAAGGTAATGCATTATAAGAAGAATCATTACTTTGAAACTCTTCTTTACCTGTTTCACACTATGAAACAGCTTTGTATTCGACTTAAACACTGTTTCAGGGCAAGAGATTGTGTTTTAGACTAAAACAATGCTTTATAAGAAGAATCTTTACTTTGAAACTGTTCTTTACCTTTTTCACATTATGAAACAGCTTTGTATTCACCTTAAACACTGTTTCAGGGCAAGAGATTGTGTTTTAGATTAAAAGGTAATGCATTTTAAGAAGAATCTTTACTTTGAAACTCTGTTCTTTACCTTTATCACACTATGAAACAGCTTTGTATTCAACTTAAACACTGTTTCAGGGTAAGAGATTGTGTTTTAGACTAAAACAATGCCTTCTAAGAAGAATCTTTACTTTGAAACTCTGTTCTTTACCTTTTCCACACTATGAAACAGCTTTGTATTCAACTTAAGCACTGTTTCAGGGCAAGAGATTGTGTTTTAGACTAAAACAATGCTTCAAAAGAAGAATCTTTACTTTGAAACTCTGTTCTTTACCTTTTTCACACTATGAAACAGCTTTTTATTCAACTTAAACACTGTTTCAGGGCAAGAGATTGTGTTTTAGACTAAAACAATGCTTTATAAGAAGAATCTTTACTTTGAAACTGTTCTTTACCTTTTTCACACTATGAAACAGCTTTGTATTCGCTTTAACACTGTTTCAGGGCGAGAGATTGTGTTTTAGACTAAATTTTAATGCTTTATAAGAAGAATCTTTAATTTGAAACTCTGTTCTTTACCTTTTTAACACTATGAAACAGCTTTGTATTCAACTTAAACACTGTTTCAGGGCAAGAGATTGTGTTTTAGACTAAAACTTAATGCTTTATAAGAAGAATCTTTACTTTGAAACTCTGTTCTTTACCTTTTTCACACTATGAAACAGCTTTGTATTCACCTTAAACACTGTTTCAGGGCAAGAGATTGTGTTTTAGACTAAAACTTAATGCTTTATAAGAAGAATCTTTACTTTGAAACTCTGTTCTTTACCTTTTTCACACTATGAAACAGCTTTTTTATTCAACTTAAACACTGTTTCAGGGCAAGAGATTGTGTTTTAGACTAAAACAATGTATTAAAAGAAGAATCTTTACATTGAAACTCTGTTCTTTACCTTTTTCACACTATGAAACAGCTTTGTATTCACCTTAAACACTGTTTCAGGGCAAGAGATTGTGTTTTAGACTAAAACTTAATGCTTTATAAGAAGAATCTTTACTTTGAAACTCTGTTCTTTACCTTTTTCACACTATGAAACAGCTTTTTTATTCAACTTAAACACTGTTTCAGGGCAAGAGATTGTGTTTTAGACTAAAACAATGTATTAAAAGAAGAATCTTTACATTGAAACTCTGTTCTTTACCTTTTTCACACTATGAAACAGCTTTGTATTCACCTTAAACACTGTTTCAGGGCAAGAGATTGTGTTTTAGACTAAAAGGTAATGCATTATAAGAAGAATCTTTACTTTGAAACTCTGTTCTTTATCTTTTTAACACTATGAAACAGCTTTGTATTCAACTTAAACACTGTTTCAGGGTAAGAGATTGTGTTTTAGACTAAAACTTAATGCTTTATAAGAAGAATCTTTACTTTGAAACTCAGTTCTTTACCTTTTTCACACTATGAAACAGCTTTGTATTCAGCTTAAAGACTGTTTCAGGGCAAGAGATTGTGTTTTAGACTAAAAGGTAATGCATTATAAGAAGAATCTTTACTTTGAAACTGTTCTTTACCTTTTTAACACTATGAAACAGCTTTGTATTCGCTTTAACACTGTTTCAGGGCGAGAGATTGTGTTTTAGACTAAATTTTAATGCTTTATAAGAAGAATCTTTACATTGAAACTCTGTTCTTTACCTTTTTCAGACTATGAAACAGCTTTGTATTCACCTTAAACACTGTTTCAGGGCAAGAGATTGTGTTTTAGACTAAAACTTAATGCTTTATAAGAAGAATCTTTACTTTGAAACTCTGTTCTTTACCTTTTTCACACTATGAAACAGCTTTGTATTCACCTTAAACACTGTTTCAGGGCAAGAGATTGTGTTTTAGACTAAAACTTAATGCTTTATAAGAAGAATCTTTACTTTGAAACTCTGTTCTTTACCTTTTTCACACTATGAAACAGCTTTTTATTCAACTTAAACACTGTTTCAGGGCAAGAGATTGTATTTTAGACTAAAACAATGCATTAAAAGAAGAATCTTTACATTGAAACTCTGTTCTTTACCTTTTTCACACTGTGAAACAGAATTGTATTCACCTTAAACACTGTTTCAGGACAAGAGATTGTGTTTTAGAATAAAAGGTAATGCATTATAAGAAGAATCATTACTTTGAAACTCTTCTTTACCTGTTTCACACTATGAAACATCTTTGTATTCGACTTAAACACTGTTTCAGGGCAAGAGATTGTGTTTTAGACTAAAACAATGCATTATAAGAAGAATCTTTACTTTGAAACTCAGTTCTTTACCTTTTTCACACTATGAAACAGCTTTGTATTCAGCTTAAAGACTGTTTCAGGGCAAGAGATTGTGTTTTAGACTAAAAGGTAATGCATTATAAGAAGAATCTTTACTTTGAAACTGTTCTTTACCTTTTTCACACTATGAAACAGCTTTGTATTCGCTTTACCACTGTTTCAGGGCGAGAGATTGTGTTTTAGACTAAAACTTAATGCTTTATAAGAAGAATCTTTACTTTGAAACTCTGTTCTTTACCTTTTTCACACTATGAAACAGCTTTGTATTCACCTTAAACACTGTTTCAGGGCAAGAGATTGTGTTTTAGACTAAAACTTAATGCTTTATAAGAAGAATCTTTACTTTGAAACTCTGTTCTTTACCTTTTTCACACTATGAAACAGCTTTTTATTCAACTTATACACTGTTTCAGGGCAAGAGATTGTGTTTTAGACTAAAACAATGCATTAAAAGAAGAATCTTTACATTGAAACTCTGTTCTTTACCTTTTTCACATTATGAAACAGCTTTGTATTCAGCTTAAACACTGTTTCAGGGCAAGAGATTGTGTTTTAGACTAAAAGGTAATGCATTATAAGAAGAATCTTTACTTTGAAACTGTTCTTTACGTTTTCCACACTATGAAACAGCTTTGTATTCGCCTTAAACACTGTTTCAGGGTAAGAGATTGTGTTTTAGACTAAAACAATGCCTTATAAGAAGAATCTTTACTTTGAAACTCTGTTCTTTACCTTTTCCACACTATGAAACAGCTTTGTATTCAACTTAAGCACTGTTTCAGGGCAAGAGATTGTGTTTTAGACTAAAACAATGCTTCAAAAGAAGAATCTTTACTTTGAAACTCTGTTCTTTACCTTTTTCACACTATGAAACAGCTTTTTATTCAACTTAAACACTGTTTTAGGGCAAGAGATTGTATTTTAGACTAAAACAATGCATTAAAAGAAGAATCTTTACATTGAAACTGTTCTTTACCTTTTTCACACTGTGAAACAGAATTGTATTCACCTTAAACACTGTTTCAGGACAAGAGATTGTGTTTTAGAATAAAAGGTAATGCATTATAAGAAGAATCATTACTTTGAAACTCTTCTTTACCTGTTTCACACTATGAAACAGCTTTGTATTCAACTTAAACACTGTTTCAGGGTAAGAGATTGTGTTTTAGACTAAAACAATGCCTTCTAAGAAGAATCTTTACTTTGAAACTCTGTTCTTTACCTTTTCCACACTATGAAACAGCTTTGTATTCAACTTAAGCACTGTTTCAGGGCAAGAGATTGTGTTTTAGACTAAAACAATGCTTCAAAAGAAGAATCTTTACTTTGAAACTCTGTTCTTTACCTTTTTCACAATATGAAACAGCTTTTTATTCAACTTAAACACTGTTTCAGGGCAAGAGATTGTGTTTTAGACTAAAACAATGCTTTATAAGAAGAATCTTTACTTTGAAACTGTTCTTTACCTTTTTCACACTATGAAACAGCTTTGTATTCGCTTTAACACTGTTTCAGGGCAAGAGATTGTGTTTTAGACTAAAACTTAATGCTTTATAAGAAGAATCTTTACTTTGAAACTCTGTTCTTTACCTTTTTCACACTATGAAACAGCTTTTTATTCAACTTAAACACTGTTTCAGGGCAAGAGATTGTATTTTAGACTAAAACAATGCATTAAAAGAAGAATCTTTACATTGAAACTCTGTTCTTTACCTTTTTCACACTGTGAAACAGAATTGTATTCACCTTAAACACTGTTTCAGGACAAGAGATTGTGTTTTAGAATAAAAGGTAATGCATTATAAGAAGAATCATTACTTTGAAACTCTTCTTTACCTGTTTCACACTATGAAACATCTTTGTATTCGACTTAAACACTGTTTCAGGGCAAGAGATTGTGTTGTAGACTAAAACAATGCATTATAAGAAGAATCTTTACTTTGAAACTCAGTTCTTTACCTTTTTCACACTATGAAACAGCTTTGTATTCAGCTTAAAGACTGTTTCAGGGCAAGAGATTGTGTTTTAGACTAAAAGGTAATGCATTATAAGAAGAATCTTTACTTTGAAACTGTTCTTTACCTTTTTCACACTATGAAACAGCTTTGTATTCGCTTTACCACTGTTTCAGGGCGAGAGATTGTGTTTTAGACTAAAACTTAATGCTTTATAAGAAGAATCTTTACTTTGAAACTCTGTTCTTTACCTTTTTCACACTATGAAACAGCTTTGTATTCACCTTAAACACTGTTTCAGGGCAAGAGATTGTGTTTTAGACTAAAACTTAATGCTTTATAAGAAGAATCTTTACTTTGAAACTCTGTTCTTTACCTTTTTCACACTATGAAACAGCTTTTTATTCAACTTATACACTGTTTCAGGGCAAGAGATTGTGTTTTAGACTAAAACAATGCATTAAAAGAAGAATCTTTACATTGAAACTCTGTTCTTTACCTTTTTCACATTATGAAACAGCTTTGTATTCAGCTTAAACACTGTTTCAGGGCAAGAGATTGTGTTTTAGACTAAAAGGTAATGCATTATAAGAAGAATCTTTACTTTGAAACTGTTCTTTACGTTTTCCACACTATGAAACAGCTTTGTATTCGCCTTAAACACTGTTTCAGGGTAAGAGATTGTGTTTTAGACTAAAACAATGCCTTATAAGAAGAATCTTTACTTTGAAACTCTGTTCTTTACCTTTTCCACACTATGAAACAGCTTTGTATTCAACTTAAGCACTGTTTCAGGACAAGAGATTGTGTTTTAGACTAAAACAATGCTTTATAAGAAGAATCTTTACTTTGAAACTCTGTTCTTTACCTTTTTCACACTATGAAACAGCTTTTTATTCAACTTAAACACTGTTTTAGGGCAAGAGATTGTATTTTAGACTAAAACAATGCATTAAAAGAAGAATCTTTACATTGAAACTGTTCTTTACCTTTTTCACACTGTGAAACAGAATTGTATTCACCTTAAACACTGTTTCAGGACAAGAGATTGTGTTTTAGAATAAAAGGTAATGCATTATAAGAAGAATCATTACTTTGAAACTCTTCTTTACCTGTTTCACACTATGAAACAGCTTTGTATTCGACTTAAACACTGTTTCAGGGCAAGAGATTGTGTTTTAGACTAAAACAATGCTTTATAAGAAGAATCTTTACTTTGAAACTGTTCTTTACCTTTTTCACATTATGAAACAGCTTTGTATTCACCTTAAACACTGTTTCAGGGCAAGAGATTGTGTTTTAGATTAAAAGGTAATGCATTTTAAGAAGAATCTTTACTTTGAAACTCTGTTCTTTACCTTTATCACACTATGAAACAGCTTTGTATTCAACTTAAACACTGTTTCAGGGTAAGAGATTGTGTTTTAGACTAAAACAATGCCTTCTAAGAAGAATCTTTACTTTGAAACTCTGTTCTTTACCTTTTCCACACTATGAAACAGCTTTGTATTCAACTTAAGCACTGTTTCAGGGCAAGAGATTGTGTTTTAGACTAAAACAATGCTTCAAAAGAAGAATCTTTACTTTGAAACTCTGTTCTTTACCTTTTTCACACTATGAAACAGCTTTTTATTCAACTTAAACACTGTTTCAGGGCAAGAGATTGTGTTTTAGACTAAAACAATGCTTTATAAGAAGAATCTTTACTTTGAAACTGTTCTTTACCTTTTTCACACTATGAAACAGCTTTGTATTCGCTTTAACACTGTTTCAGGGCGAGAGATTGTGTTTTAGACTAAATTTTAATGCTTTATAAGAAGAACTTTAATTTGAAACTCTGTTCTTTACCTTTTTAACACTATGAAACAGCTTTGTATTCAACTTAAACACTGTTTCAGGGCAAGAGATTGTGTTTTAGACTAAAACTTAATGCTTTATAAGAAGAATCTTTACTTTGAAACTCTGTTCTTTACCTTTTTCACACTATGAAACAGCTTTGTATTCACCTTAAACACTGTTTCAGGGCAAGAGATTGTGTTTTAGACTAAAACTTAATGCTTTATAAGAAGAATCTTTACTTTGAAACTCTGTTCTTTACCTTTTTCACACTATGAAACAGCTTTTTATTCAACTTATACACTATTTCAGGGCAAGAGATTGTGTTTTAGACTAAAACAATGCATTAAAAGAAGAATCTTTACATTGAAACTCTGTTCTTTACCTTTTTCACATTATGAAACAGCTTTGTATTCAGCTTAAACACTGTTTCAGGGCAAGAGATTGTGTTTTAGACTAAAAGGTAATGCATTATAAGAAGAATCTTTACTTTGAAACTGTTCTTTACGTTTTCCACACTATGAAACAGCTTTGTATTCGCCTTAAACACTGTTTCAGGGTAAGAGATTGTGTTTTAGACTAAAACAATGCCTTATAAGAAGAATCTTTACTTTGAAACTCTGTTCTTTACCTTTTCCACACTATGAAACAGCTTTGTATTCAACTTAAGCACTGTTTCAGGGCAAGAGATTGTGTTTTAGACTAAAACAATGCTTCAAAAGAAGAATCTTTACTTTGAAACTCTGTTCTTTACCTTTTTCACACTATGAAACAGCTTTTTATTCAACTTAAACACTGTTTCAGGGCAAGAGATTGTATTTTAGACTAAAACAATGCATTAAAAGAAGAATCTTTACATTGAAACTGTTCTTTACCTTTTTCACACTGTGAAACAGAATTGTATTCACCTTAAACACTGTTTCAGGACAAGAGATTGTGTTTTAGAATAAAAGGTAATGCATTATAAGAAGAATCATTACTTTGAAACTCTTCTTTACCTGTTTCACACTATGAAACAGCTTTGTATTCGACTTAAACACTGTTTCAGGGCAAGAGATTGTGTTTTAGACTAAAACAATGCTTTATAAGAAGAATCTTTACTTTGAAACTGTTCTTTACCTTTTTCACATTATGAAACAGCTTTGTATTCACCTTAAACACTGTTTCAGGGCAAGAGATTGTGTTTTAGATTAAAAGGTAATGCATTTTAAGAAGAATCTTTACTTTGAAACTCTGTTCTTTACCTTTATCACACTATGAAACAGCTTTGTATTCAACTTAAACACTGTTTCAGGGTAAGAGATTGTGTTTTAGACTAAAACAATGCCTTCTAAGAAGAATCTTTACTTTGAAACTCTGTTCTTTACCTTTTCCACACTATGAAACAGCTTTGTATTCACCTTAAACACTGTTTCAGGGCAAGAGATTGTGTTTTAGACTAAAACTTAATGCTTTATAAGAAGAATCTTTACTTTGAAACTCTGTTCTTTACCTTTTTCACACTATGAAACAGCTTTTTTATTCAACTTAAACACTGTTTCAGGGCAAGAGATTGTGTTTTAGACTAAAACAATGTATTAAAAGAAGAATCTTTACATTGAAACTCTGTTCTTTACCTTTTTCACACTATGAAACAGCTTTGTATTCAACTTAAACACTGTTTCAGGGCAAGAGATTGTGTTTTAGACTAAAACAATGCTTTATAAGAAGAATCTTTACTTTGAAACTGTTCTTTACCTTTTTCACACTATGAAACAGCTTTGTATTCGCTTTAACACTGTTTCAGGGCGAGAGATTGTGTTTTAGACTAAATTTTAATGCTTTATAAGAAGAACTTTAATTTGAAACTCTGTTCTTTACCTTTTTAACACTATGAAACAGCTTTGTATTCAACTTAAACACTGTTTCAGGGCAAGAGATTGTGTTTTAGACTAAAACTTAATGCTTTATAAGAAGAATCTTTACTTTGAAACTCTGTTCTTTACCTTTTTCACACTATGAAACAGCTTTGTATTCACCTTAAACACTGTTTCAGGGCAAGAGATTGTGTTTTAGACTAAAACTTAATGCTTTATAAGAAGAATCTTTACTTTGAAACTCTGTTCTTTACCTTTTTCACACTATGAAACAGCTTTTTATTCAACTTATACACTATTTCAGGGCAAGAGATTGTGTTTTAGACTAAAACAATGCATTAAAAGAAGAATCTTTACATTGAAACTCTGTTCTTTACCTTTTTCACATTATGAAACAGCTTTGTATTCAGCTTAAACACTGTTTCAGGGCAAGAGATTGTGTTTTAGACTAAAAGGTAATGCATTATAAGAAGAATCTTTACTTTGAAACTGTTCTTTACGTTTTCCACACTATGAAACAGCTTTGTATTCGCCTTAAACACTGTTTCAGGGTAAGAGATTGTGTTTTAGACTAAAACAATGCCTTATAAGAAGAATCTTTACTTTGAAACTCTGTTCTTTACCTTTTCCACACTATGAAACAGCTTTGTATTCAACTTAAGCACTGTTTCAGGGCAAGAGATTGTGTTTTAGACTAAAACAATGCTTCAAAAGAAGAATCTTTACTTTGAAACTCTGTTCTTTACCTTTTTCACACTATGAAACAGCTTTTTATTCAACTTAAACACTGTTTCAGGGCAAGAGATTGTATTTTAGACTAAAACAATGCATTAAAAGAAGAATCTTTACATTGAAACTGTTCTTTACCTTTTTCACATTATGAAACAGCTTTGTATTCACCTTAAACACTGTTTCAGGGCAAGAGATTGTGTTTTAGATTAAAAGGTAATGCATTTTAAGAAGAATCTTTACTTTGAAACTCTGTTCTTTACCTTTATCACACTATGAAACAGCTTTGTATTCAACTTAAACACTGTTTCAGGGTAAGAGATTGTGTTTTAGACTAAAACAATGCCTTCTAAGAAGAATCTTTACTTTGAAACTCTGTTCTTTACCTTTTCCACACTATGAAACAGCTTTGTATTCACCTTAAACACTGTTTCAGGGCAAGAGATTGTGTTTTAGACTAAAACTTAATGCTTTATAAGAAGAATCTTTACTTTGAAACTCTGTTCTTTACCTTTTTCACACTATGAAACAGCTTTTTTATTCAACTTAAACACTGTTTCAGGGCAAGAGATTGTGTTTTAGACTAAAACAATGTATTAAAAGAAGAATCTTTACATTGAAACTCTGTTCTTTACCTTTTTCACACTATGAAACAGCTTTGTATTCACCTTAAACACTGTTTCAGGGCAAGAGATTGTGTTTTAGACTAAAAGGTAATGCATTATAAGAAGAATCTTTACTTTGAAACTCTGTTCTTTATCTTTTTAACACTATGAAACAGCTTTGTATTCAACTTAAACACTGTTTCAGGGTAAGAGATTGTGTTTTAGACTAAAACTTAATGCTTTATAAGAAGAATCTTTACTTTGAAACTCAGTTCTTTACCTTTTTCACACTATGAAACAGCTTTGTATTCAGCTTAAAGACTGTTTCAGGGCAAGAGATTGTGTTTTAGACTAAAAGGTAATGCATTATAAGAAGAATCTTTACTTTGAAACTGTTCTTTACCTTTTTAACACTATGAAACAGCTTTGTATTCGCTTTAACACTGTTTCAGGGCGAGAGATTGTGTTTTAGACTAAATTTTAATGCTTTATAAGAAGAATCTTTACATTGAAACTCTGTTCTTTACCTTTTTCAGACTATGAAACAGCTTTGTATTCACCTTAAACACTGTTTCAGGGCAAGAGATTGTGTTTTAGACTAAAACTTAATGCTTTATAAGAAGAATCTTTACTTTGAAACTCTGTTCTTTACCTTTTTCACACTATGAAACAGCTTTGTATTCACCTTAAACACTGTTTCAGGGCAAGAGATTGTGTTTTAGACTAAAACTTAATGCTTTATAAGAAGAATCTTTACTTTGAAACTCTGTTCTTTACCTTTTTCACACTATGAAACAGCTTTTTATTCAACTTAAACACTGTTTCAGGGCAAGAGATTGTATTTTACTCTAAAACAATGCATTAAAAGAAGAATCTTTACATTGAAACTCTGTTCTTTACCTTTTTCACACTGTGAAACAGAATTGTATTCACCTTAAACACTGTTTCAGGACAAGAGATTGTGTTTTAGAATAAAAGGTAATGCATTATAAGAAGAATCATTACTTTGAAACTCTTCTTTACCTGTTTCACACTATGAAACATCTTTGTATTCGACTTAAACACTGTTTCAGGGCAAGAGATTGTGTTTTAGACTAAAACAATGCTTTATAAGAAGAATCTTTACTTTGAAACTGTTCTTTACCTTTTTCACACTATGAAACAGCTTTGTATTCGCTTTAACACTGTTTCAGGGCGAGAGATTGTGTTTTAGACTAAATTTTAATGCTTTATAAGAAGAATCTTTAATTTGAAACTCTGTTCTTTACCTTTTTAACACTATGAAACAGCTTTGTATTCAACTTAAACACTGTTTCAGGGCAAGAGATTGTGTTTTAGACTAAAACTTAATGCTTTATAAGAAGAATCTTTACTTTGAAACTCTGTTCTTTACGTTTTTCACACTATGAAACAGCTTTGTATTCACCTTAAACACTGTTTCAGGGCAAAAGATTGTGTTTTAGACTAAAACTTAATGTTTTATAAGAAGAATCTTTACTTTGAAACTCTGTTCTTTACCTTTTTCACACTATGAAACAGCTTTTTTATTCAACTTAAACACTGTTTCAGGGCAAGAGATTGTGTTTTAGACTAAAACAATGCATTAAAAGAAGAATCTTTACATTGAAACTCTGTTCTTTACCTTTTTCACACTATGAAACAGCTTTGTATTCACCTTAAACACTGTTTCAGGGCAAGAGATTGTGTTTTAGACTAAAAGGTAATGCATTATAAGAAGAATCTTTACTTTGAAACTCTGTTCTTTATCTTTTTAACACTATGAAACAGCTTTGTATTCAACTTAAACACTGTTTCAGGGCAAGAGATTGTGTTTTAGACTAAAACCTAATGCTTTATAAGAAGAATCTTTACTTTGAAACTCAGTTCTTTACCTTTTTCACACTATGAAACAGCTTTGTATTCAGCTTAAAGACTGTTTCAGGGCAAGAGATTGTGTTTTAGACTAAAAGGTAATGCATTATAAGAAGAATCTTTACTTTGAAACTGTTCTTTACCTTTTTCACACTATGAAACAGCTTTGTATTCGCTTTACCACTGTTTCAGGGCGAGAGATTGTGTTTTAGACTAAAACTTAATGCTTTATAAGAAGAATCTTTACTTTGAAACTCTGTTCTTTACCTTTTTCACACTATGAAACAGCTTTGTATTCACCTTAAACACTGTTTCAGGGCAAGAGATTGTGTTTTAGACTAAAACTTAATGCTTTATAAGAAGAATCTTTACTTTGAAACTCTGTTCTTTACCTTTTTCACACTATGAAACAGCTTTTTATTCAACTTATACACTGTTTCAGGGCAAGAGATTGTGTTTTAGACTAAAACAATGCATTAAAAGAAGAATCTTTACATTGAAACTCTGTTCTTTACCTTTTTCACATTATGAAACAGCTTTGTATTCAGCTTAAACACTGTTTCAGGGCAAGAGATTGTGTTTTAGACTAAAAGGTAATGCATTATAAGAAGAATCTTTACTTTGAAACTGTTCTTTACGTTTTCCACACTATGAAACAGCTTTGTATTCGCCTTAAACACTGTTTCAGGGTAAGAGATTGTGTTTTAGACTAAAACAATGCCTTATAAGAAGAATCTTTACTTTGAAACTCTGTTCTTTACCTTTTCCACACTATGAAACAGCTTTGTATTCAACTTAAGCACTGTTTCAGGGCAAGAGATTGTGTTTTAGACTAAAACAATGCTTCAAAAGAAGAATCTTTACTTTGAAACTCTGTTCTTTACCTTTTTCACACTATGAAACAGCTTTTTATTCAACTTAAACACTGTTTCAGGGCAAGAGATTGTATTTTAGACTAAAACAATGCATTAAAAGAAGAATCTTTACATTGAAACTGTTCTTTACCTTTTTCACACTGTGAAACAGAATTGTATTCACCTTAAACACTGTTTCAGGACAAGAGATTGTGTTTTAGAATAAAAGGTAATGCATTATAAGAAGAATCATTACTTTGAAACTCTTCTTTACCTGTTTCACACTATGAAACAGCTTTGTATTCGACTTAAACACTGTTTCAGGGCAAGAGATTGTGTTTTAGACTAAAACAATGCTTTATAAGAAGAATCTTTACTTTGAAACTGTTCTTTACCTTGTTCACATTATGAAACAGCTTTGTATTCACCTTAAACACTGTTTCAGGGCAAGAGATTGTGTTTTAGATTAAAAGGTAATGCATTTTAAGAAGAATCTTTACTTTGAAACTCTGTTCTTTACCTTTATCACACTATGAAACAGCTTTGTATTCAACTTAAACACTGTTTCAGGGTAAGAGATTGTGTTTTAGACTAAAACAATGCCTTCTAAGAAGAATCTTTACTTTGAAACTCTGTTCTTTACCTTTTCCACACTATGAAACAGCTTTGTATTCAACTTAAGCACTGTTTCAGGGCAAGAGATTGTGTTTTAGACTAAAACAATGCTTCAAAAGAAGAATCTTTACTTTGAAACTCTGTTCTTTACCTTTTTCACACTATGAAACAGCTTTTTATTCAACTTAAACACTGTTTCAGGGCAAGAGATTGTGTTTTAGACTAAAACAATGCTTTATAAGAAGAATCTTTACTTTGAAACTGTTCTTTACCTTTTTCACACTATGAAACAGCTTTGTATTCGCTTTAACACTGTTTCAGGGCGAGAGATTGTGTTTTAGACTAAATTTTAATGCTTTATAAGAAGAATCTTTAATTTGAAACTCTGTTCTTTACCTTTTTAACACTATGAAACAGCTTTGTATTCAACTTAAACACTGTTTCAGGGCAAGAGATTGTGTTTTAGACTAAAACTTAATGCTTTATAAGAAGAATCTTTACTTTGAAACTCTGTTCTTTACCTTTTTCACACTATGAAACAGCTTTGTATTCACCTTAAACACTGTTTCAGGGCAAGAGATTGTGTTTTAGACTAAAACTTAATGCTTTATAAGAAGAATCTTTACATTGAAACTCTGTTCTTTACCTTTTTCACACTATGAAACAGCTTTTTATTCAACTTATACACTATTTCAGGGCAAGAGATTGTGTTTTAGACTAAAACAATGCATTAAAAGAAGAATCTTTACATTGAAACTCTGTTCTTTACCTTTTTCACATTATGAAACAGCTTTGTATTCAGCTTAAACACTGTTTCAGGGCAAGAGATTGTGTTTTAGACTAAAAGGTAATGCATTATAAGAAGAATCTTTACTTTGAAACTGTTCTTTACGTTTTCCACACTATGAAACAGCTTTGTATTCGCCTTAAGCACTGTTTCAGGGCAAGAGATTGTGTTTTAGACTAAAACAATGCTTCAAAAGAAGAATCTTTACTTTGAAACTCTGTTCTTTACCTTTTTCACACTATGAAACAGCTTTTTATTCAACTTAAACACTGTTTCAGGGCAAGAGATTGTATTTTAGACTAAAACAATGCATTAAAAGAAGAATCTTTACATTGAAACTGTTCTTTACCTTTTTCACACTGTGAAACAGAATTGTATTCACCTTAAACACTGTTTCAGGACAAGAGATTGTGTTTTAGAATAAAAGGTAATGCATTATAAGAAGAATCATTACTTTGAAACTCTTCTTTACCTGTTTCACACTATGCAACAGCTTTGTATTCGACTTAAACACTGTTTCAGGGCAAGAGATTGTGTTTTAGACTAAAACAATGCTTTATAAGAAGAATCTTTACTTTGAAACTGTTCTTTACCTTTTTCACATTATGAAACAGCTTTGTATTCACCTTAAACACTGTTTCAGGGCAAGAGATTGTGTTTTAGATTAAAAGGTAATGCATTTTAAGAAGAATCTTTACTTTGAAACTCTGTTCTTTACCTTTATCACACTATGAAACAGCTTTGTATTCAACTTAAACACTGTTTCAGGGTAAGAGATTGTGTTTTAGACTAAAACAATGCCTTCTAAGAAGAATCTTTACTTTGAAACTCTGTTCTTTACCTTTTCCACACTATGAAACAGCTTTGTATTCACCTTAAACACTGTTTCAGGGCAAGAGATTGTGTTTTAGACTAAAACTTAATGCTTTATAAGAAGAATCTTTACTTTGAAACTCTGTTCTTTACCTTTTTCACACTATGAAACAGCTTTTTTATTCAACTTAAACACTGTTTCAGGGCAAGAGATTGTGTTTTAGACTAAAACAATGTATTAAAAGAAGAATCTTTACATTGAAACTCTGTTCTTTACCTTTTTCACACTATGAAACAGCTTTGTATTCACCTTAAACACTGTTTCAGGGCAAGAGATTGTGTTTTAGACTCAAAGGTAATGCATTATAAGAAGAATCTTTACTTTGAAACTCTGTTCTTTATCTTTTTAACACTATGAAACAGCTTTGTATTCAACTTAAACACTGTTTCAGGGTAAGAGATTGTGTTTTAGACTAAAACTTAATGCTTTATAAGAAGAATCTTTACTTTGAAACTCAGTTCTTTACCTTTTTCACACTATGAAACAGCTTTGTATTCAGCTTAAAGACTGTTTCAGGGCAAGAGATTGTGTTTTAGACTAAAAGGTAATGCATTATAAGAAGAATCTTTACTTTGAAACTGTTCTTTACCTTTTTAACACTATGAAACAGCTTTGTATTCAACTTAAACACGGTTTCAGGGCAAGAGATTGTGTTTTAGACTAAAACTTAATGCTTTATAAGAAGAATCTTTACTTTGAAACTCTGTTCTTTACCTTTTTCACACTATGAAACAGCTTTGTATTCACCTTAAACACTGTTTCAGGGCAAGAGATTGTGTTTTAGACTAAAACTTAATGCTTTAGAAGAAGAATCTTTACTTTGAAACTCTGTTCTTTACCTTTTTCACATTATGAAAGCTTTGTATTCAGCTTAAACACTGTTTCAGGGCAAGAGATTGTGTTTTAGACTAAAACTTAATGCTTTATAAGAAGAGTCTTCACTTTGAAACTCTGTTCTTTACCTATTTCACACTATGAAACAGCTTTGTATTCACCTTAAACACTGTTTCAGTACAAGAGCTTGTGTTTTAGACTAAAAGGTAATGCATTATTAGAAGAATCTTTACTTTGAAAGTCTGTTCTTTACCTTTTTCACACTGTGAAACAGCTTTGTATTCAACTTAAACACTGTTTCAGGGCAAGAGATTGTGTTTTAGACTAAAACAATGCTTTATAAGAAGAATCTTTACTTTGAAACTGTTCTTTACCTTTTTCACACTATGAAACAGCTTTGTATTCGCTTTAACACTGTTTCAGGGCGAGAGATTGTGTTTTAGACTAAATTTTAATGCTTTATAAGAAGAATCTTTAATTTGAAACTCTGTTCTTTACCTTTTTAACACTATGAAACAGCTTTGTATTCAACTTAAACACTGTTTCAGGGCAAGAGATTGTGTTTTAGACTAAAACAATGTATTAAAAGAAGAATCTTTACATTGAAACTCTGTTCTTTACCTTTTTCACACTATGAAACAGCTTTGTATTCACCTTAAACACTGTTTCAGGGCAAGAGATTGTGTTTTAGACTAAAAGGTAATGCATTATAAGAAGAATCTTTACTTTGAAACTCTGTTCTTTATCTTTTTAACACTATGAAACAGCTTTGTATTCAACTTAAACACTGTTTCAGGGTAAGAGATTGTGTTTTAGACTAAAACTTAATGCTTTATAAGAAGAATCTTTACTTTGAAACTCAGTTCTTTACCTTTTTCACACTATGAAACAGCTTTGTATTCAGCTTAAAGACTGTTTCAGGGCAAGAGATTGTGTTTTAGACTAAAAGGTAATGCATTATAAGAAGAATCTTTACTTTGAAACTGTTCTTTACCTTTTTAACACTATGAAACAGCTTTGTATTCAACATAAACACTGTTTCAGGGCAAGAGATTGTGTTTTAGACTAAAACAATGTATTAAAAGAAGAATCTTTACATTGAAACTCTGTTCTTTACCTTTTTCACACTATGAAACAGCTTTGTATTCACCTTAAACACTGTTTCAGGGCAAGAGATTGTGTTTTAGACTAAAAGGTAATGCATTATAAGAAGAATCTTTACTTTGAAACTCTGTTCTTTATCTTTTTAACACTATGAAACAGCTTTGTATTCAACTTAAACACTGTTTCAGGGTAAGAGATTGTGTTTTAGACTAAAACTTAATGCTTTATAAGAAGAATCTTTACTTTGAAACTCTGTTCTTTACCTTTTTCACACTATGAAACAGCTTTGTATTCACCTTAAACACTGTTTCAGGGCAAGAGATTGTGTTTTAGACTAAAACTTAATGCTTTAGAAGAAGAATCTTTACTTTGAAACTCTGTTCTTTACCTTTTTCACATTATGAAAGCTTTGTATTCAGCTTAAACACTGTTTCAGGGCAAGAGATTGTGTTTTAGACTAAAACAATGCTTTATAAGAAGAGTCTTCACTTTGAAACTCTGTTCTTTACCTATTTCACACTATGAAACAGCTTTGTATTCACCTTAAACACTGTTTCAGTACAAGAGCTTGTGTTTTAGACTAAAAGGTAATGCATTATTAGAAGAATCTTTACTTTGAAAGTCTGTTCTTTACCTTTTTCACACTGTGAAACAGATTTGTATTTGACTTAAACAATGTTTCAGGGCAAGAGATTGTGTTTTAGACTAAAACAATGCTTTATAAGAAGAATATTTACTTTGAAACTCTGTTCTTTACCTTTTTCACATTATGAAACAGCTTTGTATTCACCTTAAACACTGTTTCAGGGCAAGAGATTGTGTTTTAGATTAAAAGGTAATGCATTTTAAGAAGAATCTTTACTTTGAAACTCTGTTCTTTACCTTTATCACACTATGAAACAGATTTGTATTCAACTTAAACACTGTTTCAGGGTAAGAGATTGTGTTTTAGACTAAAACTTAATGCTTTACAAGAAGAATCTTTACTTTGAAACTCTGTTCTTTACCTTTTTCACACTATGAAACAGCTTTGTATTCGCCTTAAACACTGTTTCAGGGCAAGAGATTGTGTTTTAGACTAAAACAATGCTTCAAAAGAAGAATCTTTACTTTGAAACTCTGTTCTTTACCTTTTTCACACTATGAAACAGCTTTGTATTCACCTTAAACACTGTTTCAGGACAAGAGATTGTGTTTTAGACTAAAACAATGCTTTATAAGAAGAATCTTTACTTTGAAACTCTGTTCTTTACCTTTTTCACACTATGAAACAGCTTTTTATTCAACTTAAACACTGTTTCAGGGCAAGAGATTGTGTTTTAGACTAAAACAATGCATTAAAAGAAGAATCTTTACATTGAAACTCTGTTCTTTACCTTTTTCACACTGTGAAACAGATTTGTGTTCACCTTAAACACTGTTTCAGGACAAGAGATTGTGTTTTAGAATAAAAGGTAATGCATTATAAGAAGAATCATTACTTTGAAACTCTTCTTTACCTGTTTCACACTATGAAACAGCTTTGTATTCGACTTAAACACTGTTTCAGGGCAAGAGATTGTGTTTTAGACTAAAACAATGCTTTATAAGAAGAATCTTTACTTTGAAACTGTTCTTTACCTTTTTCACACTATGAAACAGCTTTGTATTCGCTTTAACACTGTTTCAGGGCGAGAGATTGTGTTTTAGACTAAATTTTAATGCTTTATAAGAAGAATCTTTAATTTGAAACTCTGTTCTTTACCTTTTTAACACTATGAAACAGCTTTGTATTCAACTTAAACACTGTTTCAGGGCAAGAGACTGTGTTTTAGACTAAAACTTAATGCTTTATAAGAAGAATCTTTACTTTGAAACTCTATTCTTTACCTTTTTCACACTATGAAACAGCTTTGTATTCACCTTAAACACTGTTTCAGGGCAAGAGATTGTGTTTTAGACTAAAACTTAATGCTTTATAAGAAGAATCTTTACTTTGAAACTCTGTTCTTTACCTTTTTCACACTATGAAACAGCTTTGTATTCGCTTTACCACTGTTTCAGGGCTAGAGATTGTGTTTTAGACTAAATTTTAATGCTTTATAAGAAGAATCTTTACATTGAAACTCTGTTCTTTACCTTTTTCATACTATGAAACAGCTTTGTATTCACCTTAAACACTGTTTCAGGGCAAGAGATTGTGTTTTAGACTAAAACTTAATGCTTTATAAGAAGAATCTTTACTTTGAAACTCTGTTCTTTACCTTTTTCACACTATGAAACAGCTTTGTATTCGCCTTAAACACTGTTTCAGGGCAAGAGATTGTGTTTTAGACTAAAACAATGCTTTATAAGAAGAATCTTTACTTTGAAACTCTGTTCTTTACCTTTTTCACACTATGAAACAGCTTTTTATTCAACTTAAACACTGTTTCAGGGCAAGAGATTGTGTTTTAGACTAAAACAATGCATTAAAAGAAGAATCTTTACATTGAAACTCTGTTCTTTACCTTTTTCACACTGTGAAACAGAATTGTATTCACCTTAAACACTGTTTCAGGACAAGAGATTGTGTTTTAGAATAAAAGGTAATGCATTATAAGAAGAATCATTACTTTGAAACTCTTCTTTACCTGTTTCACACTATGGAACAGCTTTGTATTCGACTTAAACACTGTTTCAGGGCAAGAGATTGTGTTTTAGACTAAAACAATGCTTTATAAGAGGAATCTTTACTTTGAAACTGTTCTTTACCTTTTTCACACTATGAAACAGCTTTGTACTCGCTTTAACACTGTTTCAGGGCGAGAGATTGTGTTTTAGACTAAATTTTAATGCTTTATAAGAAGAATCTTTAATTTCAAACTCTGTTCTTTACCTTTTTAACACTATGAAACAGCTTTGTATTCAACTTAAACACTGTTTCAGGGCAAGAGATTGTGTTTTAGACTAAAACTTAATGCTTTATAAGAAGAATCTTTACTTTGAAACTCTGTTCTTTACCTTTTTCACACTATGAAACAGCTTTGTATTCACCTTAAACACTGTTTCAGGGCAAGAGATTGTGTTTTAGACTAAAACTTAATGCTTTATAAGAAGAATCTTTACTTTGAAACTCTGTTCTTTACCTTTTTCACACTATGAAACAGCTTTTTTATTCAACTTAAACACTGTTTCAGGGCAAGAGATTGTGTTTTAGACTAAAACAATGCATTAAAAGAAGAATCTTTACATTGAAACTCTGTTCTTTACCTTTTTCACACTATGAAACAGCTTTGTATTCACCTTAAACACTGTTTCAGGGCAAGAGATTGTGTTTTAGACTAAAAGGTAATGCATTATAAGAAGAATCTTTACTTTGAAACTCTGTTCTTTACCTTTTTCACACTATGAAACAGCTTTGTATTCGACTTAAACACTGTTTCAGGGCAAGAGATTGTGTTTTAGACTAAAAGGTAATGCATTATAAGAAGAATCTTTACTTTGAAACTGTTCTTTACCTTTTTCACACTATGAAACAGCTTTGTATTCGCTTTACCACTGTTTCAGGGCGAGAGATTGTGTTTTAGACTAAATTTTAATGCTTTATAAGAAGAATCTTTACTTTGAAACTCTGTTCTTTACCTTTTTAACACTATGAAACAGCTTTGTATTCAACTTAAACACTGTTTCAGGGCAAGAGATTGTGTTTTAGACTAAAACTTAATGCTTTATAAGAAGAATCTTTACTTTGAAACTCTGTTCTTTACCTTTTTCACACTATGAAACAGCTTTGTATTCACCTTAAACACTGTTTCAGGGCAAGAGATTGTGTTTTAGACTAAAACTTAATGCTTTAGAAGAAGAATCTTTACTTTGAAACTCTGTTCTTTACCTTTTTCACACTATGAAACAGCTTTGTATTCACCTTAAACACTGCTACAGGACAAGAGATTGTGTTTTAGACTAAAACAATGCTTTATAAGAAGAATCTTTACTTTGAAACTCTGTTCTTTACCTTTTTCACACTATGAAACAGCTTTTTATTCAACTTAAACACTGTTTCAGGGCAAGAGATTGTGTTTTAGACTAAAACAATGCATTAAAAGAAGAATCTTTACATTGAAACTCTGTTCTTTACCTTTTTCACACTGTGAAACAG
Source organism: Electrophorus electricus (assembly GCF_041902795.1). Lineage (NCBI taxonomy): Eukaryota > Metazoa > Chordata > Actinopteri > Gymnotiformes > Gymnotidae > Electrophorus > Electrophorus electricus. The sequence goes on from NC_137512.1 coordinate 11,178,354, forward strand.
ATTTGTATTCACCTTAAACACTGTTTCAGGACAAGAGATTGTGTTTTAGAATAAAAGGTAATGCATTATAAGAAGAATCATTACTTTGAAACTCTTCTTTACCTGTTTCACACTATGAAACAGCTTTGTATTCGACTTAAACACTGTTTCAGGGCAAGAGATTGTGTTTTAGACTAAAACAATGCTTTATAAGAAGAATCTTTACTTTGAAACTGTTCTTTACCTTTTTCACACTATGAAACAGCTTTGTATTCGCTTTAACACTGTTTCAGGGCGAGAGATTGTGTTTTAGACTAAATTTTAATGCTTTATAAGAAGAATCTTTAATTTGAAACTCTGTTCTTTACCTTTTTAACACTATGAAACAGCTTTGTATTCAACTTAAACACTGTTTAAGGGCAAGAGACTGTGTTTTAGACTAAAACTTAATGCTTTATAAGAAGAATATTTACTTTGAAACTCTGTTCTTTACCTTTTTCACATTATGAAACAGCTTTGTATTCACCTTAAACACTGTTTCAGGGCAAGAGATTGTGTTTTAGATTAAAATGTAATGCATTTTAAGAAGAATCTTTACTTTGAAACTCTGTTCTTTACCTTTATCACACTATGAAACAGATTTGTATTCAACTTAAACACTGTTTCAGGGTAAGAGATTGTGCTTTAGAGTAAAACTTAATGCTTTATAAGAAGAATCTTTACTTTGAAACTCTGTTCTTTACCTTTTTCACACTATGAAACAGCTTTGTATTCGCCTTAAACACTGTTTCAGGGCAAGAGATTGTGTTTTAGACTAAAACAATGCATTAAAAGAAGAATCTTTACATTGAAACTCTGTTCTTTACCTTTTTCACACTGTGAAACAGATTTGTGTTCACCTTAAACACTGTTTCAGGACAAGAGATTGTGTTTTAGAATAAAAGGTAATGCATTATAAGAAGAATCATTACTTTGAAACTCTTCTTTACCTGTTTCACACTATGGAACAGCTTTGTATTCGACTTAAACACTGTTTCAGGGCAAGAGATTGTGTTTTAGACTAAAACAATGCTTTATAAGAGGAATCTTTACTTTGAAACTGTTCTTTACCTTTTTCACACTATGAAACAGCTTTGTACTCGCTTTAACACTGTTTCAGGGCGAGAGATTGTGTTTTAGACTAAATTTTAATGCTTTATAAGAAGAATCTTTAATTTCAAACTCTGTTCTTTACCTTTTTAACACTATGAAACAGCTTTGTATTCAACTTAAACACTGTTTCAGGGCAAGAGATTGTGTTTTAGACTAAAACTTAATGCTTTATAAGAAGAATCTTTACTTTGAAACTCTGTTCTTTACCTTTTTCACACTATGAAACAGCTTTGTATTCACCTTAAACACTGTTTCAGGGCAAGAGATTGTGTTTTAGACTAAAACTTAATGCTTTATAAGAAGAATCTTTACTTTGAAACTCTGTTCTTTACCTTTTTCACACTATGAAACAGCTTTTTTATTCAACTTAAACACTGTTTCAGGGCAAGAGATTGTGTTTTAGACTAAAACAATGCATTAAAAGAAGAATCTTTACATTGAAACTCTGTTCTTTACCTTTTTCACACTATGAAACAGCTTTGTATTCACCTTAAACACTGTTTCAGGGCAAGAGATTGTGTTTTAGACTAAAAGGTAATGCATTATAAGAAGAATCTTTACTTTGAAACTCTGTTCTTTACCTTTTTCACACTATGAAACAGCTTTGTATTCGACTTAAACACTGTTTCAGGGCAAGAGATTGTGTTTTAGACTAAAAGGTAATGCATTATAAGAAGAATCTTTACTTTGAAACTGTTCTTTACCTTTTTCACACTATGAAACAGCTTTGTATTCGCTTTACCACTGTTTCAGGGCGAGAGATTGTGTTTTAGACTAAATTTTAATGCTTTATAAGAAGAATCTTTACTTTGAAACTCTGTTCTTTACCTTTTTAACACTATGAAACAGCTTTGTATTCAACTTAAACACTGTTTCAGGGCAAGAGATTGTGTTTTAGACTAAAACTTAATGCTTTATAAGAAGAATCTTTACTTTGAAACTCTGTTCTTTACCTTTTTCACACTATGAAACAGCTTTGTATTCACCTTAAACACTGTTTCAGGGCAAGAGATTGTGTTTTAGACTAAAACTTAATGCTTTAGAAGAAGAATCTTTACTTTGAAACTCTGTTCTTTACCTTTTTCACACTATGAAACAGCTTTGTATTCACCTTAAACACTGCTACAGGACAAGAGATTGTGTTTTAGACTAAAACAATGCTTTATAAGAAGAATCTTTACTTTGAAACTCTGTTCTTTACCTTTTTCACACTATGAAACAGCTTTTTATTCAACTTAAACACTGTTTCAGGGCAAGAGATTGTGTTTTAGACTAAAACAATGCATTAAAAGAAGAATCTTTACATTGAAACTCTGTTCTTTACCTTTTTCACACTGTGAAACAGATTTGTATTCACCTTAAACACTGTTTCAGGACAAGAGATTGTGTTTTAGAATAAAAGGTAATGCATTATAAGAAGAATCATTACTTTGAAACTCTTCTTTACCTGTTTCACACTATGAAACAGCTTTGTATTCGACTTAAACACTGTTTCAGGGCAAGAGATTGTGTTTTAGACTAAAACAATGCTTTATAAGAAGAATCTTTACTTTGAAACTGTTCTTTACCTTTTTCACACTATGAAACAGCTTTGTATTCGCTTTAACACTGTTTCAGGGCGAGAGATTGTGTTTTAGACTAAATTTTAATGCTTTATAAGAAGAATCTTTAATTTGAAACTCTGTTCTTTACCTTTTTAACACTATGAAACAGCTTTGTATTCAACTTAAACACTGTTTAAGGGCAAGAGACTGTGTTTTAGACTAAAACTTAATGCTTTATAAGAAGAATATTTACTTTGAAACTCTGTTCTTTACCTTTTTCACATTATGAAACAGCTTTGTATTCACCTTAAACACTGTTTCAGGGCAAGAGATTGTGTTTTAGATTAAAATGTAATGCATTTTAAGAAGAATCTTTACTTTGAAACTCTGTTCTTTACCTTTATCACACTATGAAACAGATTTGTATTCAACTTAAACACTGTTTCAGGGTAAGAGATTGTGCTTTAGAGTAAAACTTAATGCTTTATAAGAAGAATCTTTACTTTGAAACTCTGTTCTTTACCTTTTTCACACTATGAAACAGCTTTGTATTCGCCTTAAACACTGTTTCAGGGCAAGAGATTGTGTTTTAGACTAAAACAATGCATTAAAAGAAGAATCTTTACATTGAAACTCTGTTCTTTACCTTTTTCACACTGTGAAACAGATTTGTGTTCACCTTAAACACTGTTTCAGGACAAGAGATTGTGTTTTAGAATAAAAGGTAATGCATTATAAGAAGAATCATTACTTTGAAACTCTTCTTTACCTGTTTCACACTATGAAACAGCTTTGTATTCGACTTAAACACTGTTTCAGGGCAAGAGATTGTGTTTTAGACTAAAACAATGCTTTATAAGAACAATCTTTACTTTGAAACTGTTCTTTACCTTTTTCACACTATGAAACAGCTTTGTATTCGCTTTAACACTGTTTCAGGGCGAGAGATTGTGTTTTAGACTAAATTTTAATGCTTTATAAGAAGAATCTTTAATTTGAAACTCTGTTCTTTACCTTTTTAACACTATGAAACAGCTTTGTATTCAACTTAAACACTGTTTCAGGGCAAGAGACTGTGTTTTAGACTAAAACTTAATGCTTTATAAGAAGAATCTTTACTTTGAAACTCTATTCTTTACCTTTTTCACACTATGAAACAGCTTTGTATTCACCTTAAACACTGTTTCAGGGCAAGAGATTGTGTTTTAGACTAAAACTTAATGCTTTATAAGAAGAATCTTTACTTTGAAACTCTGTTCTTTACCTTTTTCACACTATGAAACAGCTTTGTATTCGCTTTACCACTGTTTCAGGGCTAGAGATTGTGTTTTAGACTAAATTTTAATGCTTTATAAGAAGAATCTTTACATTGAAACTCTGTTCTTTACCTTTTTCATACTATGAAACAGGTTTGTATTCACCTTAAACACTTTCAGGGCAAGAGATTGTGTTTTAGACTAAAACTTAATGCTTTATAAGAAGAATCTTTACTTTGAAACTCTGTTCTTTACCTTTTTCACACTATGAAACAGCTTTGTATTCGCCTTAAACACTGTTTCAGGGCAAGAGATTGTGTTTTAGACTAAAACAATGCTTTATAAGAAGAATCTTTACTTTGAAACTCTGTTCTTTACCTTTTTCACACTATGAAACAGCTTTTTATTCAACTTAAACACTGTTTCAGGGCAAGAGATTGTGTTTTAGACTAAAACAATGCATTAAAAGAAGAATCTTTACATTGAAACTCTGTTCTTTACCTTTTTCACACTGTGAAACAGAATTGTATTCACCTTAAACACTGTTTCAGGACAAGAGATTGTGTTTTAGAATAAAAGGTAATGCATTATAAGAAGAATCATTACTTTGAAACTCTTCTTTACCTGTTTCACACTATGAAACAGCTTTGTATTCGACTTAAACACTGTTTCAGGGCAAGAGATTGTGTTTTAGACTAAAACAATGCTTTATAAGAAGAATCTTTACTTTGAAACTGTTCTTTACCTTTTTCACACTATGAAACAGCTTTGTACTCGCTTTAACACTGTTTCAGGGCGAGAGATTGTGTTTTAGACTAAATTTTAATGCTTTATAAGAAGAATCTTTAATTTGAAACTCTGTTCTTTACCTTTTTAACACTATGAAACAGCTTTGTATTCAACTTAAACACTGTTTCAGGGCAAGAGATTGTGTTTTAGACTAAAACTTAATGCTTTATAAGAAGAATCTTTACTTTGAAACTCTGTTCTTTACCTTTTTCACACTATGAAACAGCTTTGTATTCACCTTAAACACTGTTTCAGGGCAAGAGATTGTGTTTTAGACTAAAACTTAATGCTTTATAAGAAGAATCTTTACTTTGAAACTCTGTTCTTTACCTTTTTCACACTATGAAACAGCTTTTTTATTCAACTTAAACACTGTTTCAGGGCAAGAGATTGTGTTTTAGACTAAAACAATGCATTAAAAGAAGAATCTTTACATTGAAACTCTGTTCTTTACCTTTTTCACACTATGAAACAGCTTTGTATTCACCTTAAACACTGTTTCAGGGCAAGAGATTGTGTTTTAGACTAAAAGGTAATGCATTATAAGAAGAATCTTTACTTTGAAACTCTGTTCTTTACCTTTTTCACACTATGAAACAGCTTTGTATTCGACTTAAACACTGTTTCAGGGCAAGAGATTGTGTTTTAGACTAAAAGGTAATGCATTATAAGAAGAATCTTTACTTTGAAACTGTTCTTTACCTTTTTCACACTATGAAACAGCTTTGTATTCGCTTTACCACTGTTTCAGGGCGAGAGATTGTGTTTTAGACTAAATTTTAATGCTTTATAAGAAGAATCTTTACTTTGAAACTCTGTTCTTTACCTTTTTAACACTATGAAACAGCTTTGTATTCAACTTAAACACTGTTTCAGGGCAAGAGATTGTGTTTTAGACTAAAACTTAATGCTTTATAAGAAGAATCTTTACTTTGAAACTCTGTTCTTTACCTTTTTCACACTATGAAACAGCTTTGTATTCACCTTAAACACTGTTTCAGGGCAAGAGATTGTGTTTTAGACTAAAACTTAATGCTTTAGAAGAAGAATCTTTACTTTGAAACTCTGTTCTTTACCTTTTTCACACTATGAAACAGCTTTGTATTCACCTTAAACACTGTTACAGGACAAGAGATTGTGTTTTAGACTAAAACAATGCTTTATAAGAAGAATCTTTACTTTGAAACTCTGTTCTTTACCTTTTTCACACTATGAAACAGCTTTTTATTCAACTTAAACACTGTTTCAGGGCAAGAGATTGTGTTTTAGACTAAAACAATGCATTAAAAGAAGAATCTTTACATTGAAACTCTGTTCTTTACCTTTTTCACACTGTGAAACAGATTTGTATTCACCTTAAACACTGTTTCAGGACAAGAGATTGTGTTTTAGAATAAAAGGTAATGCATTATAAGAAGAATCATTACTTTGAAACTCTTCTTTACCTGTTTCACACTATGAAACAGCTTTGTATTCGACTTAAACACTGTTTCAGGGCAAGAGATTGTGTTTTAGACTAAAACAATGCTTTATAAGAAGAATCTTTACTTTGAAACTGTTCTTTACCTTTTTCACACTATGAAACAGCTTTGTATTCGCTTTAACACTGTTTCAGGGCGAGAGATTGTGTTTTAGACTAAATTTTAATGCTTTATAAGAAGAATCTTTAATTTGAAACTCTGTTCTTTACCTTTTTAACACTATGAAACAGCTTTGTATTCAACTTAAACACTGTTTCAGGGCAAGAGACTGTGTTTTAGACTAAAACTTAATGCTTTATAAGAAGAATCTTTACTTTGAAACTCTATTCTTTACCTTTTTCACACTATGAAACAGCTTTGTATTCACCTTAAACACTGTTTCAGGGCAAGAGATTGTGTTTTAGACTAAAACTTAATGCTTTATAAGAAGAATCTTTACTTTGAAACTCTGTTCTTTACCTTTTTCACACTATGAAACAGCTTTGTATTCGCTTTACCACTGTTTCAGGGCTAGAGATTGTGTTTTAGACTAAATTTTAATGCTTTATAAGAAGAATCTTTACTTTGAAACTCTGTTCTTTACCTTTTTCATACTATGAAACAGCTTTGTATTCACCTTAAACACTGTTTCAGGGCAATAGATTGTGTTTTAGACTAAAACTTAATGCTTTATAAGAAGAATCTTTACTTTGAAACTCTGTTCTTTACCTTTTTCACACTATGAAACAGCTTTGTATTCGCCTTAAACACTGTTTCAGGGCAAGAGATTGTGTTTTAGACTAAAACAATGCTTTATAAGAAGAATCTTTACTTTGAAACTCTGTTCTTTACCTTTTTCACACTATGAAACAGCTTTTTATTCAACTTAAACACTGTTTCAGGGCAAGAGATTGTGTTTTAGACTAAAACAATGCATTAAAAGAAAAATCTTTACATTGAAACTCTGTTCTTTACCTTTTTCACACTGTGAAACAGAATTGTATTCACCTTAAACACTGTTACAGGACAAGAGATTGTGTTTTAGAATAAAAGGTAATGCATTATAAGAAGAATCATTACTTTGAAACTCTTCTTTACCTGTTTCACACTATGAAACAGCTTTGTATTCGACTTAAACACTGTTTCAGGGCAAGAGATTGTGTTTTAGACTAAAACAATGCTTTATAAGAGGAATCTTTACTTTGAAACTGTTCTTTACCTTTTTCACACTATGAAACAGCTTTGTACTCGCTTTAACACTGTTTCAGGGCGAGAGATTGTGTTTTAGACTAAATTTTAATGCTTTATAAGAAGAATCTTTAATTTCAAACTCTGTTCTTTACCTTTTTAACACTATGAAACAGCTTTGTATTCAACTTAAACACTGTTTCAGGGCAAGAGATTGTGTTTTAGACTAAAACTTAATGCTTTATAAGAAGAATCTTTACTTTGAAACTCTGTTCTTTACCTTTTTCACACTATGAAACAGCTTTGTATTCACCTTAAACACTGTTTCAGGGCAAGAGATTGTGTTTTAGACTAAAACTTAATGCTTTATAAGAAGAATCTTTACTTTGAAACTCTGTTCTTTACCTTTTTCACACTATGAAACAGCTTTTTTATTCAACTTAAACACTGTTTCAGGGCAAGAGATTGTGTTTTAGACTAAAACAATGCATTAAAAGAAGAATCTTTACATTGAAACTCTGTTCTTTACCTTTTTCACACTATGAAACAGCTTTGTATTCACCTTAAACACTGTTTCAGGGCAAGAGATTGTGTTTTAGACTAAAAGGTAATGCATTATAAGAAGAATCTTTACTTTGAAACTCTGTTCTTTACCTTTTTCACACTATGAAACAGCTTTGTATTCGACTTAAACACTGTTTCAGGGCAAGAGATTGTGTTTTAGACTAAAAGGTAATGCATTATAAGAAGAATCTTTACTTTGAAACTGTTCTTTACCTTTTTCACACTATGAAACAGCTTTGTATTCGCTTTACCACTGTTTCAGGGCGAGAGATTGTGTTTTAGACTAAATTTTAATGCTTTATAAGAAGAATCTTTACTTTGAAACTCTGTTCTTTACCTTTTTAACACTATGAAACAGCTTTGTATTCAACTTAAACACTGTTTCAGGGCAAGAGATTGTGTTTTAGACTAAAACTTAATGCTTTATAAGAAGAATCTTTACTTTGAAACTCTGTTCTTTACCTTTTTCACACTATGAAACAGCTTTGTATTCACCTTAAACACTGTTTCAGGGCAAGAGATTGTGTTTTAGACTAAAACTTAATGCTTTAGAAGAAGAATCTTTACTTTGAAACTCTGTTCTTTACCTTTTTCACACTATGAAACAGCTTTTTATTCAACTTAAACACTGTTTCAGGGCAAGAGATTGTGTTTTAGACTAAAACAATGCATTAAAAGAAGAATCTTTACATTGAAACTCTGTTCTTTACCTTTTTCACACTGTGAAACAGATTTGTATTCACCTTAAACACTGTTTCAGGACAAGAGATTGTGTTTTAGAATAAAAGGTAATGCATTATAAGAAGAATCATTACTTTGAAACTCTTCTTTACCTGTTTCACACTATGAAACAGCTTTGTATTCGACTTAAACACTGTTTCAGGGCAAGAGATTGTGTTTTAGACTAAAACAATGCTTTATAAGAAGAATCTTTACTTTGAAACTGTTCTTTACCTTTTTCACACTATGAAACAGCTTTGTATTCGCTTTAACACTGTTTCAGGGCGAGAGATTGTGTTTTAGACTAAATTTTAATGCTTTATAAGAAGAATCTTTAATTTGAAACTCTGTTCTTTACCTTTTTAACACTATGAAACAGCTTTGTATTCAACTTAAACACTGTTTAAGGGCAAGAGACTGTGTTTTAGACTAAAACTTAATGCTTTATAAGAAGAATATTTACTTTGAAACTCTGTTCTTTACCTTTTTCACATTATGAAACAGCTTTGTATTCACCTTAAACACTGTTTCAGGGCAAGAGATTGTGTTTTAGATTAAAATGTAATGCATTTTAAGAAGAATCTTTACTTTGAAACTCTGTTCTTTACCTTTATCACACTATGAAACAGATTTGTATTCAACTTAAACACTGTTTCAGGGTAAGAGATTGTGCTTTAGAGTAAAACTTAATGCTTTATAAGAAGAATCTTTACTTTGAAACTGTTCTTTACCTTTTTCACACTATGAAACAGCTTTGTATTCGCCTTAAACACTGTTTCAGGGCAAGAGATTGTGTTTTAGACTAAAACAATGCATTAAAAGAAGAATCTTTACATTGAAACTCTGTTCTTTACCTTTTTCACACTGTGAAACAGATTTGTGTTCACCTTAAACACTGTTTCAGGACAAGAGATTGTGTTTTAGAATAAAAGGTAATGCATTATAAGAAGAATCATTACTTTGAAACTCTTCTTTACCTGTTTCACACTATGAAACAGCTTTGTATTCGACTTAAACACTGTTTCAGGGCAAGAGATTGTGTTTTAGACTAAAACAATGCTTTATAAGAACAATCTTTACTTTGAAACTGTTCTTTACCTTTTTCACACTATGAAACAGCTTTGTATTCGCTTTAACACTGTTTCAGGGCGAGAGATTGTGTTTTAGACTAAATTTTAATGCTTTATAAGAAGAATCTTTAATTTGAAACTCTGTTCTTTACCTTTTTAACACTATGAAACAGCTTTGTATTCAACTTAAACACTGTTTCAGGGCAAGAGACTGTGTTTTAGACTAAAACTTAATGCTTTATAAGAAGAATCTTTACTTTGAAACTCTATTCTTTACCTTTTTCACACTATGAAACAGCTTTGTATTCACCTTAAACACTGTTTCAGGGCAAGAGATTGTGTTTTAGACTAAAACTTAATGCTTTATAAGAAGAATCTTTACTTTGAAACTCTGTTCTTTACCTTTTTCACACTATGAAACAGCTTTGTATTCGCTTTACCACTGTTTCAGGGCTAGAGATTGTGTTTTAGACTAAATTTTAATGCTTTATAAGAAGAATCTTTACATTGAAACTCTGTTCTTTACCTTTTTCATACTATGAAACAGGTTTGTATTCACCTTAAACACTGTTTCAGGGCAAGAGATTGTGTTTTAGACTAAAACTTAATGCTTTATAAGAAGAATCTTTACTTTGAAACTCTGTTCTTTACCTTTTTCACACTATGAAACAGCTTTGTATTCGCCTTAAACACTGTTTCAGGGCAAGAGATTGTGTTTTAGACTAAAACAATGCTTTATAAGAAGAATCTTTACTTTGAAACTCTGTTCTTTACCTTTTTCACACTATGAAACAGCTTTTTATTCAACTTAAACACTGTTTCAGGGCAAGAGATTGTGTTTTAGACTAAAACAATGCATTAAAAGAAGAATCTTTACATTGAAACTCTGTTCTTTACCTTTTTCACACTGTGAAACAGAATTGTATTCACCTTAAACACTGTTTCAGGACAAGAGATTGTGTTTTAGAATAAAAGGTAATGCATTATAAGAAGAATCATTACTTTGAAACTCTTCTTTACCTGTTTCACACTATGAAACAGCTTTGTATTCGACTTAAACACTGTTTCAGGGCAAGAGATTGTGTTTTAGACTAAAACAATGCTTTATAAGAAGAATCTTTACTTTGAAACTGTTCTTTACCTTTTTCACACTATGAAACAGCTTTGTACTCGCTTTAACACTGTTTCAGGGCGAGAGATTGTGTTTTAGACTAAATTTTAATGCTTTATAAGAAGAATCTTTAATTTGAAACTCTGTTCTTTACCTTTTTAACACTATGAAACAGCTTTGTATTCACCTTAAACACTGTTTCAGGGCAAGAGATTGTGTTTTAGACTAAAACTTAATGCTTTATAAGAAGAATCTTTACTTTGAAACTCTGTTCTTTACCTTTTTCACACTATGAAACAGCTTTTTTATTCAACTTAAACACTGTTTCAGGGCAAGAGATTGTGTTTTAGACTAAAACAATGCATTAAAAGAAGAATCTTTACATTGAAACTCTGTTCTTTACCTTTTTCACACTATGAAACAGCTTTGTATTCACCTTAAACACTGTTTCAGGGCAAGAGATTGTGTTTTAGACTAAAAGGTAATGCATTATAAGAAGAATCTTTACTTTGAAACTCTGTTCTTTACCTTTTTCACACTATGAAACAGCTTTGTATTCGACTTAAACACTGTTTCAGGGCAAGAGATTGTGTTTTAGACTAAAAGGTAATGCATTATAAGAAGAATCTTTACTTTGAAACTGTTCTTTACCTTTTTCACACTATGAAACAGCTTTGTATTCGCTTTACCACTGTTTCAGGGCGAGAGATTGTGTTTTAGACTAAATTTTAATGCTTTATAAGAAGAATCTTTACTTTGAAACTCTGTTCTTTACCTTTTTAACACTATGAAACAGCTTTGTATTCAACTTAAACACTGTTTCAGGGCAAGAGATTGTGTTTTAGACTAAAACTTAATGCTTTATAAGAAGAATCTTTACTTTGAAACTCTGTTCTTTACCTTTTTCACACTATGAAACAGCTTTGTATTCACCTTAAACACTGTTTCAGGGCAAGAGATTGTGTTTTAGACTAAAACTTAATGCTTTAGAAGAAGAATCTTTACTTTGAAACTCTGTTCTTTACCTTTTTCACACTATGAAACAGCTTTGTATTCACCTTAAACACTGTTACAGGACAAGAGATTGTGTTTTAGACTAAAACAATGCTTTATAAGAAGAATCTTTACTTTGAAACTCTGTTCTTTACCTTTTTCACACTATGAAACAGCTTTTTATTCAACTTAAACACTGTTTCAGGGCAAGAGATTGTGTTTTAGACTAAAACAATGCATTAAAAGAAGAATCTTTACATTGAAACTCTGTTCTTTACCTTTTTCACACTGTGAAACAGATTTGTATTCACCTTAAACACTGTTTCAGGACAAGAGATTGTGTTTTAGAATAAAAGGTAATGCATTATAAGAAGAATCATTACTTTGAAACTCTTCTTTACCTGTTTCACACTATGAAACAGCTTTGTATTCGACTTAAACACTGTTTCAGGGCAAGAGATTGTGTTTTAGACTAAAACAATGCTTTATAAGAAGAATCTTTACTTTGAAACTGTTCTTTACCTTTTTCACACTATGAAACAGCTTTGTATTCGCTTTAACACTGTTTCAGGGCGAGAGATTGTGTTTTAGACTAAATTTTAATGCTTTATAAGAAGAATCTTTAATTTGAAACTCTGTTCTTTACCTTTTTAACACTATGAAACAGCTTTGTATTCAACTTAAACACTGTTTCAGGGCAAGAGACTGTGTTTTAGACTAAAACTTAATGCTTTATAAGAAGAATCTTTACTTTGAAACTCTATTCTTTACCTTTTTCACACTATGAAACAGCTTTGTATTCACCTTAAACACTGTTTCAGGGCAAGAGATTGTGTTTTAGACTAAAACTTAATGCTTTATAAGAAGAATCTTTACTTTGAAACTCTGTTCTTTACCTTTTTCACACTATGAAACAGCTTTGTATTCGCTTTACCACTGTTTCAGGGCTAGAGATTGTGTTTTAGACTAAATTTTAATGCTTTATAAGAAGAATCTTTACTTTGAAACTCTGTTCTTTACCTTTTTCATACTATGAAACAGCTTTGTATTCACCTTAAACACTGTTTCAGGGCAATAGATTGTGTTTTAGACTAAAACTTAATGCTTTATAAGAAGAATCTTTACTTTGAAACTCTGTTCTTTACCTTTTTCACACTATGAAACAGCTTTGTATTCGCCTTAAACACTGTTTCAGGGCAAGAGATTGTGTTTTAGACTAAAACAATGCTTTATAAGAAGAATCTTTACTTTGAAACTCTGTTCTTTACCTTTTTCACACTATGAAACAGCTTTTTATTCAACTTAAACACTGTTTCAGGGCAAGAGATTGTGTTTTAGACTAAAACAATGCATTAAAAGAAAAATCTTTACATTGAAACTCTGTTCTTTACCTTTTTCACACTGTGAAACAGAATTGTATTCACCTTAAACACTGTTACAGGACAAGAGATTGTGTTTTAGAATAAAAGGTAATGCATTATAAGAAGAATCATTACTTTGAAACTCTTCTTTACCTGTTTCACACTATGAAACAGCTTTGTATTCGACTTAAACACTGTTTCAGGGCAAGAGATTGTGTTTTAGACTAAAACAATGCTTTATAAGAAGAATCTTTACTTTGAAACTGTTCTTTACCTTTTTCACACTATGAAACAGCTTTGTACTCGCTTCAACACTGTTTCAGGGCGAGAGATTGTGTTTTAGACTAAATTTTAATGCTTTATAAGAAGAATCTTTAATTTGAAACTCTGTTCTTTACCTTTTTAACACTATGAAACAGCTTTGTATTCAACTTAAACACTGTTTCAGGGCAAGAGATTGTGTTTTAGACTAAAACTTAATGCTTTATAAGAAGAATCTTTACTTTGAAACTCTGTTCTTTACCTTTTTCACACTTAGAAACAGCTTTGTATTCACCTTAAACACTGTTTCAGGGCAAGAGATTGTGTTTTAGACTAAAACTTAATGCTTTATAAGAAGAATCTTTACATTGAAACTCTGTTCTTTACCTTTTTCACACTATGAAACAGCTTTGTATTCACCTTAAACACTGTTTCAGGGCAAGAGATTGTGTTTTAGACTAAAAGGTAATGCATTATAAGAAGAATCTTTACTTTGAAACTCTGTTCTTTACCTTTTTCACACTGTAAAACAGCTTTGTATTCACCTTAAACACTGTTTCAGGGCAAGAGATTGTGTTTTAGACTAAATCAATGCATTATAAGAAGAATCTTTACTTTGAAACTCAGTTCTTTACCTTTTTCACACTATGAAACAGCTTTGTATTCAGCTTAAAGACTGTTTCAGGGCAAGAGATTGTGTTTTAGACTAAAAGGTAATGCATTATAAGAAGAATCTTTACTTTGAAACTGTTCTTTACCTTTTTCACACTATGAAACAGCTTTGTATTCGCTTTACCACTGTTTCAGGGCGAGAGATTGTGTTTTAGACTAAATTTTAATGCTTTATAAGAAGAATCTTTACTTTGAAACTCTGTTCTTTACCTTTTTAACACTATGAAACAGCTTTGTATACAACTTAAACACTGTTTCAGGGCAAGAGATTGTGTTTTAGACTAAAACTTAATGCTTTATAAGAAGAATCTTTACTTTGAAACTCTGTTCTTTACCTTTTTCACACTATGAAACAGCTTTGTATTCACCTTAAACACTGTTTCAGGGCAAGGGATTGTGTTTTAGACTAAAACTTAATGCTTTAGAAGAAGAATCTTTACTTTGAAACTCTGTTCTTTACCTTTTTCACACTATGAAACAGCTTTGTATTCACCTTAAACACTGTTTCAGGGCAAGAGATTGTGTTTTAGACTAAAACTTAATGCTTTAGAAGAAGAATCTTTACTTTGAAACTGTTCTTTACCTTTTCCACACTATGAAACAGCTTTGTATTCGCCTTAAACACTGTTTCAGGACAAGAGATTGTGTTTTAGACTAAAACGATGCTTTATGAGAAGAGTCTTCACTTTGAAACTCTGTTCTTTACCTATTTCACACTATGAAACAGCTTTGTATTCACCTTAAACACTGTTTCAGGACAAGAGCTTGTGTTTTAGACTAAAAGGTAATGCATTATTAGAAGAATCTTTACTTTGAAAGTCTGTTCTTTACCTTTTTCACACTGAGAAACAGATTTGTATTTGACTTAAACACTGTTTCAGGGCAAGAGATTGTGTTTTAGACTAAAACAATGCTTTATAAGAAGAGTCTTCACTTTGAAACTCTGTTCTTTACCTATTTCACACTATGAAACAGCTTTGTATTCACCTTAAACACTGTTTCAGTACAAGAGCTTGTGTTTTAGACTAAAAGGTAATGCATTATTAGAAGAATCTTTACTTTGAAACTGTTCTTTACCTTTTTCACACTATGAAACAGCTTTGTATTCACTTTAACACTGTTTCAGGGCGAGAGATTGTGTTTTAGACTAAATTTTAATGCTTTATAAGAAGAATCTTTAATTTGAAACTCTGTTCTTTACCTTTTTAACACTATGAAACAGCTTTGTATTCAACTTAAACACTGTTTCAGGGCAAGAGACTGTGTTTTAGACTAAAACTTAATGCTTTATAAGAAGAATCTTTACTTTGAAACTCTATTCTTTACCTTTTTCACACTATGAAACAGCTTTGTATTCACCTTAAACACTGTTTCAGGGCAAGAGATTGTGTTTTAGACTAAAACTTAATGCTTTATAAGAAGAATCTTTACTTTGAAACTCTGTTCTTTACCTTTTTCACACTATGAAACAGCTTTGTATTCGCTTTACCACTGTTTCAGGGCTAGAGATTGTGTTTTAGACTAAATTTTAATGCTTTATAAGAAGAATCTTTACTTTGAAACTCTGTTCTTTACCTTTTTCATACTATGAAACAGCTTTGTATTCACCTTAAACACTGTTTCAGGGCAAGAGATTGTGTTTTAGACTAAAACTTAATGCTTTATAAGAAGAATCTTTACTTTGAAACTCTGTTCTTTACCTTTTTCACACTATGAAACAGCTTTGTATTCGCCTTAAACACTGTTTCAGGGCAAGAGATTGTGTTTTAGACTAAAACAATGCTTTATAAGAAGAATCTTTACTTTGAAACTCTGTTCTTTACCTTTTTCACACTATGAAACAGCTTTTTATTCAACTTAAACACTGTTTCAGGGCAAGAGATTGTGTTTTAGACTAAAACAATGCATTAAAAGAAGAATCTTTACATTGAAACTCTGTTCTTTACCTATTTCACACTATGAAACAGCTTTGTATTCACCTTAAACACTGTTTCAGTACAAGAGCTTGTGTTTTAGACTAAAAGGTAATGCATTATTAGAAGAATCTTTACTTTGAAACTGTTCTTTACCTTTTTCACACTATGAAACAGCTTTGTATTCACTTTAACACTGTTTCAGGGCGAGAGATTGTGTTTTAGACTAAATTTTAATGCTTTATAAGAAGAATCTTTAATTTGAAACTCTGTTCTTTACCTTTTTAACACTATGAAACAGCTTTGTATTCAACTTAAACACTGTTTCAGGGCAAGAGACTGTGTTTTAGACTAAAACTTAATGCTTTATAAGAAGAATCTTTACTTTGAAACTCTATTCTTTACCTTTTTCACACTATGAAACAGCTTTGTATTCACCTTAAACACTGTTTCAGGGCAAGAGATTGTGTTTTAGACTAAAACTTAATGCTTTATAAGAAGAATCTTTACTTTGAAACTCTGTTCTTTACCTTTTTCACACTATGAAACAGCTTTGTATTCGCTTTACCACTGTTTCAGGGCTAGAGATTGTGTTTTAGACTAAATTTTAATGCTTTATAAGAAGAATCTTTACTTTGAAACTCTGTTCTTTACCTTTTTCATACTATGAAACAGCTTTGTATTCACCTTAAACACTGTTTCAGGGCAAGAGATTGTGTTTTAGACTAAAACTTAATGCTTTATAAGAAGAATCTTTACTTTGAAACTCTGTTCTTTACCTTTTTCACACTATGAAACAGCTTTGTATTCGCCTTAAACACTGTTTCAGGGCAAGAGATTGTGTTTTAGACTAAAACAATGCTTTATAAGAAGAATCTTTACTTTGAAACTCTGTTCTTTACCTTTTTCACACTATGAAACAGCTTTTTATTCAACTTAAACACTGTTTCAGGGCAAGAGATTGTGTTTTAGACTAAAACAATGCATTAAAAGAAGAATCTTTACATTGAAACTCTGTTCTTTACCTTTTTCACACTGTGAAACAGAATTGTATTCACCTTAAACACTGTTTCAGGACAAGAGATTGTGTTTTAGAATAAAAGGTAATGCATTATAAGAAGAATCATTACTTTGAAACTCTTCTTTACCTGTTTCACACTATGAAACAGCTTTGTATTCGACTTAAACACTGTTTCAGGGCAAGAGATTGTGTTTTAGACTAAAACAATGCTTTATAAGAAGAATCTTTACTTTGAAACTGTTCTTTACCTTTTTCACACTATGAAACAGCTTTGTACTCGCTTTAACACTGTTTCAGGGCGAGAGATTGTGTTTTAGACTAAATTTTAATGCTTTATAAGAAGAATCTTTAATTTGAAACTCTGTTCTTTACCTTTTTAACACTATGAAACAGCTTTGTATTCAACTTAAACACTGTTTCAGGGCAAGAGATTGTGTTTTAGACTAAAACTTAATGCATTATAAGAAGAATCTTTACTTTGAAACTCTGTTCTTTACCTTTTTCACACTTAGAAACAGCTTTGTATTCACCTTAAACACTGTTTCAGGGCAAGAGATTGTGTTTTAGACTAAAACTTAATGCTTTATAAGAAGAATCTTTACTTTGAAACTCTGTTCTTTACCTTTTTCACACTATGAAACAGCTTTTTTATTCAACTTAAACACTGTTTCAGGGCAAAAGATTGTGTTTTAGACTAAAACAATGCATTAAAAGAAGAATCTTTACATTGAAACTCTGTTCTTTACCTTTTTCACACTATGAAACAGCTTTGTATTCACCTTAAACACTGTTTCAGGGCAAGAGATTGTGTTTTAGACTAAAAGGTAATGCATTATAAGAAGAATCTTTACTTTGAAACTCTGTTCTTTACCTTTTTCACACTGTAAAACAGCTTTGTATTCACCTTAAACACTGTTTCAGGGCAAGAGATTGTGTTTTAGACTAAAACAATGCATTATAAGAAGAATCTTTACTTTGAAACTCAGTTCTTTACCTTTTTCACACTATGAAACAGCTTTGTATTCAGCTTAAAGACTGTTTCAGGGCAAGAGATTGTGTTTTAGACTAAAAGGTAATGCATTATAAGAAGAATCTTTACTTTGAAACTGTTCTTTACCTTTTTCACACTATGAAACAGCTTTGTATTCGCTTTACCACTGTTTCAGGGCGAGAGATTGTGTTTTAGGCTAAATTTTAATGCTTTATAAGAAGAATCTTTACTTTGAAACTCTGTTCTTTACCTTTTTAACACTATGAAACAGCTTTGTATTCAACTTAAACACTGTTTCAGGGCAAGAGATTGTGTTTTAGACTAAAACTTAATGCTTTATAAGAAGAATCTTTACTTTGAAACTCTGTTCTTTACCTTTTTCACACTATGAAACAGCTTTGTATTCACCTTAAACACTGTTTCAGGGCAAGAGATTGTGTTTTAGACTAAAACTTAATGCTTTAGAAGAAGAATCTTTACTTTGAAACTCTGTTCTTTACCTTTTTCACATTATGAAACAGCTTTGTATTCAGCTTAAACACTGTTTCAGGGCAAGAGATTGTGTTTTAGACTAAAAGGTAATGCATTATAAGAAGAATCTTTACTTTGAAACTGTTCTTTACCTTTTCCACACTATGAAACAGCTTTGTATTCGCCTTAAACACTGTTTCAGGACAAGAGATTGTGTTTTAGACTAAAACGATGCTTTATAAGAAGAGTCTTCACTTTGAAACTCTGTTCTTTACCTATTTCACACTATGAAACAGCTTTGTATTCACCTTAAACACTGTTTCAGGACAAGAGCTTGTGTTTTAGACTAAAAGGTAATGCATTATTAGAAGAATCTTTACTTTGAAAGTCTGTTCTTTACCTTTTTCACACTGAGAAACAGATTTGTATTTGACTTAAACACTGTTTCAGGGCAAGAGATTGTGTTTTAGACTAAAACTTAATGCTTTATAAGAAGAGTCTTCACTTTGAAACTCTGTTCTTTACCTATTTCACACTATGAAACAGCTTTGTATTCACCTTAAACACTGTTTCAGTACAAGAGCTTGTGTTTTAGACTAAAAGGTAATGCATTATTAGAAGAATCTTTACTTTGAAAGTCTGTTCTTTACCTTTTTCACACTGTGAAACAGATTTGTATTTGACTTAAACCATGTTTCAGGGCAAGAGATTGTGTTTTAGACTAAAACAATGCTTTATAAGAAGAATATTTACTTTGAAACTGTTCTTTACCTTTTTCACACTATGAAACAGCTTTGTACTCGCTTTAACACTGTTTCAGGGCGAGAGATTGTGTTTTAGACTAAATTTTAATGCTTTATAAGAAGAATCTTTAATTTGAAACTCTGTTCTTTACCTTTTTAACACTATGAAACAGCTTTGTATTCAACTTAAACACTGTTTCAGGGCAAGAGATTGTGTTTTAGACTAAAACTTAATGCTTTATAAGAAGAATCTTTACTTTGAAACTCTGTTCTTTACCTTTTTCACACTAAGAAACAGCTTTGTATTCACCTTAAACACTGTTTCAGGGCAAGAGATTGTGTTTTAGACTAAAACTTAATGCTTTATAAGAAGAATCTTTACTTTGAAACTCTGTTCTTTACCTTTTTCACACTATGAAACAGCTTTTTTATTCAACTTAAACACTGTTTCAGGGCAAGAGATTGTGTTTTAGACTAAAACAATGCATTAAAAGAAGAATCTTTACATTGAAACTCTGTTCTTTACCTTTTTCACACTATGAAACAGCTTTGTATTCACCTTAAACACTGTTTCAGGGCAAGAGATTGTGTTTTAGACTAAAAGGTAATGCATTATAAGAAGAATCTTTACTTTGAAACTCTGTTCTTTACCTTTTTCACACTGTGAAACAGCTTTGTATTCACCTTAAACACTGTTTCAGGGCAAGAGATTGTGTTTTAGACTAAAACAATGCATTATAAGAAGAATCTTTACTTTGAAACTCAGTTCTTTACCTTTTTCACACTATGAAACAGCTTTGTATTCAGCTTAAAGACTGTTTCAGGGCAAGAGATTGTGTTTTAGACTAAAAGGTAATGCATTATAAGAAGAATCTTTACTTTGAAACTGTTCTTTACCTTTTTCACACTATGAAACAGCTTTGTATTCGCTTTACCACTGTTTCAGGGCGAGAGATTGTGTTTTAGACTAAATTTTAATGCTTTATAAGAAGAATCTTTACTTTGAAACTCTGTTCTTTACCTTTTTAACACTATGAAACAGCTTTGTATTCAACTTAAACACTGTTTCAGGACAAGAGCTTGTGTTTTAGACTAAAAGGTAATGCATTATTAGAAGAATCTTTACTTTGAAAGTCTGTTCTTTACCTTTTTCACACTGAGAAACAGATTTGTATTTGACTTAAACACTGTTTCAGGGCAAGAGATTGTGTTTTAGACTAAAACAATGCTTTATAAGAAGAGTCTTCACTTTGAAACTCTGTTCTTTACCTATTTCACACTATGAAACAGCTTTGTATTCACCTTAAACACTGTTTCAGTACAAGAGCTTGTGTTTTAGACTAAAAGGTAATGCATTATTAGAAGAATCTTTACTTTGAAAGTCTGTTCTTTACCTTTTTCACACTGTGAAACAGATTTGTATTTGACTTAAACCATGTTTCAGGGCAAGCGATTGTGTTTTAGACTAAAACAATGCTTTATAAGAAGAATATTTACTTTGAAACTCTGTTCTTTACCTTTTTCACATTATGAAACAGCTTTGTATTCACCTTAAACACTGTTTCAGGGCAAGAGATTGTGTTTTAGATTAAAAGGTAATGCATTTTAAGAAGAATCTTTACTTTGAAACTCTGTTCTTTACCTTTATCACACTATGAAACAGCTTTGTATTCAACTTAAACACTGTTTCAGGGTAAGAGATTGTGTTTTAGACTAAAACAATGCCTTATAAGAAGAATCTTTACTTTGAAACTCTGTTCTTTACCTTTTCCACAC
The DNA here is from genome assembly GCF_041902795.1 of Electrophorus electricus. Lineage (NCBI taxonomy): Eukaryota > Metazoa > Chordata > Actinopteri > Gymnotiformes > Gymnotidae > Electrophorus > Electrophorus electricus. The sequence continues at coordinate 11,199,389 of NC_137512.1, forward strand.
TATGAAACAGCTTTGTATTCAACTTAAGCACTGTTTCAGGGCAAGAGATTGTGTTTTAGACTAAAACAATGCTTCAAAAGAAGAATCTTTACATTGAAACTCTGTTCTTTACCTTTTTCACACTGTGAAACAGAATTGTATTCACCTTAAACACTGTTTCAGGAAAAGAGATTGTGTTTTAGAATAAAAGGTAATGCATTATAAGAAGAATCATTACTTTGAAACTCTTCTTTACCTGTTTCACACTATGAAACAGCTTTGTATTCGACTTAAACACTGTTTCAGGGCAAGAGATTGTGTTTTAGACTAAAACAATGCTTTATAAGAAGAATCTTTACTTTGAAACTGTTCTTTACCTTTTTCACACTATGAAACAGCTTTGTACTCGCTTTAACACTGTTTCAGGGCGAGAGATTGTGTTTTAGACTAAATTTTAATGCTTTATAAGAAGAATCTTTAATTTGAAACTCTGTTCTTTACCTTTTTAACACTATGAAACAGCTTTGTATTCAACTTAAACACTGTTTCAGGGCAAGAGATTGTGTTTTAGACTAAAACTTAATGCTTTATAAGAAGAATCTTTACTTTGAAACTCTGTTCTTTACCTTTTTCACACTAAGAAACAGCTTTGTATTCACCTTAAACACTGTTTCAGGGCAAGAGATTGTGTTTTAGACTAAAACTTAATGCTTTATAAGAAGAATCTTTACTTTGAAACTCTGTTCTTTACCTTTTTCAAACTATGAAACAGCTTTTTTATTCAACTTAAACACTGTTTCAGGGCAAGAGATTGTGTTTTAGACTAAAACAATGCATTAAAAGAAGAATCTTTACATTGAAACTCTGTTCTTTACCTTTTTCACACTATGAAACAGCTTTGTATTCACCTTAAACACTGTTTCAGGGCAAGAGATTGTGTTTTAGACTAAAAGGTAATGCATTATAAGAAGAATCTTTACTTTGAAACTCTGTTCTTTACCTTTTTCACACTGTGAAACAGCTTTGTATTCACCTTAAACACTGTTTCAGGGCAAGAGATTGTGTTTTAGACTAAAACAATGCATTATAAGAAGAATCTGTACTTTGAAACTCAGTTCTTTACCTTTTTCACACTATGAAACAGCTTTGTATTCAGCTTAAAGACTGTTTCAGGGCAAGAGATTGTGTTTTAGACTAAAAGGTAATGCATTATAAGAAGAATCTTTACTTTGAAACTGTTCTTTACCTTTTTCACACTATGAAACAGCTTTGTATTCGCTTTACCACTGTTTCAGGGCGAGAGATTGTGTTTTAGACTAAATTTTAATGCTTTATAAGAAGAATCTTTACTTTGAAACTCTGTTCTTTACCTTTTTAACACTATGAAACAGCTTTGTATTCAACTTAAACACTGTTTCAGGGCAAGAGATTGTGTTTTAGACTAAAACTTAATGCTTTATAAGAAGAATCTTTACTTTGAAACTCTGTTCTTTACCTTTTTCACACTATGAAACAGCTTTGTATTCACCTTAAACACTGTTTCAGGGCAAGAGATTGTGTTTTAGACTAAAACTTAATGCTTTAGAAGAAGAATCTTTACTTTGAAACTCTGTTCTTTACCTTTTTCACATTATGAAACAGCTTTGTATTCAGCTTAAACACTGTTTCAGGGCAAGAGATTGTGTTTTAGACTAAAAGGTAATGCATTATAAGAAGAATCTTTACTTTGAAACTGTTCTTTACCTTTTCCACACTATGAAACAGCTTTGTATTTGCCTTAAACACTGTTTCAGGACAAGAGATTGTGTTTTAGACTAAAACGATGCTTTATAAGAAGAGTCTTCACTTTGAAACTCTGTTCTTTACCTATTTCACACTATGAAACAGCTTTGTATTCACCTTAAACACTGTTTCAGGACAAGAGCTTGTGTTTTAGACTAAAAGGTAATGCATTATTAGAAGAATCTTTACTTTGAAAGTCTGTTCTTTACCTTTTTCACACTGAGAAACAGATTTGTATTTGACTTAAACACTGTTTCAGGGCAAGAGATTGTGTTTTAGACTAAAACAATGCTTTATAAGAAGAATCTTTAATTTGAAACTCTGTTCTTTACCTTTTTCACACTATGAAACAGCTTTGTATTCACCTTAAACACTGTTTCAGGGCAAGAGATTGTGTTTTAGACTAAAACAATGCTTTATAAGAAGAATCTTAACTTTGAAACTCTGTTCTTTACCTTTTTAACACTATGAAACAGCTCTGTATTCACCTTAAACACTGTTTCAGGGCAAGAGATTGTGTTTTAGACTAAAACGGAATGCATTATAAGAAGAATCTTTACTTTGAAACTCTGTTCTTTACCTTTTTCACGCTATGAAACAGCTTTGTATTCGCTTTACCACTGTTTCAGGGCGAGAGATTGTGTTTTAGACTAAATTTTAATGCTTTATAAGAAGAATCTTTACTTTGAAACTCTGTTCTTTACCTTTTTAACACTATGAAACAGCTTTGTATTCAACTTAAACACTGTTTCAGGGCAAGAGATTGTGTTTTAGACTAAAACTTAATGCTTTATAAGAAGAATCTTTACTTTGAAACTCTGTTCTTTACCTTTTTCACACTATGAAACAGCTTTGTATTCACCTTAAACACTGTTTCAGGGCAAGAGATTGTGTTTTAGACTAAAACTTAATTCTTTAGAAGAAGAATCCTTACTTTGAAACTCTGTTCTTTACCTTTTTCACATTATGAAACAGCTTTGTATTCAGCTTAAACACTGTTTCAGGGCAAGAGATTGTGTTTTAGACTAAAAGGTAATGCATTATAAGAAGAATCTTTACTTTGAAACTGTTCTTTACCTTTTCCACACTATGAAACAGCTTTGTATTTGCCTTAAACACTGTTTCAGGACAAGAGATTGTGTTTTAGACTAAAACGATGCTTTATAAGAAGAGTCTTCACTTTGAAACTCTGTTCTTTACCTATTTCACACTATGAAACAGCTTTGTATTCACCTTAAACACTGTTTCAGGACAAGAGCTTGTGTTTTAGACTAAAAGGTAATGCATTATTAGAAGAATCTTTACTTTGAAAGTCTGTTCTTTACCTTTTTCACACTGAGAAACAGATTTGTATTTGACTTAAACACTGTTTCAGGGCAAGAGATTGTGTTTTAGACTAAAACAATGCTTTATAAGAAGAGTCTTCACTTTGAAACTCTGTTCTTTACCTATTTCACACTATGAAACAGCTTTGTATTCACCTTAAACACTGTTTCAGTACAAGAGCTTGTGTTTTAGACTAAAAGGTAATGCATTAATAGAAGAATCTTTACTTTGAAAGTCTGTTCTTTACCTTATTCACACTGTGATACAGATTTGTATTTGACTTAAACCATGTTTCAGGGCAAGAGATTGTGTTTTAGACTAAAACAATGCTTTATAAGAAGAATATTTACTTTGAAACTCTGTTCTTTACCTTTTTCACATTATGAAACAGCTTTGTATTCACCTTAAACACTGTTTCAGGGCAAGAGATTGTGTTTTAGATTAAAAGGTAATGCATTTTAAGAAGAATCTTTACTTTGAAACTCTGTTCTTTACCTTTATCACACTATGAAACAGCTTTGTATTCAACTTAAACACTGTTTCAGGGTAAGAGATTGTGTTTTAGACTAAAACAATGCCTTATAAGAAGAATCTTTACTTTGAAACTCTGTTCTTTACCTTTTCCACACTATGAAACAGCTTTGTATTCAACTTAAGCACTGTTTCAGGGCAAGAGATTGTGTTTTAGACTAAAACAATGCTTCAAAAGAAGAATCTTTACTTTGAAACTCTGTTCTTTACCTTTTTCACACAATGAAACAGCTTTGTATTCAACTTAAACACTGTTTCAGGGCAAGAGATTGTGTTTTAGACTAAAACAATGCTTCAAAAGAAGAATCTTTACTTTGAAACTCTGTTCTTTACCTTTTTCACACTATGAAACAGCTTTGTATTCACCTTAAACACTGTTTCAGGACAAGAGATTGTGTTTTAGACTAAAACAATGCTTTATAAGAAGAATCTTTACTTTGAAACTCTGTTCTTTACCTTTTTCACACTATGAAACAGCTTTTTATTCAACTTAAACACTGTTTCAGGGCAAGAGATTGTGTTTTAGACTAAAACAATGCATTAAAAGAAGAATCTTTACATTGAAACTCTGTTCTTTACCTTTTTCACACTGTGAAACAGATTTGTATTCACCTTAAACACTGTTTCAGGACAAGAGATTGTGTTTTAGAATAAAAGGTAATGCATTATAAGAAGAATCATTACTTTGAAACTCTTCTTTACCTGTTTCACACTATGAAACAGCTTTGTATTCGACTTAAACACTGTTTCAGGGCAAGAGATTGTGTTTTAGACTAAAACAATGCTTTATAAGAAGAATCTTTACTTTGAAACTGTTCTTTACCTTTTTCACACTATGAAACAGCTTTGTATTCGCTTTAACACTGTTTCAGGGCGAGAGATTGTGTTTTAGACTAAATTTTAATGCTTTATAAGAAGAATCTTTAATTTGAAACTCTGTTCTTTACCTTTTTAACACTATGAAACAGCTTTGTATTCAACTTAAACACTGTTTCAGGGCAAGAGACTGTGTTTTAGACTAAAACTTAATGCTTTATAATAAGAATCTTTACTTTGAAACTCTATTCTTTACCTTTTTCACACTATGAAACAGCTTTGTATTCACCTTAAACACTGTTTCAGGGCAAGAGATTGTGTTTTAGACTAAAACTTAATGCTTTATAAGAAGAATCTTTACTTTGAAACTCTGTTCTTTACCTTTTTCACACTAAGAAACAGCTTTGTATTCACCTTAAACACTGTTTCAGGGCAAGAGATTGTGTTTTAGGCTAAAACTTAATGCTTTATAAGAAGAATCTTTACTTTGAAACTCTGTTCTTTACCTTTTTCACACTATGAAACAGCTTTTTTATTCAACTTAAACACTGTTTCAGGGCAAGAGATTGTGTTTTAGACTAAAACAATGCATTAAAAGAAGAATCTTTACATTGAAACTCTGTTCTTTACCTTTTTCACACTATGAAACAGCTTTGTATTCACCTTAAACACTGTTTCAGGGCAAGAGATTGTGTTTTAGACTAAAAGGTAATGCATTATAAGAAGAATCTTTACTTTGAAACTCTGTTCTTTACCTTTTTCACACTGTGAAACAGCTTTGTATTCACCTTAAACACTGTTTCAGGGCAAGAGATTGTGTTTTAGACTAAAACAATGCATTATAAGAAGAATCTTTACTTTGAAACTCAGTTCTTTACCTTTTTCACACTATGAAACAGCTTTGTATTCAGCTTAAAGACTGTTTCAGGGCAAGAGATTGTGTTTTAGACTAAAAGGTAATGCATTATAAGAAGAATCTTTACTTTGAAACTGTTCTTTACCTTTTTCACACTATGAAACAGCTTTGTATTCGCTTTACCACTGTTTCAGGGCGAGAGATTGTGTTTTAGACTAAATTTTAATGCTTTATAAGAAGAATCTTTACTTTGAAACTCTGTTCTTTACCTTTTTAACACTATGAAACAGCTTTGTATTCAACTTAAACACTGTTTCAGGGCAAGAGATTGTGTTTTAGACTAAAACTTAATGCTTTATAAGAAGAATCTTTACTTTGAAACTCTGTTCTTTACCTTTTTCACACTATGAAACAGCTTTGTATTCACCTTAAACACTGTTTCAGGGCAAGAGATTGTGTTTTAGACTAAAACTTAATGCTTTAGAAGAAGAATCTTTACTTTGAAACTCTGTTCTTTACCTTTTTCACATTATGAAACAGCTTTGTATTCAGCTTAAACACTGTTTCAGGGCAAGAGATTGTGTTTTAGACTAAAAGGTAATGCATTATAAGAAGAATCTTTACTTTGAAACTGTTCTTTACCTTTTCCACACTATGAAACAGCTTTGTATTTGCCTTAAACACTGTTTCAGGACAAGAGATTGTGTTTTAGACTAAAACGATGCTTTATAAGAAGAGTCTTCACTTTGAAACTCTGTTCTTTACCTATTTCACACTATGAAACAGCTTTGTATTCACCTTAAACACTGTTTCAGGAGAAGAGCTTGTGTTTTAGACTAAAAGGTAATGCATTATTAGAAGAATCTTTACTTTGAAAGTCTGTTCTTTACCTTTTTCACACTGAGAAACAGATTTGTATTCACCTTAAACACTGTTTCAGGGCAAGAGATTGTGTTTTAGACTAAAACGGAATGCATTATAAGAAGAATCTTTACTTTGAAACTCTGTTCTTTACCTTTTTCACACTATGAAACAGCTTTGTATTCGCTTTACCACTGTTTCAGGGCGAGAGATTGTGTTTTAGACTAAATTTTAATGCTTTATAAGAAGAATCTTTACTTTGAAACTCTGTTCTTTACCTTTTTAACACTATGAAACAGCTTTGTATTCAACTTAAACACTGTTTCAGGGCAAGAGATTGTGTTTTAGACTAAAACTTAATGCTTTATAAGAAGAATCTTTACTTTGAAACTCTGTTCTTTACCTTTTTCACACTATGAAACAGCTTTGTATTCACCTTAAACACTGTTTCAGGGCAAGAGATTGTGTTTTAGACTAAAACTTAATGCTTTAGAAGAAGAATCTTTACTTTGAAACTCTGTTCTTTACCTTTTTCACATTATGAAACAGCTTTGTATTCAGCTTAAACACTGTTTCAGGGCAAGAGATTGTGTTTTAGACTAAAAGGTAATGCATTATAAGAAGAATCTTTACTTTGAAACTGTTCTTTACCTTTTCCACACTATGAAACAGCTTTGTATTTGCCTTAAACACTGTTTCAGGACAAGAGATTGTGTTTTAGACTAAAACGATGCTTTATAAGAAGAGTCTTCACTTTGAAACTCTGTTCTTTACCTATTTCACACTATGAAACAGCTTTGTATTCACCTTAAACACTGTTTCAGGACAAGAGCTTGTGTTTTAGACTAAAAGGTAATGCATTATTAGAAGAATCTTTACTTTGAAAGTCTGTTCTTTACCTTTTTCACACTGAGAAACAGATTTGTATTTGACTTAAACACTGTTTCAGGGCAAGAGATTGTGTTTTAGACTAAAACAATGCTTTATAAGAAGAGTCTTCACTTTGAAACTCTGTTCTTTACCTATTTCACACTATGAAACAGCTTTGTATTCACCTTAAACACTGTTTCAGTACAAGAGCTTGTGTTTTAGACTAAAAGGTAATGCATTATTAGAAGAATCTTTACTTTGAAAGTCTGTTCTTTACCTTTTTCACACTGTGAAACAGATTTGTATTTGACTTAAACCATGTTTCAGGGCAAGAGATTGTGTTTTAGACTAAAACAATGCTTTATAAGAAGAATATTTACTTTGAAACTCTGTTCTTTACCTTTTTCACATTATGAAACAGCTTTGTATTCACCTTAAACACTGTTTCAGGGCAAGAGATTGTGTTTTAGATTAAAAGGTAATGCATTTTAAGAAGAATCTTTACTTTGAAACTCTGTTCTTTACCTTTATCACACTATGAAACAGCTTTGTATTCAACTTAAACACTGTTTCAGGGTAAGAGATTGTGTTTTAGACTAAAACAATGCCTTATAAGAAGAATCTTTACTTTGAAACTCTGTTCTTTACCTTTTCCACACTATGAAACAGCTTTGTATTCAACTTAAGCACTGTTTCAGGGCAAGAGATTGTGTTTTAGACTAAAACAATGCTTCAAAAGAAGAATCTTTACTTTGAAACTCTGTTCTTTACCTTTTTCACACAATGAAACAGCTTTGTATTCAACTTAAACACTGTTTCAGGGCAAGAGATTGTGTTTTAGACTAAAACAATGCTTCAAAAGAAGAATCTTTACTTTGAAACTCTGTTCTTTACCTTTTTCACACTATGAAACAGCTTTGTATTCACCTTAAACACTGTTTCAGGACAAGAGATTGTGTTTTAGACTAAAACAATGCTTTATAAGAAGAATCTTTACTTTGAAACTCTGTTCTTTACCTTTTTCACACTATGAAACAGCTTTTTATTCAACTTAAACACTGTTTCAGGGCAAGAGATTGTGTTTTAGACTAAAACAATGCATTAAAAGAAGAATCTTTACATTGAAACTCTGTTCTTTACCTTTTTCACACTGTGAAACAGATTTGTATTCACCTTAAACACTGTTTCAGGACAAGAGATTGTGTTTTAGAATAAAAGGTAATGCATTATAAGAAGAATCTTTACTTTGAAACTCTTCTTTACCTGTTTCACACTATGAAACAGCTTTGTATTCGACTTAAACACTGTTTCAGGGCAAGAGATTGTGTTTTAGACTAAAACAATGCTTTATAAGAAGAATCTTTACTTTGAAACTGTTCTTTACCTTTTTCACACTATGAAACAGCTTTGTATTCGCTTTAACACTGTTTCAGGGCGAGAGATTGTGTTTTAGACTAAATTTTAACGCTTTATAAGAAGAATCTTTAATTTGAAACTCTGTTCTTTACCTTTTTAACACTATGAAACAGCTTGGTATTCAACTTAAACACTGTTTCAGGGCAAGAGACTGTGTTTTAGACTAAAACTTAATGCTTTATAAGAAGAATCTTTACTTTGAAACTCTATTCTTTACCTTTTTCACACTATGAAACAGCTTTGTATTCACCTTAAACACTGTTTCAGGGCAAGAGATTGTGTTTTAGACTAAAACTTAATGCTTTATAAGAAGAATCTTTACTTTGAAACTCTGTTCTTTACCTTTTTCACACTATGAAACAGCTTTGTATTCGCTTTACCACTGTTTCAGGGCTAGAGATTGTGTTTTAGACTAAATTTTAATGCTTTATAAGAAGAATCTTTACATTGAAACTCTGTTCTTTACCTTTTTCATACTATGAAACAGCTTTGTATTCACCTTAAACACTGTTTCAGGGCAAGAGATTGTGTTTTAGACTAAAACTTAATGCTTTATAAGAAGAATCTTTACTTTGAAACTCTGTTCTTTACCTTTTTCACACTATGAAACAGCTTTGTATTCGCCTTAAACACTGTTTCAGGGCAAGAGATTGTGTTTTAGACTAAAACAATGCTTTATAAGAAGAATCTTTACTTTGAAACTCTGTTCTTTACCTTTTTCACACTATGAAACAGCTTTTTATTCAACTTAAACACTGTTTCAGGGCAAGAGATTGTGTTTTAGACTAAAACAATGCATTAAAAGAAGAATCTTTACATTGAAACTCTGTTCTTTACCTTTTTCACACTATGAAACAGCTTTGTATTCACCTTAAACACTGTTTCAGGGCAAGAGATTGTGTTTTAGACTAAAAGGTAATGCATTATAAGAAGAATCTTTACTTTGAAACTCTGTTCTTTACCTTTTTCACACTGTGAAACAGCTTTGTATTCACCTTAAACACTGTTTCAGGGCAAGAGATTGTGTTTTAGACTAAAACAATGCATTATAAGAAGAATCTTTACTTTGAAACTCAGTTCTTTACCTTTTTCACACTATGAAACAGCTTTGTATTCAGCTTAAAGACTGTTTCAGGGCAAGAGATTGTGTTTTAGACTAAAAGGTAATGCATTATAAGAAGAATCTTTACTTTGAAACTGTTCTTTACCTTTTTCACACTATGAAACAGCTTTGTATTCGCTTTACCACTGTTTCAGGGCGAGAGATTGTGTTTTAGACTAAATTTTAATGCTTTATAAGAAGAATCTTTACTTTGAAACTCTGTTCTTTACCTTTTTAACACTATGAAACAGCTTTGTATTCAACTTAAACACTGTTTCAGGGCAAAAGATTGTGTTTTAGACTAAAACTTAATGCTTTATAAGAAGAATCTTTACTTTGAAACTCTGTTCTTTACCTTTTTCACACTATGAAACAGCTTTGTATTCACCTTAAACACTGTTTCAGGGCAAGAGATTGTGTTTTAGACTAAAACTTAATGCTTTAGAAGAAGAATCTTTACTTTGAAACTCTGTTCTTTACCTTTTTCACATTATGAAACAGCTTTGTATTCAGCTTAAACACTGTTTCAGGGCAAGAGATTGTGTTTTAGACTAAAAGGTAATGCATTATAAGAAGAATCTTTACTTTGAAACTGTTCTTTACCTTTTCCACACTATGAAACAGCTTTGTATTCGCCTTAAACACTGTTTCAGGACAAGAGATTGTGTTTTAGACTAAAACGATGCTTTATAAGAAGAGTCTTCACTTTGAAACTCTGTTCTTTACCTATTTCACACTATGAAACAGCTTTGTATTCACCTTAAACACTGTTTCAGGACAAGAGCTTGTGTTTTAGACTAAAAGGTAATGCATTATTAGAAGAATCTTTACTTTGAAAGTCTGTTCTTTACCTTTTTCACACTGAGAAACAGATTTGTATTTGACTTAAACACTGTTTCAGGGCAAGAGATTGTGTTTTAGACTAAAACAATGCTTTATAAGAAGAGTCTTCACTTTGAAACTCTGTTCTTTACCTATTTCACACTATGAAACAGCTTTGTATTCACCTTAAACACTGTTTCAGTACAAGAGCTTGTGTTTTAGACTAAAAGGTAATGCATTATTAGAAGAATCTTTACTTTGAAAGTCTGTTCTTTACCTTTTTCACACTGTGAAACAGATTTGTATTTGACTTCAACCATGTTTCAGGGCAAGAGATTGTGTTTTAGACTAAAACAATGCTTTATAAGAAGAATATTTACTTTGAAACTCTGTTCTTTACCTTTTTCACATTATGAAACAGCTTTGTATTCACCTTAAACACTGTTTCAGGGCAAGAGATTGTGTTTTAGATTAAAAGGTAATGCATTTTAAGAAGAATCTTTACTTTGAAACTTTGTTCTTTACCTTTATCACACTATGAAACAGCTTTGTATTCAACTTGAACACTGTTTCAGGGTAAGAGATTGTGTTTTAGACTAAAACAATGCCTTATAAGAAGAATCTTTACTTTGAAACTCTGTTCTTTACCTTTTCCACACTATGAAACAGCTTTGTATTCAACTTAAGCACTGTTTCAGGGCAAGAGATTGTGTTTTAGACTAAAACAATGCTTCAAAAGAAGAATCTTTACTTTGAAACTCTGTTCTTTACCTTTTTCACACAATGAAACAGCTTTGTATTCAACTTAAACACTGTTTCAGGGCAAGAGATTGTGTTTTAGACTAAAACAATGCTTCAAAAGAAGAATCTTTACTTTGAAACTCTGTTCTTTACCTTTTTCACACTATGAAACAGCTTTGTATTCACCTTAAACACTGTTTCAGGACAAGAGATTGTGTTTTAGACTAAAACAATGCTTTATAAGAAGAATCTTTACTTTGAAACTCTGTTCTTTACCTTTTTCACACTATGAAACAGCTTTTTATTCAACTTAAACACTGTTTCAGGGCAAGAGATTGTGTTTTAGACTAAAACAATGCATTAAAAGAAGAATCTTTACATTGAAACTCTGTTCTTTACCTTTTTCACACTGTGAAACAGATTTGTATTCACCTTAAACACTGTTTCAGGACAAGAGATTGTGTTTTAGAATAAAAGGTAATGCATTATAAGAAGAATCATTACTATGAAACTCTTCTTTACCTGTTTCACACTATGAAAGAGCTTTGTATTCGACTTAAACACTGTTTCAGGGCAAGAGATTGTGTTTTAGACTAAAACAATGCTTTATAAGAAGAATCTTTACTTTGAAACTGTTCTTTACCTTTTTCACACTATGAAACAGCTTTGTATTCGCTTTAACACTGTTTCAGGGCGAGAGATTGTGTTTTAGACTAAATTTTAATGCTTTATAAGAAGAATCTTTAATTTGAAACTCTGTTCTTTACCTTTTTAACACTATGAAACAGCTTTGTATTCAACTTAAACACTGTTTCAGGGCAAGAGACTGTGTTTTAGACTAAAACTTAATGCTTTATAAGAAGAATCTTTACTTTGAAACTCTGTTCTTTACCTTTTTCACACTATGAAACAGCTTTGTATTCACCTTAAACACTGTTTCAGGTCAAGAGATTGTGTTTTAGAATAAAACTTAATGCTTTATAAGAAGAATCTTTACTTTGAAACTCTGTTCTTTACCTTTTTCACACTATGAAACAGCTTTGTATTCGCTTTACCACTGTTTCAGGGCTAGAGATTGTGTTTTAGACTAAATTTTAATGCTTTATAAGAAGAATCTTTACATTGAAACTCTGTTCTTTACCTTTTTCAGACTATGAAACAGCTTTGTATTCACCTTAAACACTGTTTCAGGGCAAGAGATTGTGTTTTAGACTAAAACTTAATGCTTTATAAGAAGAATCTTTACTTTGAAACTCTGTTCTTTACCTTTTTCACACTATGAAACAGCTTTGTATTCGCCTTAAACACTGTTTTATGGCAAGAGATTGTGTTTTAGACTAAAACAATGCTTCAAAAGAAGAATCTTTACTTTGAAACTCTGTTCTTTACCTTTTTCACACTATGAAACAGCTTTGTATTCACCTTAAACACTGTTTCAGGACAAGAGATTGTGTTTTAGACTAAAACAATGCTTTATAAGAAGAATCTTTACTTTGAAACTCTGTTCTTTACCTTTTTCACACTATGAAACAGCTTTTTATTCAACTTAAACACTGTTTCAGGGCAAGAGATTGTGTTTTAGACTAAAACAATGCATTAAAAGAAGAATCTTTACATTGAAACTCTGTTCTTTACCTTTTTCACACTGTGAAACAGATTTGTATTCACCTTAAACACTGTTTCAGGACAAGAGATTGTGTTTTAGAATAAAAGGTAATGCATTATAAGAAGAATCATTACTTTGAAACTCTTCTTTACCTGTTTCACACTATGAAACAGCTTTGTATTCAACTTAAACACTGTTTCAGGGCAAGAGACTGTGTTTTAGACTAAAACTTAATGCTTTATAAGAAGAATCTTTACTTTGAAACTCTATTCTTTACCTTTTTCACACTATGAAACAGCTTTGTATTCACCTTAAACACTGTTTCAGGGCAAGAGATTGTGTTTTAGACTAAAACTTAATGCTTTATAAGAAGAATCTTTACTTTGAAACTCTGTTCTTTACCTTTTTCACACTATGAAACAGCTTTGTATTCGCTTTACCACTGTTTCAGGGCTAGAGATTGTGTTTTAGACTAAATTTTAATGCTTTATAAGAAGAATCTTTACATTGAAACTCTGTTCTTTACCTTTTTCATACTATGAAACAGCTTTTTATTCACCTTAAACACTGTTTCAGGGCAAGAGATTGTGTTTTAGACTAAAACTTAATGCTTTATAAGAAGAATCTTTACTTTGAAACTCTGTTCTTTACCTTTTTCACACTATGAAACAGCTTTTTATTCAACTTATACACTGTTTCAGGGCAAGAGATTGTGTTTTAGACTAAAAGGTAATGCATTATAAGAAGAATCTTTACTTTGAAACTGTTCTTTACCTTTTCCACACTATGAAACAGCTTTGTATTCGCCTTAAACACTGTTTCAGGACAAGAGATTGTGTTTTAGACTAAAACGATGCTTTATAAGAAGAGTCTTCACTTTGAAACTCTGTTCTTTACCTATTTCACACTATGAAACAGCTTTATATTCACCTTAAACACTGTTTCAGGACAAGAGCTTGTGTTTTACACTAAAAGGTAATGCATTATTAGAAGAATCTTTACTTTGAAAGTCTGTTCTTTACCTTTTTCACACTGCGAAACAGATTTGTATTTGACTTAAACACTGTTTCAGGGCAAGAGATTGTGTTTTAGACTAAAACAATGCTTTATAAGAAGAGTCTTCACTTTGAAACTCTGTTCTTTACCTATTTCACACTATGAAACAGCTTTGTATTCACCTTAAACACTGTTTCAGTACAAGAGCTTGTGTTTTAGACTAAAAGGTAATGCATTATTAGAAGAATCTTTACTTTGAAAGTCTGTTCTTTACCTTTTTCACACTGTGAAACAGATTTGTATTTGACTTAAACACTGTTTCAGGGCAAGAGATTGTGTTTTAGACTAAAACAATGCTTTATAAGAAGAATATTTACTTTGTAACTCTGTTCTTTACCTTTTTCACATTATGAAACAGCTTTGTATTCACCTTAAACACTGTTTCAGGGCAAGAGATTGTGTTTTAGATTAAAAGGTAATGCATTTTAAGAAGAATCTTTACTTTGAAACTCTGTTCTTTACCTTTATCACACTATGAAACAGCTTTGTATTCAACTTAAACACTGTTTCAGGGTAAGAGATTGTGTTTTAGACTAAAACAATGCCTTATAAGAAGAATCTTTACTTTGAAACTCTGTTCTTTACCTTTTCCACACTATGAAACAGCTTTGTATTCAACTTAAGCACTGTTTCAGGGCAAGAGATTGTGTTTTAGACTAAAACAATGCTTCAAAAGAAGAATCTTTACTTTGAAAGTCTGCTCTTTACCTTTTTCACACAATGAAACAGCTTTGTATTCAACTTAAACACTGTTTCAGGGCAAGAGATTGTGTTTTAGACTAAAACAATGCTTCAAAAGAAGAATCTTTACTTTGAAACTCTGTTCTTTACCTTTTCCACACTATGAAACAGCTTTGTATTCAACTTAAACACTGTTTCAGGGCAAGAGATTGTGTTTTAGACTAAAACTTAATGCTTTATAAGAAGAATCTTTACTTTGAAACTCTGTTCTTTACCTTTTTCACACTATGAAACAGCTTTGTATTCACCTTAAACACTGTTTCAGGGCAAGAGATTGTGTTTTAGACTAAAACTTAATGCTTTATAAGAAGAATCTTTACTTTGAAACTCTGTTCTTTACCTTTTTCACACTATGAAACAGCTTTGTATTCACCTTAAACACTGTTTCAGGGCAAGAGATTGTGTTTTAGACTAAAACTTAATGCTTTATAAGAAGAATCTTTACTTTGAAACTCTGTTCTTTACCTTTTTCACACTATGAAACAGCTTTGTATTCGCTTTACCACTGTTTCAGGGCTAGAGATTGTGTTTTAGACTAAATTTTAATGCTTTATAAGAAGAATCTTTACATTGAAACTCTGTTCTTTACCTTTTTCATACTATGAAACAGCTTTTTATTCACCTTAAACACTGTTTCAGGGCAAGAGATTGTGTTTTATACTAAAACTTAATGCTTTATAAGAAGAATCTTTACTTTGAAACTCTGTTCTTTACCTTTTTCACACTATGAAACAGCTTTGTATTCGCCTTAAACACTGTTTCAGGGCAAGAGATTGTGTTTTAGACTAAAACAATGCTTTATAAGAAGAATCTTTACTTTGAAACTCTGTTCTTTACCTTTTTCACACTATGAAACAGCTTTTTATTCAACTTAAACACTGTTTCAGGGCAAGAGATTGTGTTTTAGACTAAAACAATGCATTAAAAGAAGAATCTTTACATTGAAACTCTGTTCTTTACCTTTTTCACACTGTGAAACAGAATTGTATTCACCTTAAACACTGTTTCAGGACAAGAGATTGTGTTTTAGAATAAAAGGTAATGCATTATAAGAAGAATCATTACTTTGAAACTCTTCTTTACCTGTTTCACACTATGAAACAGCTTTGTATTCGACTTAAACACTGTTTCAGGGCAAGAGATTGTGTTTTAGACTAAAACTTAATGCTTTATAAGAAGAATCTTTACTTTGAAACTCAGTTCTTTACCTTTTTCACACTATGAAACAGCTTTGTATTCAGCTTAAAGACTGTTTCAGGGCAAGAGATTGTGTTTTAGACTAAAAGGTAATGCATTATAAGAAGAATCTTTACTTTGAAACTGTTCTTTACCTTTTTAACACTATGAAACAGCTTTGTATTCAACTTAAACACGGTTTCAGGGCAAGAGATTGTGTTTTAGACTAAAACTTAATGCTTTATAAGAAGAATCTGTACTTTGAAACTCTGTTCTTTACCTTTTTCACACTATGAAACAGCTTTGTATTCACCTTAAACACTGTTTCAGGGCAAGAGATTGTGTTTTAGACTAAAACTTAATGCTTTAGAAGAAGAATCTTTACTTTGAAACTCTGTTCTTTACCTATTTCACACTATGAAACAGCTTTGTATTCACCTTAAACACTGTTTCAGTACAAGAGCTTGTGTTTTAGACTAAAAGGTAATGCATTATTAGAAGAATCTTTACTTTGAAACTCTGTTCTTTACCTTTTTCACACTATGAAACAGCTTTTTATTCAACTTAAACACTGTTTCAGGGCAAGAGATTGTGTTTTAGACTAAAACAATGCATTAAAAGAAGAATCTTTACATTGAAACTCTGTTCTTTACCTTTTTCACACTGTGAAACAGAATTGTATTCACCTTAAACACTGTTTCAGGACAAGAGATTGTGTTTTAGAATAAAAGGTAATGCATTATAAGAAGAATCATTACTTTGAAACTCTTCTTTACCTGTTTCACACTATGAAACAGCTTTGTATTCGACTTAAACACTGTTTCAGGGCAAGAGATTGTGTTTTAGACTAAAACTTAATGCTTTATAAGAAGAATCTTTACTTTGAAACTCAGTTCTTTACCTTTTTCACACTATGAAACAGCTTTGTATTCAGCTTAAAGACTGTTTCAGGGCAAGAGATTGTGTTTTAGACTAAAAGGTAATGCATTATAAGAAGAATCTTTACTTTGAAACTGTTCTTTACCTTTTTAACACTATGAAACAGCTTTGTATTCAACTTAAACACGGTTTCAGGGCAAGAGATTGTGTTTTAGACTAAAACTTAATGCTTTATAAGAAGAATCTGTACTTTGAAACTCTGTTCTTTACCTTTTTCACACTATGAAACAGCTTTGTATTCACCTTAAACACTGTTTCAGGGCAAGAGATTGTGTTTTAGACTAAAACTTAATGCTTTAGAAGAAGAATCTTTACTTTGAAACTCTGTTCTTTACCTATTTCACACTATGAAACAGCTTTGTATTCACCTTAAACACTGTTTCAGTACAAGAGCTTGTGTTTTAGACTAAAAGGTAATGCATTATTAGAAGAATCTTTACTTTGAAAGTCTGTTCTTTACCTTTTTCACACTGTGAAACAGATTTGTATTTGACTTAAACACTGTTTCAGGGCAAGAGATTGTGTTTTAGACTAAAACAATGCTTTATAAGAAGAATATTTACTTTGTAACTCTGTTCTTTACCTTTTTCACATTATGAAACAGCTTTGTATTCACCTTAAACACTGTTTCAGGGCAAGAGATTGTGTTTTAGATTAAAAGGTAATGCATTTTAAGAAGAATCTTTACTTTGAAACTCTGTTCTTTACCTTTATCACACTATGAAACAGCTTTGTATTCAACTTAAACACTGTTTCAGGGTAAGAGATTGTGTTTTAGACTAAAACAATGCCTTATAAGAAGAATCTTTACTTTGAAACTCTGTTCTTTACCTTTTCCACACTATGAAACAGCTTTGTATTCAACTTAAGCACTGTTTCAGGGCAAGAGATTGTGTTTTAGACTAAAACAATGCTTCAAAAGAAGAATCTTTACTTTGAAAGTCTGCTCTTTACCTTTTTCACACAATGAAACAGCTTTGTATTCAACTTAAACACTGTTTCAGGGCAAGAGATTGTGTTTTAGACTAAAACAATGCTTCAAAAGAAGAATCTTTACTTTGAAACTCTGTTCTTTACCTTTTCCACACTATGAAACAGCTTTGTATTCAACTTAAACACTGTTTCAGGGCAAGAGATTGTGTTTTAGACTAAAACTTAATGCTTTATAAGAAGAATCTTTACTTTGAAACTCTGTTCTTTACCTTTTTCACACTATGAAACAGCTTTGTATTCACCTTAAACACTGTTTCAGGGCAAGAGATTGTGTTTTAGACTAAAACTTAATGCTTTATAAGAAGAATCTTTACTTTGAAACTCTGTTCTTTACCTTTTTCACACTATGAAACAGCTTTGTATTCACCTTAAACACTGTTTCAGGGCAAGAGATTGTGTTTTAGACTAAAACTTAATGCTTTATAAGAAGAATCTTTACTTTGAAACTCTGTTCTTTACCTTTTTCACACTATGAAACAGCTTTGTATTCGCTTTACCACTGTTTCAGGGCTAGAGATTGTGTTTTAGACTAAATTTTAATGCTTTATAAGAAGAATCTTTACATTGAAACTCTGTTCTTTACCTTTTTCATACTATGAAACAGCTTTTTATTCACCTTAAACACTGTTTCAGGGCAAGAGATTGTGTTTTATACTAAAACTTAATGCTTTATAAGAAGAATCTTTACTTTGAAACTGTTCTTTACCTTTTTCACACTATGAAACAGCTTTGTATTCGCCTTAAACACTGTTTCAGGGCAAGAGATTGTGTTTTAGACTAAAACAATGCTTTATAAGAAGAATCTTTACTTTGAAACTCTGTTCTTTACCTTTTTCACACTATGAAACAGCTTTTTATTCAACTTAAACACTGTTTCAGGGCAAGAGATTGTGTTTTAGACTAAAACAATGCATTAAAAGAAGAATCTTTACATTGAAACTCTGTTCTTTACCTTTTTCACACTGTGAAACAGAATTGTATTCACCTTAAACACTGTTTCAGGACAAGAGATTGTGTTTTAGAATAAAAGGTAATGCATTATAAGAAGAATCATTACTTTGAAACTCTTCTTTACCTGTTTCACACTATGAAACAGCTTTGTATTCGACTTAAACACTGTTTCAGGGCAAGAGATTGTGTTTTAGACTAAAACTTAATGCTTTATAAGAAGAATCTTTACTTTGAAACTCAGTTCTTTACCTTTTTCACACTATGAAACAGCTTTGTATTCAGCTTAAAGACTGTTTCAGGGCAAGAGATTGTGTTTTAGACTAAAAGGTAATGCATTATAAGAAGAATCTTTACTTTGAAACTGTTCTTTACCTTTTTAACACTATGAAACAGCTTTGTATTCAACTTAAACACGGTTTCAGGGCAAGAGATTGTGTTTTAGACTAAAACTTAATGCTTTATAAGAAGAATCTGTACTTTGAAACTCTGTTCTTTACCTTTTTCACACTATGAAACAGCTTTGTATTCACCTTAAACACTGTTTCAGGGCAAGAGATTGTGTTTTAGACTAAAACTTAATGCTTTAGAAGAAGAATCTTTACTTTGAAACTCTGTTCTTTACCTTTTTCACATTATGAAAGCTTTGTATTCAGCTTAAACACTGTTTCAGGGCAAGAGATTGTGTTTTAGACTAAAACAATGCTTTATAAGAAGAGTCTTCACTTTGAAACTCTGTTCTTTACCTATTTCACACTATGAAACAGCTTTGTATTCACCTTAAACACTGTTTCAGTACAAGAGCTTGTGTTTTAGACTAAAAGGTAATGCATTATTAGAAGAATCTTTACTTTGAAAGTCTGTTCTTTACCTTTTTCACACTGTGAAACAGATTTGTATTTGACTTAAACAATGTTTCAGGGCAAGAGATTGTGTTTTAGACTAAAACAATGCTTTATAAGAAGAATATTTACTTTGAAACTCTGTTCTTTACCTTTTTCACATTATGAAACAGCTTTGTATTCACCTTAAACACTGTTTCAGGGCAAGAGATTGTGTTTTAGATTAAAAGGTAATGCATTTTAAGAAGAATCTTTACTTTGAAACTCTGTTCTTTACCTTTATCACACTATGAAACAGCTTTGTATTCAACTTAAACACTGTTTCAGGGCAAGAGATTGTGTTTTAGACTAAAACAATGTATTAAAAGAAGAATCTTTACATAGAAACTCTGTTCTTTACCTTTTTCACACTATGAAACAGCTTTGTATTCACCTTAAACACTGTTTCAGGGCAAGAGATTGTGTTTTAGACTAAAACTTAATGCTTTATAAGAAGAATCTTTACTTTGAAACTCTGTTCTTTACCTTTTTCACACTATGAAACAGCTTTGTATTCACCTTAAACACTGTTTCAGGGCAAGAGATTGTGTTTTAGACTAAAACTTAATGCTTTAGAAGAAGAATCTTTACTTTGAAACTCTGTTCTTTACCTTTTTCACATTATGAAAGCTTTGTATTCAGCTTAAACACTGTTTCAGGGCAAGAGATTGTGTTTTAGACTAAAACAATGCTTTATAAGAAGAGTCTTCACTTTGAAACTCTGTTCTTTACCTATTTCACACTATGAAACAGCTTTGTATTCACCTTAAACACTGTTTCAGTACAAGAGCTTGTGTTTTAGACTAAAAGGTAATGCATTATTAGAAGAATCTTTACTTTGAAAGTCTGTTCTTTACCTTTTTCACACTGTGAAACAGATTTGTATTTGACTTAAACAATGTTTCAGGGCAAGAGATTGTGTTTTAGACTAAAACAATGCTTTATAAGAAGAATATTTACTTTGAAACTCTGTTCTTTACCTTTTTCACATTATGAAACAGCTTTGTATTCACCTTAAACACTGTTTCAGGGCAAGAGATTGTGTTTTAGATTAAAAGGTAATGCATTTTAAGAAGAATCTTTACTTTGAAACTCTGTTCTTTACCTTTATCACACTATGAAACAGATTTGTATTCAACTTAAACACTGTTTCAGGGTAAGAGATTGTGTTTTAGACTAAAACAATGCCTTATAAGAAGAATCTTTACTTTGAAACTCTGTTCTTTACCTTTTCCACACTATGAAACAGCTTTGTATTCAACTTAAGCACTGTTTCAGGGCAAGAGATTGTGTTTTAGACTAAAACAATGCTTCAAAAGAAGAATCTTTACTTTGAAACTCTGTTCTTTACCTTTTTCACACAATGAAACAGCTTTGTATTCAACTTAAACACTGTTTCAGGGCAAGAGATTGTGTTTTAGACTAAAACAATGCTTCAAAAGAAGAATCTTTACTTTGAAACTCTGTTCTTTACCTTTTTCACACTATGAAACAGCTTTGTATTCACCTTAAACACTGTTTCAGGACAAGAGATTGTGTTTTAGACTAAAACAATGCTTTATAAGAAGAATCTTTACTTTGAAACTCTGTTCTTTACCTTTTTCACACTATGAAACAGCTTTTTATTCAACTTAAACACTGTTTCAGGGCAAGAGATTGTGTTTTAGACTAAAACAATGCATTAAAAGAAGAATCTTTACATTGAAACTCTGTTCTTTACCTTTTTCACACTGTGAAACAGATTTGTATTCACCTTAAACACTGTTTCAGGACAAGAGATTGTGTTTTAGAATAAATGGTAATGCTTTATAAGAAGAATCTTTACTTTGAAACTGTTCTTTACCTTTTTCACACTATGAAACAGCTTTGTATTCGCTTTAACACTGTTTCAGGGCGAGAGATTGTGTTTTAGACTAAATTTTAATGCTTTATAAGAAGAATCTTTAATTTGAAACTCTGTTCTTTACCTTTTTAACACTATGAAACAGCTTTGTATTCAACTTAAACACTGTTTCAGGGCAAGAGACTGTGTTTTAGACTAAAACTTAATGCTTTATAAGAAGAATCTTTACTTTGAAACTCTGTTCTTTACCTTTTTCACACTATGAAACAGCTTTGTATTCACCTTAAACACTGTTTCAGGGCAAGAGATTGTGTTTTAGACTAAAACAATGTATTAAAAGAAGAATCTTTACATAGAAACTCTGTTCTTTACCTTTTTCACACTATGAAACAGCTTTGTATTCACCTTAAACACTGTTTCAGGGCAAGAGATTGTGTTTTAGACTAAAAGGTAATGCATTATAAGAAGAATCTTTACTTTGAAACTCTGTTCTTTATCTTTTTAACACTATGAAACAGCTTTGTATTCAACTTAAACACTGTTTCAGGGTAAGAGATTGTGTTTTAGACTAAAACTTAATGCTTTATAAGAAGAATCTTTACTTTGAAACTCAGTTCTTTACCTTTTTCACACTATGAAACAGCTTTGTATTCAGCTTAAAGACTGTTTCAGGGCAAGAGATTGTGTTTTAGACTAAAAGGTAATGCATTATAAGAAGAATCTTTACTTTGAAACTGTTCTTTACCTTTTTAACACTATGAAACAGCTTTGTATTCAACATAAACACTGTTTCAGGGCAAGAGATTGTGTTTTAGACTAAAACTTAATGCTTTATAAGAAGAATCTTTACTTTGAAACTCTGTTCTTTACCTTTTTCACACTATGAAACAGCTTTGTATTCACCTTAAACACTGTTTCAGGGCAAGAGATTGTGTTTTAGACTAAAACTTAATGCTTTAGAAGAAGAATCTTTACTTTGAAACTCTGTTCTTTACCTTTTTCACATTATGAAAGCTTTGTATTCAGCTTAAACACTGTTTCAGGGCAAGAGATTGTGTTTTAGACTAAAACAATGCTTTATAAGAAGAGTCTTCACTTTGAAACTCTGTTCTTTACCTATTTCACACTATGAAACAGCTTTGTATTCACCTTAAACACTGTTTCAGTACAAGAGCTTGTGTTTTAGACTAAAAGGTAATGCATTATTAGAAGAATCTTTACTTTGAAAGTCTGTTCTTTACCTTTTTCACACTGTGAAACAGATTTGTATTTGACTTAAACAATGTTTCAGGGCAAGAGATTGTGTTTTAGACTAAAACAATGCTTTATAAGAAGAATATTTACTTTGAAACTCTGTTCTTTACCTTTTTCACATTATGAAACAGCTTTGTATTCACCTTAAACACTGTTTCAGGGCAAGAGATTGTGTTTTAGATTAAAAGGTAATGCATTTTAAGAAGAATCTTTACTTTGAAACTCTGTTCTTTACCTTTATCACACTATGAAACAGATTTGTATTCAACTTAAACACTGTTTCAGGGTAAGAGATTGTGTTTTAGACTAAAACAATGCCTTATAAGAAGAATCTTTACTTTGAAACTCTGTTCTTTACCTTTTTCACACTATGAAACAGCTTTGTATTCAACTTAAGCACTGTTTCAGGGCAAGAGATTGTGTTTTAGACTAAAACAATGCTTCAAAAGAAGAATCTTTACTTTGAAACTCTGTTCTTTACCTTTTTCACACAATGAAACAGCTTTGTATTCAACTTAAACACTGTTTCAGGGCAAGAGATTGTGTTTTAGACTAAAACAATGCTTCAAAAGAAGAATCTTTACTTTGAAACTCTGTTCTTTACCTTTTTCACACTATGAAACAGCTTTGTATTCACCTTAAACACTGTTTCAGGACAAGAGATTGTGTTTTAGACTAAAACAATGCTTTATAAGAAGAATCTTTACTTTGAAACTCTGTTCTTTACCTTTTTCACACTATGAAACAGCTTTTTATTCAACTTAAACACTGTTTCAGGGCAAGAGATTGTGTTTTAGACTAAAACAATGCATTAAAAGAAGAATCTTTACATTGAAACTCTGTTCTTTACCTTTTTCACACTGTGAAACAGATTTGTATTCACCTTAAACACTGTTTCAGGACAAGAGATTGTGTTTTAGAATAAATGGTAATGCTTTATAAGAAGAATCTTTACTTTGAAACTGTTCTTTACCTTTTTCACACTATGAAACAGCTTTGTATTCGCTTTAACACTGTTTCAGGGCGAGAGATTGTGTTTTAGACTAAATTTTAATGCTTTATAAGAAGAATCTTTAATTTGAAACTCTGTTCTTTACCTTTTTAACACTATGAAACAGCTTTGTATTCAACTTAAACACTGTTTCAGGGCAAGAGACTGTGTTTTAGACTAAAACTTAATGCTTTATAAGAAGAATCTTTACTTTGAAACTCTGTTCTTTACCTTTTTCACACTATGAAACAGCTTTGTATTCACCTTAAACACTGTTTCAGGGCAAGAGATTGTGTTTTAGAATAAAACTTAATGCTTTATAAGAAGAATCTTTACTTTGAAACTCTGTTCTTTACCTTTTTCACACTATGAAACAGCTTTGTATTCGCTTTACCACTGTTTCAGGGCTAGAGATTGTGTTTTAGACTAAATTTTAATGCTTTATAAGAAGAATCTTTACATTGAAACTCTGTTCTTTACCTTTTTCAGACTATGAAACAGCTTTGTATTCACCTTAAACACTGTTTCAGGGCAAGAGATTGTGTTTTAGACTAAAACTTAATGCTTTATAAGAAGAATCTTTACTTTGAAACTCTGTTCTTTACCTTTTTCACACTATGAAACAGCTTTGTATTCGCCTTAAACACTGTTTCAGGGCAAGAGATTGTGTTTTAGACTAAAACAATGCTTCAAAAGAAGAATCTTTACTTTGATACTCTGTTCTTTACCTTTTTCACACTATGAAACAGCTTTGTATTCACCTTAAACACTGTTTCAGGACAAGAGATTGTGTTTTAGACTAAAACAATGCTTTATAAGAAGAATCTTTACTTTGAAACTCTGTTCTTTACCTTTTTCACACTATGAAACAGCTTTTTATTCAACTTAAACACTGTTTCAGGGCAAGAGATTGTGTTTTAGACTAAAACAATGCATTAAAAGAAGAATCTTTACATTGAAATTCTGTTCTTTACCTTTTTCACACTGTGAAACAGATTTGTGTTCACCTTAAACACTGTTTCAGGACAAGAGATTGTGTTTTAGAATAAAAGGTAATGCATTATAAGAAGAATCATTACTTTGAAACTCTTCTTTACCTGTTTCACACTATGAAACAGCTTTGTATTCGACTTAAACACTGTTTCAGGGCAAGAGATTGTGTTTTAGACTAAAACAATGCTTTATAAGAAGAATCTTTACTTTGAAACTGTTCTTTACCTTTTTCACACTATGAAACAGCTTTGTATTCGCTTTAACACTGTTTCAGGGCGAGAGATTGTGTTTTAGACTAAATTTTAATGCTTTATAAGAAGAATCTTTAATTTGAAACTCTGTTCTTTACCTTTTTAACACTATGAAACAGCTTTGTATTCAACTTAAACACTGTTTCAGGGCAAGAGACTGTGTTTTAGACTAAAACTTAATGCTTTATAAGAAGAATCTTTACTTTGAAACTCTATTCTTTACCTTTTTCACACTATGAAACAGCTTTGTATTCACCTTAAACACTGTTTCAGGGCAAGAGATTGTGTTTTAGACTAAAACTTAATGCTTTATAAGAAGAATCTTTACTTTGAAACTCTGTTCTTTACCTTTTTCACACTATGAAACAGCTTTGTATTCGCTTTACCACTGTTTCAGGGCTAGAGATTGTGTTTTAGACTAAATTTTAATGCTTTATAAGAAGAATCTTTACATTGAAACTCTGTTCTTTACCTTTTTCATACTATGAAACAGCTTTGTATTCACCTTAAACACTGTTTCAGGGCAAGAGATTGTGTTTTAGACTAAAACTTAATGCTTTATAAGAAGAATCTTTACTTTGAAACTCTGTTCTTTACCTTTTTCACACTATGAAACAGCTTTGTATTCGCCTTAAACACTGTTTCAGGGCAAGAGATTGTGTTTTAGACTAAAACAATGCTTTATAAGAAGAATCTTTACTTTGAAACTCTGTTCTTTACCTTTTTCACACTATGAAACAGCTTTTTATTCAACTTAAACACTGTTTCAGGGCAAGAGATTGTGTTTTAGACTAAAACAATGCATTAAAAGAAGAATCTTTACATTGAAACTCTGTTCTTTACCTTTTTCACACTGTGAAACAGAATTGTATTCACCTTAAACACTGTTTCAGGACAAGAGATTGTGTTTTAGAATAAAAGGTAATGCATTATAAGAAGAATCATTACTTTGAAACTCTTCTTTACCTGTTTCACACTATGAAACAGCTTTGTATTCGACTTAAACACTGTTTCAGGGCAAGAGATTGTGTTTTAGACTAAAACAATGCTTTATAAGAAGAATCTTTCCTTTGAAACTGTTCTTTACCTTTTTCACACTATGAAACAGCTTTGTACTCGCTTTAACACTGTTTCAGGGCGAGAGATTGTGTTTTAGACTAAAATTTAATGCTTTATAAGAAGAATCTTTAATTTGAAACTCTGTTCTTTACCTTTTTAACACTATGAAACAGCTTTGTATTCAACTTAAACACTGTTTCAGGGCAAGAGATTGTGTTTTAGACTAAAACTTAATGCTTTATAAGAAGAATCTTTACTTTGAAACTCTGTTCTTTACCTTTTTCACACTATGAAACAGCTTTGTATTCACCTTAAACACTGTTTCAGGGCAAGAGATTGTGTTTTAGACTAAAACTTAATGCTTTATAAGAAGAATCTTTACTTTGAAACTCTGTTCTTTACCTTTTTCACACTATGAAACAGCTTTTTTATTCAACTTAAACACTGTTTCAGGGCAAGAGATTGTGTTTTAGACTAAAACAATGCATTAAAAGAAGAATCTTTACATTGAAACTCTGTTCTTTACCTTTTTCACACTATGAAACAGCTTTGTATTCACCTTAAACACTGTTTCAGGGCAAGAGATTGTGTTTTAGACTAAAACTTAATGCTTTATAAGAAGAATCTTTACTTTGAAACTCTGTTCTTTACCTTTTTCACACTATGAAACAGCTTTGTATTCGCCTTAAACACTGTTTCAGGGCAAGAGATTGTGTTTTAGACTAAAACAATGCTTTATAAGAAGAATCTTTACTTTGAAACTCTGTTCTTTACCTTTTTCACACTATGAAACAGCTTTTTATTCAACTTAAACACTGTTTCAGGGCAAGAGATTGTGTTTTAGACTAAAACAATGCATTAAAAGAAGAATCTTTACATTGAAACTCTGTTCTTTACCTTTTTCACACTGTGAAACAGAATTGTATTCACCTTAAACACTGTTTCAGGACAAGAGATTGTGTTTTAGAATAAAAGGTAATGCATTATAAGAAGAATCATTACTTTGAAACTCTTCTTTACCTGTTTCACACTATGAAACAGCTTTGTATTCGACTTAAACACTGTTTCAGGGCAAGAGATTGTGTTTTAGACTAAAACAATGCTTTATAAGAAGAATCTTTACTTTGAAACTGTTCTTTACCTTTTTCACACTATGAAACAGCTTTGTACTCGCTTTAACACTGTTTCAGGGCGAGAGATTGTGTTTTAGACTAAATTTTAATGCTTTATAAGAAGAATCTTTAATTTGAAACTCTGTTCTTTACCTTTTTAACACTATGAAACAGCTTTGTATTCAACTTAAACACTGTTTCAGGGCAAGAGATTGTGTTTTAGACTAAAACTTAATGCTTTATAAGAAGAATCTTTACTTTGAAACTCTGTTCTTTACCTTTTTCACACTATGAAACAGCTTTGTATTCACCTTAAACACTGTTTCAGGGCAAGAGATTGTGTTTTAGACTAAAACTTAATGCTTTATAAGAAGAATCTTTACTTTGAAACTCTGTTCTTTACCTTTTTCACACTATGAAACAGCTTTTTTATTCAACTTAAACACTGTTTCAGGGCAAGAGATTGTGTTTTAGACTAAAACAATGCATTAAAAGAAGAATCTTTACATTGAAACTCTGTTCTTTACCTTTTTCACACTATGAAACAGCTTTGTATTCACCTTAAACACTGTTTCAGGGCAAGAGATTGTGTTTTAGACTAAAAGGTAATGCATTATAAGAAGAATCTTTACTTTGAAACTCTGTTCTTTACCTTTTTCACACTATGAAACAGCTTTGTATTCGACTTAAACACTGTTTCAGGGCAAGAGATTGTGTTTTAGACTAAAAGGTAATGCATTATAAGAAGAATCTTTACTTTGAAACTGTTCTTTACCTTTTTCACACTATGAAACAGCTTTGTATTCGCTTTACCACTGTTTCAGGGCGAGAGATTGTGTTTTAGACTAAATTTTAATGCTTTATAAGAAGAATCTTTACTTTGAAACTCTGTTCTTTACCTTTTTAACACTATGAAACAGCTTTGTATTCACCTTAAACACTGTTTCAGGACAAGAGATTGTGTTTTAGAATAAAAGGTAATGCATTATAAGAAGAATCATTACTTTGAAACTCTTCTTTACCTGTTTCACACTATGAAACAGCTTTGTATTCGACTTAAACACTGTTTCAGGGCAAGAGATTGTGTTTTAGACTAAAACAATGCTTTATAAGAAGAATCTTTACTTTGAAACTGTTCTTTACCTTTTTCACACTATGAAACAGCTTTGTACTCGCTTTAACACTGTTTCAGGGCGAGAGATTGTGTTTTAGACTAAATTTTAATGCTTTATAAGAAGAATCTTTAATTTGAAACTCTGTTCTTTACCTTTTTAACACTATGAAACAGCTTTGTATTCAACTTAAACACTGTTTCAGGGCAAGAGATTGTGTTTTAGACTAAAACTTAATGCTTTATAAGAAGAATCTTTACTTTGAAACTCTGTTCTTTACCTTTTTCACACTATGAAACAGCTTTGTATTCACCTTAAACACTGTTTCAGGGCAAGAGATTGTGTTTTAGACTAAAACTTAATGCTTTATAAGAAGAATCTTTACTTTGAAACTCTGTTCTTTACCTTTTTCACACTATGAAACAGCTTTTTTATTCAACTTAAACACTGTTTCAGGGCAAGAGATTGTGTTTTAGACTAAAACAATGCATTAAAAGAAGAATCTTTACATTGAAACTCTGTTCTTTACCTTTTTCACACTATGAAACAGCTTTGTATTCACCTTAAACACTGTTTCAGGGCAAGAGATTGTGTTTTAGACTAAAAGGTAATGCATTATAAGAAGAATCTTTACTTTGAAACTCTGTTCTTTACCTTTTTCACACTATGAAACAGCTTTGTATTCGACTTAAACACTGTTTCAGGGCAAGAGATTGTGTTTTAGACTAAAAGGTAATGCATTATAAGAAGAATCTTTACTTTGAAACTGTTCTTTACCTTTTTCACACTATGAAACAGCTTTGTATTCGCTTTACCACTGTTTCAGGGCAAGAGATTGTGTTTTAGACTAAATTTTAATGCTTTATAAGAAGAATCTTTACTTTGAAACTCTGTTCTTTACCTTTTTAACACTATGAAACAGCTTTGTATTCAACTTAAACACTGTTTCAGGGCAAGAGATTGTGTTTTAGACTAAAACTTAATGCTTTATAAGAAGAATCTTTACTTTGAAACTCTGTTCTTTACCTTTTTCACACTATGAAACAGCTTTGTATTCACCTTAAACACTGTTTCAGGGCAAGAGATTGTGTTTTAGACTAAAACTTAATGCTTTAGAAGAAGAATCTTTACTTTGAAACTCTGTTCTTTACCTTTTTCACACTATGAAACAGCTTTGTATTCACCTTAAACACTGTTACAGAACAAGAGATTGTGTTTTAGACTAAAACAATGCTTTATAAGAAGAATCTTTACTTTGAAACTCTGTTCTTTACCTTTTTCACACTATGAAACAGCTTTTTATTCAACTTAAACACTGTTTCAGGGCAAGAGATTGTGTTTTAGACTAAAACAATGCATTAAAAGAAGAATCTTTACATTGAAACTCTGTTCTTTACCTTTTTCACACTGTGAAACAGATTTGTATTCACCTTAAACACTGTTTCAGGACAAGAGATTGTGTTTTAGAATAAAAGGTAATGCATTATAAGAAGAATCATTACTTTGAAACTCTTCTTTACCTGTTTCACACTATGAAACAGCTTTGTATTCGACTTAAACACTGTTTCAGGGCAAGAGATTGTGTTTTAGACTAAAACAATGCTTTATAAGAAGAATCTTTACTTTGAAACTGTTCTTTACCTTTTTCACACTATGAAACAGCTTTGTATTCGCTTTAACACTGTTTCAGGGCGAGAGATTGTGTTTTAGACTAAATTTTAATGCTTTATAAGAAGAATCTTTAATTTGAAACTCTGTTCTTTACCTTTTTAACACTATGAAACAGCTTTGTATTCAACTTAAACACTGTTTCAGGGCAAGAGACTGTGTTTTAGACTAAAACTTAATGCTTTATAAGAAGAATCTTTACTTTGAAACTCTATTCTTTACCTTTTTCACACTATGAAACAGCTTTGTATTCACCTTAAACACTGTTTCAGGGCAAGAGATTGTGTTTTAGACTAAAACTTAATGCTTTATAAGAAGAATCTTTACTTTGAAACTCTGTTCTTTACCTTTTTCACACTATGAAACAGCTTTGTATTCGCTTTACCACTGTTTCAGGGCTAGAGATTGTGTTTTAGACTAAATTTTAATGCTTTATAAGAAGAATCTTTACTTTGAAACTCTGTTCTTTACCTTTTTCATACTATGAAACAGCTTTGTATTCACCTTAAACACTGTTTCAGGGCAAGAGATTGTGTTTTAGACTAAAACTTAATGCTTTATAAGAAGAATCTTTACTTTGAAACTCTGTTCTTTACCTTTTTCACACTATGAAACAGCTTTGTATTCGCCTTAAACACTGTTTCAGGGCAAGAGATTGTGTTTTAGACTAAAACAATGCATTAAAAGAAGAATCTTTACATTGAAACTCTGTTCTTTACCTTTTTCACACTGTGAAACAGAATTGTATTCACCTTAAACACTGTTTCAGGACAAGAGATTGTGTTTTAGAATAAAAGGTAATGCATTATAAGAAGAATCATTACTTTGAAACTCTTCTTTACCTGTTTCACACTATGAAACAGCTTTGTATTCGACTTAAACACTGTTTCAGGGCAAGAGATTGTGTTTTAGACTAAAACAATGCTTTATAAGAAGAATCTTTACTTTGAAACTGTTCTTTACCTTTTTCACACTATGAAACAGCTTTGTACTCGCTTTAACACTGTTTCAGGGCGAGAGATTGTGTTTTAGACTAAATTTTAATGCTTTATAAGAAGAATCTTTAATTTGAAACTCTGTTCTTTACCTTTTTAACACTATGAAACAGCTTTGTATTCAACTTAAACACTGTTTCAGGGCAAGAGATTGTGTTTTAGACTAAAACTTAATGCTTTATAAGAAG
Source organism: Electrophorus electricus (assembly GCF_041902795.1). Taxonomy (NCBI): domain Eukaryota; kingdom Metazoa; phylum Chordata; class Actinopteri; order Gymnotiformes; family Gymnotidae; genus Electrophorus; species Electrophorus electricus. The sequence continues at coordinate 11,230,297 of NC_137512.1, forward strand.
AATCTTTACTTTGAAACTCTATTCTTTACCTTTTTCACACTATGAAACAGCTTTGTATTCACCTTAAACACTGTTTCAGGGCAAGAGATTGTGTTTTAGACTAAAACTTAATGCTTTATAAGAAGAATCTTTACTTTGAAACTCTGTTCTTTACCTTTTTCACACTATGAAACAGCTTTGTATTCGCTTTACCACTGTTTCAGGGCTAGAGATTGTGTTTTAGACTAAATTTTAATGCTTTATAAGAAGAATCTTTACTTTGAAACTCTGTTCTTTACCTTTTTCATACTATGAAACAGCTTTGTATTCACCTTAAACACTGTTTCAGGGCAAGAGATTGTGTTTTAGACTAAAACTTAATGCTTTATAAGAAGAATCTTTACTTTGAAACTCTGTTCTTTACCTTTTTCACACTATGAAACAGCTTTGTATTCGCCTTAAACACTGTTTCAGGGCAAGAGATTGTGTTTTAGACTAAAACAATGCATTAAAAGAAGAATCTTTACATTGAAACTCTGTTCTTTACCTTTTTCACACTGTGAAACAGAATTGTATTCACCTTAAACACTGTTTCAGGACAAGAGATTGTGTTTTAGAATAAAAGGTAATGCATTATAAGAAGAATCATTACTTTGAAACTCTTCTTTACCTGTTTCACACTATGAAACAGCTTTGTATTCGACTTAAACACTGTTTCAGGGCAAGAGATTGTGTTTTAGACTAAAACAATGCTTTATAAGAAGAATCTTTACTTTGAAACTGTTCTTTACCTTTTTCACACTATGAAACAGCTTTGTACTCGCTTTAACACTGTTTCAGGGCGAGAGATTGTGTTTTAGACTAAATTTTAATGCTTTATAAGAAGAATCTTTAATTTGAAACTCTGTTCTTTACCTTTTTAACACTATGAAACAGCTTTGTATTCAACTTAAACACTGTTTCAGGGCAAGAGATTGTGTTTTAGACTAAAACTTAATGCTTTATAAGAAGAATCTTTACTTTGAAACTCTGTTCTTTACCTTTTTCACACTTAGAAACAGCTTTGTATTCACCTTAAACACTGTTTCAGGGCAAGAGATTGTGTTTTAGACTAAAACTTAATGCTTTATTAGAAGAATCTTTACTTTGAAACTCTGTTCTTTACCTTTTTCACACTATGAAACAGCTTTTTTATTCAACTTAAACACTGTTTCAGGGCAAGAGATTGTGTTTTAGACTAAAACAATGCATTAAAAGAAGAATCTTTACATTGAAACTCTGTTCTTTACCTTTTTCACACTATGAAACAGCTTTGTATTCACCTTAAACACTGTTTCAGGGCAAGAGATTGTGTTTTAGACTAAAAGGTAATGCATTATAAGAAGAATCTTTACTTTGAAACTCTGTTCTTTACCTTTTTCACACTGTAAAACAGCTTTGTATTCACCTTAAACACTGTTTCAGGGCAAGAGATTGTGTTTTAGACTAAAACAATGCATTATAAGAAGAATCTTTACTTTGAAACTCAGTTCTTTACCTTTTTCACACTATGAAACAGCTTTGTATTCAGCTTAAAGACTGTTTCAGGGCAAGAGATTGTGTTTTAGACTAAAAGGTAATGCATTATAAGAAGAATCTTTACTTTGAAACTGTTCTTTACCTTTTTCACACTATGAAACAGCTTTGTATTCGCTTTACCACTGTTTCAGGGCGAGAGATTGTGTTTTAGACTAAATTTTAATGCTTTATAAGAAGAATCTTTACTTTGAAACTCTGTTCTTTACCTTTTTAACACTATGAAACAGCTTTGTATTCAACTTAAACACTGTTTCAGGGCAAGAGATTGTGTTTTAGACTAAAACTTAATGCTTTATAAGAAGAATCTTTACTTTGAAACTCTGTTCTTTACCTTTTTCACACTATGAAACAGCTTTGTATTCACCTTAAACACTGTTTCAGGGCAAGAGATTGTGTTTTAGACTAAAACTTAATGCTTTAGAAGAAGAATCTTTACTTTGAAACTCTGTTCTTTACCTTTTTCACATTATGAAACAGCTTTGTATTCAGCTTAAACACTGTTTCAGGGCAAGAGATTGTGTTTTAGACTAAAAGGTAATGCATTATAAGAAGAATCTTTACTTTGAAACTGTTCTTTACCTTTTCCACACTATGAAACAGCTTTGTATTCGCCTTAAACACTGTTTCAGGACAAGAGATTGTGTTTTAGACTAAAACGATGCTTTATAAGAAGAGTCTTCACTTTGAAACTCTGTTCTTTACCTATTTCACACTATGAAACAGCTTTGTATTCACCTTAAACACTGTTTCAGGACAAGAGCTTGTGTTTTAGACTAAAAGGTAATGCATTATTAGAAGAATCTTTACTTTGAAAGTCTGTTCTTTACCTTTTTCACACTGAGAAACAGATTTGTATTTGACTTAAACACTGTTTCAGGGCAAGAGATTGTGTTTTAGACTAAAACAATGCTTTATAAGAAGAGTCTTCACTTTGAAACTCTGTTCTTTACCTATTTCACACTATGAAACAGCTTTGTATTCACCTTAAACACTGTTTCAGTACAAGAGCTTGTGTTTTAGACTAAAAGGTAATGCATTATTAGAAGAATCTTTACTTTGAAACTGTTCTTTACCTTTTTCACACTATGAAACAGCTTTGTATTCGCTTTAACACTGTTTCAGGGCGAGAGATTGTGTTTTAGACTAAATTTTAATGCTTTATAAGAAGAATCTTTAATTTGAAACTCTGTTCTTTACCTTTTTAACACTATGAAACAGCTTTGTATTCAACTTAAACACTGTTTCAGGGCAAGAGACTGTGTTTTAGACTAAAACTTAATGCTTTATAAGAAGAATCTTTACTTTGAAACTCTATTCTTTACCTTTTTCACACTATGAAACAGCTTTGTATTCACCTTAAACACTGTTTCAGGGCAAGAGATTGTGTTTTAGACTAAAACTTAATGCTTTATAAAAAGAATCTTTACTTTGAAACTCTGTTCTTTACCTTTTTCACACTATGAAACAGCTTTGTATTCGCTTTACCACTGTTTCAGGGCTAGAGATTGTGTTTTAGACTAAATTTTAATGCTTTATAAGAAGAATCTTTACTTTGAAACTCTGTTCTTTACCTTTTTCATACTATGAAACAGCTTTGTATTCACCTTAAACACTGTTTCAGGGCAAGAGATTGTGTTTTAGACTAAAACTTAATGCTTTATAAGAAGAATCTTTACTTTGAAACTCTGTTCTTTACCTTTTTCACACTATGAAACAGCTTTGTATTCGCCTTAAACACTGTTTCAGGGCAAGAGATTGTGTTTTAGACTAAAACAATGCATTAAAAGAAGAATCTTTACATTGAAACTCTGTTCTTTACCTTTTTCACACTGTGAAACAGAATTGTATTCACCTTAAACACTGTTTCAGGACAAGAGATTGTGTTTTAGAATAAAAGGTAATGCATTATAAGAAGAATCATTACTTTGAAACTCTTCTTTACCTGTTTCACACTATGAAACAGCTTTGTATTCGACTTAAACACTGTTTCAGGGCAAGAGATTGTGTTTTAGACTAAAACAATGCTTTATAAGAAGAATCTTTACTTTGAAACTGTTCTTTACCTTTTTCACACTATGAAACAGCTTTGTACTCGCTTTAACACTGTTTCAGGGCGAGAGATTGTGTTTTAGACTAAATTTTAATGCTTTATAAGAAGAATCTTTAATTTGAAACTCTGTTCTTTACCTTTTTAATACTATGAAACAGCTTTGTATTCAACTTAAACACTGTTTCAGGGCAAGAGATTGTGTTTTAGACTAAAACTTAATGCTTTATAAGAAGAATCTTTACTTTGAAACTCTGTTCTTTACCTTTTTCACACTTAGAAACAGCTTTGTATTCACCTTAAACACTGTTTCAGGGCAAGAGATAGTGTTTTAGACTAAAACTTAATGCTTTATAAGAAGAATCTTTACTTTGAAACTCTGTTCTTTACCTTTTTCACACTATGAAACAGCTTTTTTATTCAACTTAAACACTGTTTCAGGGCAAGAGATTGTGTTTTAGACTAAAACAATGCATTAAAAGAAGAATCTTTACATTGAAACTCTGTTCTTTACCTTTTTCACACTATGAAACAGCTTTGTATTCACCTTAAACACTGTTTCAGGGCAAGAGATTGTGTTTTAGACTAAAAGGTAATGCATTATAAGAAGAATCTTTACTTTGAAACTCTGTTCTTTACCTTTTTCACACTGTAAAACAGCTTTGTATTCACCTTAAACACTGTTTCAGGGCAAGAGATTGTGTTTTAGACTAAAACAATGCATTATAAGAAGAATCTTTACTTTGAAACTCAGTTCTTTACCTTTTTCACACTATGAAACAGCTTTGTATTCAGCTTAAAGACTGTTTCAGGGCAAGAGATTGTGTTTTAGACTAAAAGGTAATGCATTATAAGAAGAATCTTTACTTTGAAACTGTTCTTTACCTTTTTCACACTATGAAACAGCTTTGTATTCGCTTTACCACTGTTTCAGGGCGAGAGATTGTGTTTTAGACTAAATTTTAATGCTTTATAAGAAGAATCTTTACTTTGAAACTCTGTTCTTTACCTTTTTAACACTATGAAACAGCTTTGTATTCAACTTAAACACTGTTTCAGGGCAAGAGATTGTGTTTTAGACTAAAACTTAATGCTTTATAAGAAGAATCTTTACTTTGAAACTCTGTTCTTTACCTTTTTCACACTATGAAACAGCTTTGTATTCACCCTAAACACTGTTTCAGGGCAAGAGATTGTGTTTTAGACTAAAAGGTAATGCATTATAAGAAGAATCTTTACTTTGAAACTCTGTTCTTTACCTTTTTCACATTATGAAACAGCTTTGTATTCAGCTTAAACACTGTTTCAGGGCAAGAGATTGTGTTTTAGACTAAAAGGTAATGCATTATAAGAAGAATCTTTACTTTGAAACTGTTCTTTACCTTTTCCACACTATGAAACAGCTTTGTATTCGCCTTAAACACTGTTTCAGGACAAGAGATTGTGTTTTAGACTAAAACGATGCTTTATAAGAAGAGTCTTCACTTTGAAACTCTGTTCTTTACCTATTTCACACTATGAAACAGCTTTGTATTCACCTTAAACACTGTTTCAGGACAAGAGCTTGTGTTTTAGACTAAAAGGTAATGCATTATTAGAAGAATCTTTACTTTGAAAGTCTGTTCTTTACCTTTTTCACACTGAGAAACAGATTTGTATTTGACTTAAACACTGTTTCAGGGCAAGAGATTGTGTTTTAGACTAAAACAATGCTTTATAAGAAGAGTCTTCACTTTGAAACTCTGTTCTTTACCTATTTCACACTATGAAACAGCTTTGTATTCACCTTAAACACTGTTTCAGTACAAGAGCTTGTGTTTTAGACTAAAAGGTAATGCATTATTAGAAGAATCTTTACTTTGAAAGTCTGTTCTTTACCTTTTTCACACTGTGAAACAGATTTGTATTTGACTTAAACCATGTTTCAGGGCAAGAGATTGTGTTTTAGACTAAAACAATGCTTTATAAGAAGAATATTTACTTTGAAACTCTGTTCTTTACATTTTTCACATTATGAAACAGCTTTGTATTCACCTTAAACACTGTTTCAGGGCAAGATATTGTGTTTTAGATTAAAAGGTAATGCATTTTAAGAAGAATCTTTACTTTGAAACTCTGTTCTTTACCTTTATCACACTATGAAACAGCTTTGTATTCAACTTAAACACTGTTTCAGGGTAAGAGATTGTGTTTTAGACTAAAACAATGCCTTATAAGAAGAATCTTTACTTTGAAACTCTGTTCTTTACCTTTTCCACTCTATGAAACAGCTTTGTATTCAACTTAAGCACTGTTTCAGGGCAAGAGATTGTGTTTTAGACTAAAACAATGCTTCAAAAGAAGAATCTTTACATTGAAACTCTGTTCTTTACCTTTTTCACACTGTGAAACAGAATTGTATTCACCTTAAACACTGTTTCAGGAAAAGAGATTGTGTTTTAGAATAAAAGGTAATGCATTATAAGAAGAATCTTTACTTTGAAACTGTTCTTTACCTTTTCCACACTATGAAACAGCTTTGTATTCGCCTTAAACACTGTTTCAGGACAAGAGATTGTGTTTTAGACTAAAACGATGCTTTATAAGAAGAGTCTTCACTTTGAAACTCTGTTCTTTACCTATTTCACACTATGAAACAGCTTTGTATTCACCTTAAACACTGTTTCAGGACAAGAGCTTGTGTTTTAGACTAAAAGGTAATGCATTATTAGAAGAATCTTTACTTTGAAAGTCTGTTCTTTACCTTTTTCACACTGAGAAACAGATTTGTATTTGACTTAAACACTGTTTCAGGGCAAGAGATTGTGTTTTAGACTAAAACAATGCTTTATAAGAAGAGTCTTCACTTTGAAACTCTGTTCTTTACCTATTTCACACTATGAAACAGCTTTGTATTCACCTTAAACACTGTTTCAGTACAAGAGCTTGTGTTTTAGACTAAAAGGTAATGCATTATTAGAAGAATCTTTACTTTGAAAGTCTGTTCTTTACCTTTTTCACACTGTGAAACAGATTTGTATTTGACTTAAACCATGTTTCAGGGCAAGAGATTGTGTTTTAGACTAAAACAATGCTTTATAAGAAGAATATTTACTTTGAAACTCTGTTCTTTACATTTTTCACATTATGAAACAGCTTTGTATTCACCTTAAACACTGTTTCAGGGCAAGATATTGTGTTTTAGATTAAAAGGTAATGCATTTTAAGAAGAATCTTTACTTTGAAACTCTGTTCTTTACCTTTATCACACTATGAAACAGCTTTGTATTCAACTTAAACACTGTTTCAGGGTAAGAGATTGTGTTTTAGACTAAAACAATGCCTTATAAGAAGAATCTTTACTTTGAAACTCTGTTCTTTACCTTTTCCACTCTATGAAACAGCTTTGTATTCAACTTAAGCACTGTTTCAGGGCAAGAGATTGTGTTTTAGACTAAAACAATGCTTCAAAAGAAGAATCTTTACATTGAAACTCTGTTCTTTACCTTTTTCACACTGTGAAACAGAATTGTATTCACCTTAAACACTGTTTCAGGAAAAGAGATTGTGTTTTAGAATAAAAGGTAATGCATTATAAGAAGAATCATTACTTTGAAACTCTTCTTTACCTGTTTCACACTATGAAACAGCTTTGTATTCGACTTAAACACTGTTTCAGGGCAAGAGATTGTGTTTTAGACTAAAACAATGCTTTATAAGAAGAATCTTTACTTTGAAACTGTTCTTTACCTTTTTCACACTATGAAACAGCTTTGTACTCGCTTTAACACTGTTTCAGGGCGAGAGATTGTGTTTTAGACTAAATTTTAATGCTTTATAAGAAGAATCTTTAATTTGAAACTCTGTTCTTTACCTTTTTAACACTATGAAACAGCTTTGTATTCAACTTAAACACTGTTTCAGGGCAAGAGATTGTGTTTTAGACTAAAACTTAATGCTTTATAAGAAGAATCTTTACTTTGAAACTCTGTTCTTTACCTTTTTCACACTAAGAAACAGTTTTGTATTCACCTTAAACACTGTTTCAGGGCAAGAGATTGTGTTTTAGACTAAAACTTAATGCTTTATAAGAAGAATCTTTACTTTGAAACTCTGTTCTTTACCTTTTTCACACTAAGAAACAGTTTTGTATTCACCTTAAACACTGTTTCAGGACAAGAGATTGTGTTTTAGAATAAAAGGTAATGCATTATAAGAAGAATCATTACTTTGAAACTCTTCTTTACCTGTTTCACACTATGAAACAGCTTTGTATTCGACTTAAACACTGTTTCAGGGCAAGAGATTGTGTTTTAGACTAAAACAATGCTTTATAAGAAGAATCTTTACTTTGAAACTGTTCTTTACCTTTTTCACACTATGAAACAGCTTTGTATTCGCTTTAACACTGTTTCAGGGCGAGAGATTGTGTTTTAGACTAAATTTTAATGCTTTATAAGAAGAATCTTTAATTTGAAACTCTGTTCTTTACCTTTTTAACACTATGAAACAGCTTTGTATTCAACTTAAACACTGTTTCAGGGCAAGAGACTGTGTTTTAGACTAAAACTTAATGCTTTATAAGAAGAATCTTTACTTTGAAACTCTATTCTTTACCTTTTTCACACTATGAAACAGCTTTGTATTCACCTTAAACACTGTTTCAGGGCAAGAGATTGTGTTTTAGACTAAAACTTAATGCTTTATAAGAAGAATCTTTACTTTGAAACTCTGTTCTTTACCTTTTTCACACTAAGAAACAGCTTTGTATTCACCTTAAACACTGTTTCAGGGCAAGAGATTGTGTTTTAGACTAAAACTTAATGCTTTATAAGAAGAATCTTTACTTTGAAACTCTGTTCTTTACCTTTTTCACACTATGAAACAGCTTTTTTATTCAACTTAAACACTGTTTCAGGGCAAGAGATTGTGTTTTAGACTAAAACAATGCATTAAAAGAAGAATCTTTACATTGAAACTCTGTTCTTTACCTTTTTCACACTATGAAACAGCTTTGTATTCACCTTAAACACTGTTTCAGGGCAAGAGATTGTGTTTTAGACTAAAAGGTAATGCATTATAAGAAGAATCTTTACTTTGAAACTCTGTTCTTTACCTTTTTCACACTGTGAAACAGCTTTGTATTCACCTTAAACACTGTTTCAGGGCAAGAGATTGTGTTTTAGACTAAAACAATGCATTATAAGAAGAATCTTTACTTTGAAACTCAGTTCTTTACCTTTTTCACACTATGAAACAGCTTTGTATTCAGCTTAAAGACTGTTTCAGGGCAAGAGATTGTGTTTTAGACTAAAAGGTAATGCATTATAAGAAGAATCTTTACTTTGAAACTGTTCTTTACCTTTTTCACACTATGAAACAGCTTTGTATTCGCTTTACCACTGTTTCAGGGCGAGAGATTGTGTTTTAGACTAAATTTTAATGCTTTATAAGAAGAATCTTTACTTTGAAACTCTGTTCTTTACCTTTTTAACACTATGAAACAGCTTTGTATTCAACTTAAACACTGTTTCAGGGCAAGAGATTGTGTTTTAGACTAAAACTTAATGCTTTATAAGAAGAATCTTTACTTTGAAACTCTGTTCTTTACCTTTTTCACACTATGAAACAGCTTTGTATTCACCTTAAACACTGTTTCAGGGCAAGAGATTGTGTTTTAGACTAAAACTTAATGCTTTAGAAGAAGAATCTTTACTTTGAAACTCTGTTCTTTACCTTTTTCACATTATGAAACAGCTTTGTATTCAGCTTAAACACTGTTTCAGGGCAAGAGATTGTGTTTTAGACTAAAAGGTAATGCATTATAAGAAGAATCTTTACTTTGAAACTGTTCTTTACCTTTTCCACACTATGAAACAGCTTTGTATTCGCCTTAAACACTGTTTCAGGACAAGAGATTGTGTTTTAGACTAAAACGATGCTTTATAAGAAGAGTCTTCACTTTGAAACTCTGTTCTTTACCTATTTCACACTATGAAACAGCTTTGTATTCACCTTAAACACTGTTTCAGGACAAGAGCTTGTGTTTTAGACTAAAAGGTAATGCATTATTAGAAGAATCTTTACTTTGAAAGTCTGTTCTTTACCTTTTTCACACTGAGAAACAGATTTGTATTTGACTTAAACACTGTTTCAGGGCAAGAGATTGTGTTTTAGACTAAAACAATGCTTTATAAGAAGAGTCTTCACTTTGAAACTCTGTTCTTTACCTATTTCACACTATGAAACAGCTTTGTATTCACCTTAAACACTGTTTCAGTACAAGAGCTTGTGTTTTAGACTAAAAGGTAATGCATTATTAGAAGAATCTTTACTTTGAAAGTCTGTTCTTTACCTTTTTCACACTGTGAAACAGATTTGTATTTGACTTAAACCATGTTTCAGGGCAAGAGATTGTGTTTTAGACTAAAACAATGCTTTATAAGAAGAATATTTACTTTGAAACTCTGTTCTTTACCTTTTTCACATTATGAAACAGCTTTGTATTCACCTTAAACACTGTTTCAGGGCAAGAGATTGTGTTTTAGATTAAAAGGTAATGCATTTTAAGAAGAATCTTTACTTTGAAACTCTGTTCTTTACCTATATCACACTATGAAACAGCTTTGTATTCAACTTAAACACTGTTTCAGGGTAAGAGATTGTGTTTTAGACTAAAACAATGCCTTATAAGAAGAATCTTTACTTTGAAACTCTGTTCTTTACCTTTTCCACACTATGAAACAGCTTTGTATTCAACTTAAGCACTGTTTCAGGGCAAGAGATTGTGTTTTAGACTAAAACAATGCTTCAAAAGAAGAATCTTTACTTTGAAACTCTGTTCTTTACCTTTTTCACACAATGAAACAGCTTTGTATTCAACTTAAACACTGTTTCAGGGCAAGAGATTGTGTTTTAGACTAAAACAATGCTTCAAAAGAAGAATCTTTACTTTGAAACTCTGTTCTTTACCTTTTTCACACTATGAAACAGCTTTGTATTCACCTTAAACACTGTTTCAGGACAAGAGATTGTGTTTTAGACTAAAACAATGCTTTATAAGAAGAATCTTTACTTTGAAACTCTGTTCTTTACCTTTTTCACACTATGAACCAGCTTTTTATTCAACTTAAACACTGTTTCAGGGCAAGAGATTGTGTTTTAGACTAAAACAATGCATTAAAAGAAGAATCTTTACATTGAAACTCTGTTCTTTACCTTTTTCACACTGTGAAACAGATTTGTATTCACCTTAAACACTGTTTCAGGACAAGAGATTGTGTTTTAGAATAAAAGGTAATGCATTATAAGAAGAATCATTACTTTGAAACTCTTCTTTACCTTTTTAACACTATGAAACAGCTTTGTATTCAACTTAAACACTGTTTCAAGGCAAGAGATTGTGTTTTAGACTAAAACTTAATGCTTTATAAGAAGAATCTTTACTTTGAAACTCTGTTCTTTACCTTTTTCACACTAAGAAACAGCTTTGTATTCACCTTAAACACTGTTTCAGGGCAAGAGATTGTGTTTTAGACTAAAACTTAATGCTTTATAAGAAGAATCTTTACTTTGAAACTCTGTTCTTTACCTTTTTCACACTATGAAACAGCTTTTTTATTCAACTTAAACACTGTTTCAGGGCAAGAGATTGTGTTTTAGACTAAAACAATGCATTAAAAGAAGAATCTTTACATTGAAACTCTGTTCTTTACCTTTTTCACACTATGAAACAGCTTTGTATTCACCTTAAACACTGTTTCAGGGCAAGAGATTGTGTTTTAGACTAAAACGTAATGCATTATAAGAAGAATCTTTACTTTGAAACTCTGTTCTTTACCTTTTTCACACTGTGAAACAGCTTTGTATTCACCTTAAACACTGTTTCAGGGCAAGAGATTGTGTTTTAGACTAAAACAATGCATTATAAGAAGAATCTTTACTTTGAAACTCAGTTCTTTACCTTTTTCACACTATGAAACAGCTTTGTATTCAGCTTAAACACTGTTTCAGGACAAGAGCTTGTGTTTTAGACTAAAAGGTAATGCATTATTAGAAGAATCTTTACTTTGAAAGTCTGTTCTTTACCTTTTTCACACTGAGAAACAGATTTGTATTTGACTTAAACACTGTTTCAGGGCAAGAGATTGTGTTTTAGACTAAAACAATGCTTTATAAGAAGAGTCTTCACTTTGAAACTCTGTTCTTTACCTATTTCACACTATGAAACAGCTTTGTATTCACCTTAAACACTGTTTCAGTACAAGAGCTTGTGTTTTAGACTAAAAGGTAATGCATTATTAGAAGAATCTTTACTTTGAAAGTCTGTTCTTTACCTTTTCCACACTATGAAACAGCTTTGTATTCAACTTAAGCACTGTTTCAGGGCAAGAGATTGTGTTTTAGACTAAAACAATGCTTCAAAAGAAGAATCTTTACTTTGAAACTCTGTTCTTTACCTTTTTCACACAATGAAACAGCTTTGTATTCAACTTAAACACTGTTTCAGGGCAAGAGATTGTGTTTTAGACTAAAACAATGCTTCAAAAGAAGAATCTTTACTTTGAAACTCTGTTCTTTACCTTTTTCACACTATGAAACAGCTTTGTATTCACCTTAAACACTGTTTCAGGACAAGAGATTGTGTTTTAGACTAAAACAATGCTTTATAAGAAGAATCTTTACTTTGAAACTCTGTTCTTTACCTTTTTCACACTATGAAACAGCTTTTTATTCAACTTAAACACTGTTTCAGGGCAAGAGATTGTGTTTTAGACTAAAACAATGCATTAAAAGAAGAATCTTTACATTGAAACTCTGTTCTTTACCTTTTTCACACTGTGAAACAGATTTGTATTCACCTTAAACACTGTTTCAGGACAAGAGATTGTGTTTTAGAATAAAAGGTAATGCATTATAAGAAGAATCATTACTTTGAAACTCTTCTTTACCTGTTTCACACTATGAAACAGCTTTGTATTCGACTTAAACACTGTTTCAGGGCAAGAGATTGTGTTTTAGACTAAAACAATGCTTTATAAGAAGAATCTTTACTTTGAAACTGTTCTTTACCTTTTTCACACTATGAAACAGCTTTGTATTCGCTTTAACACTGTTTCAGGGCGAGAGATTGTGTTTTAGACTAAATTTTAATGCTTTATAAGAAGAATCTTTAATTTGAAACTCTGTTCTTTACCTTTTTAACACTATGAAACAGCTTTGTATTCAACTTAAACACTGTTTCAGGGCAAGAGACTGTGTTTTAGACTAAAACTTAATGCTTTATAAGAAGAATCTTTACTTTGAAACTCTATTCTTTACCTTTTTCACACTATGAAACAGCTTTGTATTCACCTTAAACACTGTTTCAGGGCAAGAGATTGTGTTTTAGACTAAAACTTAATGCTTTATAAGAAGAATCTTTACTTTGAAACTCTGTTCTTTACCTTTTTCATACTATGAAACAGCTTTGTATTCACCTTAAACACTGTTTCAGGGCAAGAGATTGTGTTTTAGACTAAAACTTAATGCTTTATAAGAAGAATCTTTACTTTGAAACTCTGTTCTTTACCTTTTTCACACTATGAAACAGCTTTGTATTCGCCTTAAACACTGTTTCAGGGCAAGAGATTGTGTTTTATACTAAAACAATGCTTTATAAGAAGAATCTTTACTTTGAAACTCTGTTCTTTACCTTTTTCACACTATGAAACAGCTTTTTATTCAACTTAAACACTGTTTCAGGGCAAGAGATTGTGTTTTAGACTAAAACAATGCATTAAAAGAAGAATCTTTACATTGAAACTCTGTTCTTTACCTTTTTTACACTGTGAAACAGAATTGTATTCACCTTAAACACTGTTTCAGGACAAGAGATTGTGTTTTAGAATAAAAGGTAATGCATTATAAGAAGAATCATTACTTTGAAACTCTTCTTTACCTGTTTCACACTATGAAACAGCTTTGTATTCGACTTAAACACTGTTTCAGGGCAAGAGATTGTGTTTTAGACTAAAACAATGCTTTATAAGAAGAATCTTTACTTTGAAACTGTTCTTTACCTTTTTCACACTATGAAACAGCTTTGTACTCGCTTTAACACTGTTTCAGGGCGAGAGATTGTGTTTTAGACTAAATTTTAATGCTTTATAAGAAGAATCTTTAATTTGAAACTCTGTTCTTTACCTTTTTAACACTATGAAACAGCTTTGTATTCAACTTAAACACTGTTTCAGGGCAAGAGATTGTGTTTTAGACTAAAACTTAATGCTTTATAAGAAGAATCTTTACTTTGAAACTCTGTTCTTTACCTTTTTCACACTAAGAAACAGCTTTGTATTCACCTTAAACACTGTTTCAGGGCAAGAGATTGTGTTTTAGACTAAAACTTAATGCTTTATAAGAAGAATCTTTACTTTGAAACTCTGTTCTTTACCTTTTTCACACTATGAAACAGCTTTTTTATTCAACTTAAACACTGTTTCAGGGCAAGAGATTGTGTTTTAGACTAAAACAATGCATTAAAAGAAGAATCTTTACATTGAAACTCTGTTCTTTACCTTTTTCACACTATGAAACAGCTTTGTATTCACCTTAAACACTGTTTCAGGGCAAGAGATTGTGTTTTAGACTAAAAGGTAATGCATTATAAGAAGAATCTTTACTTTGAAACTCTGTTCTTTACCTTTTTCACACTGTGAAACAGCTTTGTATTCACCTTAAACACTGTTTCAGGGCAAGAGATTGTGTTTTAGACTAAAACAATGCATTATAAGAAGAATCTTTACTTTGAAACTCAGTTCTTTACCTTTTTCACACTATGAAACAGCTTTGTATTCAGCTTAAAGACTGTTTCAGGGCAAGAGATTGTGTTTTAGACTAAAAGGTAATGCATTATAAGAAGAATCTTTACTTTGAAACTGTTCTTTACCTTTTTCACACTATGAAACAGCTTTGTATTCGCTTTACCACTGTTTCAGGGCGAGAGATTGTGTTTTAGACTAAATTTTAATGCTTTATAAGAAGAATCTTTACTTTGAAACTCTGTTCTTTACCTTTTTAACACTATGAAACAGCTTTGTATTCAACTTAAACACTGTTTCAGGGCAAGAGATTGTGTTTTAGACTAAAACTTAATGCTTTATAAGAAGAATCTTTACTTTGAAACTCTGTTCTTTACCTTTTTCACACTATGAAACAGCTTTGTATTCACCTTAAACACTGTTTCAGGGCAAGAGATTGTGTTTTAGACTAAAACTTAATGCTTTAGAAGAAGAATCTTTACTTTGAAACTCTGTTCTTTACCTTTTTCACATTATGAAACAGCTTTGTATTCAGCTTAAACACTGTTTCAGGGCAAGAGATTGTGTTTTAGACTAAAAGGTAATGCATTATAAGAAGAATCTTTACTTTGAAACTGTTCTTTACCTTTTCCACACTATGAAACAGCTTTGTATTCGCCTTAAACACTGTTTCAGGACAAGAGATTGTGTTTTAGACTAAAACGATGCTTTATAAGAAGAGTCTTCACTTTGAAACTCTGTTCTTTACCTATTTCACACTATGAAACAGCTTTGTATTCACCTTAAACACTGTTTCAGGACAAGAGCTTGTGTTTTAGACTAAAAGGTAATGCATTATTAGAAGAATCTTTACTTTGAAAGTCTGTTCTTTACCTTTTTCACACTGAGAAACAGATTTGTATTTGACTTAAACACTGTTTCAGGGCAAGAGATTGTGTTTTAGACTAAAACAATGCTTTATAAGAAGAGTCTTCACTTTGAAACTCTGTTCTTTACCTATTTCACACTATGAAACAGCTTTGTATTCACCTTAAACACTGTTTCAGTACAAGAGCTTGTGTTTTAGACTAAAAGGTAATGCATTATTAGAAGAATCTTTACTTTGAAAGTCTGTTCTTTACCTTTTTCACACTGTGAAACAGATTTGTATTTGACTTAAACCATGTTTCAGGGCAAGAGATTGTGTTTTAGACTAAAACAATGCTTTATAAGAAGAATATTTACTTTGAAACTCTGTTCTTTACCTTTTTCACATTATGAAACAGCTTTCTATTCACCTTAAACACTGTTTCAGGGCAAGAGATTGTGTTTTAGATTAAAAGGTAATGCATTTTAAGAAGAATCTTTACTTTGAAACTCTGTTCTTTACCTTTATCACACTATGAAACAGCTTTGTATTCAACTTAAACACTGTTTCAGGGTAAGAGATTGTGTTTTAGACTAAAACAATGCCTTATAAGAAGAATCTTTACTTTGAAACTCTGTTCTTTACCTTTTCCACACTATGAAACAGCTTTGTATTCAACTTAAGCACTGTTTCAGGGCAAGAGATTGTGTTTTAGACTAAAACAATGCTTCAAAAGAAGAATCTTTACTTTGAAACTCTGTTCTTTACCTTTTTCACACAATGAAACAGCTTTGTATTCAACTTAAACACTGTTTCAGGGCAAGAGATTGTGTTTTAGACTAAAACAATGCTTCAAAAGAAGAATCTTTACTTTGAAACTCTGTTCTTTACCTTTTTCACACTATGAAACAGCTTTGTATTCACCTTAAACACTGTTTCAGGACAAGAGATTGTGTTTTAGACTAAAACAATGCTTTATAAGAAGAATCTTTACTTTGAAACTCTGTTCTTTACCTTTTTCACACTATGAAACAGCTTTTTATTCAACTTAAACACTGTTTCAGGGCAAGAGATTGTGTTTTAGACTAAAACAATGCATTAAAAGAAGAATCTTTACATTGAAACTCTGTTCTTTACCTTTTTCACACTGTGAAACAGATTTGTATTCACCTTAAACACTGTTTCAGGACAAGAGATTGTGTTTTAGAATAAAAGGTAATGCATTATAAGAAGAATCATTACTTTGAAACTCTTCTTTACCTGTTTCACACTATGAAAGAGCTTTGTATTCGACTTAAACACTGTTTCAGGGCAAGAGATTGTGTTTTAGACTAAAACAATGCTTTATAAGAAGAATCTTTACTTTGAAACTGTTCTTTACCTTTTTCACACTATGAAACAGCTTTGTATTCGCTTTAACACTGTTTCAGGGCGAGAGATTGTGTTTTAGACTAAATTTTAATGCTTTATAAGAAGAATCTTTAATTTGAAACTCTGTTCTTTACCTTTTTAACACTATGAAACAGCTTTGTATTCAACTTAAACACTGTTTCAGGGCAAGAGACTGTGTTTTAGACTAAAACTTAATGCTTTATAAGAAGAATCTTTACTTTGAAACTCTGTTCTTTACCTTTTTCACACAATGAAACAGCTTTGTATTCAACTTAAACACTGTTTCAGGGCAAGAGATTGTGTTTTAGACTAAAACAATGCTTCAAAAGAAGAATCTTTACTTTGAAACTCTGTTCTTTACCTTTTTCACACTATGAAACAGCTTTGTATTCACCTTAAACACTGTTTCAGGACAAGAGATTGTGTTTTAGACTAAAACAATGCTTTATAAGAAGAATCTTTACTTTGAAACTCTGTTCTTTACCTTTTTCACACTGTGAAACAGATTTGTATTCACCTTAAACACTGTTTCAGGACAAGAGATTGTGTTTTAGAATAAAAGGTAATGCATTATAAGAAGAATCATTACTTTGAAACTCTTCTTTACCTGTTTCACACTATGAAACAGCTTTGTATTCGACTTAAACACTGTTTCAGGGCAAGAGATTGTGTTTTAGACTAAAACAATGCTTTATAAGAAGAATCTTTACTTTGAAACTGTTCTTTACCTTTTTCACACTATGAAACAGCTTTGTATTCGCTTTAACACTGTTTCAGGGCGAGAGATTGTGTTTTAGACTAAATTTTAATGCTTTATAAGAAGAATCTTTAATTTGAAACTCTGTTCTTTACCTTTTTAACACTATGAAACAGCTTTGTATTCAACTTAAACACTGTTTCAGGGCAAGAGACTGTGTTTTAGACTAAAACTTAATGCTTTATAAGAAGAATCTTTACTTTGAAACTCTATTCTTTACCTTTTTCACACTATGAAACAGCTTTGTATTCACCTTAAACACTGTTTCAGGGCAAGAGATTGTGTTTTAGACTAAAACTTAATGCTTTATAAGAAGAATCTTTACTTTGAAACTCTGTTCTTTACCTTTTTCACACTATGAAACAGCTTTGTATTCGCTTTACCACTGTTTCAGGGCTAGAGATTGTGTTTTAGACTAAATTTTAATGCTTTATAAGAAGAATCTTTACTTTGAAACTCTGTTCTTTACCTTTTTCATACTATGAAACAGCTTTGTATTCACCTTAAACACTGTTTCAGGGCAAGAGATTGTGTTTTAGACTAAAACTTAATGCTTTATAAGAAGAATCTTTACTTTGAAACTCTGTTCTTTACCTTTTTCACACTATGAAACAGCTTTGTATTCGCCTTAAACACTGTTTCAGGGCAAGAGATTGTGTTTTAGACTAAAACAATGCATTAAAAGAAGAATCTTTACATTGAAACTCTGTTCTTTACCTTTTTCACACTGTGAAACAGAATTGTATTCACCTTAAACACTGTTTCAGGACAAGAGATTGTGTTTTAGAATAAAAGGTAATGCATTATAAGAAGAATCATTACTTTGAAACTCTTCTTTACCTGTTTCACACTATGAAACAGTTTTGTATTCGACTTAAACACTGTTTCAGGGCAAGAGATTGTGTTTTAGACTAAAACAATGCTTTATAAGAAGAATCTTTACTTTGAAACTGTTCTTTACCTTTTTCACACTATGAAACAGCTTTGTACTCGCTTTAACACTGTTTCAGGGCGAGAGATTGTGTTTTAGACTAAATTTTAATGCTTTATAAGAAGAATCTTTAATTTGAAACTCTGTTCTTTACCTTTTTAATACTATGAAACAGCTTTGTATTCAACTTAAACACTGTTTCAGGGCAAGAGATTGTGTTTTAGACTAAAACTTAATGCTTTATAAGAAGAATCTTTACTTTGAAACTCTGTTCTTTACCTTTTTCACACTTAGAAACAGCTTTGTATTCACCTTAAACACTGTTTCAGGGCAAGAGATAGTGTTTTAGACTAAAACTTAATGCTTTATAAGAAGAATCTTTACTTTGAAACTCTGTTCTTTACCTTTTTCACACTATGAAACAGCTTTTTTATTCAACTTAAACACTGTTTCAGGGCAAGAGATTGTGTTTTAGACTAAAACAATGCATTATAAGAAGAATCTTTACTTTGAAACTCAGTTCTTTACCTTTTTCACACTATGAAACAGCTTTGTATTCAGCTTAAAGACTGTTTCAGGGCAAGAGATTGTGTTTTAGACTAAAAGGTAATGCATTATAAGAAGAATCTTTACTTTGAAACTGTTCTTTACCTTTTTCACACTATGAAACAGCTTTGTATTCGCTTTACCACTGTTTCAGGGCGAGAGATTGTGTTTTAGACTAAATTTTAATGCTTTATAAGAAGAATCTTTACTTTGAAACTCTGTTCTTTACCTTTTTAACACTATGAAACAGCTTTGTATTCAACTTAAACACTGTTTCAGGGCAAGAGATTGTGTTTTAGACTAAAACTTAATGCTTTATAAGAAGAATCTTTACTTTGAAACTCTGTTCTTTACCTTTTTCACACTATGAAACAGCTTTGTATTCGCCTTAAACACTGTTTCAGGGCAAGAGATTGTGTTTTATACTAAAACAATGCTTTATAAGAAGAATCTTTACTTTGAAACTCTGTTCTTTACCTTTTTCACACTATGAAACAGCTTTTTATTCAACTTAAACACTGTTTCAGGGCAAGAGATTGTGTTTTAGACTAAAACAATGCATTAAAAGAAGAATCTTTACATTGAAACTCTGTTCTTTACCTTTTTTACACTGTGAAACAGAATTGTATTCACCTTAAACACTGTTTCAGGACAAGAGATTGTGTTTTAGAATAAAAGGTAATGCATTATAAGAAGAATCATTACTTTGAAACTCTTCTTTACCTGTTTCACACTATGAAACAGCTTTGTATTCGACTTAAACACTGTTTCAGGGCAAGAGATTGTGTTTTAGACTAAAACAATGCTTTATAAGAAGAATCTTTACTTTGAAACTGTTCTTTACCTTTTTCACACTATGAAACAGCTTTGTACTCGCTTTAACACTGTTTCAGGGCGAGAGATTGTGTTTTAGACTAAATTTTAATGCTTTATAAGAAGAATCTTTAATTTGAAACTCTGTTCTTTACCTTTTTAACACTATGAAACAGCTTTGTATTCAACTTAAACACTGTTTCAGGGCAAGAGATTGTGTTTTAGACTAAAACTTAATGCTTTATAAGAAGAATCTTTACTTTGAAACTCTGTTCTTTACCTTTTTCACACTAAGAAACAGCTTTGTATTCACCTTAAACACTGTTTCAGGGCAAGAGATTGTGTTTTAGACTAAAACTTAATGCTTTATAAGAAGAATCTTTACTTTGAAACTCTGTTCTTTACCTTTTTCACACTATGAAACAGCTTTTTTATTCAACTTAAACACTGTTTCAGGGCAAGAGATTGTGTTTTAGACTAAAACAATGCATTAAAAGAAGAATCTTTACATTGAAACTCTGTTCTTTACCTTTTTCACACTATGAAACAGCTTTGTATTCACCTTAAACACTGTTTCAGGGCAAGAGATTGTGTTTTAGACTAAAAGGTAATGCATTATAAGAAGAATCTTTACTTTGAAACTCTGTTCTTTACCTTTTTCACACTGTGAAACAGCTTTGTATTCACCTTAAACACTGTTTCAGGGCAAGAGATTGTGTTTTAGACTAAAACAATGCATTATAAGAAGAATCTTTACTTTGAAACTCAGTTCTTTACCTTTTTCACACTATGAAACAGCTTTGTATTCAGCTTAAAGACTGTTTCAGGGCAAGAGATTGTGTTTTAGACTAAAAGGTAATGCATTATAAGAAGAATCTTTACTTTGAAACTGTTCTTTACCTTTTTCACACTATGAAACAGCTTTGTATTCGCTTTACCACTGTTTCAGGGCGAGAGATTGTGTTTTAGACTAAATTTTAATGCTTTATAAGAAGAATCTTTACTTTGAAACTCTGTTCTTTACCTTTTTAACACTATGAAACAGCTTTGTATTCAACTTAAACACTGTTTCAGGGCAAGAGATTGTGTTTTAGACTAAAACTTAATGCTTTATAAGAAGAATCTTTACTTTGAAACTCTGTTCTTTACCTTTTTCACACTATGAAACAGCTTTGTATTCACCTTAAACACTGTTTCAGGGCAAGAGATTGTGTTTTAGACTAAAACTTAATGCTTTAGAAGAAGAATCTTTACTTTGAAACTCTGTTCTTTACCTTTTTCACATTATGAAACAGCTTTGTATTCAGCTTAAACACTGTTTCAGGGCAAGAGATTGTGTTTTAGACTAAAAGGTAATGCATTATAAGAAGAATCTTTACTTTGAAACTGTTCTTTACCTTTTCCACACTATGAAACAGCTTTGTATTCGCCTTAAACACTGTTTCAGGACAAGAGATTGTGTTTTAGACTAAAACGATGCTTTATAAGAAGAGTCTTCACTTTGAAACTCTGTTCTTTACCTATTTCACACTATGAAACAGCTTTGTATTCACCTTAAACACTGTTTCAGGACAAGAGCTTGTGTTTTAGACTAAAAGGTAATGCATTATTAGAAGAATCTTTACTTTGAAAGTCTGTTCTTTACCTTTTTCACACTGAGAAACAGATTTGTATTTGACTTAAACACTGTTTCAGGGCAAGAGATTGTGTTTTAGACTAAAACAATGCTTTATAAGAAGAGTCTTCACTTTGAAACTCTGTTCTTTACCTATTTCACACTATGAAACAGCTTTGTATTCACCTTAAACACTGTTTCAGTACAAGAGCTTGTGTTTTAGACTAAAAGGTAATGCATTATTAGAAGAATCTTTACTTTGAAAGTCTGTTCTTTACCTTTTTCACACTGTGAAACAGATTTGTATTTGACTTAAACCATGTTTCAGGGCAAGAGATTGTGTTTTAGACTAAAACAATGCTTTATAAGAAGAATATTTACTTTGAAACTCTGTTCTTTACCTTTTTCACATTATGAAACAGCTTTCTATTCACCTTAAACACTGTTTCAGGGCAAGAGATTGTGTTTTAGATTAAAAGGTAATGCATTTTAAGAAGAATCTTTACTTTGAAACTCTGTTCTTTACCTTTATCACACTATGAAACAGCTTTGTATTCAACTTAAACACTGTTTCAGGGTAAGAGATTGTGTTTTAGACTAAAACAATGCCTTATAAGAAGAATCTTTACTTTGAAACTCTGTTCTTTACCTTTTCCACACTATGAAACAGCTTTGTATTCAACTTAAGCACTGTTTCAGGGCAAGAGATTGTGTTTTAGACTAAAACAATGCTTCAAAAGAAGAATCTTTACTTTGAAACTCTGTTCTTTACCTTTTTCACACAATGAAACAGCTTTGTATTCAACTTAAACACTGTTTCAGGGCAAGAGATTGTGTTTTAGACTAAAACAATGCTTCAAAAGAAGAATCTTTACTTTGAAACTCTGTTCTTTACCTTTTTCACACTATGAAACAGCTTTGTATTCACCTTAAACACTGTTTCAGGACAAGAGATTGTGTTTTAGACTAAAACAATGCTTTATAAGAAGAATCTTTACTTTGAAACTCTGTTCTTTACCTTTTTCACACTATGAAACAGCTTTTTATTCAACTTAAACACTGTTTCAGGGCAAGAGATTGTGTTTTAGACTAAAACAATGCATTAAAAGAAGAATCTTTACATTGAAACTCTGTTCTTTACCTTTTTCACACTGTGAAACAGATTTGTATTCACCTTAAACACTGTTTCAGGACAAGAGATTGTGTTTTAGAATAAAAGGTAATGCATTATAAGAAGAATCATTACTTTGAAACTCTTCTTTACCTGTTTCACACTATGAAAGAGCTTTGTATTCGACTTAAACACTGTTTCAGGGCAAGAGATTGTGTTTTAGACTAAAACAATGCTTTATAAGAAGAATCTTTACTTTGAAACTGTTCTTTACCTTTTTCACACTATGAAACAGCTTTGTATTCGCTTTAACACTGTTTCAGGGCGAGAGATTGTGTTTTAGACTAAATTTTAATGCTTTATAAGAAGAATCTTTAATTTGAAACTCTGTTCTTTACCTTTTTAACACTATGAAACAGCTTTGTATTCAACTTAAACACTGTTTCAGGGCAAGAGACTGTGTTTTAGACTAAAACTTAATGCTTTATAAGAAGAATCTTTACTTTGAAACTCTGTTCTTTACCTTTTTCACACAATGAAACAGCTTTGTATTCAACTTAAACACTGTTTCAGGGCAAGAGATTGTGTTTTAGACTAAAACAATGCTTCAAAAGAAGAATCTTTACTTTGAAACTCTGTTCTTTACCTTTTTCACACTATGAAACAGCTTTGTATTCACCTTAAACACTGTTTCAGGACAAGAGATTGTGTTTTAGACTAAAACAATGCTTTATAAGAAGAATCTTTACTTTGAAACTCTGTTCTTTACCTTTTTCACACTGTGAAACAGATTTGTATTCACCTTAAACACTGTTTCAGGACAAGAGATTGTGTTTTAGAATAAAAGGTAATGCATTATAAGAAGAATCATTACTTTGAAACTCTTCTTTACCTGTTTCACACTATGAAACAGCTTTGTATTCGACTTAAACACTGTTTCAGGGCAAGAGATTGTGTTTTAGACTAAAACAATGCTTTATAAGAAGAATCTTTACTTTGAAACTGTTCTTTACCTTTTTCACACTATGAAACAGCTTTGTATTCGCTTTAACACTGTTTCAGGGCGAGAGATTGTGTTTTAGACTAAATTTTAATGCTTTATAAGAAGAATCTTTAATTTGAAACTCTGTTCTTTACCTTTTTAACACTATGAAACAGCTTTGTATTCAACTTAAACACTGTTTCAGGGCAAGAGACTGTGTTTTAGACTAAAACTTAATGCTTTATAAGAAGAATCTTTACTTTGAAACTCTATTCTTTACCTTTTTCACACTATGAAACAGCTTTGTATTCACCTTAAACACTGTTTCAGGGCAAGAGATTGTGTTTTAGACTAAAACTTAATGCTTTATAAGAAGAATCTTTACTTTGAAACTCTGTTCTTTACCTTTTTCACACTATGAAACAGCTTTGTATTCGCTTTACCACTGTTTCAGGGCTAGAGATTGTGTTTTAGACTAAATTTTAATGCTTTATAAGAAGAATCTTTACTTTGAAACTCTGTTCTTTACCTTTTTCATACTATGAAACAGCTTTGTATTCACCTTAAACACTGTTTCAGGGCAAGAGATTGTGTTTTAGACTAAAACTTAATGCTTTATAAGAAGAATCTTTACTTTGAAACTCTGTTCTTTACCTTTTTCACACTATGAAACAGCTTTGTATTCGCCTTAAACACTGTTTCAGGGCAAGAGATTGTGTTTTAGACTAAAACAATGCATTAAAAGAAGAATCTTTACATTGAAACTCTGTTCTTTACCTTTTTCACACTGTGAAACAGAATTGTATTCACCTTAAACACTGTTTCAGGACAAGAGATTGTGTTTTAGAATAAAAGGTAATGCATTATAAGAAGAATCATTACTTTGAAACTCTTCTTTACCTGTTTCACACTATGAAACAGCTTTGTATTCGACTTAAACACTGTTTCAGGGCAAGAGATTGTGTTTTAGACTAAAACAATGCTTTATAAGAAGAATCTTTACTTTGAAACTGTTCTTTACCTTTTTCACACTATGAAACAGCTTTGTACTCGCTTTAACACTGTTTCAGGGCGAGAGATTGTGTTTTAGACTAAATTTTAATGCTTTATAAGAAGAATCTTTAATTTGAAACTCTGTTCTTTACCTTTTTAATACTATGAAACAGCTTTGTATTCAACTTAAACACTGTTTCAGGGCAAGAGATTGTGTTTTAGACTAAAACTTAATGCTTTATAAGAAGAATCTTTACTTTGAAACTCTGTTCTTTACCTTTTTCACACTTAGAAACAGCTTTGTATTCACCTTAAACACTGTTTCAGGGCAAGAGATAGTGTTTTAGACTAAAACTTAATGCTTTATAAGAAGAATCTTTACTTTGAAACTCTGTTCTTTACCTTTTTCACACTATGAAACAGCTTTTTTATTCAACTTAAACACTGTTTCAGGGCAAGAGATTGTGTTTTAGACTAAAACAATGCATTAAAAGAAGAATCTTTACATTGAAACTCTGTTCTTTACCTTTTTCACACTATGAAACAGCTTTGTATTCACCTTAAACACTGTTTCAGGGCAAGAGATTGTGTTTTAGACTAAAAGGTAATGCATTATAAGAAGAATCTTTACTTTGAAACTCTGTTCTTTACCTTTTTCACACTGTAAAACAGCTTTGTATTCACCTTAAACACTGTTTCAGGGCAAGAGATTGTGTTTTAGACTAAAACAATGCATTATAAGAAGAATCTTTACTTTGAAACTCAGTTCTTTACCTTTTTCACACTATGAAACAGCTTTGTATTCAGCTTAAAGACTGTTTCAGGGCAAGAGATTGTGTTTTAGACTAAAAGGTAATGCATTATAAGAAGAATCTTTACTTTGAAACTGTTCTTTACCTTTTTCACACTATGAAACAGCTTTGTATTCGCTTTACCACTGTTTCAGGGCGAGAGATTGTGTTTTAGACTAAATTTTAATGCTTTATAAGAAGAATCTTTACTTTGAAACTCTGTTCTTTACCTTTTTAACACTATGAAACAGCTTTGTATTCAACTTAAACACTGTTTCAGGGCAAGAGATTGTGTTTTAGACTAAAACTTAATGCTTTATAAGAAGAATCTTTACTTTGAAACTCTGTTCTTTACCTTTTTCACACTATGAAACAGCTTTTTTATTCAACTTAAACACTGTTTCAGGGCAAGAGATTGTGTTTTAGACTAAAACAATGCATTAAAAGAAGAATCTTTACATTGAAACTCTGTTCTTTACCTTTTTCACACTATGAAACAGCTTTGTATTCACCTTAAACACTGTTTCAGGGCAAGAGATTGTGTTTTAGACTAAAAGGTAATGCATTATAAGAAGAATCTTTACTTTGAAACTCTGTTCTTTACCTTTTTCACACTGTGAAACAGCTTTGTATTCACCTTAAACACTGTTTCAGGGCAAGAGATTGTGTTTTAGACTAAAACAATGCATTATAAGAAGAATCTTTACTTTGAAACTCAGTTCTTTACCTTTTTCACACTATGAAACAGCTTTGTATTCAGCTTAAAGACTGTTTCAGGGCAAGAGATTGTGTTTTAGACTAAAAGGTAATGCATTATAAGAAGAATCTTTACTTTGAAACTGTTCTTTACCTTTTTCACACTATGAAACAGCTTTGTATTCGCTTTACCACTGTTTCAGGGCGAGAGATTGTGTTTTAGACTAAATTTTAATGCTTTATAAGAAGAATCTTTACTTTGAAACTCTGTTCTTTACCTTTTTAACACTATGAAACAGCTTTGTATTCAACTTAAACACTGTTTCAGGGCAAGAGATTGTGTTTTAGACTAAAACTTAATGCTTTATAAGAAGAATCTTTACTTTGAAACTCTGTTCTTTACCTTTTTCACACTATGAAACAGCTTTGTATTCACCTTAAACACTGTTTCAGGGCAAGAGATTGTGTTTTAGACTAAAACTTAATGCTTTAGAAGAAGAATCTTTACTTTGAAACTCTGTTCTTTACCTTTTTCACATTATGAAACAGCTTTGTATTCAGCTTAAACACTGTTTCAGGGCAAGAGATTGTGTTTTAGACTAAAAGGTAATGCATTATAAGAAGAATCTTTACTTTGAAACTGTTCTTTACCTTTTCCACACTATGAAACAGCTTTGTATTCGCCTTAAACACTGTTTCAGGACAAGAGATTGTGTTTTAGACTAAAACGATGCTTTATAAGAAGAGTCTTCACTTTGAAACTCTGTTCTTTACCTATTTCACACTATGAAACAGCTTTGTATTCACCTTAAACACTGTTTCAGGACAAGAGCTTGTGTTTTAGACTAAAAGGTAATGCATTATTAGAAGAATCTTTACTTTGAAAGTCTGTTCTTTACCTTTTTCACACTGAGAAACAGATTTGTATTTGACTTAAACACTGTTTCAGGGCAAGAGATTGTGTTTTAGACTAAAACAATGCTTTATAAGAAGAGTCTTCACTTTGAAACTCTGTTCTTTACCTATTTCACACTATGAAACAGCTTTGTATTCACCTTAAACACTGTTTCAGTACAAGAGCTTGTGTTTTAGACTAAAAGGTAATGCATTATTAGAAGAATCTTTACTTTGAAAGTCTGTTCTTTACCTTTTTCACACTGTGAAACAGATTTGTATTTGACTTAAACCATGTTTCAGGGCAAGAGATTGTGTTTTAGACTAAAACAATGCTTTATAAGAAGAATATTTACTTTGAAACTCTGTTCTTTACCTTTTTCACATTATGAAACAGCTTTCTATTCACCTTAAACACTGTTTCAGGGCAAGAGATTGTGTTTTAGATTAAAAGGTAATGCATTTTAAGAAGAATCTTTACTTTGAAACTCTGTTCTTTACCTTTATCACACTATGAAACAGCTTTGTATTCAACTTAAACACTGTTTCAGGGTAAGAGATTGTGTTTTAGACTAAAACAATGCCTTATAAGAAGAATCTTTACTTTGAAACTCTGTTCTTTACCTTTTCCACACTATGAAACAGCTTTGTATTCAACTTAAGCACTGTTTCAGGGCAAGAGATTGTGTTTTAGACTAAAACAATGCTTCAAAAGAAGAATCTTTACTTTGAAACTCTGTTCTTTACCTTTTTCACACAATGAAACAGCTTTGTATTCAACTTAAACACTGTTTCAGGGCAAGAGATTGTGTTTTAGACTAAAACAATGCTTCAAAAGAAGAATCTTTACTTTGAAACTCTGTTCTTTACCTTTTTCACACTATGAAACAGCTTTGTATTCACCTTAAACACTGTTTCAGGACAAGAGATTGTGTTTTAGACTAAAACAATGCTTTATAAGAAGAATCTTTACTTTGAAACTCTGTTCTTTACCTTTTTCACACTATGAAACAGCTTTTTATTCAACTTAAACACTGTTTCAGGGCAAGAGATTGTGTTTTAGACTAAAACAATGCATTAAAAGAAGAATCTTTACATTGAAACTCTGTTCTTTACCTTTTTCACACTGTGAAACAGATTTGTATTCACCTTAAACACTGTTTCAGGACAAGAGATTGTGTTTTAGAATAAAAGGTAATGCATTATAAGAAGAATCATTACTTTGAAACTCTTCTTTACCTGTTTCACACTATGAAAGAGCTTTGTATTCGACTTAAACACTGTTTCAGGGCAAGAGATTGTGTTTTAGACTAAAACAATGCTTTATAAGAAGAATCTTTACTTTGAAACTGTTCTTTACCTTTTTCACACTATGAAACAGCTTTGTATTCGCTTTAACACTGTTTCAGGGCGAGAGATTGTGTTTTAGACTAAATTTTAATGCTTTATAAGAAGAATCTTTAATTTGAAACTCTGTTCTTTACCTTTTTAACACTATGAAACAGCTTTGTATTCAACTTAAACACTGTTTCAGGGCAAGAGACTGTGTTTTAGACTAAAACTTAATGCTTTATAAGAAGAATCTTTACTTTGAAACTCTGTTCTTTACCTTTTTCACACAATGAAACAGCTTTGTATTCAACTTAAACACTGTTTCAGGGCAAGAGATTGTGTTTTAGACTAAAACAATGCTTCAAAAGAAGAATCTTTACTTTGAAACTCTGTTCTTTACCTTTTTCACACTATGAAACAGCTTTGTATTCACCTTAAACACTGTTTCAGGACAAGAGATTGTGTTTTAGAATAAAAGGTAATGCATTATAAGAAGAATCATTACTTTGAAACTCTTCTTTACCTGTTTCACACTATGAAACAGCTTTGTATTCGACTTAAACACTGTTTCAGGGCAAGAGATTGTGTTTTAGACTAAAACAATGCTTTATAAGAAGAATCTTTACTTTGAAACTGTTCTTTACCTTTTTCACACTATGAAACAGCTTTGTATTCGCTTTAACACTGTTTCAGGGCGAGAGATTGTGTTTTAGACTAAATTTTAATGCTTTATAAGAAGAATCTTTAATTTGAAACTCTGTTCTTTACCTTTTTAACACTATGAAACAGCTTTGTATTCAACTTAAACACTGTTTCAGGGCAAGAGACTGTGTTTTAGACTAAAACTTAATGCTTTATAAGAAGAATCTTTACTTTGAAACTCTATTCTTTACCTTTTTCACACTATGAAACAGCTTTGTATTCACCTTAAACACTGTTTCAGGGCAAGAGATTGTGTTTTAGACTAAAACTTAATGCTTTATAAGAAGAATCTTTACTTTGAAACTCTGTTCTTTACCTTTTTCACACTATGAAACAGCTTTGTATTCGCTTTACCACTGTTTCAGGGCTAGAGATTGTGTTTTAGACTAAATTTTAATGCTTTATAAGAAGAATCTTTACTTTGAAACTCTGTTCTTTACCTTTTTCATACTATGAAACAGCTTTGTATTCACCTTAAACACTGTTTCAGGGCAAGAGATTGTGTTTTAGACTAAAACTTAATGCTTTATAAGAAGAATCTTTACTTTGAAACTCTGTTCTTTACCTTTTTCACACTATGAAACAGCTTTGTATTCGCCTTAAACACTGTTTCAGGGCAAGAGATTGTGTTTTAGACTAAAACAATGCATTAAAAGAAGAATCTTTACATTGAAACTCTGTTCTTTACCTTTTTCACACTGTGAAACAGAATTGTATTCACCTTAAACACTGTTTCAGGACAAGAGATTGTGTTTTAGAATAAAAGGTAATGCATTATAAGAAGAATCATTACTTTGAAACTCTTCTTTACCTGTTTCACACTATGAAACAGCTTTGTATTCGACTTAAACACTGTTTCAGGGCAAGAGATTGTGTTTTAGACTAAAACAATGCTTTATAAGAAGAATCTTTACTTTGAAACTGTTCTTTACCTTTTTCACACTATGAAACAGCTTTGTACTCGCTTTAACACTGTTTCAGGGCGAGAGATTGTGTTTTAGACTAAATTTTAATGCTTTATAAGAAGAATCTTTAATTTGAAACTCTGTTCTTTACCTTTTTAATACTATGAAACAGCTTTGTATTCAACTTAAACACTGTTTCAGGGCAAGAGATTGTGTTTTAGACTAAAACTTAATGCTTTATAAGAAGAATCTTTACTTTGAAACTCTGTTCTTTACCTTTTTCACACTTAGAAACAGCTTTGTATTCACCTTAAACACTGTTTCAGGGCAAGAGATAGTGTTTTAGACTAAAACTTAATGCTTTATAAGAAGAATCTTTACTTTGAAACTCTGTTCTTTACCTTTTTCACACTATGAAACAGCTTTTTTATTCAACTTAAACACTGTTTCAGGGCAAGAGATTGTGTTTTAGACTAAAACAATGCATTAAAAGAAGAATCTTTACATTGAAACTCTGTTCTTTACCTTTTTCACACTATGAAACAGCTTTGTATTCACCTTAAACACTGTTTCAGGGCAAGAGATTGTGTTTTAGACTAAAAGGTAATGCATTATAAGAAGAATCTTTACTTTGAAACTCTGTTCTTTACCTTTTTCACACTGTAAAACAGCTTTGTATTCACCTTAAACACTGTTTCAGGGCAAGAGATTGTGTTTTAGACTAAAACAATGCATTATAAGAAGAATCTTTACTTTGAAACTCAGTTCTTTACCTTTTTCACACTATGAAACAGCTTTGTATTCAGCTTAAAGACTGTTTCAGGGCAAGAGATTGTGTTTTAGACTAAAAGGTAATGCATTATAAGAAGAATCTTTACTTTGAAACTGTTCTTTACCTTTTTCACACTATGAAACAGCTTTGTATTCGCTTTACCACTGTTTCAGGGCGAGAGATTGTGTTTTAGACTAAATTTTAATGCTTTATAAGAAGAATCTTTACTTTGAAACTCTGTTCTTTACCTTTTTAACACTATGAAACAGCTTTGTATTCAACTTAAACACTGTTTCAGGGCAAGAGATTGTGTTTTAGACTAAAACTTAATGCTTTATAAGAAGAATCTTTACTTTGAAACTCTGTTCTTTACCTTTTTCACACTATGAAACAGCTTTGTATTCACCCTAAACACTGTTTCAGGGCAAGAGATTGTGTTTTAGACTAAAAGGTAATGCATTATAAGAAGAATCTTTACTTTGAAACTCTGTTCTTTACCTTTTTCACATTATGAAACAGCTTTGTATTCAGCTTAAACACTGTTTCAGGGCAAGAGATTGTGTTTTAGACTAAAAGGTAATGCATTATAAGAAGAATCTTTACTTTGAAACTGTTCTTTACCTTTTCCACACTATGAAACAGCTTTGTATTCGCCTTAAACACTGTTTCAGGACAAGAGATTGTGTTTTAGACTAAAACGATGCTTTATAAGAAGAGTCTTCACTTTGAAACTCTGTTCTTTACCTATTTCACACTATGAAACAGCTTTGTATTCACCTTAAACACTGTTTCAGGACAAGAGCTTGTGTTTTAGACTAAAAGGTAATGCATTATTAGAAGAATCTTTACTTTGAAAGTCTGTTCTTTACCTTTTTCACACTGAGAAACAGATTTGTATTTGACTTAAACACTGTTTCAGGGCAAGAGATTGTGTTTTAGACTAAAACAATGCTTTATAAGAAGAGTCTTCACTTTGAAACTCTGTTCTTTACCTATTTCACACTATGAAACAGCTTTGTATTCACCTTAAACACTGTTTCAGTACAAGAGCTTGTGTTTTAGACTAAAAGGTAATGCATTATTAGAAGAATCTTTACTTTGAAAGTCTGTTCTTTACCTTTTTCACACTGTGAAACAGATTTGTATTTGACTTAAACCATGTTTCAGGGCAAGAGATTGTGTTTTAGACTAAAACAATGCTTTATAAGAAGAATATTTACTTTGAAACTCTGTTCTTTACATTTTTCACATTATGAAACAGCTTTGTATTCACCTTAAACACTGTTTCAGGGCAAGATATTGTGTTTTAGATTAAAAGGTAATGCATTTTAAGAAGAATCTTTACTTTGAAACTCTGTTCTTTACCTTTATCACACTATGAAACAGCTTTGTATTCAACTTAAACACTGTTTCAGGGTAAGAGATTGTGTTTTAGACTAAAACAATGCCTTATAAGAAGAATCTTTACTTTGAAACTCTGTTCTTTACCTTTTCCACTCTATGAAACAGCTTTGTATTCAACTTAAGCACTGTTTCAGGGCAAGAGATTGTGTTTTAGACTAAAACAATGCTTCAAAAGAAGAATCTTTACATTGAAACTCTGTTCTTTACCTTTTTCACACTGTGAAACAGAATTCTATTCACCTTAAACACTGTTTCAGGAAAAGAGATTGTGTTTTAGAATAAAAGGTAATGCATTATAAGAAGAATCATTACTTTGAAACTCTTCTTTACCTGTTTCACACTATGAAACAGCTTTGTATTCGACTTAAACACTGTTTCAGGGCAAGAGATTGTGTTTTAGACTAAAACAATGCTTTATAAGAAGAATCTTTACTTTGAAACTGTTCTTTACCTTTTTCACACTATGAAACAGCTTTGTACTCGCTTTAACACTGTTTCAGGGCGAGAGATTGTGTTTTAGACTAAATTTTAATGCTTTATAAGAAGAATCTTTAATTTGAAACTCTGTTCTTTACCTTTTTAATACTATGAAACAGCTTTGTATTCAACTTAAACACTGTTTCAGGGCAAGAGATTGTGTTTTAGACTAAAACTTAATGCTTTATAAGAAGAATCTTTACTTTGAAACTCTGTTCTTTACCTTTTTCACACTTAAAAACAGCTTTGTATTCACCTTAAACACTGTTTCAGGGCAAGAGATAGTGTTTTAGACTAAAACTTAATGCTTTATAAGAAGAATCTTTACTTTGAAACTCTGTTCTTTACCTTTTTCACACTATGAAACAGCTTTTTTATTCAACTTAAACACTGTTTCAGGGCAAGAGATTGTGTTTTAGACTAAAACAATGCATTAAAAGAAGAATCTTTACATTGAAACTCTGTTCTTTACCTTTTTCACACTATGAAACAGCTTTGTATTCACCTTAAACACTGTTTCAGGGCAAGAGATTGTGTTTTAGACTAAAAGGTAATGCATTATAAGAAGAATCTTTACTTTGAAACTCTGTTCTTTACCTTTTTCACACTGTAAAACAGCTTTGTATTCACCTTAAACACTGTTTCAGGGCAAGAGATTGTGTTTTAGACTAAAACAATGCATTATAAGAAGAATCTTTACTTTGAAACTCAGTTCTTTACCTTTTTCACACTATGAAACAGCTTTGTATTCAGCTTAAAGACTGTTTCAGGGCAAGAGATTGTGTTTTAGACTAAAAGGTAATGCATTATAAGAAGAATCTTTACTTTGAAACTGTTCTTTACCTTTTTCACACTATGAAACAGCTTTGTATTCGCTTTACCACTGTTTCAGGGCGAGAGATTGTGTTTTAGACTAAATTTTAATGCTTTATAAGAAGAATCTTTACTTTGAAACTCTGTTCTTTACCTTTTTAACACTATGAAACAGCTTTGTATTCAACTTAAACACTGTTTCAGGGCAAGAGATTGTGTTTTAGACTAAAACTTAATGCTTTATAAGAAGAATCTTTACTTTGAAACTCTGTTCTTTACCTTTTTCACACTATGAAACAGCTTTGTATTCACCCTAAACACTGTTTCAGGGCAAGAGATTGTGTTTTAGACTAAAAGGTAATGCATTATAAGAAGAATCTTTACTTTGAAACTCTGTTCTTTACCTTTTTCACATTATGAAACAGCTTTGTATTCAGCTTAAACACTGTTTCAGGGCAAGAGATTGTGTTTTAGACTAAAAGGTAATGCATTATAAGAAGAATCTTTACTTTGAAACTGTTCTTTACCTTTTCCACACTATGAAACAGCTTTGTATTCGCCTTAAACACTGTTTCAGGACAAGAGATTGTGTTTTAGACTAAAACGATGCTTTATAAGAAGAGTCTTCACTTTGAAACTCTGTTCTTTACCTATTTCACACTATGAAACAGCTTTGTATTCACCTTAAACACTGTTTCAGGACAAGAGCTTGTGTTTTAGACTAAAAGGTAATGCATTATTAGAAGAATCTTTACTTTGAAAGTCTGTTCTTTACCTTTTTCACACTGAGAAACAGATTTGTATTTGACTTAAACACTGTTTCAGGGCAAGAGATTGTGTTTTAGACTAAAACAATGCTTTATAAGAAGAGTCTTCACTTTGAAACTCTGTTCTTTACCTATTTCACACTATGAAACAGCTTTGTATTCACCTTAAACACTGTTTCAGTACAAGAGCTTGTGTTTTAGACTAAAAGGTAATGCATTATTAGAAGAATCTTTACTTTGAAAGTCTGTTCTTTACCTTTTTCACACTGTGAAACAGATTTGTATTTGACTTAAACCATGTTTCAGGGCAAGAGATTGTGTTTTAGACTAAAACAATGCTTTATAAGAAGAATATTTACTTTGAAACTCTGTTCTTTACATTTTTCACATTATGAAACAGCTTTGTATTCACCTTAAACACTGTTTCAGGGCAAGATATTGTGTTTTAGATTAAAAGGTAATGCATTTTAAGAAGAATCTTTACTTTGAAACTCTGTTCTTTACCTTTATCACACTATGAAACAGCTTTGTATTCAACTTAAACACTGTTTCAGGGTAAGAGATTGTGTTTTAGACTAAAACAATGCCTTATAAGAAGAATCTTTACTTTGAAACTCTGTTCTTTACCTTTTCCACTCTATGAAACAGCTTTGTATTCAACTTAAGCACTGTTTCAGGGCAAGAGATTGTGTTTTAGACTAAAACAATGCTTCAAAAGAAGAATCTTTACATTGAAACTCTGTTCTTTACCTTTTTCACACTGTGAAACAGAATTCTATTCACCTTAAACACTGTTTCAGGAAAAGAGATTGTGTTTTAGAATAAAAGGTAATGCATTATAAGAAGAATCATTACTTTGAAACTCTTCTTTACCTGTTTCACACTATGAAACAGCTTTGTATTCGACTTAAACACTGTTTCAGGGCAAGAGATTGTGTTTTAGACTAAAACAATGCTTTATAAGAAGAATCTTTACTTTGAAACTGTTCTTTACCTTTTTCACACTATGAAACAGCTTTGTACTCGCTTTAACACTGTTTCAGGGCGAGAGATTGTGTTTTAGACTAAATTTTAATGCTTTATAAGAAGAATCTTTAATTTGAAACTCTGTTCTTTACCTTTTTAACACTATGAAACAGCTTTGTATTCAACTTAAACACTGTTTCAGGGCAAGAGATTGTGTTTTAGACTAAAACTTAATGCTTTATAAGAAGAATCTTTACTTTGAAACTCTGTTCTTTACCTTTTTCACACTAAGAAACAGCTTTGTATTCACCTTAAACACTGTTTCAGGGCAAGAGATTGTGTTTTAGACTAAAACTTAATGCTTTATAAGAAGAATCTTTACTTTGAAACTCTGTTCTTTACCTTTTTCACACTATGAAACAGCTTTTTTATTCAACTTAAACACTGTTTCAGGGCAAGAGATTGTGTTTTAGACTAAAACAATGCATTAAAAGAAGAATCTTTACATTGAAACTCTGTTCTTTACCTTTTTCACACTATGAAACAGCTTTGTATTCACCTTAAACACTGTTTCAGGGCAAGAGATTGTGTTTTAGACTAAAAGGTAATGCATTATAAGAAGAATCTTTACTTTGAAACTCTGTTCTTTACCTTTTTCACACTGTGAAACAGCTTTGTATTCACCTTAAACACTGTTTCAGGGCAAGAGATTGTGTTTTAGACTAAAACAATGCATTATAAGAAGAATCTTTACTTTGAAACTCAGTTCTTTACCTTTTTCACACTATGAAACAGCTTTTTATTCAACTTAAACACTGTTTCAGGGCAAGAGATTGTGTTTTAGACTAAAACAATGCATTAAAAGAAGAATCTTTACATTGAAACTCTGTTCTTTACCTTTTTCACACTGTGAAACAGATTTGTATTCACCTTAAACACTGTTTCAGGACAAGAGATTGTGTTTTAGAATAAAAGGTAATGCATTATAAGAAGAATCATTACTTTGAAACTCTTCTTTACCTGTTTCACACTATGAAACAGCTTTGTATTCGACTTAAACACTGTTTCAGGGCAAGAGATTGTGTTTTAGACTAAAACAATGCTTTATAAGAAGAATCTTTACTTTGAAACTGTTCTTTACCTTTTTCACACTATGAAACAGCTTTGTATTCGCTTTAACACTGTTTCAGGGCGAGAGATTGTGTTTTAGACTAAATTTTAATGCTTTATAAGAAGAATCTTTAATTTGAAACTCTGTTCTTTACCTTTTTAACACTATGAAACAGCTTTGTATTCAACTTAAACACTGTTTCAGGGCAAGAGACTGTGTTTTAGACTAAAACTTAATGCTTTATAAGAAGAATCTTTACTTTGAAACTCTATTCTTTACCTTTTTCACACTATGAAACAGCTTTGTATTCACCTTAAACACTGTTTCAGGGCAAGAGATTGTGTTTTAGACTAAAACTTAATGCTTTATAAGAAGAATCTTTACTTTGAAACTCTGTTCTTTACCTTTTTCACACTAAGAAACAGCTTTGTATTCACCTTAAACACTGTTTCAGGGCAAGAGATTGTGTTTTAGACTAAAACTTAATGCTTTATAAGAAGAATCTTTACTTTGAAACTCTGTTCTTTACCTTTTTCACACTATGAAACAGCTTTTTTATTCAACTTAAACACTGTTTCAGGGCAAGAGATTGTGTTTTAGACTAAAACAATGCATTAAAAGAAGAATCTTTACATTGAAACTCTGTTCTTTACCTTTTTCACACTATGAAACAGCTTTGTATTCACCTTAAACACTGTTTCAGGGCAAGAGATTGTGTTTTAGACTAAAAGGTAATGCATTATAAGAAGAATCTTTACTTTGAAACTCTGTTCTTTACCTTTTTCACACTGTGAAACAGCTTTGTATTCACCTTAAACACTGTTTCAGGGCAAGAGATTGTGTTTTAGACTAAAACAATGCATTATAAGAAGAATCTTTACTTTGAAACTCAGTTCTTTACCTTTTTCACACTATGAAACAGCTTTGTATTCAGCTTAAAGACTGTTTCAGGGCAAGAGATTGTGTTTTAGACTAAAAGGTAATGCATTATAAGAAGAATCTTTACTTTGAAACTGTTCTTTACCTTTTTCACACTATGAAACAGCTTTGTATTCGCTTTACCACTGTTTCAGGGCGAGAGATTGTGTTTTAGACTAAATTTTAATGCTTTATAAGAAGAATCTTTACTTTGAAACTCTGTTCTTTACCTTTTTAACACTATGAAACAGCTTTGTATTCAACTTAAACACTGTTTCAGGGCAAGAGATTGTGTTTTAGACTAAAACTTAATGCTTTATAAGAAGAATCTTTACTTTGAAACTCTGTTCTTTACCTTTTTCACACTATGAAACAGCTTTGTATTCACCTTAAACACTGTTTCAGGGCAAGAGATTGTGTTTTAGACTAAAACTTAATGCTTTAGAAGAAGAATCTTTACTTTGAAACTCTGTTCTTTACCTTTTTCACATTATGAAACAGCTTTGTATTCAGCTTAAACACTGTTTCAGGGCAAGAGATTGTGTTTTAGACTAAAAGGTAATGCATTATAAGAAGAATCTTTACTTTGAAACTGTTCTTTACCTTTTCCACACTATGAAACAGCTTTGTATTCGCCTTAAACACTGTTTCAGGACAAGAGATTGTGTTTTAGACTAAAACGATGCTTTATAAGAAGAGTCTTCACTTTGAAACTCTGTTCTTTACCTATTTCACACTATGAAACAGCTTTGTATTCACCTTAAACACTGTTTCAGGACAAGAGCTTGTGTTTTAGACTAAAAGGTAATGCATTATTAGAAGAATCTTTACTTTGAAAGTCTGTTCTTTACCTTTTTCACACTGAGAAACAGATTTGTATTTGACTTAAACACTGTTTCAGGGCAAGAGATTGTGTTTTAGACTAAAACAATGCTTTATAAGAAGAGTCTTCACTTTGAAACTCTGTTCTTTACCTATTTCACACTATGAAACAGCTTTGTATTCACCTTAAACACTGTTTCAGTACAAGAGCTTGTGTTTTAGACTAAAAGGTAATGCATTATTAGAAGAATCTTTACTTTGAAAGTCTGTTCTTTACCTTTTTCACACTGTGAAACAGATTTGTATTTGACTTAAACCATGTTTCAGGGCAAGAGATTGTGTTTTAGACTAAAACAATGCTTTATAAGAAGAATATTTACTTTGAAACTCTGTTCTTTACCTTTTTCACATTATGAAACAGCTTTGTATTCAACTTAAACACTGTTTCAGGGCAAGAGATTGTGTTTTAGACTAAAAGGTAATGCATTATAAGAAGAATCTTTACTTTGAAACTCTGTTCTTTACCTTTTTCACACTATGAAACAGCTTTGTATTCACCTTAAACACTGTTTCAGGACAAGAGATTGTGTTTTAGACTAAAACAATGCTTTATAAGAAGAATCTTTACTTTGAAACTCTGTTCTTTACCTTTTTCACACTATGAAACAGCTTTTTATTCAACTTAAACACTGTTTCAGGGCAAGAGATTGTGTTTTAGACTAAAACAATGCATTAAAAGAAGAATCTTTACATTGAAACTCTGTTCTTTACCTTTTTCACACTGTGAAACAGATTTGTATTCACCTTAAACACTGTTTCAGGACAAGAGATTGTGTTTTAGAATAAAAGGTAATGCATTATAAGAAGAATCATTACTTTGAAACTCTTCTTTACCTGTTTCACACTATGAAACAGCTTTGTATTCGACTTAAACACTGTTTCAGGGCAAGAGATTGTGTTTTAGACTAAAACAATGCTTTATAAGAAGAATCTTTACTTTGAAACTGTTCTTTACCTTTTTCACACTATGAAACAGCTTTGTATTCGCTTTAACACTGTTTCAGGGCGAGAGATTGTGTTTTAGACTAAATTTTAATGCTTTATAAGAAGAATCTTTAATTTGAAACTCTGTTCTTTACCTTTTTAACACTATGAAACAGCTTTGTATTCAACTTAAACACTGTTTCAGGGCAAGGGACTGTGTTTTAGACTAAAACTTAATGCTTTATAAGAAGAATCTTTACTTTGAAACTCTATTCTTTACCTTTTTCACACTATGAAACAGCTTTGTATTCACCTTAAACACTGTTTCAGGGCAAGAGATTGTGTTTTAGACTAAAACTTAATGCTTTATAAGAAGAATCTTTACTTTGAAACTCTGTTCTTTACCTTTTTCATACTATGAAACAGCTTTGTATTCACCTTAAACACTGTTTCAGGGCAAGAGATTGTGTTTTAGACTAAAACTTAATGCTTTATAAGAAGAATCTTTACTTTGAAACTCTGTTCTTTACCTTTTTCACACTATGAAACAGCTTTGTATTCGCCTTAAACACTGTTTCAGGGCAAGAGATTGTGTTTTATACTAAAACAATGCTTTATAAGAAGAATCTTTACTTTGAAACTCTGTTCTTTACCTTTTTCACACTATGAAACAGCTTTTTATTCAACTTAAACACTGTTTCAGGGCAAGAGATTGTGTTTTAGACTAAAACAATGCATTAAAAGAAGAATCTTTACATTGAAACTCTGTTCTTTACCTTTTTCACACTGTGAAACAGAATTGTATTCACCTTAAACACTGTTTCAGGACAAGAGATTGTGTTTTAGAATAAAAGGTAATGCATTATAAGAAGAATCATTACTTTGAAACTCTTCTTTACCTGTTTCACACTATGAAACAGCTTTGTATTCGATTTAAACACTGTTTCAGGGCAAGAGATTGTGTTTTAGACTAAAACAATGCTTTATAAGAAGAATCTTTACTTTGAAACTGTTCTTTACCTTTTTCACACTATGAAACAGCTTTGTACTCGCTTTAACACTGTTTCAGGGCGAGAGATTGTGTTTTAGACTAAATTTTAATGCTTTATAAGAAGAATCTTTAATTTGAAACTCTGTTCTTTACCTTTTTAACACTATGAAACAGCTTTGTATTCAACTTAAACACTGTTTCAGGGCAAGAGATTGTGTTTTAGACTAAAACTTAATGCTTTATAAGAAGAATCTTTACTTTGAAACTCTGTTCTTTACCTTTTTCACACTAAGAAACAGCTTTGTATTCACCTTAAACACTGTTTCAGGGCAAGAGATTGTGTTTTAGACTAAAACTTAATACTTTATAAGAAGAATCTTTACTTTGAAACTCTGTTCTTTACCTTTTTCACACTATGAAACAGCTTTTTTATTCAACTTAAACACTGTTTCAGGGCAAGAGATTGTGTTTTAGACTAAAACAATGCATTAAAAGAAGAATCTTTACATTGAAACTCTGTTCTTTACCTTTTTCACACTATGAAACAGCTTTGTATTCACCTTAAACACTGTTTCAGGGCAAGAGATTGTGTTTTAGACTAAAACGTAATGCATTATAAGAAGAATCTTTACTTTGAAACTCTGTTCTTTACCTTTTTCACACTGTGAAACAGCTTTGTATTCACCTTAAACACTGTTTCAGGGCAAGAGATTGTGTTTTAGACTAAAACAATGCATTATAAGAAGAATCTTTACTTTGAAACTCAGTTCTTTACCTTTTTCACACTATGAAACAGCTTTGTATTCAGCTTAAAGACTGTTTCAGGGCAAGAGATTGTGTTTTAGACTAAAAGGTAATGCATTATAAGAAGAATCTTTACTTTGAAACTGTTCTTTACCTTTTTCACACTATGAAACAGCTTTGTATTCGCTTTACCACTGTTTCAGGGCGAGAGATTGTGTTTTAGACTAAATTTTAATGCTTTATAAGAAGAATCTTTACTTTGAAACTCTGTTCTTTACCTTTTTAACACTATGAAACAGCTTTGTATTCAACTTAAACACTGTTTCAGGGCAAGAGATTGTGTTTTAGACTAAAACGATGCTTTATAAGAAGAGTCTTCACTTTGAAACTCTGTTCTTTACCTATTTCACACTATGAAACAGCTTTGTATTCACCTTAAACACTGTTTCAGGACAAGAGCTTGTGTTTTAGACTAAAAGGTAATGCATTATTAGAAGAATCTTTACTTTGAAAGTCTGTTCTTTACCTTTTTCACACTGAGAAACAGATTTGTATTTGACTTAAACACTGTTTCAGGGCAAGAGATTGTGTTTTAGACTAAAACAATGCTTTATAAGAAGAGTCTTCACTTTGAAACTCTGTTCTTTACCTATTTCACACTATGAAACAGCTTTGTATTCACCTTAAACACTGTTTCAGTACAAGAGCTTGTGTTTTAGACTAAAAGGTAATGCATTATTAGAAGAATCTTTACTTTGAAAGTCTGTTCTTTACCTTTTTCACACTGTGAAACAGATTTGTATTTGACTTAAACCATGTTTCAGGGCAAGAGATTGTGTTTTAGACTAAAACAATGCTTTATAAGAAGAATATTTACTTTGAAACTCTGTTCTTTACCTTTTTCACATTATGAAACAGCTTTGTATTCACCTTAAACACTGTTTCAGGGCAAGAGATTGTGTTTTAGATTAAAAGGTAATGCATTTTAAGAAGAATCTTTACTTTGAAACTCTGTTCTTTACCTATATCACACTATGAAACAGCTTTGTATTCAACTTAAACACTGTTTCAGGGTAAGAGATTGTGTTTTAGACTAAAACAATGCCTTATAAGAAGAATCTTTACTTTGAAACTCTGTTCTTTACCTTTTCCACACTATGAAACAGCTTTGTATTCAACTTAAGCACTGTTTCAGGGCAAGAGATTGTGTTTTAGACTAAAACAATGCTTCAAAAGAAGAATCTTTACTTTGAAACTCTGTTCTTTACCTTTTTCACACAATGAAACAGCTTTGTATTCAACTTAAACACTGTTTCAGGGCAAGAGATTGTGTTTTAGACTAAAACAATGCTTCAAAAGAAGAATCTTTACTTTGAAACTCTGTTCTTTACCTTTTTCACACTATGAAACAGCTTTGTATTCACCTTAAACACTGTTTCAGGACAAGAGATTGTGTTTTAGACTAAAACAATGCTTTATAAGAAGAATCTTTACTTTGAAACTCTGTTCTTTACCTTTTTCACACTATGAAACAGCTTTTTATTCAACTTAAACACTGTTTCAGGGCAAGAGATTGTGTTTTAGACTAAAACAATGCATTAAAAGAAGAATCTTTACATTGAAACTCTGTTCTTTACCTTTTTCACACTGTGAAACAGATTTGTATTCACCTTAAACACTGTTTCAGGACAAGAGATTGTGTTTTAGAATAAAAGGTAATGCATTATAAGAAGAATCATTACTTTGAAACTCTTCTTTACCTGTTTCACACTATGAAACAGCTTTGTATTCGACTTAAACACTGTTTCAGGGCAAGAGATTGTGTTTTAGACTAAAACAATGCTTTATAAGAAGAATCTTTACTTTGAAACTGTTCTTTACCTTTTTCACACTATGAAACAGCTTTGTATTCGCTTTAACACTGTTTCAGGGCGAGAGATTGTGTTTTAGACTAAATTTTAATGCTTTATAAGAAGAATCTTTAATTTGAAACTCTGTTCTTTACCTTTTTAACACTATGAAACAGCTTTGTATTCAACTTAAACACTGTTTCAGGGCAAGAGACTGTGTTTTAGACTAAAACTTAATGCTTTATAAGAAGAATCTTTACTTTGAAACTCTATTCTTTACCTTTTTCACACTATGAAACAGCTTTGTATTCACCTTAAACACTGTTTCAGGGCAAGAGATTGTGTTTTAGACTAAAACTTAATGCTTTATAAGAAGAATCTTTACTTTGAAACTCTGTTCTTTACCTTTTTCATACTATGAAACAGCTTTGTATTCACCTTAAACACTGTTTCAGGGCAAGAGATTGTGTTTTAGACTAAAACTTAATGCTTTATAAGAAGAATCTTTACTTTGAAACTCTGTTCTTTACCTTTTTCACACTATGAAACAGCTTTGTATTCGCCTTAAACACTGTTTCAGGGCAAGAGATTGTGTTTTATACTAAAACAATGCTTTATAAGAAGAATCTTTACTTTGAAACTCTGTTCTTTACCTTTTTCACACTATGAAACAGCTTTTTATTCAACTTAAACACTGTTTCAGGGCAAGAGATTGTGTTTTAGACTAAAACAATGCATTAAAAGAAGAATCTTTACATTGAAACTCTGTTCTTTACCTTTTTTACACTGTGAAACAGAATTGTATTCACCTTAAACACTGTTTCAGGACAAGAGATTGTGTTTTAGAATAAAAGGTAATGCATTATAAGAAGAATCATTACTTTGAAACTCTTCTTTACCTGTTTCACACTATGAAACAGCTTTGTATTCGACTTAAACACTGTTTCAGGGCAAGAGATTGTGTTTTAGACTAAAACAATGCTTTATAAGAAGAATCTTTACTTTGAAACTGTTCTTTACCTTTTTCACACTATGAAACAGCTTTGTACTCGCTTTAACACTGTTTCAGGGCGAGAGATTGTGTTTTAGACTAAATTTTAATGCTTTATAAGAAGAATCTTTAATTTGAAACTCTGTTCTTTACCTTTTTAACACTATGAAACAGCTTTGTATTCAACTTAAACACTGTTTCAGGGCAAGAGATTGTGTTTTAGACTAAAACTTAATGCTTTATAAGAAGAATCTTTACTTTGAAACTCTGTTCTTTACCTTTTTCACACTAAGAAACAGCTTTGTATTCACCTTAAACACTGTTTCAGGGCAAGAGATTGTGTTTTAGACTAAAACTTAATGCTTTATAAGAAGAATCTTTACTTTGAAACTCTGTTCTTTACCTTTTTCACACTATGAAACAGCTTTTTTATTCAACTTAAACACTGTTTCAGGGCAAGAGATTGTGTTTTAGACTAAAACAATGCATTAAAAGAAGAATCTTTACATTGAAACTCTGTTCTTTACCTTTTTCACACTATGAAACAGCTTTGTATTCACCTTAAACACTGTTTCAGGGCAAGAGATTGTGTTTTAGACTAAAAGGTAATGCATTATAAGAAGAATCTTTACTTTGAAACTCTGTTCTTTACCTTTTTC
This sequence comes from Electrophorus electricus, assembly GCF_041902795.1. Classification (NCBI taxonomy): domain Eukaryota; kingdom Metazoa; phylum Chordata; class Actinopteri; order Gymnotiformes; family Gymnotidae; genus Electrophorus; species Electrophorus electricus. Next base: position 11,274,258 of record NC_137512.1, read on the forward strand.
ACACTGTGAAACAGCTTTGTATTCACCTTAAACACTGTTTCAGGGCAAGAGATTGTGTTTTAGACTAAAACAATGCATTATAAGAAGAATCTTTACTTTGAAACTCAGTTCTTTACCTTTTTCACACTATGAAACAGCTTTGTATTCAGCTTAAAGACTGTTTCAGGGCAAGAGATTGTGTTTTAGACTAAAAGGTAATGCATTATAAGAAGAATCTTTACTTTGAAACTGTTCTTTACCTTTTTCACACTATGAAACAGCTTTGTATTCGCTTTACCACTGTTTCAGGGCGAGAGATTGTGTTTTAGACTAAATTTTAATGCTTTATAAGAAGAATCTTTACTTTGAAACTCTGTTCTTTACCTTTTTAACACTATGAAACAGCTTTGTATTCAACTTAAACACTGTTTCAGGGCAAGAGATTGTGTTTTAGACTAAAACTTAATGCTTTATAAGAAGAATCTTTACTTTGAAACTCTGTTCTTTACCTTTTTCACACTATGAAACAGCTTTGTATTCACCTTAAACACTGTTTCAGGGCAAGAGATTGTGTTTTAGACTAAAACTTAATGCTTTAGAAGAAGAATCTTTACTTTGAAACTCTGTTCTTTACCTTTTTCACATTATGAAACAGCTTTGTATTCAGCTTAAACACTGTTTCAGGGCAAGAGATTGTGTTTTAGACTAAAAGGTAATGCATTATAAGAAGAATCTTTACTTTGAAACTGTTCTTTACCTTTTCCACACTATGAAACAGCTTTGTATTCGCCTTAAACACTGTTTCAGGACAAGAGATTGTGTTTTAGACTAAAACGATGCTTTATAAGAAGAGTCTTCACTTTGAAACTCTGTTCTTTACCTATTTCACACTATGAAACAGCTTTGTATTCACCTTAAACACTGTTTCAGGACAAGAGCTTGTGTTTTAGACTAAAAGGTAATGCATTATTAGAAGAATCTTTACTTTGAAAGTCTGTTCTTTACCTTTTTCACACTGAGAAACAGATTTGTATTTGACTTAAACACTGTTTCAGGGCAAGAGATTGTGTTTTAGACTAAAACAATGCTTTATAAGAAGAATATTTACTTTGAAACTCTGTTCTTTACCTTTTTCACATTATGAAACAGCTTTCTATTCACCTTAAACACTGTTTCAGGGCAAGAGATTGTGTTTTAGATTAAAAGGTAATGCATTTTAAGAAGAATCTTTACTTTGAAACTCTGTTCTTTACCTTTATCACACTATGAAACAGCTTTGTATTCAACTTAAACACTGTTTCAGGGTAAGAGATTGTGTTTTAGACTAAAACAATGCCTTATAAGAAGAATCTTTACTTTGAAACTCTGTTCTTTACCTTTTCCACACTATGAAACAGCTTTGTATTCAACTTAAGCACTGTTTCAGGGCAAGAGATTGTGTTTTAGACTAAAACAATGCTTCAAAAGAAGAATCTTTACTTTGAAACTCTGTTCTTTACCTTTTTCACACAATGAAACAGCTTTGTATTCAACTTAAACACTGTTTCAGGGCAAGAGATTGTGTTTTAGACTAAAACAATGCTTCAAAAGAAGAATCTTTACTTTGAAACTCTGTTCTTTACCTTTTTCACACTATGAAACAGCTTTGTATTCACCTTAAACACTGTTTCAGGACAAGAGATTGTGTTTTAGACTAAAACAATGCTTTATAAGAAGAATCTTTACTTTGAAACTCTGTTCTTTACCTTTTTCACACTATGAAACAGCTTTTTATTCAACTTAAACACTGTTTCAGGGCAAGAGATTGTGTTTTAGACTAAAACAATGCATTAAAAGAAGAATCTTTACATTGAAACTCTGTTCTTTACCTTTTTCACACTGTGAAACAGATTTGTATTCACCTTAAACACTGTTTCAGGACAAGAGATTGTGTTTTAGAATAAAAGGTAATGCATTATAAGAAGAATCATTACTTTGAAACTCTTCTTTACCTGTTTCACACTATGAAAGAGCTTTGTATTCGACTTAAACACTGTTTCAGGGCAAGAGATTGTGTTTTAGACTAAAACAATGCTTTATAAGAAGAATCTTTACTTTGAAACTGTTCTTTACCTTTTTCACACTATGAAACAGCTTTGTATTCGCTTTAACACTGTTTCAGGGCGAGAGATTGTGTTTTAGACTAAATTTTAATGCTTTATAAGAAGAATCTTTAATTTGAAACTCTGTTCTTTACCTTTTTAACACTATGAAACAGCTTTGTATTCAACTTAAACACTGTTTCAGGGCAAGAGACTGTGTTTTAGACTAAAACTTAATGCTTTATAAGAAGAATCTTTACTTTGAAACTCTGTTCTTTACCTTTTTCACACAATGAAACAGCTTTGTATTCAACTTAAACACTGTTTCAGGGCAAGAGATTGTGTTTTAGACTAAAACAATGCTTCAAAAGAAGAATCTTTACTTTGAAACTCTGTTCTTTACCTTTTTCACACTATGAAACAGCTTTGTATTCACCTTAAACACTGTTTCAGGACAAGAGATTGTGTTTTAGACTAAAACAATGCTTTATAAGAAGAATCTTTACTTTGAAACTCTGTTCTTTACCTTTTTCACACTGTGAAACAGATTTGTATTCACCTTAAACACTGTTTCAGGACAAGAGATTGTGTTTTAGAATAAAAGGTAATGCATTATAAGAAGAATCATTACTTTGAAACTCTTCTTTACCTGTTTCACACTATGAAACAGCTTTGTATTCGACTTAAACACTGTTTCAGGGCAAGAGATTGTGTTTTAGACTAAAACAATGCTTTATAAGAAGAATCTTTACTTTGAAACTGTTCTTTACCTTTTTCACACTATGAAACAGCTTTGTATTCGCTTTAACACTGTTTCAGGGCGAGAGATTGTGTTTTAGACTAAATTTTAATGCTTTATAAGAAGAATCTTTAATTTGAAACTCTGTTCTTTACCTTTTTAACACTATGAAACAGCTTTGTATTCAACTTAAACACTGTTTCAGGGCAAGAGACTGTGTTTTAGACTAAAACTTAATGCTTTATAAGAAGAATCTTTACTTTGAAACTCTGTTCTTTACCTTTTTCACACTATGAAACAGCTTTGTATTCGCTTTACCACTGTTTCAGGGCTAGAGATTGTGTTTTAGACTAAATTTTAATGCTTTATAAGAAGAATCTTTACATTGAAACTCTGTTCTTTACCTTTTTCAGACTATGAAACAGCTTTGTATTCACCTTAAACACTGTTTCAGGGCAAGAGATTGTGTTTTAGACTAAAACTTAATGCTTTATAAGAAGAATCTTTACTTTGAAACTCTGTTCTTTACCTTTTTCACACTATGAAACAGCTTTGTATTCGCCTTAAACACTGTTTCATGGCAAGAGATTGTGTTTTAGACTAAAACAATGCTTCAAAAGAAGAATCTTTACTTTGAAACTCTGTTCTTTACCTTTTTCACACTATGAAACAGCTTTGTATTCACCTTAAACACTGTTTCAGGACAAGAGATTGTGTTTTAGACTAAAACAATGCATTAAAAGAAGAATCTTTACATTGAAACTCTGTTCTTTACCTTTTTCACACTGTGAAACAGATTTGTATTCACCTTAAACACTGTTTCAGGACAAGAGATTGTGTTTTAGAATAAAAGGTAATGCATTATAAGAAGAATCATTACTTTGAAACTCTTCTTTACCTGTTTCACACTATGAAACAGCTTTGTATTTGACTTAAACACTGTTTCAGGGCAAGAGATTGTGTTTTAGACTAAAACAATGCTTTATAAGAAGAATCTTTACTTTGAAACTGTTCTTTACCTTTTTCACACTATGAAACAGCTTTGTATTCGCTTTAACACTGTTTCAGGGTGAGAGATTGTGTTTTAGACTAAAACTTAATGCTTTATAAGAAGAATCTTTACTTTGAAACTCTATTCTTTACCTTTTTCACACTATGAAACAGCTTTGTATTCACCTTAAACACTGTTTCAGGGCAAGAGATTGTGTTTTAGACTAAAACTTAATGCTTTATAAGAAGAATCTTTACTTTGAAACTCTGTTCTTTACCTTTTTCACACTATGAAACAGCTTTGTATTCGCCTTAAACACTGTTTCAGGGCAAGAGATTGTGTTTTAGACTATAACAATGCTTTATAAGAAGAATCTTTACTTTGAAACTCTGTTCTTTACCTTTTTCACACTATGAAACAGCTTTGTATTCACCTCAAACACTGTTTCAAGACAAGAGATTGTGTTTTAGACTAAAACTTAATGCTTTATAAGAAGAATCTTTACTTTGAAACTCTGTTCTTTACCTTTTTCACACTATGAAACAGCTTTGTATTCGCCTTAAACACTGTTTCAGGGCAAGAGATTGTGTTTTAGACTAAAACAATGCTTTATAAGAAGAATCTTTACTTTGAAACTCTGTTCTTTACCTTTTTCACACTATGAAACAGCTTTGTATTCACCTCAAACACTGTTTCAAGACAAGAGATTGTGTTTTAGACTAAAAGGTAATGCATTATTAGAAGAATCTTTACTTTGAAAGTCTGTTCTTTACCTTTTTCACACTATGAAACAGCTTTGTACTCGCTTTAACACTGTTTCAGGGCGAGAGATTGTGTTTTAGACTAAATTTTAATGCTTTATAAGAAGAATCTTTAATTTGAAACTCTGTTCTTTACCTTTTTAACACTATGAAACAGCTTTGTATTCAACTTAAACACTGTTTCAGGGCAAGAGATTGTGTTTTAGACTAAAACTTAATGCTTTATAAGAAGAATCTTTACTTTGAAACTCTGTTCTTTACCTTTTTCACACTAAGAAACAGCTTTGTATTCACCTTAAACACTGTTTCAGGGCAAGAGATTGTGTTTTAGACTAAAACTTAATGCTTTATAAGAAGAATCTTTACTTTGAAACTCTGTTCTTTACCTTTTTCACACTATGAAACAGCTTTTTTATTCAACTTAAACACTGTTTCAGGGCAAGAGATTGTGTTTTAGACTAAAACAATGCATTAAAAGAAGAATCTTTACATTGAAACTCTGTTCTTTACCTTTTTCACACTATGAAACAGCTTTGTATTCACCTTAAACACTGTTTCAGGGCAAGAGATTGTGTTTTAGACTAAAACGTAATGCATTATAAGAAGAATCTTTACTTTGAAACTCTGTTCTTTACCTTTTTCACACTGTGAAACAGCTTTGTATTCACCTTAAACACTGTTTCAGGGCAAGAGATTGTGTTTTAGACTAAAACAATGCATTATAAGAAGAATCTTTACTTTGAAACTCAGTTCTTTACCTTTTTCACACTATGAAACAGCTTTGTATTCAGCTTAAAGACTGTTTCAGGGCAAGAGATTGTGTTTTAGACTAAAAGGTAATGCATTATAAGAAGAATCTTTACTTTGAAACTGTTCTTTACCTTTTTCACACTATGAAACAGCTTTGTATTCGCTTTACCACTGTTTCAGGGCGAGAGATTGTGTTTTAGACTAAATTTTAATGCTTTATAAGAAGAATCTTTACTTTGAAACTCTGTTCTTTACCTTTTTAACACTATGAAACAGCTTTGTATTCAACTTAAACACTGTTTCAGGGCAAGAGATTGTGTTTTAGACTAAAACGATGCTTTATAAGAAGAGTCTTCACTTTGAAACTCTGTTCTTTACCTATTTCACACTATGAAACAGCTTTGTATTCACCTTAAACACTGTTTCAGGACAAGAGCTTGTGTTTTAGACTAAAAGGTAATGCATTATTAGAAGAATCTTTACTTTGAAAGTCTGTTCTTTACCTTTTTCACACTGAGAAACAGATTTGTATTTGACTTAAACACTGTTTCAGGGCAAGAGATTGTGTTTTAGACTAAAACAATGCTTTATAAGAAGAGTCTTCACTTTGAAACTCTGTTCTTTACCTATTTCACACTATGAAACAGCTTTGTATTCACCTTAAACACTGTTTCAGTACAAGAGCTTGTGTTTTAGACTAAAAGGTAATGCATTATTAGAAGAATCTTTACTTTGAAAGTCTGTTCTTTACCTTTTTCACACTGTGAAACAGATTTGTATTTGACTTAAACCATGTTTCAGGGCAAGAGATTGTGTTTTAGACTAAAACAATGCTTTATAAGAAGAATATTTACTTTGAAACTCTGTTCTTTACCTTTTTCACATTATGAAACAGCTTTGTATTCACCTTAAACACTGTTTCAGGGCAAGAGATTGTGTTTTAGATTAAAAGGTAATGCATTTTAAGAAGAATCTTTACTTTGAAACTCTGTTCTTTACCTATATCACACTATGAAACAGCTTTGTATTCAACTTAAACACTGTTTCAGGGTAAGAGATTGTGTTTTAGACTAAAACAATGCCTTATAAGAAGAATCTTTACTTTGAAACTCTGTTCTTTACCTTTTCCACACTATGAAACAGCTTTGTATTCAACTTAAGCACTGTTTCAGGGCAAGAGATTGTGTTTTAGACTAAAACAATGCTTCAAAAGAAGAATCTTTACTTTGAAACTCTGTTCTTTACCTTTTTCACACAATGAAACAGCTTTGTATTCAACTTAAACACTGTTTCAGGGCAAGAGATTGTGTTTTAGACTAAAACAATGCTTCAAAAGAAGAATCTTTACTTTGAAACTCTGTTCTTTACCTTTTTCACACTATGAAACAGCTTTGTATTCACCTTAAACACTGTTTCAGGACAAGAGATTGTGTTTTAGACTAAAACAATGCTTTATAAGAAGAATCTTTACTTTGAAACTCTGTTCTTTACCTTTTTCACACTATGAAACAGCTTTTTATTCAACTTAAACACTGTTTCAGGGCAAGAGATTGTGTTTTAGACTAAAACAATGCATTAAAAGAAGAATCTTTACATTGAAACTCTGTTCTTTACCTTTTTCACACTGTGAAACAGATTTGTATTCACCTTAAACACTGTTTCAGGACAAGAGATTGTGTTTTAGAATAAAAGGTAATGCATTATAAGAAGAATCATTACTTTGAAACTCTTCTTTACCTGTTTCACACTATGAAACAGCTTTGTATTCGACTTAAACACTGTTTCAGGGCAAGAGATTGTGTTTTAGACTAAAACAATGCTTTATAAGAAGAATCTTTACTTTGAAACTGTTCTTTACCTTTTTCACACTATGAAACAGCTTTGTATTCGCTTTAACACTGTTTCAGGGCGAGAGATTGTGTTTTAGACTAAATTTTAATGCTTTATAAGAAGAATCTTTAATTTGAAACTCTGTTCTTTACCTTTTTAACACTATGAAACAGCTTTGTATTCAACTTAAACACTGTTTCAGGGCAAGAGACTGTGTTTTAGACTAAAACTTAATGCTTTATAAGAAGAATCTTTACTTTGAAACTCTATTCTTTACCTTTTTCACACTATGAAACAGCTTTGTATTCACCTTAAACACTGTTTCAGGGCAAGAGATTGTGTTTTAGACTAAAACTTAATGCTTTATAAGAAGAATCTTTACTTTGAAACTCTGTTCTTTACCTTTTTCATACTATGAAACAGCTTTGTATTCACCTTAAACACTGTTTCAGGGCAAGAGATTGTGTTTTAGACTAAAACTTAATGCTTTATAAGAAGAATCTTTACTTTGAAACTCTGTTCTTTACCTTTTTCACACTATGAAACAGCTTTGTATTCGCCTTAAACACTGTTTCAGGGCAAGAGATTGTGTTTTATACTAAAACAATGCTTTATAAGAAGAATCTTTACTTTGAAACTCTGTTCTTTACCTTTTTCACACTATGAAACAGCTTTTTATTCAACTTAAACACTGTTTCAGGGCAAGAGATTGTGTTTTAGACTAAAACAATGCATTAAAAGAAGAATCTTTACATTGAAACTCTGTTCTTTACCTTTTTTACACTGTGAAACAGAATTGTATTCACCTTAAACACTGTTTCAGGACAAGAGATTGTGTTTTAGAATAAAAGGTAATGCATTATAAGAAGAATCATTACTTTGAAACTCTTCTTTACCTGTTTCACACTATGAAACAGCTTTGTATTCGACTTAAACACTGTTTCAGGGCAAGAGATTGTGTTTTAGACTAAAACAATGCTTTATAAGAAGAATCTTTACTTTGAAACTGTTCTTTACCTTTTTCACACTATGAAACAGCTTTGTACTCGCTTTAACACTGTTTCAGGGCGAGAGATTGTGTTTTAGACTAAATTTTAATGCTTTATAAGAAGAATCTTTAATTTGAAACTCTGTTCTTTACCTTTTTAACACTATGAAACAGCTTTGTATTCAACTTAAACACTGTTTCAGGGCAAGAGATTGTGTTTTAGACTAAAACTTAATGCTTTATAAGAAGAATCTTTACTTTGAAACTCTGTTCTTTACCTTTTTCACACTAAGAAACAGCTTTGTATTCACCTTAAACACTGTTTCAGGGCAAGAGATTGTGTTTTAGACTAAAACTTAATGCTTTATAAGAAGAATCTTTACTTTGAAACTCTGTTCTTTACCTTTTTCACACTATGAAACAGCTTTTTTATTCAACTTAAACACTGTTTCAGGGCAAGAGATTGTGTTTTAGACTAAAACAATGCATTAAAAGAAGAATCTTTACATTGAAACTCTGTTCTTTACCTTTTTCACACTATGAAACAGCTTTGTATTCACCTTAAACACTGTTTCAGGGCAAGAGATTGTGTTTTAGACTAAAAGGTAATGCATTATAAGAAGAATCTTTACTTTGAAACTCTGTTCTTTACCTTTTTCACACTGTGAAACAGCTTTGTATTCACCTTAAACACTGTTTCAGGGCAAGAGATTGTGTTTTAGACTAAAACAATGCATTATAAGAAGAATCTTTACTTTGAAACTCAGTTCTTTACCTTTTTCACACTATGAAACAGCTTTGTATTCAGCTTAAAGACTGTTTCAGGGCAAGAGATTGTGTTTTAGACTAAAAGGTAATGCATTATAAGAAGAATCTTTACTTTGAAACTGTTCTTTACCTTTTTCACACTATGAAACAGCTTTGTATTCGCTTTACCACTGTTTCAGGGCGAGAGATTGTGTTTTAGACTAAAACTTAATGCTTTATAAGAAGAATCTTTACTTTGAAACTCTGTTCTTTACCTTTTTCACACTATGAAACAGCTTTGTATTCACCTTAAACACTGTTTCAGGGCAAGAGATTGTGTTTTAGACTAAAACTTAATGCTTTAGAAGAAGAATCTTTACTTTGAAACTCTGTTCTTTACCTTTTTCACATTATGAAACAGCTTTGTATTCAGCTTAAACACTGTTTCAGGGCAAGAGATTGTGTTTTAGACTAAAAGGTAATGCATTATAAGAAGAATCTTTACTTTGAAACTGTTCTTTACCTTTTTCACACTATGAAACAGCTTTGTACTCGCTTTAACACTGTTTCAGGGCGAGAGATTGTGTTTTAGACTAAATTTTAATGCTTTATAAGAAGAATCTTTAATTTGAAACTCTGTTCTTTACCTTTTTAACACTATGAAACAGCTTTGTATTCAACTTAAACACTGTTTCAGGGCAAGAGATTGTGTTTTAGACTAAAACTTAATGCTTTATAAGAAGAATCTTTACTTTGAAACTCTGTTCTTTACCTTTTTCACACTAAGAAACAGCTTTGTATTCACCTTAAACACTGTTTCAGGGCAAGAGATTGTGTTTTAGACTAAAACTTAATGCTTTATAAGAAGAATCTTTACTTTGAAACTCTGTTCTTTACCTTTTTCACACTATGAAACAGCTTTTTTATTCAACTTAAACACTGTTTCAGGGCAAGAGATTGTGTTTTAGACTAAAACAATGCATTAAAAGAAGAATCTTTACATTGAAACTCTGTTCTTTACCTTTTTCACACTATGAAACAGCTTTGTATTCACCTTAAACACTGTTTCAGGGCAAGAGATTGTGTTTTAGACTAAAAGGTAATGCATTATAAGAAGAATCTTTACTTTGAAACTCTGTTCTTTACCTTTTTCACACTGTGAAACAGCTTTGTATTCACCTTAAACACTGTTTCAGGGCAAGAGATTGTGTTTTAGACTAAAACAATGCATTATAAGAAGAATCTTTACTTTGAAACTCAGTTCTTTACCTTTTTCACACTATGAAACAGCTTTGTATTCAGCTTAAAGACTGTTTCAGGGCAAGAGATTGTGTTTTAGACTAAAAGGTAATGCATTATAAGAAGAATCTTTACTTTGAAACTGTTCTTTACCTTTTTCACACTATGAAACAGCTTTGTATTCGCTTTACCACTGTTTCAGGGCGAGAGATTGTGTTTTAGACTAAAACTTAATGCTTTATAAGAAGAATCTTTACTTTGAAACTCTGTTCTTTACCTTTTTCACACTATGAAACAGCTTTGTATTCACCTTAAACACTGTTTCAGGGCAAGAGATTGTGTTTTAGACTAAAACTTAATGCTTTAGAAGAAGAATCTTTACTTTGAAACTCTGTTCTTTACCTTTTTCACATTATGAAACAGCTTTGTATTCAGCTTAAACACTGTTTCAGGGCAAGAGATTGTGTTTTAGACTAAAAGGTAATGCATTATAAGAAGAATCTTTACTTTGAAACTGTTCTTTACCTTTTCCACACTATGAAACAGCTTTGTATTCGCCTTAAACACTGTTTCAGGACAAGAGATTGTGTTTTAGACTAAAACGATGCTTTATAAGAAGAGTCTTCACTTTGAAACTCTGTTCTTTACCTATTTCACACTATGAAACAGCTTTGTATTCACCTTAAACACTGTTTCAGGACAAGAGCTTGTGTTTTAGACTAAAAGGTAATGCATTATTAGAAGAATCTTTACTTTGAAAGTCTGTTCTTTACCTTTTTCACACTGAGAAACAGATTTGTATTTGACTTAAACACTGTTTCAGGGCAAGAGATTGTGTTTTAGACTAAAACAATGCTTTATAAGAAGAGTCTTCACTTTGAAACTCTGTTCTTTACCTATTTCACACTATGAAACAGCTTTGTATTCACCTTAAACACTGTTTCAGTACAAGAGCTTGTGTTTTAGACTAAAAGGTAATGCATTATTAGAAGAATCTTTACTTTGAAAGTCTGTTCTTTACCTTTTTCACACTGTGAAACAGATTTGTATTTGACTTAAACCATGTTTCAGGGCAAGAGATTGTGTTTTAGACTAAAACAATGCTTTATAAGAAGAATATTTACTTTGAAACTCTGTTCTTTACCTTTTTCACATTATGAAACAGCTTTCTATTCACCTTAAACACTGTTTCAGGGCAAGAGATTGTGTTTTAGATTAAAAGGTAATGCATTTTAAGAAGAATCTTTACTTTGAAACTCTGTTCTTTACCTTTATCACACTATGAAACAGCTTTGTATTCAACTTAAACACTGTTTCAGGGTAAGAGATTGTGTTTTAGACTAAAACAATGCCTTATAAGAAGAATCTTTACTTTGAAACTCTGTTCTTTACCTTTTCCACACTATGAAACAGCTTTGTATTCAACTTAAGCACTGTTTCAGGGCAAGAGATTGTGTTTTAGACTAAAACAATGCTTCAAAAGAAGAATCTTTACTTTGAAACTCTGTTCTTTACCTTTTTCACACAATGAAACAGCTTTGTATTCAACTTAAACACTGTTTCAGGGCAAGAGATTGTGTTTTAGACTAAAACAATGCTTCAAAAGAAGAATCTTTACTTTGAAACTCTGTTCTTTACCTTTTTCACACTATGAAACAGCTTTGTATTCACCTTAAACACTGTTTCAGGACAAGAGATTGTGTTTTAGACTAAAACAATGCTTTATAAGAAGAATCTTTACTTTGAAACTCTGTTCTTTACCTTTTTCACACTATGAAACAGCTTTTTATTCAACTTAAACACTGTTTCAGGGCAAGAGATTGTGTTTTAGACTAAAACAATGCATTAAAAGAAGAATCTTTACATTGAAACTCTGTTCTTTACCTGTTTCACAGTGTGAAAGAGCTTTGTATTCGACTTAAACACTGTTTCAGGGCAAGAGATTGTGTTTTAGACTAAAACAATGCTTTATAAGAAGAATCTTTACTTTGAAACTGTTCTTTACCTTTTTCACACTATGAAACAGCTTTGTATTCGCTTTAACACTGTTTCAGGGCGAGAGATTGTGTTTTAGACTAAATTTTAATGCTTTATAAGAAGAATCTTTACTTTGAAACTCTGTTCTTTACCTTTTTCACACAATGAAACAGCTTTGTATTCAACTTAAACACTGTTTCAGGGCAAGAGATTGTGTTTTAGACTAAAACAATGCTTCAAAAGAAGAATCTTTACTTTGAAACTCTGTTCTTTACCTTTTTCACACTATGAAACAGCTTTGTATTCACCTTAAACACTGTTTCAGGACAAGAGATTGTGTTTTAGACTAAAACAATGCTTTATAAGAAGAATCTTTACTTTGAAACTCTGTTCTTTACCTTTTTCACACTGTGAAACAGATTTGTATTCACCTTAAACACTGTTTCAGGACAAGAGATTGTGTTTTAGAATAAAAGGTAATGCATTATAAGAAGAATCATTACTTTGAAACTCTTCTTTACCTGTTTCACACTATGAAACAGCTTTGTATTCGACTTAAACACTGTTTCAGGGCAAGAGATTGTGTTTTAGACTAAAACAATGCTTTATAAGAAGAATCTTTACTTTGAAACTGTTCTTTACCTTTTTCACACTATGAAACAGCTTTGTATTCGCTTTAACACTGTTTCAGGGCGAGAGATTGTGTTTTAGACTAAATTTTAATGCTTTATAAGAAGAATCTTTAATTTGAAACTCTGTTCTTTACCTTTTTAACACTATGAAACAGCTTTGTATTCAACTTAAACACTGTTTCAGGGCAAGAGACTGTGTTTTAGACTAAAACTTAATGCTTTATAAGAAGAATCTTTACTTTGAAACTCTGTTCTTTACCTTTTTCACACTATGAAACAGCTTTGTATTCACCTTAAACACTGTTTCAGGGCAAGAGATTGTGTTTTAGAATAAAACTTAATGCTTTATAAGAAGAATCTTTACTTTGAAACTCTGTTCTTTACCTTTTTCACACTATGAAACAGCTTTGTATTCGCTTTACCACTGTTTCAGGGCTAGAGATTGTGTTTTAGACTAAATTTTAATGCTTTATAAGAAGAATCTTTACATTGAAACTCTGTTCTTTACCTTTTTCAGACTATGAAACAGCTTTGTATTCACCTTAAACACTGTTTCAGGGCAAGAGATTGTGTTTTAGACTAAAACTTAATGCTTTATAAGAAGAATCTTTACTTTGAAACTCTGTTCTTTACCTTTTTCACACTATGAAACAGCTTTGTATTCGCCTTAAACACTGTTTCATGGCAAGAGATTGTGTTTTAGACTAAAACAATGCTTCAAAAGAAGAATCTTTACTTTGAAACTCTGTTCTTTACCTTTTTCACACTATGAAACAGCTTTGTATTCACCTTAAACACTGTTTCAGGACAAGAGATTGTGTTTTAGACTAAAACAATGCATTAAAAGAAGAATCTTTACATTGAAACTCTGTTCTTTACCTTTTTCACACTGTGAAACAGATTTGTATTCACCTTAAACACTGTTTCAGGACAAGAGATTGTGTTTTAGAATAAAAGGTAATGCATTATAAGAAGAATCATTACTTTGAAACTCTTCTTTACCTGTTTCACACTATGAAACAGCTTTGTATTTGACTTAAACACTGTTTCAGGGCAAGAGATTGTGTTTTAGACTAAAACAATGCTTTATAAGAAGAATCTTTACTTTGAAACTGTTCTTTACCTTTTTCACACTATGAAACAGCTTTGTATTCGCTTTAACACTGTTTCAGGGTGAGAGATTGTGTTTTAGACTAAAACTTAATGCTTTATAAGAAGAATCTTTACTTTGAAACTCTATTCTTTACCTTTTTCACACTATGAAACAGCTTTGTATTCACCTTAAACACTGTTTCAGGGCAAGAGATTGTGTTTTAGACTAAAACTTAATGCTTTATAAGAAGAATCTTTACTTTGAAACTCTGTTCTTTACCTTTTTCACACTATGAAACAGCTTTGTATTCGCCTTAAACACTGTTTCAGGGCAAGAGATTGTGTTTTAGACTATAACAATGCTTTATAAGAAGAATCTTTACTTTGAAACTCTGTTCTTTACCTTTTTCACACTATGAAACAGCTTTGTATTCACCTCAAACACTGTTTCAAGACAAGAGATTGTGTTTTAGACTAAAACTTAATGCTTTATAAGAAGAATCTTTACTTTGAAACTCTGTTCTTTACCTTTTTCACACTATGAAACAGCTTTGTATTCGCCTTAAACACTGTTTCAGGGCAAGAGATTGTGTTTTAGACTAAAACAATGCTTTATAAGAAGAATCTTTACTTTGAAACTCTGTTCTTTACCTTTTTCACACTATGAAACAGCTTTGTATTCACCTCAAACACTGTTTCAAGACAAGAGATTGTGTTTTAGACTAAAAGGTAATGCATTATTAGAAGAATCTTTACTTTGAAAGTCTGTTCTTTACCTTTTTCACACTATGAAATAGCTTTGTATTCAACTTAAACACTGTTTCAGGGCAAGAGATTGTGTTTTAGACTAAAACAATGCTTTATAAGAAGAATATTTACTTTGAAACTCTGTTCTTTACCTTTTTCACATTATGAAACAGCTTTGTATTCACCATAAACACTGTTTCAGGGCAAGAGATTGTGTTTTAGATTAAAAGGTAATGCATTTTAAGAAGAATCTTTACATTGAAACTCTGTTCTTTACCTTTATCACACTATGAAACAGCTTTGTATTCAACTTAAACACTGTTTCAGGGTAAGAGATTGTGTTTTAGAATAAAACTTAATGCTTTATAAGAAGAATCTTTACTTTGAAACTCTGTTCTTTACCTTTTTCACACTATGAAACAGCTTTGTATTCGCTTTACCACTGTTTCAGGGCTAGAGATTGTGTTTTAGACTAAATTTTAATGCTTTATAAGAAGAATCTTTACATTGAAACTCTGTTCTTTACCTTTTTCAGACTATGAAACAGCTTTGTATTCACCTTAAACACTGTTTCAGGGCAAGAGATTGTGTTTTAGACTAAAACTTAATGCTTTATAAGAAGAATCTTTACTTTGAAACTCTGTTCTTTACCTTTTTCACACTATGAAACAGCTTTGTATTCGCCTTAAACACTGTTTCATGGCAAGAGATTGTGTTTTAGACTAAAACAATGCTTCAAAAGAAGAATCTTTACTTTGAAACTCTGTTCTTTACCTTTTTCACACTATGAAACAGCTTTTTATTCAACTTAAACACTGTTTCAGGGCAAGAGATTGTGTTTTAGACTAAAACAATGCATTAAAAGAAGAATCTTTACATTGAAACTCTGTTCTTTACCTTTTTCACACTGTGAAACAGATTTGTATTCACCTTAAACACTGTTTCAGGACAAGAGATTGTGTTTTAGAATAAAAGGTAATGCATTATAAGAAGAATCATTACTTTGAAACTCTTCTTTACCTGTTTCACACTATGAAACAGCTTTGTATTTGACTTAAACACTGTTTCAGGGCAAGAGATTGTGTTTTAGACTAAAACAATGCTTTATAAGAAGAATCTTTACTTTGAAACTGTTCTTTACCTTTTTCACACTATGAAACAGCTTTGTATTCGCTTTAACACTGTTTCAGGGTGAGAGATTGTGTTTTAGACTAAATTTTAATGCTTTATAAGAAGAATCTTTAATTTGAAACTCTGTTCTTTACCTTTTTAACACTATGAAACAGCTTTGTATTCAACTTAAACACTGTTTCAGGGCAAGAGACTGTGTTTTAGACTAAAACTTAATGCTTTATAAGAAGAATCTTTACTTTGAAACTCTATTCTTTACCTTTTTCACACTATGAAACAGCTTTGTATTCACCTTAAACACTGTTTCAGGGCAAGAGATTGTGTTTTAGACTAAAACTTAATGCTTTATAAGAAGAATCTTTACTTTGAAACTCTGTTCTTTACCTTTTTCACACTATGAAACAGCTTTGTATTCGCTTTACCACTGTTTCAGGGCTAGAGATTGTGTTTTAGACTAAATTTTAATGCTTTATAAGAAGAATCTTTACATTGAAACTCTGTTCTTTACCTTTTTCATACTATGAAACAGCTTTGTATTCACCTTAAACACTGTTTCAGGGCAAGAGATTGTGTTTTAGACTAAAAGGGAATGCATTATAAGAAGAATCTTTACTTTGAAACTCTGTTCTTTACCTTTTTCACACTATGAAACAGCTTTGTATTCACCTTAAACACTGTTTCAGGGCAAGAGATTGTGTTTTAGACTAAAACTTAATGCTTTATAAGAAGAATCTTTACTTTGAAACTCTGTTCTTTACCTTTTTCACACTATGAAACAGCTTTTTATTCAACTTATACACTGTTTCAGGGCAAGAGATTGTGTTTTAGACTAAAACAATGCATTAAAAGAAGAATCTTTACATTGAAACTCTGTTCTTTACCTTTTTCACACTATGAAACAGCTTTGTATTCAGCTTAAACACTGTTTCAGGGCAAGAGATTGTGTTTTAGACTAAAAGGTAATGCATTATAAGAAGAATCTTTACTTTGAAACTGTTCTTTACCTTTTCCACACTATGAAACAGCTTTGTATTCGCCTTAAACACTGTTTCAGGACAAGAGATTGTGTTTTAGACTAAAACGATGCTTTATAAGAAGAGTCTTCACTTTGAAACTCTGTTCTTTACCTATTTCACACTATGAAACAGCTTTATATTCACCTTAAACACTGTTTCAGGACAAGAGCTTGTGTTTTAGACTAAAAGGTAATGCATTATTAGAAGAATCTTTACTTTGAAAGTCTGTTCTTTACCTTTTTCACACTGCGAAACAGATTTGTATTTGACTTAAACACTGTTTCAGGGCAAGAGATTGTGTTTTAGACTAAAACAATGCCTTATAAGAAGAATCTTTACTTTGAAACTCTGTTCTTTACCTTTTCCACACTATGAAACAGCTTTGTATTCAACTTAAGCACTGTTTCAGGGCAAGAGATTGTGTTTTAGACTAAAACAATGCTTCAAAAGAAGAATCTTTACTTTGAAAGTCTGCTCTTTACCTTTTTCACACAATGAAACAGCTTTGTATTCAACTTAAACACTGTTTCAGGGCAAGAGATTGTGTTTTAGACTAAAACAATGCTTCAAAAGAAGAATCTTTACTTTGAAACTCTGTTCTTTACCTTTTCCACACTATGAAACAGCTTTGTATTCAACTTAAACACTGTTTCAGGGCAAGAGATTGTGTTTTAGACTAAAACTTAATGCTTTATAAGAAGAATCTTTACTTTGAAACTCTGTTCTTTACCTTTTTCACACTATGAAACAGCTTTGTATTCACCTTAAACACTGTTTCAGGGCAAGAGATTGTGTTTTAGACTAAAACTTAATGCTTTATAAGAAGAATCTTTACTTTGAAACTCTGTTCTTTACCTTTTTCACACTATGAAACAGCTTTGTATTCGCCTTAAACACTGTTTCAGGGCAAGAGATTGTGTTTTAGACTAAAACAATGCTTTATAAGAAGAATCTTTACTTTGAAACTCTGTTCTTTACCTTTTTCACACTATGAAACAGCTTTTTATTCAACTTAAACACTGTTTCAGGGCAAGAGATTGTGTTTTAGACTAAAACAATGCATTAAAAGAAGAATCTTTACATTGAAACTCTGTTCTTTACCTTTTTCACACTGTGAAACAGAATTGTATTCACCTTAAACACTGTTTCAGGACAAGAGATTGTGTTTTAGAATAAAAGGTAATGCATTATAAGAAGAATCATTACTTTGAAACTCTTCTTTACCTGTTTCACACTATGAAACAGCTTTGTATTCGACTTAAACACTGTTTCAGGGCAAGAGATTGTGTTTTAGACTAAAACAATGCTTTATAAGAAGAATATTTACTTTGAAACTGTTCTTTACCTTTTTCACACTATGAAACAGCTTTGTATTCGCTTTAACACTGTTTCAGGGCGAGAGATTGTGTTTTAGACTAAATTTTAATGCTTTATAAGAAGAATCTTTAATTTGAAACTCTGTTCTTTACCTTTTTAACACTATGAAACAGCTTTGTATTCAACTTAAACACTGTTTCAGGGCAAGAGATTGTGTTTTAGACTAAAACTTAATGCTTTATAAGAAGAATCTTTACTTTGAAACTCTGTTCTTTACCTTTTTCACACTGTGAAACAGATTTGTATTTGACTTAAACACTGTTTCAGGGCAAGAGATTGTGTTTTAGACTAAAACAATGCTTTATAAGAAGAATATTTACTTTGTAACTCTGTTCTTTACCTTTTTCACATTATGAAACAGCTTTGTATTCACCTTAAACACTGTTTCAGGGCAAGAGATTGTGTTTTAGATTAAAAGGTAATGCATTTTAAGAAGAATCTTTACTTTGAAACTCTGTTCTTTACCTTTATCACACTATGAAACAGCTTTGTATTCAACTTAAACACTGTTTCAGGGTAAGAGATTGTGTTTTAGACTAAAACAATGCCTTATAAGAAGAATCTTTACTTTGAAACTCTGTTCTTTACCTTTTCCACACTATGAAACAGCTTTGTATTCAACTTAAGCACTGTTTCAGGGCAAGAGATTGTGTTTTAGACTAAAACAATGCTTCAAAAGAAGAATCTTTACTTTGAAAGTCTGCTCTTTACCTTTTTCACACAATGAAACAGCTTTGTATTCAACTTAAACACTGTTTCAGGGCAAGAGATTGTGTTTTAGACTAAAACAATGCTTCAAAAGAAGAATCTTTACTTTGAAACTCTGTTCTTTACCTTTTCCACACTATGAAACAGCTTTGTATTCAACTTAAACACTGTTTCAGGGCAAGAGATTGTGTTTTAGACTAAAACTTAATGCTTTATAAGAAGAATCTTTACTTTGAAACTCTGTTCTTTACCTTTTTCACACTATGAAACAGCTTTGTATTCGCCTTAAACACTGTTTCAGGGCAAGAGATTGTGTTTTAGACTAAAACAATGCTTTATAAGAAGAATCTTTACTTTGAAACTCTGTTCTTTACCTTTTTCACACTATGAAACAGCTTTTTATTCAACTTAAACACTGTTTCAGGGCAAGAGATTGTGTTTTAGACTAAAACAATGCATTAAAAGAAGAATCTTTACATTGAAACTCTGTTCTTTACCTTTTTCACACTGTGAAACAGAATTGTATTCACCTTAAACACTGTTTCAGGACAAGAGATTGTGTTTTAGAATAAAAGGTAATGCATTATAAGAAGAATCATTACTTTGAAACTCTTCTTTACCTGTTTCACACTATGAAACAGCTTTGTATTCGACTTAAACACTGTTTCAGGGCAAGAGATTGTGTTTTAGACTAAAACAATGCTTTATAAGAAGAATATTTACTTTGAAACTGTTCTTTACCTTTTTCACACTATGAAACAGCTTTGTATTCGCTTTAACACTGTTTCAGGGCTAGAGATTGTGTTTTAGACTAAATTTTAATGCTTTATAAGAAGAATCTTTACATTGAAACTCTGTTCTTTACCTTTTTCATACTATGAAACAGCTTTTTATTCACCTTAAACACTGTTTCAGGGCAAGAGATTGTGTTTTATACTAAAACAATGCTTTATAAGAAGAATCTTTACTTTGAAACTCTGTTCTTTACCTTTTTCACACTATGAAACAGCTTTTTATTCAACTTAAACACTGTTTCAGGGCAAGAGATTGTGTTTTAGACTAAAACAATGCATTAAAAGAAGAATCTTTACATTGAAACTCTGTTCTTTACCTTTTTCACACTGTGAAACAGAATTGTATTCACCTTAAACACTGTTTCAGGACAAGAGATTGTGTTTTAGAATAAAAGGTAATGCATTATAAGAAGAATCATTACTTTGAAACTCTTCTTTACCTGTTTCACACTATGAAACAGCTTTGTATTCGACTTAAACACTGTTTCAGGGCAAGAGATTGTGTTTTAGACTAAAACAATGCTTTATAAGAAGAATGTTTACTTTGAAACTGTTCTTTACCTTTTTCACACTATGAAACAGCTTTGTATTCGCTTTAACACTGTTTCAGGGCGAGAGATTGTGTTTTAGACTAAATTTTAATGCTTTATAAGAAGAATCTTTAATTTGAAACTCTGTTCTTTACCTTTTTAACACTATGAAACAGCTTTGTATTCAACTTAAACACTGTTTCAGGGCAAGAGATTGTGTTTTAGACTAAAACTTAATGCTTTATAAGAAGAATCTTTACTTTGAAACTCTGTTCTTTACCTTTTTCACACTATGAAACAGCTTTGTATTCACCTCAAACACTGTTTCAAGACAAGAGATTGTGTTTTAGACTAAAAGGTAATGCATTATTAGAAGAATCTTTACTTTGAAAGTCTGTTCTTTACCTTTTTCACACTATGAAATAGCTTTGTATTCAACTTAAACACTGTTTCAGGGCAAGAGATTGTGTTTTAGACTAAAACAATGCATTAAAAGAAGAATCTTTACATTGAAACTCTGTTCTTTACCTTTTTCAGACTATGAAACAGCTTTGTATTCACCTTAAACACTGTTTCAGGGCAAGAGATTGTGTTTTAGACTAAAAGGTAATGCATTATTAGAAGAATCTTTACTTTGAAAGTCTGTTCTTTACCTTTTTCACACTGTGAAACAGATTTGTATTTGACTTAAACAATGTTTCAGGGCAAGAGATTGTGTTTTAGACTAAAACAATGCTTTATAAGAAGAATATTTACTTTGAAACTCTGTTCTTTACCTTTTTCACATTATGAAACAGCTTTGTATTCACCTTAAACACTGTTTCAGGGCAAGAGATTGTGTTTTAGATTAAAAGGTAATGCATTTTAAGAAGAATCTTTACTTTGAAACTGTTCTTTACCTTTATCACACTATGAAACAGCTTTGTATTCAACTTAAACACTGTTTCAGGGTAAGAGATTGTGTTTTAGACTAAAACAATGCCTTATAAGAAGAATCTTTACTTTGAAACTCTGTTCTTTACCTTTTCCACACTATGAAACAGCTTTGTATTCAACTTAAGCACTGTTTCAGGGCAAGAGATTGTGTTTTAGACTAAAACAATGCTTCAAAAGAAGAATCTTTACTTTGAAACTCTGTTCTTTACCTTTTTCACACAATGAAACAGCTTTGTATTCAACTTAAACACTGTTTCAGGGCAAGAGATTGTGTTTTAGACTAAAACAATGCTTCAAAAGAAGAATCTTTACTTTGAAACTCTGTTCTTTACCTTTTTCACACTATGAAACAGCTTTGTATTCACCTTAAACACTGTTTCAGGACAAGAGATTGTGTTTTAGACTAAAACAATGCTTTATAAGAAGAATCTTTACTTTGAAACTCTGTTCTTTACCTTTTTCACACTGTGAAACAGATTTGTATTCACCTTAAACACTGTTTCAGGACAAGAGATTGTGTTTTAGACTAAAACAATGCTTTATAAGAAGAATCTTTACTTTGAAACTGTTCTTTACCTTTTTCACACTATGAAACAGCTTTGTATTCGCTTTAACACTGTTTCAGGGCGAGAGATTGTGTTTTAGACTAAATTTTAATGCTTTATAAGAAGAATCTTTAATTTGAAACTCTGTTCTTTACCTTTTTAACACTATGAAACAGCTTTGTATTCAACTTAAACACTGTTTCAGGGCAAGAGACTGTGTTTTAGACTAAAACTTAATGCTTTATAAGAAGAATCTTTACTTTGAAACTCTGTTCTTTACCTTTTTCACACTATGAAAAAGCTTTGTATTCACCTTAAACACTGTTTCAGGGCAAGAGATTGTGTTTTAGAATAAAACTTAATGCTTTATAAGAAGAATCTTTACTTTGAAACTCTGTTCTTTACCTTTTTCACACTATGAAACAGCTTTGTATTCGCTTTACCACTGTTTCAGGGCTAGAGATTGTGTTTTAGACTAAATTTTAATGCTTTATAAGAAGAATCTTTACATTGAAACTCTGTTCTTTACCTTTTTCAGACTATGAAACAGCTTTGTATTCACCTTAAACACTGTTTCAGGGCAAGAGATTGTGTTTTAGACTAAAACTTAATGCTTTATAAGAAGAATCTTTACTTTGAAACTCTGTTCTTTACCTTTTTCACACTATGAAACAGCTTTGTATTCGCCTTAAACACTGTTTCATGGCAAGAGATTGTGTTTTAGACTAAAACAATGCTTCAAAAGAAGAATCTTTACTTTGAAACTCTGTTCTTTACCTTTTTCACACTATGAAACAGCTTTGTATTCACCTTAAACACTGTTTCAGGACAAGAGATTGTGTTTTAGACTAAAACAATGCTTTATAAGAAGAATCTTTACTTTGAAACTCTGTTCTTTACCTTTTTCACACTATGAAACAGCTTTTTATTCAACTTAAACACTGTTTCAGGGCAAGAGATTGTGTTTTAGACTAAAACAATGCATTAAAAGAAGAATCTTTACATTGAAACTCTGTTCTTTACCTTTTTCACACTGTGAAACAGATTTGTATTCACCTTAAACACTGTTTCAGGACAAGAGATTGTGTTTTAGAATAAAAGGTAATGCATTATAAGAAGAATCATTACTTTGAAACTCTTCTTTACCTGTTTCACACTATGAAACAGCTTTGTATTTGACTTAAACACTGTTTCAGGGCAAGAGATTGTGTTTTAGACTAAAACAATGCTTTATAAGAAGAATCTTTACTTTGAAACTGTTCTTTACCTTTTTCACACTATGAAACAGCTTTGTATTCACTTTAACACTGTTTCAGGGTGAGAGATTGTGTTTTAGACTAAATTTTAATGCTTTATAAGAAGAATCTTTAATTTGAAACTCTGTTCTTTACCTTTTTAACACTATGAAACAGCTTTGTATTCAACTTAAACACTGTTTCAGGGCAAGAGACTGTGTTTTAGACTAAAACTTAATGCTTTATAAGAAGAATCTTTACTTTGAAACTCTATTCTTTACCTTTTTCACACTATGAAACAGCTTTGTATTCACCTTAAACACTGTTTCAGGGCAAGAGATTGTGTTTTAGACTAAAACTTAATGCTTTATAAGAAGAATCTTTACTTTGAAACTCTGTTCTTTACCTTTTTAACACTATGAAACAGCTTTGTATTCAACTTAAACACTGTTTCAGGGCAAGAGATTGTGTTTTAGACTAAAACTTAATGCTTTATAAGAAGAATCTTTACTTTGAAACTCTGTTCTTTACCTTTTTCACACTATGAAACAGCTTTGTATTCACCTTAAACACTGTTTCAGGGCAAGAGATTGTGTTTTAGACTAAAAGGTAATGCATTATAAGAAGAATCTTTACTTTGAAACTCTGTTCTTTACCTTTTTCACACTGTTAAACAGCTTTGTATTCACCTTAAACACTGTTTCAGGGCAAGAGATTGTGTTTTAGACTAAAACAATGCATTAAAAGAAGAATCTTTACATTGAAACTCTGTTCTTTACCTTTTTCACACTATGAAACAGCTTTGTATTCACCTCAAACACTGTTTCAAGACAAGAGATTGTGTTTTAGACTAAAAGGTAATGCATTATTAGAAGAATCTTTACTTTGAAAGTCTGTTCTTTACCTTTTTCACACTATGAAATAGCTTTGTATTCAACTTAAACACTGTTTCAGGGCAAGAGATTGTGTTTTAGACTAAAACAATGCATTAAAAGAAGAATCTTTACATTGAAACTCTGTTCTTTACCTTTTTCAGACTATGAAACAGCTTTGTATTCACCTTAAACACTGTTTCAGGGCAAGAGATTGTGTTTTAGACTAAAAGGTAATGCATTATTAGAAGAATCTTTACTTTGAAAGTCTGTTCTTTACCTTTTTCACACTGTGAAACAGATTTGTATTTGACTTAAACAATGTTTCAGGGCAAGAGATTGTGTTTTAGACTAAAACAATGCTTTATAAGAAGAATATTTACTTTGAAACTCTGTTCTTTACCTTTTTCACATTATGAAACAGCTTTGTATTCACCTTAAACACTGTTTCAGGGCAAGAGATTGTGTTTTAGATTAAAAGGTAATGCATTTTAAGAAGAATCTTTACTTTGAAACTGTTCTTTACCTTTATCACACTATGAAACAGCTTTGTATTCAACTTAAACACTGTTTCAGGGTAAGAGATTGTGTTTTAGACTAAAACAATGCCTTATAAGAAGAATCTTTACTTTGAAACTCTGTTCTTTACCTTTTCCACACTATGAAACAGCTTTGTATTCAACTTAAGCACTGTTTCAGGGCAAGAGATTGTGTTTTAGACTAAAACAATGCTTCAAAAGAAGAATCTTTACTTTGAAACTCTGTTCTTTACCTTTTTCACACAATGAAACAGCTTTGTATTCAACTTAAACACTGTTTCAGGGCAAGAGATTGTGTTTTAGACTAAAACAATGCTTCAAAAGAAGAATCTTTACTTTGAAACTCTGTTCTTTACCTTTTTCACACTATGAAACAGCTTTGTATTCACCTTAAACACTGTTTCAGGACAAGAGATTGTGTTTTAGACTAAAACAATGCTTTATAAGAAGAATCTTTACTTTGAAACTCTGTTCTTTACCTTTTTCACACTGTGAAACAGATTTGTATTCACCTTAAACACTATTTCAGGACAAGAGATTGTGTTTTAGACTAAAACAATGCTTTATAAGAAGAATCTTTACTTTGAAACTGTTCTTTACCTTTTTCACACTATGAAACAGCTTTGTATTCGCTTTAACACTGTTTCAGGGCGAGAGATTGTGTTTTAGACTAAATTTTAATGCTTTATAAGAAGAATCTTTAATTTGAAACTCTGTTCTTTACCTTTTTAACACTATGAAACAGCTTTGTATTCAACTTAAACACTGTTTCAGGGCAAGAGACTGTGTTTTAGACTAAAACTTAATGCTTTATAAGAAGAATCTTTACTTTGAAACTCTGTTCTTTACCTTTTTCACACTATGAAACAGCTTTGTATTCACCTTAAACACTGTTTCAGGGCAAGAGATTGTGTTTTAGAATAAAACTTAATGCTTTATAAGAAGAATCTTTACTTTGAAACTCTGTTCTTTACCTTTTTCACACTATGAAACAGCTTTGTATTCGCTTTACCACTGTTTCAGGGCTAGAGATTGTGTTTTAGACTAAATTTTAATGCTTTATAAGAAGAATCTTTACATTGAAACTCTGTTCTTTACCTTTTTCAGACTATGAAACAGCTTTGTATTCACCTTAAACACTGTTTCAGGGCAAGAGATTGTGTTTTAGACTAAAACTTAATGCTTTATAAGAAGAATCTTTACTTTGAAACTCTGTTCTTTACCTTTTTCACACTATGAAACAGCTTTGTATTCGCCTTAAACACTGTTTCATGGCAAGAGATTGTGTTTTAGACTAAAACAATGCTTCAAAAGAAGAATCTTTACTTTGAAACTCTGTTCTTTACCTTTTTCACACTATGAAACAGCTTTGTATTCACCTTAAACACTGTTTCAGGACAAGAGATTGTGTTTTAGACTAAAACAATGCTTTATAAGAAGAATCTTTACTTTGAAACTCTGTTCTTTACCTTTTTCACACTGTGAAACAGATTTGTATTCACCTTAAACACTGTTTCAGGACAAGAGATTGTGTTTTAGAATAAAAGGTAATGCATTATAAGAAGAATCATTACTTTGAAACTCTTCTTTACCTGTTTCACACTATGAAACAGCTTTGTATTCGACTTAAACACTGTTTCAGGGCAAGAGATTGTGTTTTAGACTAAAACAATGCTTTATAAGAAGAATCTTTACTTTGAAACTGTTCTTTACCTTTTTCACACTATGAAACAGCTTTGTATTCGCTTTAACACTGTTTCAGGGCGAGAGATTGTGTTTTAGACTAAATTTTAATGCTTTATAAGAAGAATCTTTAATTTGAAACTCTGTTCTTTACCTTTTTAACACTATGAAACAGCTTTGTATTCAACTTAAACACTGTTTCAGGGCAAGAGACTGTGTTTTAGACTAAAACTTAATGCTTTATAAGAAGAATCTTTACTTTGAAACTCTGTTCTTTACCTTTTTCACACTATGAAACAGCTTTGTATTCACCTTAAACACTGTTTCAGGGCAAGAGATTGTGTTTTAGAATAAAACTTAATGCTTTATAAGAAGAATCTTTACTTTGAAACTCTGTTCTTTACCTTTTTCACACTATGAAACAGCTTTGTATTCGCTTTACCACTGTTTCAGGGCTAGAGATTGTGTTTTAGACTAAATTTTAATGCTTTATAAGAAGAATCTTTACATTGAAACTCTGTTCTTTACCTTTTTCAGACTATGAAACAGCTTTGTATTCACCTTAAACACTGTTTCAGGGCAAGAGATTGTGTTTTAGACTAAAACTTAATGCTTTATAAGAAGAATCTTTACTTTGAAACTCTGTTCTTTACCTTTTTCACACTATGAAACAGCTTTGTATTCGCCTTAAACACTGTTTCATGGCAAGAGATTGTGTTTTAGACTAAAACAATGCTTCAAAAGAAGAATCTTTACTTTGAAACTCTGTTCTTTACCTTTTTCACACTATGAAACAGCTTTGTATTCACCTTAAACACTGTTTCAGGACAAGAGATTGTGTTTTAGACTAAAACAATGCTTTATAAGAAGAATCTTTACTTTGAAACTCTGTTCTTTACCTTTTTCACACTATGAAACAGCTTTTTATTCAACTTAAACACTGTTTCAGGGCAAGAGATTGTGTTTTAGACTAAAACAATGCATTAAAAGAAGAATCTTTACATTGAAACTCTGTTCTTTACCTTTTTCACACTGTGAAACAGATTTGTATTCACCTTAAACACTGTTTCAGGACAAGAGATTGTGTTTTAGAATAAAAGGTAATGCATTATAAGAAGAATCATTACTTTGAAACTCTTCTTTACCTGTTTCACACTATGAAACAGCTTTGTATTTGACTTAAACACTGTTTCAGGGCAAGAGATTGTGTTTTAGACTAAAACAATGCTTTATAAGAAGAATCTTTACTTTGAAACTGTTCTTTACCTTTTTCACACTATGAAACAGCTTTGTATTCGCTTTAACACTGTTTCAGGGTGAGAGATTGTGTTTTAGACTAAAACTTAATGCTTTATAAGAAGAATCTTTACTTTGAAACTCTATTCTTTACCTTTTTCACACTATGAAACAGCTTTGTATTCACCTTAAACACTGTTTCAGGGCAAGAGATTGTGTTTTAGACTAAAACTTAATGCTTTATAAGAAGAATCTTTACTTTGAAACTCTGTTCTTTACCTTTTTCACACTATGAAACAGCTTTGTAT
This sequence comes from Electrophorus electricus, assembly GCF_041902795.1. Lineage (NCBI taxonomy): Eukaryota > Metazoa > Chordata > Actinopteri > Gymnotiformes > Gymnotidae > Electrophorus > Electrophorus electricus. The sequence goes on from NC_137512.1 coordinate 11,301,721, forward strand.
TCGCCTTAAACACTGTTTCAGGGCAAGAGATTGTGTTTTAGACTATAACAATGCTTTATAAGAAGAATCTTTACTTTGAAACTCTGTTCTTTACCTTTTTCACACTATGAAACAGCTTTGTATTCACCTCAAACACTGTTTCAAGACAAGAGATTGTGTTTTAGACTAAAACTTAATGCTTTATAAGAAGAATCTTTACTTTGAAACTCTGTTCTTTACCTTTTTCACACTATGAAACAGCTTTGTATTCGCCTTAAACACTGTTTCAGGGCAAGAGATTGTGTTTTAGACTAAAACAATGCTTTATAAGAAGAATCTTTACTTTGAAACTCTGTTCTTTACCTTTTTCACACTATGAAACAGCTTTGTATTCACCTCAAACACTGTTTCAAGACAAGAGATTGTGTTTTAGACTAAAAGGTAATGCATTATTAGAAGAATCTTTACTTTGAAAGTCTGTTCTTTACCTTTTTCACACTATGAAATAGCTTTGTATTCAACTTAAACACTGTTTCAGGGCAAGAGATTGTGTTTTAGACTAAAACAATGCTTTATAAGAAGAATATTTACTTTGAAACTCTGTTCTTTACCTTTTTCACATTATGAAACAGCTTTGTATTCACCATAAACACTGTTTCAGGGCAAGAGATTGTGTTTTAGATTAAAAGGTAATGCATTTTAAGAAGAATCTTTACATTGAAACTCTGTTCTTTACCTTTATCACACTATGAAACAGCTTTGTATTCAACTTAAACACTGTTTCAGGGTAAGAGATTGTGTTTTAGAATAAAACTTAATGCTTTATAAGAAGAATCTTTACTTTGAAACTCTGTTCTTTACCTTTTTCACACTATGAAACAGCTTTGTATTCGCTTTACCACTGTTTCAGGGCTAGAGATTGTGTTTTAGACTAAATTTTAATGCTTTATAAGAAGAATCTTTACATTGAAACTCTGTTCTTTACCTTTTTCAGACTATGAAACAGCTTTGTATTCACCTTAAACACTGTTTCAGGGCAAGAGATTGTGTTTTAGACTAAAACTTAATGCTTTATAAGAAGAATCTTTACTTTGAAACTCTGTTCTTTACCTTTTTCACACTATGAAACAGCTTTGTATTCGCCTTAAACACTGTTTCATGGCAAGAGATTGTGTTTTAGACTAAAACAATGCTTCAAAAGAAGAATCTTTACTTTGAAACTCTGTTCTTTACCTTTTTCACACTATGAAACAGCTTTTTATTCAACTTAAACACTGTTTCAGGGCAAGAGATTGTGTTTTAGACTAAAACAATGCATTAAAAGAAGAATCTTTACATTGAAACTCTGTTCTTTACCTTTTTCACACTGTGAAACAGAATTGTATTCACCTTAAACACTGTTTCAGGACAAGAGATTGTGTTTTAGAATAAAAGGTAATGCATTATAAGAAGAATCATTACTTTGAAACTCTTCTTTACCTGTTTCACACTATGAAACAGCTTTGTATTCGACTTAAACACTGTTTCAGGGCAAGAGATTGTGTTTTAGACTAAAACAATGCTTTATAAGAAGAATGTTTACTTTGAAACTGTTCTTTACCTTTTTCACACTATGAAACAGCTTTGTATTCGCTTTAACACTGTTTCAGGGCGAGAGATTGTGTTTTAGACTAAATTTTAATGCTTTATAAGAAGAATCTTTAATTTGAAACTCTGTTCTTTACCTTTTTAACACTATGAAACAGCTTTGTATTCAACTTAAACACTGTTTCAGGGCAAGAGATTGTGTTTTAGACTAAAACTTAATGCTTTATAAGAAGAATCTTTACTTTGAAACTCTGTTCTTTACCTTTTTCACACTATGAAACAGCTTTGTATTCACCTCAAACACTGTTTCAAGACAAGAGATTGTGTTTTAGACTAAAAGGTAATGCATTATTAGAAGAATCTTTACTTTGAAAGTCTGTTCTTTACCTTTTTCACACTATGAAATAGCTTTGTATTCAACTTAAACACTGTTTCAGGGCAAGAGATTGTGTTTTAGACTAAAACAATGCATTAAAAGAAGAATCTTTACATTGAAACTCTGTTCTTTACCTTTTTCAGACTATGAAACAGCTTTGTATTCACCTTAAACACTGTTTCAGGGCAAGAGATTGTGTTTTAGACTAAAAGGTAATGCATTATTAGAAGAATCTTTACTTTGAAAGTCTGTTCTTTACCTTTTTCACACTGTGAAACAGATTTGTATTTGACTTAAACAATGTTTCAGGGCAAGAGATTGTGTTTTAGACTAAAACAATGCTTTATAAGAAGAATATTTACTTTGAAACTCTGTTCTTTACCTTTTTCACATTATGAAACAGCTTTGTATTCACCTTAAACACTGTTTCAGGGCAAGAGATTGTGTTTTAGATTAAAAGGTAATGCATTTTAAGAAGAATCTTTACTTTGAAACTGTTCTTTACCTTTATCACACTATGAAACAGCTTTGTATTCAACTTAAACACTGTTTCAGGGTAAGAGATTGTGTTTTAGACTAAAACAATGCCTTATAAGAAGAATCTTTACTTTGAAACTCTGTTCTTTACCTTTTCCACACTATGAAACAGCTTTGTATTCAACTTAAGCACTGTTTCAGGGCAAGAGATTGTGTTTTAGACTAAAACAATGCTTCAAAAGAAGAATCTTTACTTTGAAACTCTGTTCTTTACCTTTTTCACACAATGAAACAGCTTTGTATTCAACTTAAACACTGTTTCAGGGCAAGAGATTGTGTTTTAGACTAAAACAATGCTTCAAAAGAAGAATCTTTACTTTGAAACTCTGTTCTTTACCTTTTTCACACTATGAAACAGCTTTGTATTCACCTTAAACACTGTTTCAGGACAAGAGATTGTGTTTTAGACTAAAACAATGCTTTATAAGAAGAATCTTTACTTTGAAACTCTGTTCTTTACCTTTTTCACACTGTGAAACAGATTTGTATTCACCTTAAACACTGTTTCAGGACAAGAGATTGTGTTTTAGACTAAAACAATGCTTTATAAGAAGAATCTTTACTTTGAAACTGTTCTTTACCTTTTTCACACTATGAAACAGCTTTGTATTCGCTTTAACACTGTTTCAGGGCGAGAGATTGTGTTTTAGACTAAATTTTAATGCTTTATAAGAAGAATCTTTAATTTGAAACTCTGTTCTTTACCTTTTTAACACTATGAAACAGCTTTGTATTCAACTTAAACACTGTTTCAGGGCAAGAGACTGTGTTTTAGACTAAAACTTAATGCTTTATAAGAAGAATCTTTACTTTGAAACTCTGTTCTTTACCTTTTTCACACTATGAAAAAGCTTTGTATTCACCTTAAACACTGTTTCAGGGCAAGAGATTGTGTTTTAGAATAAAACTTAATGCTTTATAAGAAGAATCTTTACTTTGAAACTCTGTTCTTTACCTTTTTCACACTATGAAACAGCTTTGTATTCGCTTTACCACTGTTTCAGGGCTAGAGATTGTGTTTTAGACTAAATTTTAATGCTTTATAAGAAGAATCTTTACATTGAAACTCTGTTCTTTACCTTTTTCAGACTATGAAACAGCTTTGTATTCACCTTAAACACTGTTTCAGGGCAAGAGATTGTGTTTTAGACTAAAACTTAATGCTTTATAAGAAGAATCTTTACTTTGAAACTCTGTTCTTTACCTTTTTCACACTATGAAACAGCTTTGTATTCGCCTTAAACACTGTTTCATGGCAAGAGATTGTGTTTTAGACTAAAACAATGCTTCAAAAGAAGAATCTTTACTTTGAAACTCTGTTCTTTACCTTTTTCACACTATGAAACAGCTTTGTATTCACCTTAAACACTGTTTCAGGACAAGAGATTGTGTTTTAGACTAAAACAATGCTTTATAAGAAGAATCTTTACTTTGAAACTCTGTTCTTTACCTTTTTCACACTATGAAACAGCTTTTTATTCAACTTAAACACTGTTTCAGGGCAAGAGATTGTGTTTTAGACTAAAACAATGCATTAAAAGAAGAATCTTTACATTGAAACTCTGTTCTTTACCTTTTTCACACTGTGAAACAGATTTGTATTCACCTTAAACACTGTTTCAGGACAAGAGATTGTGTTTTAGAATAAAAGGTAATGCATTATAAGAAGAATCATTACTTTGAAACTCTTCTTTACCTGTTTCACACTATGAAACAGCTTTGTATTTGACTTAAACACTGTTTCAGGGCAAGAGATTGTGTTTTAGACTAAAACAATGCTTTATAAGAAGAATCTTTACTTTGAAACTGTTCTTTACCTTTTTCACACTATGAAACAGCTTTGTATTCACTTTAACACTGTTTCAGGGTGAGAGATTGTGTTTTAGACTAAAACAATGCTTTATAAGAAGAATATTTACTTTGAAACTCTGTTCTTTACCTTTTTCACATTATGAAACAGCTTTGTATTCACCATAAACACTGTTTCAGGGCAAGAGATTGTGTTTTAGATTAAAAGGTAATGCATTTTAAGAAGAATCTTTACATTGAAACTCTGTTCTTTACCTTTATCACACTATGAAACAGCTTTGTATTCAACTTAAACACTGTTTCAGGGTAAGAGATTGTGTTTTAGAATAAAACTTAATGCTTTATAAGAAGAATCTTTACTTTGAAACTCTGTTCTTTACCTTTTTCACACTATGAAACAGCTTTGTATTCGCTTTACCACTGTTTCAGGGCTAGAGATTGTGTTTTAGACTAAATTTTAATGCTTTATAAGAAGAATCTTTACATTGAAACTCTGTTCTTTACCTTTTTCAGACTATGAAACAGCTTTGTATTCACCTTAAACACTGTTTCAGGGCAAGAGATTGTGTTTTAGACTAAAACTTAATGCTTTATAAGAAGAATCTTTACTTTGAAACTCTGTTCTTTACCTTTTTCACACTATGAAACAGCTTTGTATTCGCCTTAAACACTGTTTCATGGCAAGAGATTGTGTTTTAGACTAAAACAATGCTTCAAAAGAAGAATCTTTACTTTGAAACTCTGTTCTTTACCTTTTTCACACTATGAAACAGCTTTTTATTCAACTTAAACACTGTTTCAGGGCAAGAGATTGTGTTTTAGACTAAAACAATGCATTAAAAGAAGAATCTTTACATTGAAACTCTGTTCTTTACCTTTTTCACACTGTGAAACAGAATTGTATTCACCTTAAACACTGTTTCAGGACAAGAGATTGTGTTTTAGAATAAAAGGTAATGCATTATAAGAAGAATCATTACTTTGAAACTCTTCTTTACCTGTTTCACACTATGAAACAGCTTTGTATTCGACTTAAACACTGTTTCAGGGCAAGAGATTGTGTTTTAGACTAAAACAATGCTTTATAAGAAGAATGTTTACTTTGAAACTGTTCTTTACCTTTTTCACACTATGAAACAGCTTTGTATTCGCTTTAACACTGTTTCAGGGCGAGAGATTGTGTTTTAGACTAAATTTTAATGCTTTATAAGAAGAATCTTTAATTTGAAACTCTGTTCTTTACCTTTTTAACACTATGAAACAGCTTTGTATTCAACTTAAACACTGTTTCAGGGCAAGAGATTGTGTTTTAGACTAAAACTTAATGCTTTATAAGAAGAATCTTTACTTTGAAACTCTGTTCTTTACCTTTTTCACACTATGAAACAGCTTTGTATTCACCTCAAACACTGTTTCAAGACAAGAGATTGTGTTTTAGACTAAAAGGTAATGCATTATTAGAAGAATCTTTACTTTGAAAGTCTGTTCTTTACCTTTTTCACACTATGAAATAGCTTTGTATTCAACTTAAACACTGTTTCAGGGCAAGAGATTGTGTTTTAGACTAAAACAATGCATTAAAAGAAGAATCTTTACATTGAAACTCTGTTCTTTACCTTTTTCAGACTATGAAACAGCTTTGTATTCACCTTAAACACTGTTTCAGGGCAAGAGATTGTGTTTTAGACTAAAAGGTAATGCATTATTAGAAGAATCTTTACTTTGAAAGTCTGTTCTTTACCTTTTTCACACTGTGAAACAGATTTGTATTTGACTTAAACAATGTTTCAGGGCAAGAGATTGTGTTTTAGACTAAAACAATGCTTTATAAGAAGAATATTTACTTTGAAACTCTGTTCTTTACCTTTTTCACATTATGAAACAGCTTTGTATTCACCTTAAACACTGTTTCAGGGCAAGAGATTGTGTTTTAGATTAAAAGGTAATGCATTTTAAGAAGAATCTTTACTTTGAAACTGTTCTTTACCTTTATCACACTATGAAACAGCTTTGTATTCAACTTAAACACTGTTTCAGGGTAAGAGATTGTGTTTTAGACTAAAACAATGCCTTATAAGAAGAATCTTTACTTTGAAACTCTGTTCTTTACCTTTTCCACACTATGAAACAGCTTTGTATTCAACTTAAGCACTGTTTCAGGGCAAGAGATTGTGTTTTAGACTAAAACAATGCTTCAAAAGAAGAATCTTTACTTTGAAACTCTGTTCTTTACCTTTTTCACACTATGAAACAGCTTTGTATTCACCTTAAACACTGTTTCAGGACAAGAGATTGTGTTTTAGACTAAAACAATGCTTTATAAGAAGAATCTTTACTTTGAAACTCTGTTCTTTACCTTTTTCACACTGTGAAACAGATTTGTATTCACCTTAAACACTGTTTCAGGACAAGAGATTGTGTTTTAGACTAAAACAATGCTTTATAAGAAGAATCTTTACTTTGAAACTGTTCTTTACCTTTTTCACACTATGAAACAGCTTTGTATTCGCTTTAACACTGTTTCAGGGCGAGAGATTGTGTTTTAGACTAAATTTTAATGCTTTATAAGAAGAATCTTTAATTTGAAACTCTGTTCTTTACCTTTTTAACACTATGAAACAGCTTTGTATTCAACTTAAACACTGTTTCAGGGCAAGAGACTGTGTTTTAGACTAAAACTTAATGCTTTATAAGAAGAATCTTTACTTTGAAACTCTGTTCTTTACCTTTTTCACACTATGAAAAAGCTTTGTATTCACCTTAAACACTGTTTCAGGGCAAGAGATTGTGTTTTAGAATAAAACTTAATGCTTTATAAGAAGAATCTTTACTTTGAAACTCTGTTCTTTACCTTTTTCACACTATGAAACAGCTTTGTATTCGCTTTACCACTGTTTCAGGGCTAGAGATTGTGTTTTAGACTAAATTTTAATGCTTTATAAGAAGAATCTTTACATTGAAACTCTGTTCTTTACCTTTTTCAGACTATGAAACAGCTTTGTATTCACCTTAAACACTGTTTCAGGGCAAGAGATTGTGTTTTAGACTAAAACTTAATGCTTTATAAGAAGAATCTTTACTTTGAAACTCTGTTCTTTACCTTTTTCACACTATGAAACAGCTTTGTATTCGCCTTAAACACTGTTTCATGGCAAGAGATTGTGTTTTAGACTAAAACAATGCTTCAAAAGAAGAATCTTTACTTTGAAACTCTGTTCTTTACCTTTTTCACACTATGAAACAGCTTTGTATTCACCTTAAACACTGTTTCAGGACAAGAGATTGTGTTTTAGACTAAAACAATGCTTTATAAGAAGAATCTTTACTTTGAAACTCTGTTCTTTACCTTTTTCACACTATGAAACAGCTTTTTATTCAACTTAAACACTGTTTCAGGGCAAGAGATTGTGTTTTAGACTAAAACAATGCATTAAAAGAAGAATCTTTACATTGAAACTCTGTTCTTTACCTTTTTCACACTGTGAAACAGATTTGTATTCACCTTAAACACTGTTTCAGGACAAGAGATTGTGTTTTAGAATAAAAGGTAATGCATTATAAGAAGAATCATTACTTTGAAACTCTTCTTTACCTGTTTCACACTATGAAACAGCTTTGTATTTGACTTAAACACTGTTTCAGGGCAAGAGATTGTGTTTTAGACTAAAACAATGCTTTATAAGAAGAATCTTTACTTTGAAACTGTTCTTTACCTTTTTCACACTATGAAACAGCTTTGTATTCACTTTAACACTGTTTCAGGGTGAGAGATTGTGTTTTAGACTAAATTTTAATGCTTTATAAGAAGAATCTTTAATTTGAAACTCTGTTCTTTACCTTTTTAACACTATGAAACAGCTTTGTATTCAACTTAAACACTGTTTCAGGGCAAGAGACTGTGTTTTAGACTAAAACTTAATGCTTTATAAGAAGAATCTTTACTTTGAAACTCTATTCTTTACCTTTTTCACACTATGAAACAGCTTTGTATTCACCTTAAACACTGTTTCAGGGCAAGAGATTGTGTTTTAGACTAAAACTTAATGCTTTATAAGAAGAATCTTTACTTTGAAACTCTGTTCTTTACCTTTTTAACACTATGAAACAGCTTTGTATTCAACTTAAACACTGTTTCAGGGCAAGAGATTGTGTTTTAGACTAAAACTTAATGCTTTATAAGAAGAATCTTTACTTTGAAACTCTGTTCTTTACCTTTTTCACACTATGAAACAGCTTTGTATTCACCTCAAACACTGTTTCAAGACAAGAGATTGTGTTTTAGACTAAAAGGTAATGCATTATTAGAAGAATCTTTACTTTGAAAGTCTGTTCTTTACCTTTTTCACACTATGAAATAGCTTTGTATTCAACTTAAACACTGTTTCAGGGCAAGAGATTGTGTTTTAGACTAAAACAATGCATTAAAAGAAGAATCTTTACATTGAAACTCTGTTCTTTACCTTTTTCAGACTATGAAACAGCTTTGTATTCACCTTAAACACTGTTTCAGGGCAAGAGATTGTGTTTTAGAATAAAAGGTAATGCATTATTAGAAGAATCTTTACTTTGAAAGTCTGTTCTTTACCTTTTTCACACTGTGAAACAGATTTGTATTTGACTTAAACAATGTTTCAGGGCAAGAGATTGTGTTTTAGACTAAAACAATGCTTTATAAGAAGAATATTTACTTTGAAACTCTGTTCTTTACCTTTTTCACATTATGAAACAGCTTTGTATTCACCTTAAACACTGTTTCAGGGCAAGAGATTGTGTTTTAGATTAAAAGGTAATGCATTTTAAGAAGAATCTTTACTTTGAAACTGTTCTTTACCTTTATCACACTATGAAACAGCTTTGTATTCAACTTAAACACTGTTTCAGGGTAAGAGATTGTGTTTTAGACTAAAACAATGCCTTATAAGAAGAATCTTTACTTTGAAACTCTGTTCTTTACCTTTTCCACACTATGAAACAGCTTTGTATTCAACTTAAGCACTGTTTCAGGGCAAGAGATTGTGTTTTAGACTAAAACAATGCTTCAAAAGAAGAATCTTTACTTTGAAACTCTGTTCTTTACCTTTTTCACACAATGAAACAGCTTTGTATTCAACTTAAACACTGTTTCAGGGCAAGAGATTGTGTTTTAGACTAAAACAATGCTTCAAAAGAAGAATCTTTACTTTGAAACTCTGTTCTTTACCTTTTTCACACTATGAAACAGCTTTGTATTCACCTTAAACACTGTTTCAGGACAAGAGATTGTGTTTTAGACTAAAACAATGCTTTATAAGAAGAATCTTTACTTTGAAACTCTGTTCTTTACCTTTTTCACACTGTGAAACAGATTTGTATTCACCTTAAACACTGTTTCAGGACAAGAGATTGTGTTTTAGACTAAAACAATGCTTTATAAGAAGAATCTTTACTTTGAAACTGTTCTTTACCTTTTTCACACTATGAAACAGCTTTGTATTCGCTTTAACACTGTTTCAGGGCGAGAGATTGTGTTTTAGACTAAATTTTAATGCTTTATAAGAAGAATCTTTAATTTGAAACTCTGTTCTTTACCTTTTTAACACTATGAAACAGCTTTGTATTCAACTTAAACACTGTTTCAGGGCAAGAGACTGTGTTTTAGACTAAAACTTAATGCTTTATAAGAAGAATCTTTACTTTGAAACTCTGTTCTTTACCTTTTTCACACTATGAAACAGCTTTGTATTCACCTTAAACACTGTTTCAGGGCAAGAGATTGTGTTTTAGAATAAAACTTAATGCTTTATAAGAAGAATCTTTACTTTGAAACTCTGTTCTTTACCTTTTTCACACTATGAAACAGCTTTGTATTCGCTTTACCACTGTTTCAGGGCTAGAGATTGTGTTTTAGACTAAATTTTAATGCTTTATAAGAAGAATCTTTACATTGAAACTCTGTTCTTTACCTTTTTCAGACTATGAAACAGCTTTGTATTCACCTTAAACACTGTTTCAGGGCAAGAGATTGTGTTTTAGACTAAAACTTAATGCTTTATAAGAAGAATCTTTACTTTGAAACTCTGTTCTTTACCTTTTTCACACTATGAAACAGCTTTGTATTCGCCTTAAACACTGTTTCATGGCAAGAGATTGTGTTTTAGACTAAAACAATGCTTCAAAAGAAGAATCTTTACTTTGAAACTCTGTTCTTTACCTTTTTCACACTATGAAACAGCTTTGTATTCACCTTAAACACTGTTTCAGGACAAGAGATTGTGTTTTAGACTAAAACAATGCTTTATAAGAAGAATCTTTACTTTGAAACTCTGTTCTTTACCTTTTTCACACTGTGAAACAGATTTGTATTCACCTTAAACACTGTTTCAGGACAAGAGATTGTGTTTTAGAATAAAAGGTAATGCATTATAAGAAGAATCATTACTTTGAAACTCTTCTTTACCTGTTTCACACTATGAAACAGCTTTGTATTCGACTTAAACACTGTTTCAGGGCAAGAGATTGTGTTTTAGACTAAAACAATGCTTTATAAGAAGAATCTTTACTTTGAAACTGTTCTTTACCTTTTTCACACTATGAAACAGCTTTGTATTCGCTTTAACACTGTTTCAGGGCGAGAGATTGTGTTTTAGACTAAATTTTAATGCTTTATAAGAAGAATCTTTAATTTGAAACTCTGTTCTTTACCTTTTTAACACTATGAAACAGCTTTGTATTCAACTTAAACACTGTTTCAGGGCAAGAGACTGTGTTTTAGACTAAAACTTAATGCTTTATAAGAAGAATCTTTACTTTGAAACTCTGTTCTTTACCTTTTTCACACTATGAAACAGCTTTGTATTCACCTTAAACACTGTTTCAGGGCAAGAGATTGTGTTTTAGAATAAAACTTAATGCTTTATAAGAAGAATCTTTACTTTGAAACTCTGTTCTTTACCTTTTTCACACTATGAAACAGCTTTGTATTCGCTTTACCACTGTTTCAGGGCTAGAGATTGTGTTTTAGACTAAATTTTAATGCTTTATAAGAAGAATCTTTACATTGAAACTCTGTTCTTTACCTTTTTCAGACTATGAAACAGCTTTGTATTCACCTTAAACACTGTTTCAGGGCAAGAGATTGTGTTTTAGACTAAAACTTAATGCTTTATAAGAAGAATCTTTACTTTGAAACTCTGTTCTTTACCTTTTTCACACTATGAAACAGCTTTGTATTCGCCTTAAACACTGTTTCATGGCAAGAGATTGTGTTTTAGACTAAAACAATGCTTCAAAAGAAGAATCTTTACTTTGAAACTCTGTTCTTTACCTTTTTCACACTATGAAACAGCTTTGTATTCACCTTAAACACTGTTTCAGGACAAGAGATTGTGTTTTAGACTAAAACAATGCTTTATAAGAAGAATCTTTACTTTGAAACTCTGTTCTTTACCTTTTTCACACTATGAAACAGCTTTTTATTCAACTTAAACACTGTTTCAGGGCAAGAGATTGTGTTTTAGACTAAAACAATGCATTAAAAGAAGAATCTTTACATTGAAACTCTGTTCTTTACCTTTTTCACACTGTGAAACAGATTTGTATTCACCTTAAACACTGTTTCAGGACAAGAGATTGTGTTTTAGAATAAAAGGTAATGCATTATAAGAAGAATCATTACTTTGAAACTCTTCTTTACCTGTTTCACACTATGAAACAGCTTTGTATTTGACTTAAACACTGTTTCAGGGCAAGAGATTGTGTTTTAGACTAAAACAATGCTTTATAAGAAGAATCTTTACTTTGAAACTGTTCTTTACCTTTTTCACACTATGAAACAGCTTTGTATTCGCTTTAACACTGTTTCAGGGTGAGAGATTGTGTTTTAGACTAAAACTTAATGCTTTATAAGAAGAATCTTTACTTTGAAACTCTATTCTTTACCTTTTTCACACTATGAAACAGCTTTGTATTCACCTTAAACACTGTTTCAGGGCAAGAGATTGTGTTTTAGACTAAAACTTAATGCTTTATAAGAAGAATCTTTACTTTGAAACTCTGTTCTTTACCTTTTTCACACTATGAAACAGCTTTGTATTCGCCTTAAACACTGTTTCAGGGCAAGAGATTGTGTTTTAGACTATAACAATGCTTTATAAGAAGAATCTTTACTTTGAAACTCTGTTCTTTACCTTTTTCACACTATGAAACAGCTTTGTATTCACCTCAAACACTGTTTCAAGACAAGAGATTGTGTTTTAGACTAAAACTTAATGCTTTATAAGAAGAATCTTTACTTTGAAACTCTGTTCTTTACCTTTTTCACACTATGAAACAGCTTTGTATTCGCCTTAAACACTGTTTCAGGGCAAGAGATTGTGTTTTAGACTAAAACAATGCTTTATAAGAAGAATCTTTACTTTGAAACTCTGTTCTTTACCTTTTTCACACTATGAAACAGCTTTGTATTCACCTCAAACACTGTTTCAAGACAAGAGATTGTGTTTTAGACTAAAAGGTAATGCATTATTAGAAGAATCTTTACTTTGAAAGTCTGTTCTTTACCTTTTTCACACTATGAAATAGCTTTGTATTCAACTTAAACACTGTTTCAGGGCAAGAGATTGTGTTTTAGACTAAAACAATGCTTTATAAGAAGAATATTTACTTTGAAACTCTGTTCTTTACCTTTTTCACATTATGAAACAGCTTTGTATTCACCATAAACACTGTTTCAGGGCAAGAGATTGTGTTTTAGATTAAAAGGTAATGCATTTTAAGAAGAATCTTTACATTGAAACTCTGTTCTTTACCTTTATCACACTATGAAACAGCTTTGTATTCAACTTAAACACTGTTTCAGGGTAAGAGATTGTGTTTTAGAATAAAACTTAATGCTTTATAAGAAGAATCTTTACTTTGAAACTCTGTTCTTTACCTTTTTCACACTATGAAACAGCTTTGTATTCGCTTTACCACTGTTTCAGGGCTAGAGATTGTGTTTTAGACTAAATTTTAATGCTTTATAAGAAGAATCTTTACATTGAAACTCTGTTCTTTACCTTTTTCAGACTATGAAACAGCTTTGTATTCACCTTAAACACTGTTTCAGGGCAAGAGATTGTGTTTTAGACTAAAACTTAATGCTTTATAAGAAGAATCTTTACTTTGAAACTCTGTTCTTTACCTTTTTCACACTATGAAACAGCTTTGTATTCGCCTTAAACACTGTTTCATGGCAAGAGATTGTGTTTTAGACTAAAACAATGCTTCAAAAGAAGAATCTTTACTTTGAAACTCTGTTCTTTACCTTTTTCACACTATGAAACAGCTTTTTATTCAACTTAAACACTGTTTCAGGGCAAGAGATTGTGTTTTAGACTAAAACAATGCATTAAAAGAAGAATCTTTACATTGAAACTCTGTTCTTTACCTTTTTCACACTGTGAAACAGATTTGTATTCACCTTAAACACTGTTTCAGGACAAGAGATTGTGTTTTAGAATAAAAGGTAATGCATTATAAGAAGAATCATTACTTTGAAACTCTTCTTTACCTGTTTCACACTATGAAACAGCTTTGTATTTGACTTAAACACTGTTTCAGGGCAAGAGATTGTGTTTTAGACTAAAACAATGCTTTATAAGAAGAATCTTTACTTTGAAACTGTTCTTTACCTTTTTCACACTATGAAACAGCTTTGTATTCGCTTTAACACTGTTTCAGGGTGAGAGATTGTGTTTTAGACTAAATTTTAATGCTTTATAAGAAGAATCTTTAATTTGAAACTCTGTTCTTTACCTTTTTAACACTATGAAACAGCTTTGTATTCAACTTAAACACTGTTTCAGGGCAAGAGACTGTGTTTTAGACTAAAACTTAATGCTTTATAAGAAGAATCTTTACTTTGAAACTCTATTCTTTACCTTTTTCACACTATGAAACAGCTTTGTATTCACCTTAAACACTGTTTCAGGGCAAGAGATTGTGTTTTAGACTAAAACTTAATGCTTTATAAGAAGAATCTTTACTTTGAAACTCTGTTCTTTACCTTTTTCACACTATGAAACAGCTTTGTATTCGCTTTACCACTGTTTCAGGGCTAGAGATTGTGTTTTAGACTAAATTTTAATGCTTTATAAGAAGAATCTTTACATTGAAACTCTGTTCTTTACCTTTTTCATACTATGAAACAGCTTTGTATTCACCTTAAACACTGTTTCAGGGCAAGAGATTGTGTTTTAGACTAAAAGGGAATGCATTATAAGAAGAATCTTTACTTTGAAACTCTGTTCTTTACCTTTTTCACACTATGAAACAGCTTTGTATTCACCTTAAACACTGTTTCAGGGCAAGAGATTGTGTTTTAGACTAAAACTTAATGCTTTATAAGAAGAATCTTTACTTTGAAACTCTGTTCTTTACCTTTTTCACACTATGAAACAGCTTTTTATTCAACTTATACACTGTTTCAGGGCAAGAGATTGTGTTTTAGACTAAAACAATGCATTAAAAGAAGAATCTTTACATTGAAACTCTGTTCTTTACCTTTTTCACACTATGAAACAGCTTTGTATTCAGCTTAAACACTGTTTCAGGGCAAGAGATTGTGTTTTAGACTAAAAGGTAATGCATTATAAGAAGAATCTTTACTTTGAAACTGTTCTTTACCTTTTCCACACTATGAAACAGCTTTGTATTCGCCTTAAACACTGTTTCAGGACAAGAGATTGTGTTTTAGACTAAAACGATGCTTTATAAGAAGAGTCTTCACTTTGAAACTCTGTTCTTTACCTATTTCACACTATGAAACAGCTTTATATTCACCTTAAACACTGTTTCAGGACAAGAGCTTGTGTTTTAGACTAAAAGGTAATGCATTATTAGAAGAATCTTTACTTTGAAAGTCTGTTCTTTACCTTTTTCACACTGCGAAACAGATTTGTATTTGACTTAAACACTGTTTCAGGGCAAGAGATTGTGTTTTAGACTAAAACAATGCTTTATAAGAAGAGTCTTCACTTTGAAACTCTGTTCTTTACCTATTTCACACTATGAAACAGCTTTGTATTCACCTTAAACACTGTTTCAGTACAAGAGCTTGTGTTTTAGACTAAAAGGTAATGCATTATTAGAAGAATCTTTACTTTGAAAGTCTGTTCTTTACCTTTTTCACACTGTGAAACAGATTTGTATTTGACTTAAACACTGTTTCAGGGCAAGAGATTGTGTTTTAGACTAAAACAATGCTTTATAAGAAGAATATTTACTTTGTAACTCTGTTCTTTACCTTTTTCACATTATGAAACAGCTTTGTATTCACCTTAAACACTGTTTCAGGGCAAGAGATTGTGTTTTAGATTAAAAGGTAATGCATTTTAAGAAGAATCTTTACTTTGAAACTGTTCTTTACCTTTATCACACTATGAAACAGCTTTGTATTCAACTTAAACACTGTTTCAGGGTAAGAGATTGTGTTTTAGACTAAAACAATGCCTTATAAGAAGAATCTTTACTTTGAAACTCTGTTCTTTACCTTTTCCACACTATGAAACAGCTTTGTATTCAACTTAAGCACTGTTTCAGGGCAAGAGATTGTGTTTTAGACTAAAACAATGCTTCAAAAGAAGAATCTTTACTTTGAAAGTCTGTTCTTTACCTTTTTCAGACTATGAAACAGCTTTGTATTCACCTTAAACACTGTTTCAGGGCAAGAGATTGTGTTTTAGACTAAAAGGTAATGCATTATTAGAAGAATCTTTACTTTGAAAGTCTGTTCTTTACCTTTTTCACACTGTGAAACAGATTTGTATTTGACTTAAACAATGTTTCAGGGCAAGAGATTGTGTTTTAGACTAAAACAATGCTTTATAAGAAGAATATTTACTTTGAAACTCTGTTCTTTACCTTTTTCACATTATGAAACAGCTTTGTATTCACCTTAAACACTGTTTCAGGGCAAGAGATTGTGTTTTAGATTAAAAGGTAATGCATTTTAAGAAGAATCTTTACTTTGAAACTGTTCTTTACCTTTATCACACTATGAAACAGCTTTGTATTCAACTTAAACACTGTTTCAGGGTAAGAGATTGTGTTTTAGACTAAAACAATGCCTTATAAGAAGAATCTTTACTTTGAAACTCTGTTCTTTACCTTTTCCACACTATGAAACAGCTTTGTATTCAACTTAAGCACTGTTTCAGGGCAAGAGATTGTGTTTTAGACTAAAACAATGCTTCAAAAGAAGAATCTTTACTTTGAAACTCTGTTCTTTACCTTTTTCACACAATGAAACAGCTTTGTATTCAACTTAAACACTGTTTCAGGGCAAGAGATTGTGTTTTAGACTAAAACAATGCTTCAAAAGAAGAATCTTTACTTTGAAACTCTGTTCTTTACCTTTTTCACACTATGAAACAGCTTTGTATTCACCTTAAACACTGTTTCAGGACAAGAGATTGTGTTTTAGACTAAAACAATGCTTTATAAGAAGAATCTTTACTTTGAAACTCTGTTCTTTACCTTTTTCACACTGTGAAACAGATTTGTATTCACCTTAAACACTGTTTCAGGACAAGAGATTGTGTTTTAGACTAAAACAATGCTTTATAAGAAGAATCTTTACTTTGAAACTGTTCTTTACCTTTTTCACACTATGAAACAGCTTTGTATTCGCTTTAACACTGTTTCAGGGCGAGAGATTGTGTTTTAGACTAAATTTTAATGCTTTATAAGAAGAATCTTTAATTTGAAACTCTGTTCTTTACCTTTTTAACACTATGAAACAGCTTTGTATTCAACTTAAACACTGTTTCAGGGCAAGAGACTGTGTTTTAGACTAAAACTTAATGCTTTATAAGAAGAATCTTTACTTTGAAACTCTGTTCTTTACCTTTTTCACACTATGAAACAGCTTTGTATTCACCTTAAACACTGTTTCAGGGCAAGAGATTGTGTTTTAGAATAAAACTTAATGCTTTATAAGAAGAATCTTTACTTTGAAACTCTGTTCTTTACCTTTTTCACACTATGAAACAGCTTTGTATTCGCTTTACCACTGTTTCAGGGCTAGAGATTGTGTTTTAGACTAAATTTTAATGCTTTATAAGAAGAATCTTTACATTGAAACTCTGTTCTTTACCTTTTTCAGACTATGAAACAGCTTTGTATTCACCTTAAACACTGTTTCAGGGCAAGAGATTGTGTTTTAGACTAAAACTTAATGCTTTATAAGAAGAATCTTTACTTTGAAACTCTGTTCTTTACCTTTTTCACACTATGAAACAGCTTTGTATTCGCCTTAAACACTGTTTCATGGCAAGAGATTGTGTTTTAGACTAAAACAATGCTTCAAAAGAAGAATCTTTACTTTGAAACTCTGTTCTTTACCTTTTTCACACTATGAAACAGCTTTGTATTCACCTTAAACACTGTTTCAGGACAAGAGATTGTGTTTTAGACTAAAACAATGCTTTATAAGAAGAATCTTTACTTTGAAACTCTGTTCTTTACCTTTTTCACACTGTGAAACAGATTTGTATTCACCTTAAACACTGTTTCAGGACAAGAGATTGTGTTTTAGAATAAAAGGTAATGCATTATAAGAAGAATCATTACTTTGAAACTCTTCTTTACCTGTTTCACACTATGAAACAGCTTTGTATTCGACTTAAACACTGTTTCAGGGCAAGAGATTGTGTTTTAGACTAAAACAATGCTTTATAAGAAGAATCTTTACTTTGAAACTGTTCTTTACCTTTTTCACACTATGAAACAGCTTTGTATTCGCTTTAACACTGTTTCAGGGCGAGAGATTGTGTTTTAGACTAAATTTTAATGCTTTATAAGAAGAATCTTTAATTTGAAACTCTGTTCTTTACCTTTTTAACACTATGAAACAGCTTTGTATTCAACTTAAACACTGTTTCAGGGCAAGAGACTGTGTTTTAGACTAAAACTTAATGCTTTATAAGAAGAATCTTTACTTTGAAACTCTGTTCTTTACCTTTTTCACACTATGAAACAGCTTTGTATTCACCTTAAACACTGTTTCAGGACAAGAGATTGTGTTTTAGACTAAAACAATGCTTTATAAGAAGAATCTTTACTTTGAAACTCTGTTCTTTACCTTTTTCACACTGTGAAACAGATTTGTATTCACCTTAAACACTGTTTCAGGACAAGAGATTGTGTTTTAGAATAAAAGGTAATGCATTATAAGAAGAATCATTACTTTGAAACTCTTCTTTACCTGTTTCACACTATGAAACAGCTTTGTATTCGACTTAAACACTGTTTCAGGGCAAGAGATTGTGTTTTAGACTAAAACAATGCTTTATAAGAAGAATCTTTACTTTGAAACTGTTCTTTACCTTTTTCACACTATGAAACAGCTTTGTATTCGCTTTAACACTGTTTCAGGGCGAGAGATTGTGTTTTAGACTAAATTTTAATGCTTTATAAGAAGAATCTTTAATTTGAAACTCTGTTCTTTACCTTTTTAACACTATGAAACAGCTTTGTATTCAACTTAAACACTGTTTCAGGGCAAGAGACTGTGTTTTAGACTAAAACTTAATGCTTTATAAGAAGAATCTTTACTTTGAAACTCTGTTCTTTACCTTTTTCACACTATGAAACAGCTTTGTATTCACCTTAAACACTGTTTCAGGACAAGAGATTGTGTTTTAGACTAAAACAATGCTTTATAAGAAGAATCTTTACTTTGAAACTCTGTTCTTTACCTTTTTCACACTATGAAACAGCTTTTTATTCAACTTAAACACTGTTTCAGGGCAAGAGATTGTGTTTTAGACTAAAACAATGCATTAAAAGAAGAATCTTTACATTGAAACTCTGTTCTTTACCTTTTTCACACTGTGAAACAGATTTGTATTCACCTTAAACACTGTTTCAGGACAAGAGATTGTGTTTTAGAATAAAAGGTAATGCATTATAAGAAGAATCATTACTTTGAAACTCTTCTTTACCTGTTTCACACTATGAAACAGCTTTGTATTTGACTTAAACACTGTTTCAGGGCAAGAGATTGTGTTTTAGACTAAAACAATGCTTTATAAGAAGAATCTTTACTTTGAAACTGTTCTTTACCTTTTTCACACTATGAAACAGCTTTGTATTCGCTTTAACACTGTTTCAGGGTGAGAGATTGTGTTTTAGACTAAAACTTAATGCTTTATAAGAAGAATCTTTACTTTGAAACTCTATTCTTTACCTTTTTCACACTATGAAACAGCTTTGTATTCACCTTAAACACTGTTTCAGGGCAAGAGATTGTGTTTTAGACTAAAACTTAATGCTTTATAAGAAGAATCTTTACTTTGAAACTCTGTTCTTTACCTTTTTCACACTATGAAACAGCTTTGTATTCGCCTTAAACACTGTTTCAGGGCAAGAGATTGTGTTTTAGACTATAACAATGCTTTATAAGAAGAATCTTTACTTTGAAACTCTGTTCTTTACCTTTTTCACACTATGAAACAGCTTTGTATTCACCTCAAACACTGTTTCAAGACAAGAGATTGTGTTTTAGACTAAAACTTAATGCTTTATAAGAAGAATCTTTACTTTGAAACTCTGTTCTTTACCTTTTTCACACTATGAAACAGCTTTGTATTCGCCTTAAACACTGTTTCAGGGCAAGAGATTGTGTTTTAGACTAAAACAATGCTTTATAAGAAGAATCTTTACTTTGAAACTCTGTTCTTTACCTTTTTCACACTATGAAACAGCTTTGTATTCACCTCAAACACTGTTTCAAGACAAGAGATTGTGTTTTAGACTAAAAGGTAATGCATTATTAGAAGAATCTTTACTTTGAAAGTCTGTTCTTTACCTTTTTCACACTATGAAATAGCTTTGTATTCAACTTAAACACTGTTTCAGGGCAAGAGATTGTGTTTTAGACTAAAACAATGCTTTATAAGAAGAATATTTACTTTGAAACTCTGTTCTTTACCTTTTTCACATTATGAAACAGCTTTGTATTCACCATAAACACTGTTTCAGGGCAAGAGATTGTGTTTTAGATTAAAAGGTAATGCATTTTAAGAAGAATCTTTACATTGAAACTCTGTTCTTTACCTTTATCACACTATGAAACAGCTTTGTATTCAACTTAAACACTGTTTCAGGGTAAGAGATTGTGTTTTAGAATAAAACTTAATGCTTTATAAGAAGAATCTTTACTTTGAAACTCTGTTCTTTACCTTTTTCACACTATGAAACAGCTTTGTATTCGCTTTACCACTGTTTCAGGGCTAGAGATTGTGTTTTAGACTAAATTTTAATGCTTTATAAGAAGAATCTTTACATTGAAACTCTGTTCTTTACCTTTTTCAGACTATGAAACAGCTTTGTATTCACCTTAAACACTGTTTCAGGGCAAGAGATTGTGTTTTAGACTAAAACTTAATGCTTTATAAGAAGAATCTTTACTTTGAAACTCTGTTCTTTACCTTTTTCACACTATGAAACAGCTTTGTATTCGCCTTAAACACTGTTTCATGGCAAGAGATTGTGTTTTAGACTAAAACAATGCTTCAAAAGAAGAATCTTTACTTTGAAACTCTGTTCTTTACCTTTTTCACACTATGAAACAGCTTTTTATTCAACTTAAACACTGTTTCAGGGCAAGAGATTGTGTTTTAGACTAAAACAATGCATTAAAAGAAGAATCTTTACATTGAAACTCTGTTCTTTACCTTTTTCACACTGTGAAACAGATTTGTATTCACCTTAAACACTGTTTCAGGACAAGAGATTGTGTTTTAGAATAAAAGGTAATGCATTATAAGAAGAATCATTACTTTGAAACTCTTCTTTACCTGTTTCACACTATGAAACAGCTTTGTATTTGACTTAAACACTGTTTCAGGGCAAGAGATTGTGTTTTAGACTAAAACAATGCTTTATAAGAAGAATCTTTACTTTGAAACTGTTCTTTACCTTTTTCACACTATGAAACAGCTTTGTATTCGCTTTAACACTGTTTCAGGGTGAGAGATTGTGTTTTAGACTAAATTTTAATGCTTTATAAGAAGAATCTTTAATTTGAAACTCTGTTCTTTACCTTTTTAACACTATGAAACAGCTTTGTATTCAACTTAAACACTGTTTCAGGGCAAGAGACTGTGTTTTAGACTAAAACTTAATGCTTTATAAGAAGAATCTTTACTTTGAAACTCTATTCTTTACCTTTTTCACACTATGAAACAGCTTTGTATTCACCTTAAACACTGTTTCAGGGCAAGAGATTGTGTTTTAGACTAAAACTTAATGCTTTATAAGAAGAATCTTTACTTTGAAACTCTGTTCTTTACCTTTTTCACACTATGAAACAGCTTTGTATTCGCTTTACCACTGTTTCAGGGCTAGAGATTGTGTTTTAGACTAAATTTTAATGCTTTATAAGAAGAATCTTTACATTGAAACTCTGTTCTTTACCTTTTTCATACTATGAAACAGCTTTGTATTCACCTTAAACACTGTTTCAGGGCAAGAGATTGTGTTTTAGACTAAAAGGGAATGCATTATAAGAAGAATCTTTACTTTGAAACTCTGTTCTTTACCTTTTTCACACTATGAAACAGCTTTGTATTCACCTTAAACACTGTTTCAGGGCAAGAGATTGTGTTTTAGACTAAAACTTAATGCTTTATAAGAAGAATCTTTACTTTGAAACTCTGTTCTTTACCTTTTTCACACTATGAAACAGCTTTTTATTCAACTTATACACTGTTTCAGGGCAAGAGATTGTGTTTTAGACTAAAACAATGCATTAAAAGAAGAATCTTTACATTGAAACTCTGTTCTTTACCTTTTTCACACTATGAAACAGCTTTGTATTCAGCTTAAACACTGTTTCAGGGCAAGAGATTGTGTTTTAGACTAAAAGGTAATGCATTATAAGAAGAATCTTTACTTTGAAACTGTTCTTTACCTTTTCCACACTATGAAACAGCTTTGTATTCGCCTTAAACACTGTTTCAGGACAAGAGATTGTGTTTTAGACTAAAACGATGCTTTATAAGAAGAGTCTTCACTTTGAAACTCTGTTCTTTACCTATTTCACACTATGAAACAGCTTTATATTCACCTTAAACACTGTTTCAGGACAAGAGCTTGTGTTTTAGACTAAAAGGTAATGCATTATTAGAAGAATCTTTACTTTGAAAGTCTGTTCTTTACCTTTTTCACACTGCGAAACAGATTTGTATTTGACTTAAACACTGTTTCAGGGCAAGAGATTGTGTTTTAGACTAAAACAATGCTTTATAAGAAGAGTCTTCACTTTGAAACTCTGTTCTTTACCTATTTCACACTATGAAACAGCTTTGTATTCACCTTAAACACTGTTTCAGTACAAGAGCTTGTGTTTTAGACTAAAAGGTAATGCATTATTAGAAGAATCTTTACTTTGAAAGTCTGTTCTTTACCTTTTTCACACTGTGAAACAGATTTGTATTTGACTTAAACACTGTTTCAGGGCAAGAGATTGTGTTTTAGACTAAAACAATGCTTTATAAGAAGAATATTTACTTTGTAACTCTGTTCTTTACCTTTTTCACATTATGAAACAGCTTTGTATTCACCTTAAACACTGTTTCAGGGCAAGAGATTGTGTTTTAGATTAAAAGGTAATGCATTTTAAGAAGAATCTTTACTTTGAAACTGTTCTTTACCTTTATCACACTATGAAACAGCTTTGTATTCAACTTAAACACTGTTTCAGGGTAAGAGATTGTGTTTTAGACTAAAACAATGCCTTATAAGAAGAATCTTTACTTTGAAACTCTGTTCTTTACCTTTTCCACACTATGAAACAGCTTTGTATTCAACTTAAGCACTGTTTCAGGGCAAGAGATTGTGTTTTAGACTAAAACAATGCTTCAAAAGAAGAATCTTTACTTTGAAAGTCTGCTCTTTACCTTTTTCACACAATGAAACAGCTTTGTATTCAACTTAAACACTGTTTCAGGGCAAGAGATTGTGTTTTAGACTAAAACAATGCTTCAAAAGAAGAATCTTTACTTTGAAACTCTGTTCTTTACCTTTTCCACACTATGAAACAGCTTTGTATTCAACTTAAACACTGTTTCAGGGCAAGAGATTGTGTTTTAGACTAAAACTTAATGCTTTATAAGAAGAATCTTTACTTTGAAACTCTGTTCTTTACCTTTTTCACACTATGAAACAGCTTTGTATTCACCTTAAACACTGTTTCAGGGCAAGAGATTGTGTTTTAGACTAAAACTTAATGCTTTATAAGAAGAATCTTTACTTTGAAACTCTGTTCTTTACCTTTTTCACACTATGAAACAGCTTTGTATTCACCTTAAACACTGTTTCAGGGCAAGAGATTGTGTTTTAGACTAAAACTTAATGCTTTATAAGAAGAATCTTTACTTTGAAACTCTGTTCTTTACCTTTTTCACACTATGAAACAGCTTTGTATTCGCTTTACCACTGTTTCAGGGCTAGAGATTGTGTTTTAGACTAAATTTTAATGCTTTATAAGAAGAATCTTTACATTGAAACTCTGTTCTTTACCTTTTTCATACTATGAAACAGCTTTTTATTCACCTTAAACACTGTTTCAGGGCAAGAGATTGTGTTTTATACTAAAACTTAATGCTTTATAAGAAGAATCTTTACTTTGAAACTCTGTTCTTTACCTTTTTCACACTATGAAACAGCTTTGTATTCGCCTTAAACACTGTTTCAGGGCAAGAGATTGTGTTTTAGACTAAAACAATGCTTTATAAGAAGAATCTTTACTTTGAAACTCTGTTCTTTACCTTTTTCACACTATGAAACAGCTTTTTATTCAACTTAAACACTGTTTCAGGGCAAGAGATTGTGTTTTAGACTAAAACAATGCATTAAAAGAAGAATCTTTACATTGAAACTCTGTTCTTTACCTTTTTCACACTGTGAAACAGAATTGTATTCACCTTAAACACTGTTTCAGGACAAGAGATTGTGTTTTAGAATAAAAGGTAATGCATTATAAGAAGAATCATTACTTTGAAACTCTTCTTTACCTGTTTCACACTATGAAACAGCTTTGTATTCGACTTAAACACTGTTTCAGGGCAAGAGATTGTGTTTTAGACTAAAACAATGCTTTATAAGAAGAATATTTACTTTGAAACTGTTCTTTACCTTTTTCACACTATGAAACAGCTTTGTATTCGCTTTAACACTGTTTCAGGGCGAGAGATTGTGTTTTAGACTAAATTTTAATGCTTTATAAGAAGAATCTTTAATTTGAAACTCTGTTCTTTACCTTTTTAACACTATGAAACAGCTTTGTATTCAACTTAAACACTGTTTCAGGGCAAGAGATTGTGTTTTAGACTAAAACTTAATGCTTTATAAGAAGAATCTTTACTTTGAAACTCTGTTCTTTACCTTTTTCACACTATGAAACAGCTTTGTATTCACCTTAAACACTGTTTCAGGGCAAGAGATTGTGTTTTAGACTAAAACAATGCTTCAAAAGAAGAATCTTTACTTTGAAACTCTGTTCTTTACCTTTTTCACATTATGAAACAGCTTTGTATTCACCATAAACACTGTTTCAGGGCAAGAGATTGTGTTTTAGATTAAAAGGTAATGCATTTTAAGAAGAATCTTTACATTGAAACTCTGTTCTTTACCTTTATCACACTATGAAACAGCTTTGTATTCAACTTAAACACTGTTTCAGGGTAAGAGATTGTGTTTTAGAATAAAACTTAATGCTTTATAAGAAGAATCTTTACTTTGAAACTCTGTTCTTTACCTTTTTCACACTATGAAACAGCTTTGTATTCGCTTTACCACTGTTTCAGGGCTAGAGATTGTGTTTTAGACTAAATTTTAATGCTTTATAAGAAGAATCTTTACATTGAAACTCTGTTCTTTACCTTTTTCAGACTATGAAACAGCTTTGTATTCACCTTAAACACTGTTTCAGGGCAAGAGATTGTGTTTTAGACTAAAACTTAATGCTTTATAAGAAGAATCTTTACTTTGAAACTCTGTTCTTTACCTTTTTCACACTATGAAACAGCTTTGTATTCGCCTTAAACACTGTTTCATGGCAAGAGATTGTGTTTTAGACTAAAACAATGCTTCAAAAGAAGAATCTTTACTTTGAAACTCTGTTCTTTACCTTTTTCACACTATGAAACAGCTTTTTATTCAACTTAAACACTGTTTCAGGGCAAGAGATTGTGTTTTAGACTAAAACAATGCATTAAAAGAAGAATCTTTACATTGAAACTCTGTTCTTTACCTTTTTCACACTGTGAAACAGATTTGTATTCACCTTAAACACTGTTTCAGGACAAGAGATTGTGTTTTAGAATAAAAGGTAATGCATTATAAGAAGAATCATTACTTTGAAACTCTTCTTTACCTGTTTCACACTATGAAACAGCTTTGTATTTGACTTAAACACTGTTTCAGGGCAAGAGATTGTGTTTTAGACTAAAACAATGCTTTATAAGAAGAATCTTTACTTTGAAACTGTTCTTTACCTTTTTCACACTATGAAACAGCTTTGTATTCGCTTTAACACTGTTTCAGGGTGAGAGATTGTGTTTTAGACTAAATTTTAATGCTTTATAAGAAGAATCTTTAATTTGAAACTCTGTTCTTTACCTTTTTAACACTATGAAACAGCTTTGTATTCAACTTAAACACTGTTTCAGGGCAAGAGACTGTGTTTTAGACTAAAACTTAATGCTTTATAAGAAGAATCTTTACTTTGAAACTCTATTCTTTACCTTTTTCACACTATGAAACAGCTTTGTATTCACCTTAAACACTGTTTCAGGGCAAGAGATTGTGTTTTAGACTAAAACTTAATGCTTTATAAGAAGAATCTTTACTTTGAAACTCTGTTCTTTACCTTTTTCACACTATGAAACAGCTTTGTATTCGCTTTACCACTGTTTCAGGGCTAGAGATTGTGTTTTAGACTAAATTTTAATGCTTTATAAGAAGAATCTTTACATTGAAACTCTGTTCTTTACCTTTTTCATACTATGAAACAGCTTTGTATTCACCTTAAACACTGTTTCAGGGCAAGAGATTGTGTTTTAGACTAAAAGGGAATGCATTATAAGAAGAATCTTTACTTTGAAACTCTGTTCTTTACCTTTTTCACACTATGAAACAGCTTTGTATTCACCTTAAACACTGTTTCAGGGCAAGAGATTGTGTTTTAGACTAAAACTTAATGCTTTATAAGAAGAATCTTTACTTTGAAACTCTGTTCTTTACCTTTTTCACACTATGAAACAGCTTTTTATTCAACTTATACACTGTTTCAGGGCAAGAGATTGTGTTTTAGACTAAAACAATGCATTAAAAGAAGAATCTTTACATTGAAACTCTGTTCTTTACCTTTTTCACACTATGAAACAGCTTTGTATTCAGCTTAAACACTGTTTCAGGGCAAGAGATTGTGTTTTAGACTAAAAGGTAATGCATTATAAGAAGAATCTTTACTTTGAAACTGTTCTTTACCTTTTCCACACTATGAAACAGCTTTGTATTCGCCTTAAACACTGTTTCAGGACAAGAGATTGTGTTTTAGACTAAAACGATGCTTTATAAGAAGAGTCTTCACTTTGAAACTCTGTTCTTTACCTATTTCACACTATGAAACAGCTTTATATTCACCTTAAACACTGTTTCAGGACAAGAGCTTGTGTTTTAGACTAAAAGGTAATGCATTATTAGAAGAATCTTTACTTTGAAAGTCTGTTCTTTACCTTTTTCACACTGCGAAACAGATTTGTATTTGACTTAAACACTGTTTCAGGGCAAGAGATTGTGTTTTAGACTAAAACAATGCTTTATAAGAAGAGTCTTCACTTTGAAACTCTGTTCTTTACCTATTTCACACTATGAAACAGCTTTGTATTCACCTTAAACACTGTTTCAGTACAAGAGCTTGTGTTTTAGACTAAAAGGTAATGCATTATTAGAAGAATCTTTACTTTGAAAGTCTGTTCTTTACCTTTTTCACACTGTGAAACAGATTTGTATTTGACTTAAACACTGTTTCAGGGCAAGAGATTGTGTTTTAGACTAAAACAATGCTTTATAAGAAGAATATTTACTTTGTAACTCTGTTCTTTACCTTTTTCACATTATGAAACAGCTTTGTATTCACCTTAAACACTGTTTCAGGGCAAGAGATTGTGTTTTAGATTAAAAGGTAATGCATTTTAAGAAGAATCTTTACTTTGAAACTGTTCTTTACCTTTATCACACTATGAAACAGCTTTGTATTCAACTTAAACACTGTTTCAGGGTAAGAGATTGTGTTTTAGACTAAAACAATGCCTTATAAGAAGAATCTTTACTTTGAAACTCTGTTCTTTACCTTTTCCACACTATGAAACAGCTTTGTATTCAACTTAAGCACTGTTTCAGGGCAAGAGATTGTGTTTTAGACTAAAACAATGCTTCAAAAGAAGAATCTTTACTTTGAAAGTCTGCTCTTTACCTTTTTCACACAATGAAACAGCTTTGTATTCAACTTAAACACTGTTTCAGGGCAAGAGATTGTGTTTTAGACTAAAACAATGCTTCAAAAGAAGAATCTTTACTTTGAAACTCTGTTCTTTACCTTTTCCACACTATGAAACAGCTTTGTATTCAACTTAAACACTGTTTCAGGGCAAGAGATTGTGTTTTAGACTAAAACTTAATGCTTTATAAGAAGAATCTTTACTTTGAAACTCTGTTCTTTACCTTTTTCACACTATGAAACAGCTTTGTATTCACCTTAAACACTGTTTCAGGGCAAGAGATTGTGTTTTAGACTAAAACTTAATGCTTTATAAGAAGAATCTTTACTTTGAAACTCTGTTCTTTACCTTTTTCACACTATGAAACAGCTTTGTATTCACCTTAAACACTGTTTCAGGGCAAGAGATTGTGTTTTAGACTAAAACTTAATGCTTTATAAGAAGAATCTTTACTTTGAAACTCTGTTCTTTACCTTTTTCACACTATGAAACAGCTTTGTATTCGCTTTACCACTGTTTCAGGGCTAGAGATTGTGTTTTAGACTAAATTTTAATGCTTTATAAGAAGAATCTTTACATTGAAACTCTGTTCTTTACCTTTTTCATACTATGAAACAGCTTTTTATTCACCTTAAACACTGTTTCAGGGCAAGAGATTGTGTTTTATACTAAAACTTAATGCTTTATAAGAAGAATCTTTACTTTGAAACTCTGTTCTTTACCTTTTTCACACTATGAAACAGCTTTGTATTCGCCTTAAACACTGTTTCAGGGCAAGAGATTGTGTTTTAGACTAAAACAATGCTTTATAAGAAGAATCTTTACTTTGAAACTCTGTTCTTTACCTTTTTCACACTATGAAACAGCTTTTTATTCAACTTAAACACTGTTTCAGGGCAAGAGATTGTGTTTTAGACTAAAACAATGCATTAAAAGAAGAATCTTTACATTGAAACTCTGTTCTTTACCTTTTTCACACTGTGAAACAGAATTGTATTCACCTTAAACACTGTTTCAGGACAAGAGATTGTGTTTTAGAATAAAAGGTAATGCATTATAAGAAGAATCATTACTTTGAAACTCTTCTTTACCTGTTTCACACTATGAAACAGCTTTGTATTCGACTTAAACACTGTTTCAGGGCAAGAGATTGTGTTTTAGACTAAAACAATGCTTTATAAGAAGAATATTTACTTTGAAACTGTTCTTTACCTTTTTCACACTATGAAACAGCTTTGTATTCGCTTTAACACTGTTTCAGGGCGAGAGATTGTGTTTTAGACTAAATTTTAATGCTTTATAAGAAGAATCTTTAATTTGAAACTCTGTTCTTTACCTTTTTAACACTATGAAACAGCTTTGTATTCAACTTAAACACTGTTTCAGGGCAAGAGATTGTGTTTTAGACTAAAACTTAATGCTTTATAAGAAGAATCTTTACTTTGAAACTCTGTTCTTTACCTTTTTCACACTATGAAACAGCTTTGTATTCACCTTAAACACTGTTTCAGGGCAAGAGATTGTGTTTTAGACTAAAACAATGCTTCAAAAGAAGAATCTTTACTTTGAAACTCTGTTCTTTACCTTTTTCACACTATGAAACAGCTTTGTATTCGCCTTAAACACTGTTTCATGGCAAGAGATTGTGTTTTAGACTAAAACAATGCTTCAAAAGAAGAATCTTTACTTTGAAACTCTGTTCTTTACCTTTTTCACACTATGAAACAGCTTTGTATTCACCTTAAACACTGTTTCAGGACAAGAGATTGTGTTTTAGACTAAAACAATGCTTTATAAGAAGAATCTTTACTTTGAAACTCTGTTCTTTACCTTTTTCACACTGTGAAACAGATTTGTATTCACCTTAAACACTGTTTCAGGACAAGAGATTGTGTTTTAGAATAAAAGGTAATGCATTATAAGAAGAATCATTACTTTGAAACTCTTCTTTACCTGTTTCACACTATGAAACAGCTTTGTATTCGACTTAAACACTGTTTCAGGGCAAGAGATTGTGTTTTAGACTAAAACAATGCTTTATAAGAAGAATCTTTACTTTGAAACTGTTCTTTACCTTTTTCACACTATGAAACAGCTTTGTATTCGCTTTAACACTGTTTCAGGGCGAGAGATTGTGTTTTAGACTAAATTTTAATGCTTTATAAGAAGAATCTTTAATTTGAAACTCTGTTCTTTACCTTTTTAACACTATGAAACAGCTTTGTATTCAACTTAAACACTGTTTCAGGGCAAGAGACTGTGTTTTAGACTAAAACTTAATGCTTTATAAGAAGAATCTTTACTTTGAAACTCTGTTCTTTACCTTTTTCACACTATGAAACAGCTTTGTATTCACCTTAAACACTGTTTCAGGGCAAGAGATTGTGTTTTAGAATAAAACTTAATGCTTTATAAGAAGAATCTTTACTTTGAAACTCTGTTCTTTACCTTTTTCACACTATGAAACAGCTTTGTATTCGCTTTACCACTGTTTCAGGGCTAGAGATTGTGTTTTAGACTAAATTTTAATGCTTTATAAGAAGAATCTTTACATTGAAACTCTGTTCTTTACCTTTTTCAGACTATGAAACAGCTTTGTATTCACCTTAAACACTGTTTCAGGGCAAGAGATTGTGTTTTAGACTAAAACTTAATGCTTTATAAGAAGAATCTTTACTTTGAAACTCTGTTCTTTACCTTTTTCACACTATGAAACAGCTTTGTATTCGCCTTAAACACTGTTTCATGGCAAGAGATTGTGTTTTAGACTAAAACAATGCTTCAAAAGAAGAATCTTTACTTTGAAACTCTGTTCTTTACCTTTTTCACACTATGAAACAGCTTTGTATTCACCTTAAACACTGTTTCAGGACAAGAGATTGTGTTTTAGACTAAAACAATGCTTTATAAGAAGAATCTTTACTTTGAAACTCTGTTCTTTACCTTTTTCACACTATGAAACAGCTTTTTATTCAACTTAAACACTGTTTCAGGGCAAGAGATTGTGTTTTAGACTAAAACAATGCATTAAAAGAAGAATCTTTACATTGAAACTCTGTTCTTTACCTTTTTCACACTGTGAAACAGATTTGTATTCACCTTAAACACTGTTTCAGGACAAGAGATTGTGTTTTAGAATAAAAGGTAATGCATTATAAGAAGAATCATTACTTTGAAACTCTTCTTTACCTGTTTCACACTATGAAACAGCTTTGTATTTGACTTAAACACTGTTTCAGGGCAAGAGATTGTGTTTTAGACTAAAACAATGCTTTATAAGAAGAATCTTTACTTTGAAACTGTTCTTTACCTTTTTCACACTATGAAACAGCTTTGTATTCGCTTTAACACTGTTTCAGGGTGAGAGATTGTGTTTTAGACTAAAACTTAATGCTTTATAAGAAGAATCTTTACTTTGAAACTCTATTCTTTACCTTTTTCACACTATGAAACAGCTTTGTATTCACCTTAAACACTGTTTCAGGGCAAGAGATTGTGTTTTAGACTAAAACTTAATGCTTTATAAGAAGAATCTTTACTTTGAAACTCTGTTCTTTACCTTTTTCACACTATGAAACAGCTTTGTATTCGCCTTAAACACTGTTTCAGGGCAAGAGATTGTGTTTTAGACTATAACAATGCTTTATAAGAAGAATCTTTACTTTGAAACTCTGTTCTTTACCTTTTTCACACTATGAAACAGCTTTGTATTCACCTCAAACACTGTTTCAAGACAAGAGATTGTGTTTTAGACTAAAACTTAATGCTTTATAAGAAGAATCTTTACTTTGAAACTCTGTTCTTTACCTTTTTCACACTATGAAACAGCTTTGTATTCGCCTTAAACACTGTTTCAGGGCAAGAGATTGTGTTTTAGACTAAAACAATGCTTTATAAGAAGAATCTTTACTTTGAAACTCTGTTCTTTACCTTTTTCACACTATGAAACAGCTTTGTATTCACCTCAAACACTGTTTCAAGACAAGAGATTGTGTTTTAGACTAAAAGGTAATGCATTATTAGAAGAATCTTTACTTTGAAAGTCTGTTCTTTACCTTTTTCACACTATGAAATAGCTTTGTATTCAACTTAAACACTGTTTCAGGGCAAGAGATTGTGTTTTAGACTAAAACAATGCTTTATAAGAAGAATATTTACTTTGAAACTCTGTTCTTTACCTTTTTCACATTATGAAACAGCTTTGTATTCACCATAAACACTGTTTCAGGGCAAGAGATTGTGTTTTAGATTAAAAGGTAATGCATTTTAAGAAGAATCTTTACATTGAAACTCTGTTCTTTACCTTTATCACACTATGAAACAGCTTTGTATTCAACTTAAACACTGTTTCAGGGTAAGAGATTGTGTTTTAGAATAAAACTTAATGCTTTATAAGAAGAATCTTTACTTTGAAACTCTGTTCTTTACCTTTTTCACACTATGAAACAGCTTTGTATTCGCTTTACCACTGTTTCAGGGCTAGAGATTGTGTTTTAGACTAAATTTTAATGCTTTATAAGAAGAATCTTTACATTGAAACTCTGTTCTTTACCTTTTTCAGACTATGAAACAGCTTTGTATTCACCTTAAACACTGTTTCAGGGCAAGAGATTGTGTTTTAGACTAAAACTTAATGCTTTATAAGAAGAATCTTTACTTTGAAACTCTGTTCTTTACCTTTTTCACACTATGAAACAGCTTTGTATTCGCCTTAAACACTGTTTCATGGCAAGAGATTGTGTTTTAGACTAAAACAATGCTTCAAAAGAAGAATCTTTACTTTGAAACTCTGTTCTTTACCTTTTTCACACTATGAAACAGCTTTTTATTCAACTTAAACACTGTTTCAGGGCAAGAGATTGTGTTTTAGACTAAAACAATGCATTAAAAGAAGAATCTTTACATTGAAACTCTGTTCTTTACCTTTTTCACACTGTGAAACAGATTTGTATTCACCTTAAACACTGTTTCAGGACAAGAGATTGTGTTTTAGAATAAAAGGTAATGCATTATAAGAAGAATCATTACTTTGAAACTCTTCTTTACCTGTTTCACACTATGAAACAGCTTTGTATTTGACTTAAACACTGTTTCAGGGCAAGAGATTGTGTTTTAGACTAAAACAATGCTTTATAAGAAGAATCTTTACTTTGAAACTGTTCTTTACCTTTTTCACACTATGAAACAGCTTTGTATTCGCTTTAACACTGTTTCAGGGTGAGAGATTGTGTTTTAGACTAAATTTTAATGCTTTATAAGAAGAATCTTTAATTTGAAACTCTGTTCTTTACCTTTTTAACACTATGAAACAGCTTTGTATTCAACTTAAACACTGTTTCAGGGCAAGAGACTGTGTTTTAGACTAAAACTTAATGCTTTATAAGAAGAATCTTTACTTTGAAACTCTATTCTTTACCTTTTTCACACTATGAAACAGCTTTGTATTCACCTTAAACACTGTTTCAGGGCAAGAGATTGTGTTTTAGACTAAAACTTAATGCTTTATAAGAAGAATCTTTACTTTGAAACTCTGTTCTTTACCTTTTTCACACTATGAAACAGCTTTGTATTCGCTTTACCACTGTTTCAGGGCTAGAGATTGTGTTTTAGACTAAATTTTAATGCTTTATAAGAAGAATCTTTACATTGAAACTCTGTTCTTTACCTTTTTCATACTATGAAACAGCTTTGTATTCACCTTAAACACTGTTTCAGGGCAAGAGATTGTGTTTTAGACTAAAAGGGAATGCATTATAAGAAGAATCTTTACTTTGAAACTCTGTTCTTTACCTTTTTCACACTATGAAACAGCTTTGTATTCACCTTAAACACTGTTTCAGGGCAAGAGATTGTGTTTTAGACTAAAACTTAATGCTTTATAAGAAGAATCTTTACTTTGAAACTCTGTTCTTTACCTTTTTCACACTATGAAACAGCTTTTTATTCAACTTATACACTGTTTCAGGGCAAGAGATTGTGTTTTAGACTAAAACAATGCATTAAAAGAAGAATCTTTACATTGAAACTCTGTTCTTTACCTTTTTCACACTATGAAACAGCTTTGTATTCAGCTTAAACACTGTTTCAGGGCAAGAGATTGTGTTTTAGACTAAAAGGTAATGCATTATAAGAAGAATCTTTACTTTGAAACTGTTCTTTACCTTTTCCACACTATGAAACAGCTTTGTATTCGCCTTAAACACTGTTTCAGGACAAGAGATTGTGTTTTAGACTAAAACGATGCTTTATAAGAAGAGTCTTCACTTTGAAACTCTGTTCTTTACCTATTTCACACTATGAAACAGCTTTATATTCACCTTAAACACTGTTTCAGGACAAGAGCTTGTGTTTTAGACTAAAAGGTAATGCATTATTAGAAGAATCTTTACTATGAAAGTCTGTTCTTTACCTTTTTCACACTGCGAAACAGATTTGTATTTGACTTAAACACTGTTTCAGGGCAAGAGATTGTGTTTTAGACTAAAACAATGCTTTATAAGAAGAGTCTTCACTTTGAAACTCTGTTCTTTACCTATTTCACACTATGAAACAGCTTTGTATTCACCTTAAACACTGTTTCAGTACAAGAGCTTGTGTTTTAGACTAAAAGGTAATGCATTATTAGAAGAATCTTTACTTTGAAAGTCTGTTCTTTACCTTTTTCACACTGTGAAACAGATTTGTATTTGACTTAAACACTGTTTCAGGGCAAGAGATTGTGTTTTAGACTAAAACAATGCTTTATAAGAAGAATATTTACTTTGTAACTCTGTTCTTTACCTTTTTCACATTATGAAACAGCTTTGTATTCACCTTAAACACTGTTTCAGGGCAAGAGATTGTGTTTTAGATTAAAAGGTAATGCATTTTAAGAAGAATCTTTACTTTGAAACTGTTCTTTACCTTTATCACACTATGAAACAGCTTTGTATTCAACTTAAACACTGTTTCAGGGTAAGAGATTGTGTTTTAGACTAAAACAATGCCTTATAAGAAGAATCTTTACTTTGAAACTCTGTTCTTTACCTTTTCCACACTATGAAACAGCTTTGTATTCAACTTAAGCACTGTTTCAGGGCAAGAGATTGTGTTTTAGACTAAAACAATGCTTCAAAAGAAGAATCTTTACTTTGAAAGTCTGCTCTTTACCTTTTTCACACAATGAAACAGCTTTGTATTCAACTTAAACACTGTTTCAGGGCAAGAGATTGTGTTTTAGACTAAAACAATGCTTCAAAAGAAGAATCTTTACTTTGAAACTCTGTTCTTTACCTTTTCCACACTATGAAACAGCTTTGTATTCAACTTAAACACTGTTTCAGGGCAAGAGATTGTGTTTTAGACTAAAACTTAATGCTTTATAAGAAGAATCTTTACTTTGAAACTCTGTTCTTTACCTTTTTCACACTATGAAACAGCTTTGTATTCACCTTAAACACTGTTTCAGGGCAAGAGATTGTGTTTTAGACTAAAACTTAATGCTTTATAAGAAGAATCTTTACTTTGAAACTCTGTTCTTTACCTTTTTCACACTATGAAACAGCTTTGTATTCACCTTAAACACTGTTTCAGGGCAAGAGATTGTGTTTTAGACTAAAACTTAATGCTTTATAAGAAGAATCTTTACTTTGAAACTCTGTTCTTTACCTTTTTCACACTATGAAACAGCTTTGTATTCGCTTTACCACTGTTTCAGGGCTAGAGATTGTGTTTTAGACTAAATTTTAATGCTTTATAAGAAGAATCTTTACATTGAAACTCTGTTCTTTACCTTTTTCATACTATGAAACAGCTTTTTATTCACCTTAAACACTGTTTCAGGGCAAGAGATTGTGTTTTATACTAAAACTTAATGCTTTATAAGAAGAATCTTTACTTTGAAACTCTGTTCTTTACCTTTTTCACACTATGAAACAGCTTTGTATTCGCCTTAAACACTGTTTCAGGGCAAGAGATTGTGTTTTAGACTAAAACAATGCTTTATAAGAAGAATCTTTACTTTGAAACTCTGTTCTTTACCTTTTTCACACTATGAAACAGCTTTTTATTCAACTTAAACACTGTTTCAGGGCAAGAGATTGTGTTTTAGACTAAAACAATGCATTAAAAGAAGAATCTTTACATTGAAACTCTGTTCTTTACCTTTTTCACACTGTGAAACAGAATTGTATTCACCTTAAACACTGTTTCAGGACAAGAGATTGTGTTTTAGAATAAAAGGTAATGCATTATAAGAAGAATCATTACTTTGAAACTCTTCTTTACCTGTTTCACACTATGAAACAGCTTTGTATTCGACTTAAACACTGTTTCAGGGCAAGAGATTGTGTTTTAGACTAAAACAATGCTTTATAAGAAGAATATTTACTTTGAAACTGTTCTTTACCTTTTTCACACTATGAAACAGCTTTGTATTCGCTTTAACACTGTTTCAGGGCGAGAGATTGTGTTTTAGACTAAATTTTAATGCTTTATAAGAAGAATCTTTAATTTGAAACTCTGTTCTTTACCTTTTTAACACTATGAAACAGCTTTGTATTCAACTTAAACACTGTTTCAGGGCAAGAGATTGTGTTTTAGACTAAAACTTAATGCTTTATAAGAAGAATCTTTACTTTGAAACTCTGTTCTTTACCTTTTTCACACTATGAAACAGCTTTGTATTCACCTTAAACACTGTTTCAGGGCAAGAGATTGTGTTTTAGACTAAAACAATGCTTCAAAAGAAGAATCTTTACTTTGAAACTCTGTTCTTTACCTTTTCCACACTATGAAACAGCTTTGTATTCAACTTAAACACTGTTTCAGGGCAAGAGATTGTGTTTTAGACTAAAACTTAATGCTTTATAAGAAGAATCTTTACTTTGAAACTCTGTTCTTTACCTTTTTCACACTATGAAACAGCTTTGTATTCACCTTAAACACTGTTTCAGGGCAAGAGATTGTGTTTTAGACTAAAACTTAATGCTTTATAAGAAGAATCTTTACTTTGAAACTCTGTTCTTTACCTTTTTCACACTATGAAACAGCTTTGTATTCACCTTAAACACTGTTTCAGGGCAAGAGATTGTGTTTTAGACTAAAACTTAATGCTTTATAAGAAGAATCTTTACTTTGAAACTCTGTTCTTTACCTTTTTCACACTATGAAACAGCTTTGTATTCGCTTTACCACTGTTTCAGGGCTAGAGATTGTGTTTTAGACTAAATTTTAATGCTTTATAAGAAGAATCTTTACATTGAAACTCTGTTCTTTACCTTTTTCATACTATGAAACAGCTTTTTATTCACCTTAAACACTGTTTCAGGGCAAGAGATTGTGTTTTATACTAAAACAATGCTTTATAAGAAGAATCTTTACTTTGAAACTCTGTTCTTTACCTTTTTCACACTATGAAACAGCTTTTTATTCAACTTAAACACTGTTTCAGGGCAAGAGATTGTGTTTTAGACTAAAACAATGCATTAAAAGAAGAATCTTTACATTGAAACTCTGTTCTTTACCTTTTTCACACTGTGAAACAGAATTGTATTCACCTTAAACACTGTTTCAGGACAAGAGATTGTGTTTTAGAATAAAAGGTAATGCATTATAAGAAGAATCATTACTTTGAAACTCTTCTTTACCTGTTTCACACTATGAAACAGCTTTGTATTCGACTTAAACACTGTTTCAGGGCAAGAGATTGTGTTTTAGACTAAAACAATGCTTTATAAGAAGAATGTTTACTTTGAAACTGTTCTTTACCTTTTTCACACTATGAAACAGCTTTGTATTCGCTTTAACACTGTTTCAGGGCGAGAGATTGTGTTTTAGACTAAATTTTAATGCTTTATAAGAAGAATCTTTAATTTGAAACTCTGTTCTTTACCTTTTTAACACTATGAAACAGCTTTGTATTCAACTTAAACACTGTTTCAGGGCAAGAGATTGTGTTTTAGACTAAAACTTAATGCTTTATAAGAAGAATCTTTACTTTGAAACTCTGTTCTTTACCTTTTTCACACTATGAAACAGCTTTGTATTCA
This sequence comes from Electrophorus electricus, assembly GCF_041902795.1. Lineage (NCBI taxonomy): Eukaryota > Metazoa > Chordata > Actinopteri > Gymnotiformes > Gymnotidae > Electrophorus > Electrophorus electricus. The sequence goes on from NC_137512.1 coordinate 11,339,565, forward strand.
CCTTAAACACTGTTTCAGGGCAAGAGATTGTGTTTTAGACTAAAAGGTAATGCATTATAAGAAGAATCTTTACTTTGAAACTCTGTTCTTTACCTTTTTCACACTGTTAAACAGCTTTGTATTCACCTTAAACACTGTTTCAGGGCAAGAGATTGTGTTTTAGACTAAAACAATGCATTAAAAGAAGAATCTTTACATTGAAACTCTGTTCTTTACCTTTTTCACACTATGAAACAGCTTTGTATTCACCTCAAACACTGTTTCAAGACAAGAGATTGTGTTTTAGACTAAAAGGTAATGCATTATTAGAAGAATCTTTACTTTGAAAGTCTGTTCTTTACCTTTTTCACACTATGAAATAGCTTTGTATTCAACTTAAACACTGTTTCAGGGCAAGAGATTGTGTTTTAGACTAAAACAATGCATTAAAAGAAGAATCTTTACATTGAAACTCTGTTCTTTACCTTTTTCAGACTATGAAACAGCTTTGTATTCACCTTAAACACTGTTTCAGGGCAAGAGATTGTGTTTTAGACTAAAAGGTAATGCATTATTAGAAGAATCTTTACTTTGAAAGTCTGTTCTTTACCTTTTTCACACTGTGAAACAGATTTGTATTTGACTTAAACAATGTTTCAGGGCAAGAGATTGTGTTTTAGACTAAAACAATGCTTTATAAGAAGAATATTTACTTTGAAACTCTGTTCTTTACCTTTTTCACATTATGAAACAGCTTTGTATTCACCTTAAACACTGTTTCAGGGCAAGAGATTGTGTTTTAGATTAAAAGGTAATGCATTTTAAGAAGAATCTTTACTTTGAAACTGTTCTTTACCTTTATCACACTATGAAACAGCTTTGTATTCAACTTAAACACTGTTTCAGGGTAAGAGATTGTGTTTTAGACTAAAACAATGCCTTATAAGAAGAATCTTTACTTTGAAACTCTGTTCTTTACCTTTTCCACACTATGAAACAGCTTTGTATTCAACTTAAGCACTGTTTCAGGGCAAGAGATTGTGTTTTAGACTAAAACAATGCTTCAAAAGAAGAATCTTTACTTTGAAACTCTGTTCTTTACCTTTTTCACACAATGAAACAGCTTTGTATTCAACTTAAACACTGTTTCAGGGCAAGAGATTGTGTTTTAGACTAAAACAATGCTTCAAAAGAAGAATCTTTACTTTGAAACTCTGTTCTTTACCTTTTTCACACTATGAAACAGCTTTGTATTCACCTTAAACACTGTTTCAGGACAAGAGATTGTGT